>NC_090653.1:285515498-286115498 GCF_040937935.1 Hyperolius riggenbachi
CACTATTTCTCCAATTTCATCCCCTATAGTTTTATCTGCTTATCTGTCCTGGTTATCACAAGATTTTAATTATGTCCCTAGTACAAAGTATGGTGACAATATAGTATTTGGAAATAAAGGTGTATGTTTTTCTATGGAGGGTTTTTTTCCCCCACTATTTTCACATGCACAGGAATGCAGGAGCACGCATCTGCACGCGTACAGCGGCAGCATAACTGTGTGACTTATAAAAACGTCCTGGAGCCGTTAAGAGGCTCTAGCAGGACGTTTTTATATGTCAGCTTGTCATTAACCACCCTGGCGTTCTGATTAAATCGCCAGGGTGGCTGCGGGAGGGTTTTTTTTAAATTAAAAAAAAACTATTTCATGCAGCCAACTGAAAGTTGGCTGCATGAAAGCCCACTAGAGGGCGCTCCGGAGGCGATCTTCCGATCGCCTCCGGCGGCAAGGAATAACACGGAAGGCCGCAATGAGCGGCCCTCCGTGTTTCGCTTCCCTCGTCGCCATGGCGACGAGCGGAGTGACGTCATGGACGTCAGCCGACGTCCTGACGTCAGCCGCCTCCGATCCAGCCCTTAGCGCTGGCCGGAACGGTTTGTTCCGGCTACGCTGGGCTCGGGTGACCCTCTTTCGCCGCTGCACGCGGCGAATCGCCGCGCTGCAGCGGCGATCAGGCAGCACACGCGGCTGGCAAAGTGCCGGCTGCGTGTGCTGCTTTTTATTTGGTGGAAATCGGCCCAGCAGGGCCTGAGCGGCAGCCTCTGGCGGTGTTGGACGAGCTGAGCTCGTCCAGACCGCTCAGCAGGTTAAGTGGTTAAAGGAAACCAGAGACGAACAATAGTCAAAGTTTTATGCATACCTGGTGCTTCCTCCAGCTCCATCTGCACGGATCGCTCCCACACCGCCATCCTCAGTCTTCTCCGCCTTCTGTACCAGGTCCTGTGACTTCCGCCAGTCGTGGCCAGTCTGAGCATGCGCAGTGCGCTCTCTCCGTCGGAGAATAGTACTGCGCAGGCTGAGCAGACGGGCGGCGGCATGGGAGCGATCCGTGCGGATGGGGCTGGAGGAAGCCACAGGTATGCATAAAAAACTTTGACTATTGTTTGTCTCTGGTACACTTTAAAGTTTTATTTTAAACGTGATCGCTCGGCCCCCCAAAGCGTGCATAATCGCTTTGATATGCAATTTATGCAGCGCTTGTATACTTTGCATTGTGCGCCAACACACTCAAAGTGCTGCATGTCCTGTGACTGCGATTAACCCGTAACCTCAATCGCACTTATGGGTTCCCCCTCACTTTCATTGGCAAAGCATTTTTGGGAATCGCCAGCGATCCCAAAATGCTGCCAAAAACGCCCTAGCGGGTACCAGCCCCCAGGCTGATCGCTCTCTCGTCGTCCTCTTCTGCCTCCTGAATCCTCCTCTGTTGTGGCGCCCGGTATTTAAGCCTGATTACCAGGAACCGTAGCAGAAGATCCAGGCGGGGGAGGGCGACGAGGGAGCGATCAGCCTGAAGGGGGCTGGAGGAAGCCCCAGGTATGTATACATTTCATCTTTACCTTCATCTCAGGTTTCCTTTAAACCACAATCAGCAATGGCAGCTTCTAATTCCCCTCACTTTATTTACAGGACATACACCTCCCTTCTGCAAGCAATCATGTTAAGAAAAACACATCTCTGTCACTGATAACTGAAAAATCCTGCGAATTCTCCCTGTTCTGTCCACAGCACTGACATCACCAGCAAGATCACACACAGGCACAAAAAACAAACAAAACAAAAACCAGCTAGTGACAGTGGGCATAGTACAGTCAGTATTGGCGAAGGTCAGTAAGATGCTTATAGTTCCTTTTGTACGAAAATTTTATGTGAACGGTATTTTGCTTGGAACTGAGCCAAATATACACACTTCCTGTTGACTTTGATTAGCCCTGTTCCAAGCTGCATATAATTTGCATGGAAGCTTGTCACGTTCAGTCAGGGTCAGGCCGAGGCAGAGGCGAGAGAGGCTCCGGCCTCCGGGCGCAGTGTAGGAGGGGCCCGGGGACTGGGCCAAGGCAGAGGCGAGAGAGGCTCCAGCCTCAGGTCGCAGTGTAGGAGGGGGCACACAACTCACTCAGCTATCATTCCCCTATTGTGTTTGAAGCAGAGAGAAATAAGAAAAGGGGATACATGGCAGTGACTGCAAGCCAGATAACTAGAGATTAAGGTGTTGGGGGCCCTGGGGCGTCTCTCAGTCTAATAGCAATCAGTGTGTGACGGCTGGGGGGGGGGAGGGATGGAGGGGTGTACTTTGATGTCTCAGCCTTGGGTGCTGGAGGACCTTGTCACGGCTCTGCGGTCAGTTACCTGTCCAGACGCAGCGGCTGGTACACAGTGATGCCGGCAGATGTCCCCGTGTAGTTCAGCAGCACCCCAAGCTGGTACATAGTTATGCCTGGTGCAGTTCACCCGCGCCTCAGGCATGGAGGTCTGGCATTCTGTGCACAGGCACGCTGTGCTGCGCGGCATAAACGCTGACAACGAAGGCTGTTGGCATAACGCTGTGCATGCAAGTGTGTGCAGAATCCGTTTTGTGCATGATTTCTGATTACATGCGTAATGACGTGTTACACGTCTGTATGTGTGCGCTCTACGTAGTATTGCAGCTGGTTGTGAGTGTGTGCTCCTGTGACTAGACTAGTATTCTGGATGTTGACCTTGGCTTGCCTGACTACTCGCTCCGTTGCCAACTTCTGCGGTGTCTGAGTGCCTGATTTGTTGCTGAATCATCAAATTAGGGAGAAAAGGACCGGCACTAGAAGTGTGGCTGGCCGTAGCGATGGTGCGAAGAACTGTCCCTCGGGGTATAGCAATCCAATGTTGAAATGAAGAGACGAAGAAATCCAGATGAAAAGAGCCAACCTAAGAGCCAGCCACAGGGGGTCCTACTAGCATCCTGCAGAAGCCACTTTAGAAAAAACAGCTGTCTTCTGTCCTGACCAGCTGGAGACTCCCAAGAGTTCAACCAACCTTCAAAACTATATTTAATAAATAGGCACAGTTTTACAATATTTCCGGTGTTGCAAAGCCGCCAGGTCCTTCAAATTCGCAGAGTGTGTTGGACTTTATGTGGCACTAGTTCTGGGAGGTTTCCTGACCAATCGGACTTCCAGAACTGGAGTAAAACAGGTTCCAATTAACCCTTTATTGATATGCCCCAAGTTTTAATATCATTTTCTCAATAAATTCTGACCGACTTAAAAATGATATTAGATTTAACATAACCTGTACGGTTTTGGAGATAGAACACCTATCATGATTTAGGTATATTTTTCTGACTCCATGAGAAGGGGCTGGCTCATCTCAGGTTCCAAGAGGTGTGTGATCCACGCCCCTAACTCCTCCTTGCTGGAGTGAAGACTATAACTTTACAGTCCAAAATCCTAAATCTGATGTCGAATTAACATCAATCGATAGCCAGCTGGACACTGGCAAAATCACTTGGATTATTTCCCACAAAGGCCTCTGGCCGCATGGCAATTGGCCATCTTGGACTTTCTCCAAAGACTTGTGATTGCTGCATGGACTACCGATAATGGTATTTGAACTGTATTTTAAGACCTTCTGTTTCTTTTTCACCTCTACTCTCTTTCTATTAAACCAATCTGTTCTGCCGGACAGGTATATTTACCTGTGGGTTAAAGTATACTGTGTGTATGTAGTGTTAGAATAAAACTAACGATTTTATTGTTCAGTCTTGTGCCTGTTCTGGTCGTCTGATTGTTGCTACAAAGAATCTGCCCTCCGAAGAGTCATACTACTGCATTGTTTTATTATTTTCTTATAAAGTGTTATTTTGCTAGTTAGGTTGTAAATAACCGTTTTCTTCCTTCTAGGAATAGGTAGCGAGAGTCTCTTTCCTCCCTACAGAACTGGAAGAGTGGTGGCAGTGAAATTACCCGATTTCCAGTGCAAAATCGATATTTTTAGTTTATCGATTGTACATGCAATCAAAATTGTACATGTATGGGCACCAATCAATCAATCTTAACCATTTACAGTGCATACCGTGACTTTGCCTTTGCCTCCCCAAATGGTAACAGGAGCAGATTAGACGAAATCGGCGCACTCTGTGGAATTATCTACCTTCTGACAAACCAGAAACTGGTCTTTTAACGTCGTTTAGACAGGATTGCGGTGCTGGATTTTCAAACCCCCCCCCCAAAAAAAAAAACCACACACATTAGAGAATATAAACTATGTCCCGGGTGGATGCATAATAAAGGGAGTTCCTGAGATACAAACAACCCGACGATCCTGTCACATTTCGTTGCACACCTCCTTCCTGCACTACCCCAGCTTAGGCCTCAATTCATAAAGAAACAGCAGACTTTCCAGAGCACTTAGCAAAGTGTCAATTCATGAAGGCTGTTACCGCATGAAAAACTGAAATTACAGAGCAGTGAGGAAAATTACCGACTTGTGCTGTAATTACCTCCAACACATGTCAGAAAATTGTAGGCAAATGTCAATTCATAAAGCCTTCAACAAGCGGTAAGTTAGACAATAATTACCGACACCTCTGGTGAGGTCTTAACAATGCAAAGTGCAGGGAGCCGAAAGTCTGTGCAGGGAGCCGAAGTCTGTGTGAGTCATCTGTGCAGGGAGCCAAAGTCTGTGTGAGTCATCTGTGCAGGGAGCCAAAGTCTGTGTGAGTCATCTGTGCAGGGAGCCAAAGTCTGTGTGAGTCATCTGTGCAGGGAGCCAAAGTCTGTGTGAGTCATCTGTGCAGGGAGCCAAAGTCTGTGTGAGTCATCTGTGCAGGGAGCCAAAGTCTGTGTGAGTCATCTGTGCAGGGAGCCAAAGTCTGTGTGAGTCATCTGTGCAGGGAGCCAAAGTCTGTGTGAGTCATCTGTGCAGGGAGCCAAAGTCTGTGTGAGTCATCTGTGCAGGGAGCCGAAGTCTGTGTGAGTCATCTGTGCAGGGAGCCGAAGTCTGTGTGAGTCATCTGTGCAGGGAGCCGAAGTCTGTGTGAGTCATCTGTGCAGGGAGCCGAAGTCTGTGTGAGTCATCTGTGCAGGGAGCCGAAGTCTGTGTGAGTCATCTGTGCAGGGAGCCGAAGTCTGTGTGAGTCATCTGTGCAGGGAGCCAAAGTCTGTGTGAGTCATCTGTGCAGGGAGCCAAAGTCTGTGTGAGTCATCTGTGCAGGGAGCCAAAGTCTGTGTGAGTCATCTGTGCAGGGAGCCAAAGTCTGTGTGAGTCATCTGTGCAGGGAGCCGAAGTCTGTGTGAGTCATCTGTGCAGGGAGCCGAAGTCTGTGTAAGTCATGTGTGCAGGGAACTGAAGTCTCTGTGAGTCATCTGTGCAGGGAGCCGAAGTCTGTGTGAGTCATCTGTGCAGGGAGCCGAAGTCTGTGTGAGTCATCTGTGCAGGGAGCCGAAGTCTGTGTGAGTCATCTGTGCAGGGAGCCGAAGTCTGTGTGAGTCATCTGTGCAGGGAGCCGAAGTCTGTGTGAGTCATCTGTGCAGGGAGCCGAAGTCTGTGTGAGTCATCTGTGCAGGGAGCCGAAGTCTGTGTGAGTCATCTGTGCAGGGAGCCGAAGTCTGTGTGAGTCATCTGTGCAGGGAGCCGAAGTCTGTGTGAGTCATCTGTGCAGGGAGCCGAAGTCTGTGTGAGTCATCTGTGCAGGGAGCCGAAGTCTGTGTGAGTCATATGTGCAGGGAGCCGAAGTCTGTGTGAGTCATCTGTGCAGGGAGCCGAAGTCTGTGTGAGTCATCTGTGCAGGGAGCCGAAGTCTGTGTGAGTCATCTGTGCAGGGAGCCGAAGTCTGTGTGAGTCATCTGTGCAGGGAGCCGAAGTCTGTGTGAGTCATATGTGCAGGGAGCCGAAGTCTGTGTGAGTCATCTGTGCAGGGAGCCGAAGTCTCTGTGAGTCATCTGTGCAGGGAGCCAAAGTCTCTGTGAGTCATCTGTGCAGGGAGCCAAAGTCTGTGTGAGTCATCTGTGCAGGGAGCCAAAGTCTGTGTGAGTCATCTGTGCAGGGAGCCAAAGTCTGTGTGAGTCATCTGTGCAGGGAGCCAAAGTCTCTGTGAGTCATCTGTGCAGGGAGCCGAAGTCTCTGTGAGTCATCTGTGCAGGGAGCCAAAGTCTCTGTGAGTCATCTGTGCAGGGAGCCAAAGTCTCTGTGAGTCATCTGTGCAGGGAGCCAAAGTCTCTGTGAGTCATCTGTGCAGGGAGCCAAAGTCTCTGTGAGTCATCTGTGCAGGAAGCCGAAGTCTCTATGAGTCAACTGTGCAGGGAGCCGAAGTCTCTGTGAGTCATCTGTGCAGGGAGCCAAAGTCTGTGTGAGTCTGTGCAGGGAACCATAAGTACAGCTTGAAACATAAGAGAGATATCGCCACTCTTCAGCTGTACTGCTCAATGGGCTGCGGTAATATACCGAACTTCAAAGGCAGCTGTGAAAATCTTTATGAATTAGCACACAAAGGTCTAAAATACCGAATGCGGTATTTTCCCTCCCAGATTTTTTTTTTTAATCGCACTGCTTTTATGAATCGAGGCCTTAGTGTGTAAAGTCAGAGTATAGTGCAGCAGAAGCTGTGCTCTCACCTCTCTGCTGGAGTCCAGTGCTGTGCTTCCACCTGTCCGCTCGCCACTCGCCCTAGTGCCCAGCATCTCCTACTGCATGTAGCGTGATTACACGCTATATGAGGAGAGCGGGCACTAAAGGGAGCAGGAGACAGTCAGGATGGTCGCACAGCCACAGCACTGGACTCCAGAAGGGAGGTTAGAGTACAGCTTCTGCTACACTATACTCTGCCTTTACACACTGGACTGGGGGTGCGCAGGAGGGGGATGGGAACAGATAGTGAGAAAAGAGGATAGAGGTGGGACAGAAGGAGGCTCATAGGGATGCACACAGATCCGGATCATCCACAAGACAACTTAGTAAGGAGCCTGGGGCCTGGAGACAGTTGCTAGACCCCAACAAATCGTGCCAAAAAAAATCTAGTTGGCCCCAAAGTTTTTGCTTTCCTAGGGCACTATTTCACCTTAATCCATCTCTGGATGCACAGGGGGACAGAGGGACACGGGGCAGAGGTGGCACAATGAGACAAAAGGAGGTACAAGGGGGCAGAAACGGGGCACAAAGGAGTGTAGAAGGAGGCACAAACACCCTTGGGGCGTGGCTTCATTCAGGAGGCATGGCTTCAGTCAGGTGAAAGCAGGGCTTTGTTCAGGGGCGGGACTTAATCAGGGGCATGGTGTCCCCCAGCACCAATGACACTCCAGGCAGTGTACTGGAATGCCTATGCCTTAAAACGCCCCTGATAATGCTGTCAGCAAAAACAAGAAAAATAAGATTTTGGTCTTCAGCACGAAGTCTGCCTTACCGAGTGAGTCTTCTGGCCACAGAGGGGGTATTACAGTCCTCCGGGGGTCCCAGAGATTCCTCGATAACGCTACATACACAGCAGAGCTCATCAGCATAATAGCAGCACCTGAGATACTTCCCGACATTCCCCCAGCATCCTCCAGCTGAGCTCAGGAACTTCCTGGGTGTGGCCTGCCCTGCTCCTTCTCCTCCTCCTTCCACCCCCTCCCTGCATGCAGGTCAGCCCACAACCACAGCCCAGACATAGGGTAGACTAGAGATAAATCTGGCTTGCATGCAAATTGTATGCAGCTAGGAAGCGGACCATAGCCGTAGGGATGGTCAACGAGATACAAATTGAATAATGTGAAATTGTGTAAATTTTGAATGCAAATGTATGCAGCTTGAAAATGAACCATTTAAATCTCATCTTGTAGTGATTCGATTAGATACTCAGGCTACATAATTTGCATACAAAATGTGCATACAATTTAGATTAAAGAGACTCTGAAGCCTAGAAAACAGGTTTTTACTTTAAAAACCTGTTTAACATAATTGCCCCACCTGAAAGGCTCATTGTAAAACATGCAGCTTAAAAATGGGGCGCTAGTTTACGGATAATTTGCATATTTAGTAGTAGTGCATTGTGGGTAACCACAAATGTTCACTTCTAACTGAATTATTGCAAATTTCCTTCTGTTTTAAGAAGGCAAACCACACCAAGCTAGTCTAGTTTAGAGGACCCAGCAAGAAACCTCATGGGGAACAGCGGAAGCATTTTAAAAAAAACGAAAACGACCCGCAAGACGCTTTCTGGTATGACAGGGCCCTAAGCTGCCTCGATTTGCATTAAGAATTTGCCTGATCCTGCATCAATGTATAATTTGCATCTCAATGACTTTCCCTACCTAACACCGGTTCTCCTGTTGGTGTGGCAGGGCCCTTAGAAAGGGACCAATCAAATCCCACCATGCCACCATTTTTAACCCATTAGTAGCCTCAAAGGAATTATTTTGTTTGAGATCAGAACTGGTTGTGCTGTAAATTCTTGGAATGCTTTGATCTCTCTCTGCTAGTCCTCTGTTATTGCCTCACACTGCCCCCTAGTGACAAGTGGCCATAAATACACATTACAGCAGTGCTATTTAGTAGCAATGAAATTGGCCTGGAACACTTGCAAGCCTCCAAATAAATTCGCTGGCAAAGGGTTAGGCAAAAATGGCAATCTGAATCACATGACGTGTAAAGAGCCCTAATACAGAGTTCATGGTATGGTGGGGTATAGCTCTGTATTAGCTAGGCCTATTTTTAAAGAGGAGCTGTCAGCCATACTATCTCAGAAAAAAAAACATATATAAGTAGATAAATACTTGCTCTACTTACCGTACAGCTGTATTGCACTGTCCACATTTTGATTTTAGTGATTTCTCTACAGTAAAAAAAAGAAAGAATCCTTCTTAGCATTTCCCATTTTAAGTGTGGCTATTTTAAAGCCAATCCTGATGTAATTTCCTCCCTTACTCTCCTCTGCCTGATTGTGTATGCGTTGCCCACCCTTCACTATAGAAAGTGCATTGTCTCAGCATAAGGAATATTGGCCAATCAGAGAGGAACAGAGGTGTGGGAGGGGAAAACAGGAGGGAAAGAGGCTTCAGCTAATCAGGCTGCATTAGTTAAAGGGGAACTGAAGAGAGAGGTATAAGGAGGCTGTCATGTTTATTTCCTTTTAATCAATACCAGTTGCCTGGCAGCCCTGCTGGTCTACTTCTCTGCAGTAGTATCTGATTAAAACCAGAAACAAGCATGCAGCTAGTCTTGTCAGATCAGACTTATAAGTCTGAACCACTGAAACACCTGATCTGCTGCATGCTTGTTCAGGGGCTATGGCTAATAGTATTAGAGGCAGAGGATCAGCAGGGCTGCCAGGCAACTGGTATTGTCTAAAAGGAAATAAACATGACAGCCTCCATATACCTCTCTCTACAGTTCCCCTTTAGGTCTGAGGGGAAGTAGAGAAGCAAAAAAAGGACAACCCAGCATGCCCTGCAACTTCCTTTTTGTGTACCAAAATTTTGTGTGTACCAAATAAGAGTCAGGTAAACTGGGGAATGATCATCTATCAACAAGAAAAGTAATAGAGATTTTGGCCCATATGCAATTAATGTTATCTCCTGACTTTTCTCCTAGGTGATAAGTTTGCATCTTCTATTTAAAATAACTTTCCAACTGAAAAGTACCGCAAAGTAGGTGAAAAAGTACCGTCAAAATTATTTTGAGTAATTTCTTGCTTTTTGGTGGTTTTAAAGGCATTTTATCGACAAGTTTAAAATTATCACCTTGGAGAAAACTCAGGAGAAAAAGTTAATTGCATATGGGCCCTTAACTTTTGGATTGCCTGGTTAACATCTCTATTACTTTTTTACCAGATACAAATAAAGAATTGATTTTTGATTTTATGCCCGACAGTCACACTTTAACACTGAATCTCAAGCAACCAGAAACCTATCCGGCATTAGGCGGTACCGAATAACAGACTCTGCTTATTGCCGCTACTTACTACTATGATAATAAATAATAGAGTGGCAGTAGGTTCAGCACCGCGGCCAGCGCCCTCTTCTCATCTTCACAAGTCACCCGGCCTGGAGAAAAGGTTGAGGTAAGGAGACCTGAGGGCAGCAGAGTGTGACCGGCTGCCGCACAATGTATAGGAATCCAAGCAGAGAGACTCACACGTCAGTTAGGCGAGGCCGGGCGGTCTCCTAGCAACCGCTCCAAGACTTCCCGGACGACGCAGCCCAACTGCCAGCGAAGAAGACGACGGAGAGATGAGAGCCGCATCCCGGGGGGACCACCACCGGCACCCCAACAAGAGCCCGACTGATGTAAGTAGTTATTACAGGGAAATATAATCACCACTGGAGAGATGGGGGGGGGGGGGGGGGAAGGGTTATCTTGTATTCTGGTGATCATACACTATCGGACAAAAGACAACCCCGACCTTTACAGCTGGAGAAATTCTGATGGCATTATCACTGCTGCCTTGTAGAGCCGGAGTCCTGGGATCACTGCCCGCCAGAGGTAAGCCTTTACTATTATTACATTTTATTTATGTAGCGCCAACATCTTCCGTAGCGATGTACAAAACAAACACTATGGAGCATAGATACAAGAGACATACAGAACTCTGTACAATCAGGACATCCAGCAATACAAATATTGTACATACATAGCTGATGTGTGGATAGAGACTTCACAAATACTGGTACATACAGTGGTGTAGCAATAGGCGGTGCAGATGTTGCGAGCGCACCGGGGCCATTGGACCAAAATGGGCCCACCAGGGGCCCTTTTTCAATGGCAGTATTAGTTATTGGTCCTGTGCTGGTTATGATCACTTCTATAGATTTACTTTACTTTGTACAGCGCCACAGAATATGTTGGCGCTTTATAAATCAATAATTATAATAGATGTTATGTTTATTGGTAATCATTACAAGCCGTTCCCCATCCCCTACTTGCACCTATGATACTGTGGTTGTCCTCAGCAGGTTTTAGTGCACCATATCAATTGTTAAGTGCTTGGGGGACCACATATAACACTTGCACTGGGGCCCAAAGCTCCTTAGCTACGCCACTAGGTACATGCAGAGCTGGATCATCCACAAGGCATCCTAAGCAGTTGCCTGGGGCCTGGGGAGAGTCTAGGGGCCCGGTGGATGCTAGCCCCCTGCAAATCTTACAAAACAAAAAAAGCCAGATGACCATCAGCAGTTTTTCTACAAAACACAAATGGATTGCAAAACGCAGCATTCCCCCCTCAATATGAAACAGCCCTAACTGCTGGTATTGTTAAAGAGACACTCCAGTGAAAATAATGTAATAAAAAAAGTGCTTCATAATTTACAATAATTATGTATAAATGATTTAGTCATTGTTTGGCCATTGTAAAAGCTTTCCTCTCCCTGATTTACATTCTGACATTTATCACATGGTGACACTTTTACTGTTGGAAGGAGATGCTTCTTGCTTTTTTGGCAGTTGGACCCAGTTGTAAACAGCTATTTCCCACAATGCAACGAGGTTCACAGACAGAAAACTATCAGGACCATGGTTTTGACATCACATTGTGGGAGGGGTTTCCCCACAATATCAGTCATACAGCGCCCCCTGATGGTCTGTTTGTGAAAAGGAATAGATTTCTCATGTAAAAGGGGGTATCAGCTACTGATTGGGAAGAAGTTCAATTCTTGGTCACGGTTTCTCTTTAAATCCAAAAGAAATTCAAAGTATACCATACGCTGTAAAGGTGACCATTGGCGGTACAATATTTTCTCCCGATGCGATCAATCAGATTTGTATGATGCAATGTTACAAAACAAATACTCTTTATGTGGAGAAAAGCGACGTTAAACGATTCTGTGATCGATTAGAAAACAGAATTATATAGATTGGAATGATGGATTTTATGATCATATCTGAAGAGAGAAAGTGCCCTAATTGACCCGTTTATGGAAACAATCGATAATGACCTTCCCGATTACTTACAATCCCGCAAAACTGATCGAATGATCGCATCTGAGGAAAGTATTGTACCGTTAATAGGCACCTTTAAAGTGACCATTCATTTTACGTATGATTATTCGCATGACCGATCGGAAATTATCTTTTGGGAATACTTATGGACAAAAATCTCCTGACCAATCCAATCAGATTGATGGGATCGATCCGAATAATCAAATCTATTTTATTGATCTGATCAGATTGGTTAAGCGATTTTCGTCTGTTAGTAGTCCCAAGAGATCATTTCCGATCGGTCATACAAATAATAGTTTGTAAACGATTGTTCATAAATTGTACCGTTAATGGGCACCTTTAGATACATGGTCGACCTGCAATACAATCGATATTGAAAGGTCACCCATCGCTAGCTCTGTAACACATCTGCATTCAATTTTTTCTTCAATTAAGAAAAATTTTTCCTCAATATAATCCACTATAAATTACTGTTTTCCTATCTAACAGTCACTTACAGTAGGTAGTGAATATGACAGGGTTTGGACTAGTCTGTCTTCTCATGAGGGAGCCGGGGGCCTAGTGGGCATCAAGGAGCCTAGCTGCTACTTTCTCCCACTTCAACTTACCAGAAATACTATAGGAGGAAGCAAAGGAAGGCTAGTACCTTGCCTCGGGCCTCATGTCA
Source organism: Hyperolius riggenbachi (assembly GCF_040937935.1). Lineage (NCBI taxonomy): Eukaryota > Metazoa > Chordata > Amphibia > Anura > Hyperoliidae > Hyperolius > Hyperolius riggenbachi. The sequence goes on from NC_090653.1 coordinate 285,528,055, forward strand.
TCCTAAAGTCCACTTGAAGTGAGAGGGATATGGAGGCTGCCATATTTATTTCCTTTTAAACAATACCGGCTGCCTGGCAGTCCTGCTGATCTCTGGCTGCAGTAGTGTCTGAATCACACACCTGGAACAAGCATGCAGCTATTCAAGTCAGAGCACCTGATCTGCTGCATGCTTGTTCAGGGTCTTTTGGCTAAATGCAAAAGATCAGCAGGGCTGCCAGGCAACTGGTATTGTTAAAAAGGAAATACATATGGCAGCCTCCAATCTTTCTCACTCCAGGTGTCCTTAAAGTGAATCAAGCACCATTTTTAGCAACCAGGACATCTCAATAGCATGTTTAATATGCATGCCAAAAATGTGGTTTATTAATAATAAAAAAAATCCTTTACTTTTACCTCATTTTACCTCCCCCTTTTAGATTCAAAAGTTTAGCAGAAGCCTACTTCCTACTTCCCAGGCCTGCTCTACCTCAGACATTTCAGGCAAATAAGGACAGATGGTAATTATTTCATTGCACAAATTAGCAGAAAGCAAACAGAAAGCTTTTGATTGGGGGAAGGGTAGATAAAACACTGCGCTTCAAAGAGTTTAGAGAAGTCACAGATGCTATCCTCACACCTTCCCCTGGATAAATGCGGGCAGCTAGAAGGGGGGGGGGGGGGGACATGGCATCTCCTATAGCTATTAGAAACCAGTAAACAAAAGTAGCGCTTGGTTCCCTTTAATCCTCCTCAGCTGGTCTCCTCTGTGGGAATCTCTCAGGTATCCCCAGGAAGGAGGGGAGGCAGAGATGTGTGAAGGCGATGGGGGCAGCCATGACACTGGCTCAGCCGGCTGACATGAGACGGCCTCAATTAGTCTCCTATTCACACAGCGGCTGTAGGGAGGCAGTAATGTGTGAACTGGGAGCCTCATCTATCATTCATGGCTACATTCCCCTCCTGTACGCCTGACCTGCCCCAACCGCAGATCAGATATCCCTCCAACTTCGTGTCCCGGGTCTGCTTATCATCAGGATCAAGTGAAAAAGGTCATTTATACTCAGGGGCAACCTGTACACAGTGGCGCAGCTAACGAGCTATGGGACCCAGTGCAAGTTTTACATGCCCCCCCCCCCAAAGAACTTTACACATAACAATTGATACGGCGCACCAAAACCTGCCAAGGAAAACCCCAGTGTCAGAGGAGCAAGAAGGGAGAAGGGAACAGTTTGTTCAAAGCATCTATAGGAAGTGATCCTTACCAGCACAGGACCCAGTGCAGTCGCAACCTCTACACCCCCTATTGCCACGCCACTGCCTGTACGCCTGGGTATTTATGCAGTTTTCGACCAATCATACAGCAGCAGTGCAATCTGTAAAGTCATGCAGATATGGGTCAGGAGCTTCAGTTACTTATATAAAAAATGTTGGTGGTCTTGGTATGATTGCTAGAGTCAGATGGGCCGGCCCTCAGTTTGTAGAGTTTACTCAGAATAGTGAGCAAGAATCCCCCAAAAATAATCTTTGTTGATGAGAGAGGTCTGAGGTGAATGGGCAGACTAGCTTCAGCTGACAGAAAGGCTACTCACATAGCCATTATTACAAATGTGGTCAGCAGAAAAGTATCTCAGAATGAACAGCTCATTAAACCACACCCTGTTCCACCCCGGTTAGCCGATAACGGAAATCTGAGGCAGCAGTGGGAAATATCGTCAAACCTGAGCAGCTGAAGACTGTTCTGAGTATCTTCCACCGTATGTGCAGGGGCTCCCATATGACCACAGACTGATCACTAGTGGACGGACATATCCTGCCTGTTATTTCCTGTTGATGCTTGCCTCACACTCCATAGGGCAGGGCAGACTGCCATGGCCGGACTTAAGGCAAGGCTGAGAAGGCCATGGCCTAGGGCACCAGGAAGCAAGGGGCGGGCAGTGGGCTGGCACACTAAGGCAGTTAAACAGCCAAACATGTAAACCGCAGGGGCGAGCAAGCAATGGAGCACTGGCCCTCTGCTCACTCTAAGGATAGGGTTGGTGACACTGGGCCTTGGGCGGTAAAAATGTCCAAATCCATCCCCGCAGACTGCTCAGCAGGGAGTAGAAAAGCTTGTTTGTTCACCTGTAAAGATCACTAATGTTTGTTTTGGGCGACCACACTTGCTAGTGTGCACTGGTCCTTATAATGAATGCAGATAGCGCAGACGGTTTCTCCCTGACCACCACCTCAGAGGCCCCTCCCCCCTTCTCGGTCCGAGATCTAAACAGAAAAACCACTTACCATTCCCCTTTAAGCTTTTTTGGGAGAGGACGACATTTTAAGCTGGGTACACACAATCAATTTTTCACTTCAGAGTCTGATTGATCAGATCGATATTTAGACCTGGCATCAATCGATCATAGCATACACACCTATATGATTTTTGATTATTTTTCCACTTGGATATCAATCAAAAATGGAACTTCCAATCTTTATCTCGATTGGATCGGGCAAAAAAAATTGTACAGCCTACTGATTGCCAGCTTTGAATTCGATTGAAAGCAGATTGGACAGGCTGGAAAATATTGTTCATTTCTGGCTATTCAATCGATAGACAGAAATGAACAATATTTTCCAGCCTGTCCAATCTGCTTTCAATTGAATTCAAAGCTGGCAATCAGTAGGCTGTACAATTTTTTTTGCCCGATCCAATCTTTATCTCGATTGGAAGTAGAACCTGAAGTAAAAATTGCACGGTGTGTACCAGGGCTGTTGAGTCGGTACAAAAATCTTCCGACTCCAACTCCTCAGTTTCTGAAACCACGACTCCGACTCCAACTCCGACTCCGGGTACTCAAAATTGCTCAGACTCTGACTCCTCGACTCCGACTCCTTAGTCTAATACTTAACAGGGCTGTGGATTTTGTACAAAAATCATGCGACTCTGACGACTCAGTTTCTGAAACCACGACTCCGACTCCAACTCCGGGTGCCCAAAATTGCCCCGACTCCTCGACTCCGACTCCAACTCCACAGCCCTGGTGTGTACTCATCATTACAGAGACATTACCAGCCCTTCCTATTCTTTACAATTAGGCCTCGATTCATAAAAGTGCTGTCGGGAAGGTAACGTCGAGCGGGGAAACACCGCTGTCGGTATTTCCGCCTTCAGGGTGGTAATTCATAAAAATTTTGCTACTTGTGACAGGCGTGCGGAGATATTCCGCTGTAGGCAGGCGTTAGGCTGTCGGGAGACATGTGGAAACAGGAGAAGCAGGCGGAGTCCCTCCGTGCGGTGTTCTCTCTGCAGCTGCTTGGGAGGTCTGTCCCATTCACTGCACTGTATTCCGCACGCTTCTCACCACATCAGAGGTAGCGGTAATACCCGTCCGCATACCGCTACCTCTAATCTTTATGAATTGACATTTGTTACTTTTGCTATGATAATCACCGCGCAAGGCGGTGATTGATCACTCTGCTCGTGGATGTCGGCTTTTCATGCGGAAAAAGCCTTTATGAATACAGATCTTGCTGTGTGGTCGGTAAAGTGAGCCGTTTTCAGCATTTCCGAATGCGGGAATGCTTTATGAATCGAGGCCTTAGAGAGGAGTTCACATCACACAAGGTTGTGGGTGTGTCCAGGGGCGTGACTACAGGGGAGAAGCCCCTGCTACTGCAGGGAGGCCCTACAACTCCTAGCCTTCCCTTCCTCCGATACTCCAGATCAGGTGTTTTGTGGCTGCACTTGTTGTATAACTCTTGTGAGATGGGCCCCCAGGCTGTGAGGGGCACCAGGGGGAGGGAAGGTGTATGAACATATCACTATGTACTGATCTGAGACAAGCTTATGCGCTTTGGGTCCTACAGGAGTGCTTTGTTTTTCTTACTGACTCATTTAGACGACAGGCTATTCAGCTATACAGAAGGCTTAAAGAGGAACTCCTGTGAAAATAATGTATTAAAAAAAGTGCTTCATTTTTACAATAATTATGTATAGATGACTTAGTCAGTGTTTGCTGATTGTAAAATTTTTCCTCTCCCTGATTTACATTCTGACATTTATCACATGGTGACATTTTTACTGCTGGCAGGTGATGTAGCTGCTGCTTGCTTTTTTGGCAGTTGGAAACAGCTGTAAACCGCTATTTCCCACAATGCAACGAGGTTCACAGACAGGAAACTGCCAAGACCACGGTCCTCACAGTTTCCTGTGGGAGGGGTTTCACCACAATATCAGCCATACAGCGCCCTCCCTGATGATCCATTTGAGAAAAGGAATAGATTTCTAACAGGAAAGGGGGTATCAGCTACTGATTGGGATGAAGTTCAATTCTTGGTTACATTTTCTCTTTAAGGATTAAAACTTCAGTACCCATGTTCATTTGAAGAACATGAAATTGCTGAAAAATATACATTTTGTTGAATGCCCAGTCCAATGACGCTTTACAGAGTTTTCCAATGTCCTCCATCTCTGGTAGACCTCAGTAAATGAGGCCACATGTTTTGTGTTTATCTCTAGCATTAGGGCAGGAATGAGTGACCTGTTCTTCTTTGCAGAGCTTCTTGTGGGTGGAGCAGCTGATGGAGGGGGACTCCGCCCTGATGGTTCCACTGCCATGTATATCTCTGAGGAGTAGCTCCATGATCATGGACACCATGAACTTCAACATCAACTACTCCTTCCCCTTTGTTCCCAGATGGCGGAGAACTTCCTTCAGCTCCATCACAGGGAAGATCTCCTCACCATCACAGCCGGTGCTCCTCAGATCCACCTCCACATATCAGGTAATTCTCCAGAACCAGCTCAAATCTCAGGAGAGGGAACTGGCAATATGAGGGAGGGATGTGTACGTCACAGCCGGTGCTCCTCAGATCCTCCTCCTCATATCAGGTAATTCCCCAGAACCAGCTCAAATCTCAGGAGAGGGAACTGGCAATATGAGGGAGGGATGTGTATGTTACAGCCGGAGCTCCTCAGATCCTCCTCCTCATATCAGGTAATTCCCCAGAACCAGCCCAAATCTCAGGGGAGGGAACTGGCAATATGAGGGAGGGATGTGTACATCACAGCCGGTGCTCCTCAGATCCTCCTCCACATATCAGGTAATTCCCCAGAACCAGCCCAAATCTCAGGAGAGGGAGCTGGCAATATGAGGGAGGGATGTGTACGTCACAGCCGGTGCTCCTCAGATCCTCCTCCACATATCAGGTAATTCCCCAGAACCAGCCCAAATCTCAGGAGAGGGAACTAGCAATATGAGGGAGGGATGTGTATGTTACAGCCGGTGCTCCTCAGATCCTCCTCCACATATCAGGTAATTCTCCAGAACTAGCCCAAATCTCAGGGGAGGGAACTGGCAATATGAGGGAGGGATGTGTACATTACAGCCGATGCTCCTCAGATCCTCCTCCACATATCAGGTAATTCCCCAGAACCAGCCCAAATCTCAGGAGAGGGAGCTGGCAATATGAGGGAGGGATGTGTATGTTACAGCCGGTGCTCCTCAGATCCTCCTCCTCATATCAGGTAATTCTCCAGAACCAGCCCAAATCTCAGGAGAGGGAACTGGCAATATGAGGGAGGGATGTGTACATCACAGCCGATGCTCCTCAGATCCTCCTCCACATATCAGGTAATTCCCCAGAACCAGCCCAAATCTCAGGAGAGGGAACTGGCAATATGAGGGAGGGATGTGTATGTTACAGCCGGTGCTCCTCAGATCCTCCTCCACATATCAGGTAATTCTCCAGAACCAGCCCAAATCTCTGGAGATGGAACTGGCAATATGAGGGAGGGATGTGTATGTTACAGCCGGAGCTCCTCAGATCCTCCTCCTCATATCAGGTAATTCTCCAGAACCAGCCCAAATCTCAGGAGAGGGAACTGGCAATATGAGGGAGGGATGTGTACATCACAGCCGATGCTCCTCAGATCCTCCTCCACATATCAGGTAATTCCCCAGAACCAGCCCAAATCTCAGGAGAGGGAACTGGCAATATGAGGGAGGGATGTGTATGTTACAGCCGGTGCTCCTCAGATCCTCCTCCACATATCAGGTAATTCTCAAGAACCAGCCCAAATCTCAGGAGAGGGAACTGGCAATATGAGGGAGGGATGTGTACGTTACAGCCGGAGCTCCTCAGATCCTCCTCCACATATCAGGTAATTCCCCAGAACCAGCCCAAATCTCAGGAGAGGGAACTGGCAATATGAGGGAGGGATGTGTATGTTACAGCCGGTGCTCCTCAGATCCTCCTCCACATATCAGGTAATTCTCAAGAACCAGCCCAAATCTCAGGAGAGGGAACTGGCAATATGAGGGAGGGATGTGTATGTTACAGCCGATGCTCCTCAGATCCTTCTCCACATATCAGGTAATTCTCCAGAACCAGCCCAAATCTCAGGGGAGGGAACTGGCAATATGAGGGAGGGATGTGTATGTTACAGCCGGTGCTCCTCAGATCCACCTCCTCATATCAGGTAATTCTCCAGAACTAGCCCAAATCTCAGGAGAGGGAACTGGCAATATGAGGGAGGGATGTGTATGTTACAGCCGGTGCTCCTCAGATCCTCCTCCACATATCAGGTAATTCTCCAGAACCAGCCCAAATCTCAGGAGAGGGAACTGGCAATATGAGGGAGGGATGTGTACGTTACAGCCGATGCTCCTCAGATCCACCTCCTCATATCAGGTAATTCTCCAGAACTAGCCCAAATCTCAGGAGAGGGAACTGGCAATATGAGGGAGGGATGTGTACGTTACAGCCGATGCTCCTCAGATCCACCTCCTCATATCAGGTAATTCTCCAGAACCAGCCCAAATCTCAGGAGAGGGAACTGGCAATATGAGGGAGGGATGTGTACGTTACAGCCGATGCTCCTCAGATCCACCTCCTCATATCAGGTAATTCTCCAGAACTAGCCCAAATCTCAGGAGAGGGAACTGGCAATATGAGGGAGGGATGTGTACGTTACAGCCGATGCTCCTCAGATCCACCTCCTCATATCAGGTAAGTCTCCAGAACCAGCCCAAATCTCTGGAGAGGGAACTGGCAATATGAGGGAGGGATGTGTATGTTACAGCCGATGCTCCTCAGATCCTCCTCCACATATCAGGTAATTCCCCAGAATCAGCCCAAATCTCAGGGGAGGGAACTGGCAATATGAGGGAGGGATGTGTATGTTACAGCCGGTGCTCCTCAGATCCTCCTCCACATATCAGGTAATTCCCCAGAACCAGCCCAAATCTCAGGAGAGGGAACTGGCAATATGAGGGAGGGATGTGTATGTTACAGCCGGTGCTCCTCAGATCCTCCTCCACATATCAGGTAATTCCCCAGAATCAGCCCAAATCTCAGGAGAGGGAACTGGCAATATGAGGGAGGGATGTGTATGTTACAGCCGATGCTCCTCAGATCCTCCTCCTCATATCAGGTAATTCCCCAGAACCAGCCCAAATCTCAGGGGAGGGAACTGGCAATATGAGGGAGGGATGTGTATGTTACAGCCGGTGCTTCTCAGATCCTTCTCCACATATCAGGTAATTCCCCAGAACCAGCCCAAATCTCTGGAGATGGAACTGGCAATATGAGGGAGGGATGTGTATGTTACAGCCGGAGCTCCTCAGATCCTCCTCCACATATCAGGTAATTCTCCAGAACCAGCCCAAATCTCTGGAGATGGAACTGGCAATATGAGGGAGGGATGTGTATGTTACAGCCGATGCTCCTCAGATCCTCCTCCACATATCAGGTAATTCTCCAGAACCAGCTAAAATCTCAGGAGAGGGAACTGGCAATATGAGGGAGGGATGTGTATGTTACAGCCGGTGCTCCTCAGATCCTCCTCCTCATATCAGGTAATTCCCCAGAACCAGCTAAAATCTCAGGAGAGGGAACTGGCAATATGAGGGAGGGATGTGTATGTTACAGCCGGTGCTCCTCAGATCCTCCTCCACATATCAGGTAATTCCCCAGAACCAGCCCAAATCTCAGGAGAGGGAGCTGGCAATAAGAGGGAGGGATGTGTATGTTACAGCCGATGCTCCTCAGATCCTCCTCCACATATCAGGTAATTCCCCAGAACCAGCCCAAATCTCAGGAGAGGGAGCTGGCAATATGAGGGAGGGATGTGTATGTTACAGCCGGTGCTCCTCAGATCCTCCTCCACATATCAGGTAATTCTCCAGAATCAGCCCAAATCTCAGGGGAGGGAACTGGCAATATGAGGGAGGGATGTGTATGTTACAGCCGGTGCTCCTCAGATCCTCCTCCTCATATCAGGTAATTCTCCAGAACCAGCCCAAATCTCAGGAGAGGGAACTGGCAATATGAGGGAGGGATGTGTACGTTACAGCCGATGCTCCTCAGATCCTCCTCCACATATCAGGTAATTCTCCAGAACCAGCCCAAATCTCAGGGGAGGGAACTGGCAATATGAGGGAGGGATGTGTATGTTACAGCCGGTGCTCCTCAGATCCTCCTCCACATATCAGGTAATTCTCCAGAACCAGCCCAAATCTCCGGAGAGGGAACTGGCAATGTGAGGGAGGGATGTGTATGTTACAGCCGGTGCTCCTCAGATCCTCTTCCACATATCAGGTAATTCCCCAATGTGTTCCAAGTATTCAAAACCTGTAGGCCCTCATACTACACAGAGGCGGTAAAACTAGTCAGCCATTAGGCAATCAAAATTGGATGTGCTACCAGGCTTTAGGTCTAACAAGTCCTGTTGTCATTCAGAACCTCAGAACATTCCTTTAGGAAGGTTTTATACCTGGTCATAGCGCTGCGTTGCGATGCTCAACTCCCATTGCACCACCAAAAACGTGAGTCATATGACCCTGTGGCAGAGTTTGCGGACAGTGTCATAAGCTTAGCACCCTTCCCCCATACACCCTTCGCCCCTTCGCCCCTCCCCCCCCCCCCCCCCCCACGCGCTGGACAGGAAGTATATCACTGGGATTCCTGTTTTTCTCGTCGTAATTTTATTATTATTATTATTATTAATTAGATTTATATAGCGCCAACATATTACGCAGCACTCAGATCATGTTGTTCAGAGCTTGTATGCTGCCAACATATTTACATTTTCGCCCATTGACTTCCATGCATTCTGCCGCCGCTGCGTTGCTGCAGAAGTCTGACGATAATGCACTGTTGACTTTGCGGCAAGTTGGCAACTGATCAGGCACTTCCGGCACAACACGACCCGACAGTATGCTAGGCCCCTTTGCCTTGAATTGCCGTTGCGTTACCTTGCGGCAAAATGGTAACGCAATGCACACTTGCAAGGCAAGTGTAAAAGGGGCCTTGATGTCACGTAAGGGGAAGGTGACATCATTTGGCAAGGGATGGAAAATCCCACAGGGAGAACCCAGTACTGGAATACGTAAGCAATGAGCAGTCAGCATGGGGCTTGTTTTGCCAATAACCATTCAAGGCCAAATAGTGGTTCTGAGATGAGTTCAAACACGTCCCTCACCTTGTGGTACATGCATTCTGCTTCTCTTTCCCCAGATCTCACAGAGCAGAACCGTCTGCAGTAAAATATCACCTCAGACACTCAAACGTTCCAACGTGAAAATGACATTCCAGTTTCTGGGCACCGGATTCTCGGTCACCAATGAGATCATAAACCCTAAAGATGAGCTCAGCATGTTCCAGCAGATCTGTGGTGGAGAGAGCATCTGTGTGTTCAAGGGCTATCTGAGTCCAGGAGGTAAGCCATGATCATTGGGCCAAAAAGGTAAGTCCTAATCACTCCTCGAGATAGGTGCGGATACCAAAGCCCAGGAGATAAGCCTTAGCTAGTGGACCCAGAGATGGGCTCAGGACTGGGCAAACTTATCTCGCTGTGGGCCACCTTCCTCTAGCGGCCTGCGTATTTCTGCTCTCCTCCCTCCCTGCAAAGTTCCCACCGGCGATTGCCATGGCGGCATCATGTGACACGCTGGTACACACTGATGGCAGGTCACATGATGCCGCCATGGAGATCAGCACTGGAAAGTGTGAGTGGGTGAGTCAAACCGAATCACCTAACAACTTTGCAGAGAGGGGAGGGAGAAGAGCAGAGGAATATGACCCTTTATCGTCGGGCCGGATTAAATACACCTGGCCGAATCTGGCCCGTGGGCCGTACTTTGCCCAGCCCTGGGATAAGTTGTACTTCTTGGTCTTGGGTAAAGTGTCCTATTACTACTACTAATTATCAGCTCCAAGAGGCAAGTTCCGAAGAATGGGCTCAGATAAGAAGGTCCTAATCATTAAGCCCAAGAGGTATGATTTAATCACCTGGCCCAGAATGTTACCGCTATATCAGTACAGTACAGGAAAAAAGCGCACAAGTCCTAGCCATTAGTTGCAGGAGACATATTCATTGATGTAAGTAGTATTCAGTGGGCCAAAAGTCAAGCTAAAAGCCCTAGGTCCAGTGGGTAAGTGCTAGGCATTTGGCATAGGGTGGTGGTCGTAATTTCAGGTCTGGATAGGTGTGTCCTAATCCTTATTCTCAGAAAACTCCCACTAGCTGGACATGAAGCCGGCATCACTACAACCGCAGCGTCGAGTGACTGATAACAGCCGGTTTGCCCAATCCTCTTGGTAGATCAGTTGGACCAACTTTTGTTCAAACGACTGTAAGGTATGTACATGTACAAATGACTTTTAGTCGTTTGTCCAACTAAAAACATACAGTCGTTTGATCAGTTGTTTAATCTAGTCCATTGTCCATTATCAAGTTGGTTAAACGACATGTAAATTAGGATATCAGCCGCTTTGTTGGTCAGTGTGTACATGACGTCTGAATGACTTGTTTGCACTTCAAGTCGTTCAAACGACCAGTTGAAATGACAATCAGATGTAAAGTTGGACATGCGTACGCACCTTTAGGGTGGGCGGCTGCTTAGTGTGGGCAGCGGCTGTGAAGTGCGTGCTGCTCGCACAATCTGCTAAGAATCAGGGGATTCCAGCTTGGGGGGAGGGAAGGCCGGTACTCTCTGAATATGCATTTTATTATATAAGTGAACATGGCTGAATATTTATATTTTCCTCCGTAGACTTGTTCCCGATCATCTCCCGCCGTCATTACGGTTTTCCATTCAGCGCCAGCATCTACATCAATGGGCTGATTGCGGCCCGGATCAGCTCGTGTTGTGAATATCGCTACCATGTGGGTTTCCAGCAGGGAAGAGGCGGCTGTTTCCGTGTCATCGAACTGAGCGGAGGAAAACCATGTTACAGGTGCGGCGAGGAAGCAACAATGCAGCTGTCAGGCTTGTCTGGTCACCTGCTATGAGTCAGGCTGTATGCCCATATGACTGACATCTAGCCCCACCCTAACGCCTGTGAAAGCTCCTGCCTAATACAAACTACAATACCCTGCAGGCAGATGTAGCATACAGGCTGGCAGACAGCAATCACCAAACACAGCATAGGCAATGGAACAGTATACTGAATAGTCACCTGAGGCCTGTAGGCTGAGGCAATCCAGACGAAGACAAGGTGGCAGGCAATGGCAGAAGTATAATCACTAGACAGATGCATGGTCAATCAAGCCAGAGTCAGTCCAGGCAGCATTCATGCGAATCCTTTAACAAGCCGGTTCAGTAACAGGGTATCCAATACAGAAGAGTGGTCAGGTTCAAGCCTGGTCGGCAACAGGTAATCCAATCTAAAAGAAGCTTAGTCAAGAGACAGACACAAGTCGGCAGCAAGACAAGCACTTGGTGTGAGCGCAATCTCAGCAACAAGCCCAGCATAGGCTATCACGGGCGATGACAGAGGGCGCTCACCTATCATTTATACTAGAACTAACCAATCAGAAAGTAAAGGAATCCAAAGTAACCAATCAACAGAGAGCGTGTCAGAAGAGATGCTGACACGCTATGTGCACACGTGGCTAATGTTTATCCAATGGGAGCTGAGCGCCATGCGCTCCAGTGACGTCAGAGACAGGCCGAGACCCAGAGGCTTGCGCCTCACTGTGGGTCTCAGCATTCCGCCGCCATGAGCAGCCACCGGATCTTACAGCAGCGATACACAGGATGTTATCTTATATGGGCTGCGCTCTGTCCCTGGAGCACCCTTCCCAAAGCCATTAAAGGGAACCTGAAGGAAGAGGCTTACGGAGGATGCCATATTTTATTTCCTTCTAAACAATACACATTGCCTGGCTGGAACCTACCTAATACTTGTGGCACCTCGGTCTATACTGGGGAGGAGGGCTGTCTAATACTGGGGGCACATCTGGCTACCTATACTTGGGGGAACCTACCTCATACTGGGGGCACATCTGGTAATCTATACTGCATGGCTAACTTACACTGGTGACACTATTTATACTGGGAGGGCTATCCAATACTGGGGGCACATCTGGCAACCTACACTGGGGTGGGGGAAGGTTACAAAATACTGAGGGCACATCTGTCTACTGGGGGGACCTACCTAATACTGGGGGTGCATCGAACTATCTAAACTGGGGACGGTAGCTATCTTATACTGGTGGCACCATCTATACTGTGAGGGCTATCTAATACTGAGGGCACATCTGGCTACCTATACTGGTTGCACTATCTATACTAGGATGGGGTGGGGGGCTTTCTAATACTGGGGATACACCTGGCTACCCATACTTGGGTGGGGGGGGGTCAGACCCACCTAATACTGGGGGCACATCTGGCTACCTATACTGGTTGCACTATCTATACTAGGATGGGGTGGGGGGCTTTCTAATACTGGGGATACACCTGCCTACCCATACTTGGGTGGAGGGGGGTCAGACCCACCTAACACTGGGGGCACATCTGGCTAGCTTTACTGGGGGGAGGGGTTTACTTAATACTGGAACATCCCTCATGTCCTCTGTGCCTTGCAGGTGTGCAGAGCTTCAAGATCAGAAGACAAGGCCCAGCAGAAGGAATTCAGTGTGCAGCCGCAATGAGGACACCCCCAGCATCCAGGAGAAAGGTAATCCTGTCCCCTGTAATACCTTGGGGGAGGGGCGGTGGGTGGAGGCAGGCCAATAGGGGTGTAACTATCAGAGGGGCGGAGCTTAAGTTATAAAGGGATGACTAGCCCAGCCTGCGAGGTACTCCGGGCACTGTGATTTTGCATACATTACAAAAAGCATGATCTGCCATAACACAGATTTTGTAGTTACACTGAGGGTGTTGGAATGTGAAAACAGAAAAATTATACGCAGGGCATAAAGCTCTGGTGTTTGATGAAATTACAGAGCATTACTGTGCTTACAGACAGTCATTGAGATGTGTGGCTCAACAGAGATTCACTGAGATGTTGTTCTCTACAGAATGTCACTGGCATTTGGTGCCCTACAGAGAGTGACTGAGATTGGGTTCTCTACAGAGGGTCACTGTGGTTTGCTGCTCTACATAGCGTCACTGAGATTTGGTGCTGTACAGAGAGTCACTAAGATTTGGTGCTGTACAGAGTCACTGAGATCTGGTGCTGTACAGAGAGTCACTGAGATTTGGTGCTGTACAGAGAGTCACTGAGATTTGGTGCTGTACAGAGAGTCACTGAGATTTGGTGCTGTACAGAGAGTCACTGAGATCTGGTGCTGTACAGAGAGTCACTGAGATCTGGTGCTGTACAGAGAGTCACTGAGATCTGGTGCTGTACAGAGAGTCACTGAGATCTGGTGCTGTACAGAGAGTCACTAAGATTTGGTGCTGTACAGAGAGTCACTGAGATCTGGTGCTGTACAGAGAGTGACTGAGATTGGGTTCTCTACAGAGGGTCACTGTGGTTTGCTGCTCTACATAGCGTCACTGAGATTTGGTGCTGTACAGAGAGTCACTAAGATCTGGTGCTGTACAGAGAGTCACTGAGATCTGGTGCTGTACAGAGAGTCACTGAGATCTGGTGCTGTACAGAGAGTCACTACGATTTGGTGCTGTACAGAGAGTCACTGAGATCTGGTGCTGTACAGAGAGTCACTGAGATTTGGTGCTATACAGAGAGTCACTGAGATTTGGTGCTGTACAGAGAGTCACTGAGATTTGGTGCTGTACAGACAGTCACTGAGATTTGGTGCTGTACAGAGAGTCACTAAGATTTGGTGCTGTACAGAGAGTCACTAAGATTTGGTGCTGTAAAGAGAGTCACTGAGATTTGGTGCTGTAAAGAGAGTCACTGAGATTTGGTGCTGTACAGAAAGTCACTGAGATTTGGTGCTTTACAGTCACTGAGATCTGGTGCTGTACAGAGAGTCACTGAGATCTGGTGCTGTACAGAGAGTCACTAAGATTTGGTGCTGTACAGAGAGTCACTGAGATTTGGTGCTGTACAGAGAGTCACTGAGATCTGGTGCTGTACAGAGAGTCACTGAGATATGGTGCTGTACAGAGAGTCACTGAGATCTGGTGCTGTACAGAGAGTCACTAAGATTTGGTGCTGTACAGAGAGTCACTGAGATCTGGTGCTGTACAGAGAGTGACTGAGATTGGGTTCTCTACAGAGGGTCACTGTGGTTTGCTGCTCTACATAGCGTCACTGAGATTTGGTGCTATACAGAGAGTCACTGAGATCTGGTGCTGTACAGAGAGTCACTAAGATTTGGTGCTGTAAAGAGAGTCACTGAGATTTGGTGCTGTAAAGAGAGTCACTGAGATTTGGTGCTGTACAGAAAGTCACTGAGATTTGGTGCTTTACAGTCACTGAGATCTGGTGCTGTACAGAGAGTCACTGAGATCTGGTGCTGTACAGAGAGTCACTAAGATTTGGTGCTGTACAGAGAGTCACTGAGATCTGGTGCTGTACAGAGAGTCACTGAGATTTGGTGCTATACAGAGAGTCACTGAGATTTGGTGCTGTACAGAGAGTCACTGAGATTTGGTGCTGTACAGACAGTCACTGAGATTTGGTGCTGTACAGACAGTCACTGAGATTTGGTGCTGTACAGAGAGTCACTAAGATTTGGTGCTGTACAGAGAGTCACTAAGATTTGGTGCTGTACAGAGAGTCACTAAGATTTGGTGCTGTAAAGAGAGTCACTGAGATTTGGTGCTGTACAGAGAGTCACTGAGATCTGGTGCTGTACAGAGAGTCACTGAGATCTGGTGCTGTACAGAGAGTCACTGAGATCTGGTGCTGTACAGAGAGTCACTAAGATTTGGTGCTGTACAGAGAGTCACTGAGATCTGGTGCTGTACAGAGAGTGACTGAGATTGGGTTCTCTACAGAGGGTCACTGTGGTTTGCTGCTCTACATAGCGTCACTGAGATTTGGTGCTGTACAGAGAGTCACTAAGATCTGGTGCTGTACAGAGAGTCACTGAGATCTGGTGCTGTACAGAGAGTCACTGAGATCTGGTGCTGTACAGAGAGTCACTACGATTTGGTGCTGTACAGAGAGTCACTGAGATCTGGTGCTGTACAGAGAGTCACTGAGATTTGGTGCTATACAGAGAGTCACTGAGATTTGGTGCTGTACAGAGAGTCACTGAGATTTGGTGCTGTACAGACAGTCACTGAGATTTGGTGCTGTACAGAGAGTCACTAAGATTTGGTGCTGTACAGAGAGTCACTAAGATTTGGTGCTGTAAAGAGAGTCACTGAGATTTGGTGCTGTAAAGAGAGTCACTGAGATTTGGTGCTGTACAGAAAGTCACTGAGATTTGGTGCTTTACAGTCACTGAGATCTGGTGCTGTACAGAGAGTCACTGAGATCTGGTGCTGTACAGAGAGTCACTAAGATTTGGTGCTGTACAGAGAGTCACTGAGATTTGGTGCTGTACAGAGAGTCACTGAGATCTGGTGCTGTACAGAGAGTCACTGAGATATGGTGCTGTACAGAGAGTCACTGAGATCTGGTGCTGTACAGAGAGTCACTAAGATTTGGTGCTGTACAGAGAGTCACTGAGATCTGGTGCTGTACAGAGAGTGACTGAGATTGGGTTCTCTACAGAGGGTCACTGTGGTTTGCTGCTCTACATAGCGTCACTGAGATTTGGTGCTATACAGAGAGTCACTGAGATCTGGTGCTGTACAGAGAGTCACTAAGATTTGGTGCTGTAAAGAGAGTCACTGAGATTTGGTGCTGTAAAGAGAGTCACTGAGATTTGGTGCTGTACAGAAAGTCACTGAGATTTGGTGCTTTACAGTCACTGAGATCTGGTGCTGTACAGAGAGTCACTGAGATCTGGTGCTGTACAGAGAGTCACTAAGATTTGGTGCTGTATAGAGAGTCACTGAGATCTGGTGCTGTACAGAGAGTCACTGAGATTTGGTGCTATACAGAGAGTCACTGAGATTTGGTGCTGTACAGAGAGTCACTGAGATTTGGTGCTGTACAGACAGTCACTGAGATTTGGTGCTGTACAGACAGTCACTGAGATTTGGTGCTGTACAGAGAGTCACTAAGATTTGGTGCTGTACAGAGAGTCACTAAGATTTGGTGCTGTACAGAGAGTCACTAAGATTTGGTGCTGTAAAGAGAGTCACTGAGATTTGGTGCTGTACAGAGAGTCACTGAGATTTGGTGCTGTACAGAGAGTCACTGAGATTTGGTGCTGTACAGAGAGTCACTGAGATTTGGGCCTCAATTCATCAAGACTTATCAAATTGGTTAACAACAGTTAAGTTGATTTCAGGATTCATCAAATTTATCTACAGCTGTAAGCGAGCATTCGGTAATAATTCGGTAATCATTTGTTAGTGATGCGTTAAAACGGAAGAAAGTGCAATTCATGAAAATGTAAGTGGGCGTGGTTTAGCGTTACATTTAGTATTAGTTATCTCCTTCACTGCTCTGTCGTTATTCCTGTCAGATCATTGCTGACAGAGAAGATGGAGCCATTTGAAGTGGTTATGTATTAGCTGAGAGTGATTCAGAGGCGCAGAAAGGCAGGAATAAGGTCTAGAACTACATCAGTTTGCAAGAGAATGGATTTATTTGCTATAACAGGACATCTGCATTTCTCTTGAATCATCTTGTAAGAGAACACAGGCAATGCCAGAGTTAACTAATTTGCTAGCTGCAC
This sequence comes from Hyperolius riggenbachi, assembly GCF_040937935.1. Lineage (NCBI taxonomy): Eukaryota > Metazoa > Chordata > Amphibia > Anura > Hyperoliidae > Hyperolius > Hyperolius riggenbachi. The sequence goes on from NC_090653.1 coordinate 285,545,017, forward strand.
TACATTGATTCAGAAAAGGATCCTATCAAGCCGCAGCTGGCGAAATTGTGGGATTGTCCCCAAACCACTTCCAGAATCCTGGTCCAGGTGTTAAGCCCTATTCAGAATGTTGCTACGTAGTGTTCAAAGGACTGCCTTTTCCCACAATTCCATGGGAATCTTATGGCCTTGTGTAAGGCTGTAAAATGGAAATATCGACACGTTACCGAATGGTTACCGAATTGTTATCAATATTTCATCGAATTCACACCGAATGCGGAAAAACCTTGATGAATACAACTAGAAAAATCGATAAACTTCGAATTCGGTAATTTAACAAACTGGAAAAAGTAATCGCAAAAGACAATGATGAATCGAGGCCTTGGTGCTGTACAGAGAGTCACTGAGATTTGGTGCTGTACAGCAGTGTTCCCGAACCCTGTCCTCAAGGCCCACCAACAGTGCATGTTTTGTGGAAATCCACACAGGTAGTTAATCAGCTCTGCTGAGACACTAATTACCTCACCTGTGCAGGTTTGTGGTTTCCTGCAAAACATGTACTGTTGGTGGGCCTTGAGGACAGGGTTGGGGAACACTGCTCTACAGAGATTCGCTGAGACTGACATCCTAGTACACATCTGTGGCACCAAATGAGAACCCCAATACCTCAGAAAAGAGGTAACAATGGTGGCTTCCATATCTGTGGTATGATAGACTTACTTCAAAGCACACCTGAACTGAAAATAAACATAGGAGATAATGAATTGTATTTGTATCACTAATGATAAATAGAACAATAGTAACATAATTTTTTTTTTATTTTTAGTTCAGACTTGCATTTTAAGACTGAATTCGAAATAGCAGCCACGACAGTCTCAAGTACAATCTGCTTCATTCAGAAGCAAAAAATAAATAAATAAACAGAAGTATCAACCCTTTGAACCTTTCAGCACTAAAACCTTATCAGCATTGTTTCCCCAGCCAGATAAAGGTGTTTTGCCTTCCATTTACTTTTCAGGACAGCAGGCTAAATTCTGTTTGACTGCCTCATTTGCATAGGTAGCAGAAATCTTTATTTATTTATTTTTTTTAACACTTGCGGTTCTGGAAAACAGAAAGGGCCTTCGGACAATTCCTTAGCAGGACTAGTATGAATGCACCTATGTTTATCTCACCATGTCACATGTCAGTTCAGGTAATAGTAACGCCTATGTAGCCTTCTGAGTGTTGTTGAAATTTCCGCAGTTCCTGAGGTGACAGATACACGGGAGAAGGTAGAGGAAGCAGCAGAATCTCGACCAGAGAAACCGCCAGATGTATCTGACTCTTTGCCCAGCACTCACCCCACGCCTCAGGCACCACCAGTGCCCCTTACCAGGCAGAAGAGGAGGAGGAGAGTGAAGAAGTCAGCGAGGAGACCCTCCAAGAGCGAATCAGATTCTGAGCAAGAGAATAAAATGAGTACCGCCAATCGGAGGCAGCGGAGGCCGCGGGACAGGGGTAAGGCTGCATATAGCACCTCAATAAAGGAATTTATATCGAGCAAATAAAGATCACATATTGCACTCCATCACGTTACACATACACCAAACAAAAGAAGAATTTTCAGACTAGGATAAAGTTCTGCAAAAACTAAATTCAACCTAAATTAGATTACTGTTAAAATCAAACACTCAACCACTATGGACTCTTTATGGAGGCAGGAAATGTGGACGCCCGTGGCTAATGGACGATATGTGCGGCGCCATTGGCGTTAAAGAGAACCAGAGAGGAAGAGCATAACAGATTTATACATACCTGGGGCTTCCTCCAGGCCCATCAGCATGGATCGCTCCCACGCCGCCGTCCTCTGCTGCCTCTGTCCGCCGGTACCGGGTCCCGTCATTGCGGCCAGTCGATGCAAGTGCAGTGCGCTCCCTCCGTACTGCGCAGGCGCATGTGTAAAGCAGGCGCCGGCGAGTGGAGGGAGCCCCTGTGCATGCGTACAACTGGTCGCGTCCGGCGGAAGTGACGGGACCCCGTACTGGCGGATAGAGGCAGCGGGGGACGGCGGCGTGGGAGCAATCCAGGCTGATGGGGCTGTAGGAAGCCCCATTGTATGTATACATTTTTTTTTTCATTTTTCAAGTGCCTTAATATCTGGTTCCCTTTAATGCAGATATGGGCTATTGGGCGCCGAAATCAGAAGTCTGGGCACCCGATAGGAGGGGGGGGGGGTTAGTGTTAGGCTTCAGGAAGGGGGGTTTAGAGTTAGGCATCAGGAAGGGGGGGATAGTCGTCAGGAAGGGGGGGGGGTTAGTCATCAGGAGGGGGGGTGTTAGGTTAAGGCGTCAGGAAAGTAGGGGGGGTTAGGGTTAGATGTCGGTAAAGGAGGGGTTAGGTTTAGTAGTCAGGAAAGGGGGAGGGGGGATTTAGGGCTAGGAGTCAGTAAAGGGGGAGGGGGGATTTAGGGTTAGGAGTCAGGAAGCGGGTTCATAGTGCTCAGTTGCTTTGCATGTGTAAGCCTCTCTTTCTTACACCATCTGCGACACTTCCAGCTTTCGCACTCACTCGGCCACCAGCTCCTCCAGGCATCAACTCTAAGGCGCAGTGCACACCAGAGCTGTTTGGCTGCGGTTTGCGATCTGCTTGCGGGTGCGGATCCGCTTGGGTAATGTATTTCAATGGGCTGGTGCACACCAGAGCGGGAGGCGTTTTGCAGAAACGCATACTCCCGGGCTGCTGCAGATTTTGGATTGCGGAGGCGTTTCTGCCTCAATGTTAAGTATAGGAAAACCGCAAACCGCTCTGGAAAAAAACGGCACTTCAGAGCGGTTTTCCAGGCGTTTTTTGTTACAGTAGCTGTTCAGTAACAGCTTTACTGTAACAATACGTGAAATCTACTACACCAAAACCGCTACACAAAACCGCAAAACGCTAGCTGAAACGTTACAGAAAAAGAAGAAAAAGCGTTTCAAAATCTGCTAGCATTTTGCGGATCTGCTAGCGGTTTTTGGTGTGCACCAGGCCTATGTGGACTCAAAGAGATGACCCTCAGACCTTCTGCGTTTCATTGCTTTATTAAGGTGGAGTGCACTTGGCTGGAGCCTCCAAGATAATAGGGTAACACTGCCACTATCTGGTATACTGCCAGGCCACCAGTCCACCTATATCACAATAGGCAGTCATTATATTACATTTTCACATATATGTTAACAATGACTACAGAAAATGTAACAAACGCTTAACTGCTTGCCGACTGCGTCGCACCCATGGGCGTGGACACGGCAGCAGCTCCAGGACCGCCTAACGCCGATCGGCGTAAAGTACTGGGGCTTCGTTTTTGCAGGAGATCGCGCGCGCGCATCTCCTGTTGGTAGGCGGATCTCCACCTTCAGTCTCCAAGCGGCGATCGCGGCTCGGAGACTGTTAGACGGCGAAACGGCGTCTAATTAGCATGTACAGCGCTGTACTGGGGACAGCCGTGTGACACGGCTGTCCCCTCCAGGGGATCAGAGGTGATCAGCTGTCATAGGCTGAAGCCTATGACAGACGATCACAGTGATTGGCTGGCGGGGGGATAGACGGCGGGTTTAGTAGAAAAAAAAATAAACAAATTTATTATGAAAATAATAAAATAAATATTTGTTTAAAAAAAAAATAAACATGGGGGGGAGCGATCAGACCCCACCAACAGAAAGCTCTGTTGGTGGGGAGGAGAGGGGTGGAATCACTTGTGTGCTGTGTTGTGCGGCCCTGCAGCTTGGCCTTAAAGCTGCAGGGGCCCCTTTTTTACAAAAAATGGCCTGGTCTTTAGGGGGGTTTAACACTGCGGTCCTCAAGAGGTTAAAGGACTTCCGTGGTGACAGTTTTAATCTACTTTTACTTAAGGCTTCTCACAGCCCCTTGAAGCCATTTTGTTTCCTTACCCCAGCTCCAGTCCACCTCAGTGTCCCACTGGCCTCCCATATAGATCGGCAATCCGCAGGCGGGTTGGCGATTCTGAGCGCGCTCGTGCATGCCTGCACATCCATGTCATCTGCCACATACTGGCGGATGGCTTCTAGGGGCTGGGAGAAGCCCCAGGTAAGGAAAAATAGATTAAAACTGTTGCCTCAAGTCCTTTTACAAAAAACAATCCACAGAGATATTGCCGCATGGTGATGTGGAATACAGCATGTCTAACATACGGCAGCCATTCCAGGAAGAGGAGAGCACCTGGCTAACTTTATATCATCTACGCAGCCTGGCATGCACTGTAGGGCTCTCAGGCTGCAAAAAGCACACAGTCATCTCTTCACATTCTACAGAACATTTGCAGATATAAATCATAACTTTATACAACAGATAAATGAACTTTTGCATGAGAGAACATAGAGTTCTTACCTCTTCCGAATCCACAGTCACTCTGTGGGCCAAACCAACTGGTAGGATACACAGGGGGCTTTCTGGAGGAGTCCAGTGCTAAGATTCAGTCTGGTTAAACTTTCCTCAGTTTTAGCTAATGACACAGTTAAAGAGGTTTATTTTGCCTGTCCAGACACTCTGTTAACAGCTTTTTAAACTATAACAAGCGTACATTGCTGCAGCTCCTGTATGTTGGTACGACCCTCTTGCAAACCTGCAGATTGGATTATTTGGTAAAATGCCCGGAGCAGTGCAATAAAAAGGAGATCTGGACTCACCTGGGGCTTCCTCCAGCCCCCGTAGCCCACAAGATCCCCCAGGATCCAGGCCCAGTGCACACCAAAAACCTCCAGCAGATCTGCAAAACGCTAGAGGTGTTCGAAGCAGATTTTAGAGCGATTCTAGGCATGTTAAGGGCCCATTCACACTAGAATGTTTTGCCTGCGATTTTGGCAAAACGCTAGCGCTTTTCAAAGCACTATTGTAATGAAACCCTATGGGCCCGTTCTTACTTGGGCGATTTGCGCTACGCAAATGCGTAGCCCACCATTTTCAGGTGATTTCCCGGCAATCGTGTTTCAGTACTATAGAAGCACTAAACGCGATCGTGAAAAAATTGAGGCAGTAACGCCTCCGAAATCTACAAAATGCTGCAGCCCCCGAGTTTGTGTTTGTGGAAAAAATGAACCCCTCTGGTGTGCACCATCTCATTCACTTTCATTAGCCAAGCGGTTTTCCCCCTGCAAGCGTTTTAAAAACCGTTCCAGGACCGATCTGGTGTGCACCAGCCCTTACTTCCTTCCGTGGTCCCGCTGGTGGCTCCGGGAATCCCGCGACTTTGGCTGAAGTTGCGCATGTACGCCCCTGACGCATCATCTCGCGATCGCCGGAAGCGTCCTGTGCAAGCGACGTTCAGTCTTTAGAGAACCGTGCATGTGCAGGATGCCTACGGCGGCCAGCGTAATAATGTGGCAGGGGTGCGCATGCGCGAATTCAGCCGGATTAACGGAGCCACTAGCGGAACCACTGCTCAGAGTCCCTTGAGGCCCCATTCACACTTGCAAAACGCAAAACCCAAGCGCTTTTGCTACCGTTTTGCTCTGCCAATTGTCGGCGATTAACGCTAAAAAAAAAAAATCGCCATTCACACTTGCTGATTTTTTGCGTTTGCAATTAGCACTTCTATAGCACTAAAATGCGATCGCCGGGAAATCGCCTGAAAATGGCGCAGAATACAAATTTCCGTTTAGCAATTTGCGTTAATGCGACTAACGCAAATCGACCACGTGAGAACGGGCCCATAGAGTATTATGGCACTAGAGCATTACAAAGCGCTAGCGCTTGAGCGTTTTTTCGAAAACACCAGCAAAGCACTCAGATGCGAATAGGGCCTTAAAGTTCACTGTGTTAAACATGTCAACTTACTGCCCATACAATTCTATGGGCCTGGTCACAATGCAGCGTTGTAACTAATCGCATTATCCTCATGGTGCCCATACACAATACAATAAAAACGTTAGATTTTCCCGTTTCTTCGATCTAAATGATCAAATCGAATGAAAGTTGAAAATATTTTATTTTTTTTTCGATCAACAAATTCGAACGATTATCCAGTTTTTTCGAGAAAAATCTGATCGGACATGCTGGAAAATCTTTATATTCCAACTAACGGAATAATCAAACTAAATTATCTAATCGAAAAAAAAATGAAAAATTGTACCATGTATGGCCACCTTAACTCTGCATGCAGGCTTTGCATTAACATCTATATCCAGTCTTCATTACAGTTCCCACTCATAACCCGTGCGTGTGAATTCCGGCTACACAATACTTCTTTTTGTACATACCAGTAACTTTTAATGATAATTTACTTTTGCTAAACCTAACCTAGTTTTCACTTAACCCCTTCCTCTCTGCAGTATCGATAGGAAGTTACAATAGCCTCAACTAACATTGAGCTCTGTGCAGTGCGTGCCCACTTACCAAATATCCTGCTTTGTGCAGATATCTGGTAGATGTTATGCTATAGCACTCTGGTATACTGACAGTAAATGTGACAGACAGATATCGCTCTATATTCGTACTCAGTACAGCTCTACATAAAAAAGCAGCATTTAAAGGAAACTCGAGGTGAGAGGGATGATCCAAGAAAAACTTTTACTCATTGCATTATTGTGTTCCTTTCATATAGTTTATAGGGCATTCCTCAAGCCAAATACTTATTTTGTTTTAATACTCTAATTCCGTATAAACTAAACAAGCCTCACCCACAGCTCCTATTGTGCCTTGGCACTGTAGCAAAGGCTTATGGGAGCTCAGTCTGGGCAGGAGGAGGAGGAGGTGTTCCTAGCAAGAGATTTGATGGCAGAGGTGAGGAGGGAGAAGGAGAAGGGACTGAATTTACACACAGGCAAGCTCATAGCATCTCCAGCCCTCAGCCTGTGACAAACAGAACATGGCTGCCCTCATTGTATCACAGGAATAAATAATCATATTCTATTTAAGCTGTTTTCAGCTAGATTTGCTGTGTAAACTATCTAAACTTTACATGAGATATATAGACAAGTTACTTGTTATAGTTCGTTTTTCATCTCGGATCTGCTTTAATCACTTAAAGGGATACTGTAGGGAGGTCGGGGGAAAATGAGTTGAAGTTACTCGGGGCTTCTAATGGTCCCCCACAGACATCCTGTGTCTGCGCAGCCAGTCACCGATGCTCTGGCCCCGCCTCCAGTTCACTTCTGGAATTTCTGACTTTAAAGTCAGAAAACCTCTGCGCCTGCATTGCCGTGTCCTCGCTCCCGCTGATGTCACCAGGAGTGTATTGCACAAGTCCAGTATGGTCTTTGGTCTGCGCAGTATGCTCCTGGTGACATCAGCAGGAGCGAGGACACGGCAATGCAGGCGCAGTGGTTTTCTGACTTTAAAGTCAGAAATTCCAGAAGTGAACTGGAGGCGGGGCCAGAGCATCGGTGAGTGACTGCGCGGGCACAGGATGTCTGCGGGGGACCATTAGAAGCCCCGGGTAACTTCAACTCATTTTCCCCCGACCCCCCTACAGTATCTCTTTAAGGACCACAGTGTTAAACCCTTCTAAAGACCAGGCCATTTTTCAATAAATAAATAGGCCACTGCAGCTTTAAGGCCTCGCCGCAGCGCTGCACCTGTGAGCACACAAGTGACCCCCCCCCTTTTCTGCCCACCAACAGAGCTTTCTGTTGGACACCCCCCCCCCCATGTTAATTTTTTATTTTTTGTAAATATTTATTTTATTAGAAATGTACATTTTTTATTTATTTATTTTATGTACCCCCCTCCCTCCCTCCCCCCATCAGCCAATCACTGTGATCATATGACAGCGGAACACCCCCGAGCCTACCAGGGGGACAGCCATGTCACACAGCTGTCCCCAGTACAGCGCTGCTGCAGATCGCAGCGCTGTACGGAGTGAAAAGACGGCGTCTAACAGTCTCCTAGCGGCGTTTGCCTACCAAGCTAAACAATACCAGTTGCCTAGCATTTCTCTTGTTACTCTGCCTCTAATACATTTAGCCATAGACCCGGATAAGCATGCAGCAGATCAGGTACTCTGACTCAGATGACTCAGGTTTTACTGGATTAGCCATACGCTTGTTCCAGGGTTTTGTCTCCGACACTACATATGCCAGAAGATCAACAGGACTGCCAGGCACCTGGCATTGTTTACAAGGAAGTAAATATGGCAGCCTCCATATCACTCTCACCTCGGGTTTCCTTTAACGGTGGACAAAATATTTAATGTATAGCTGCAGCCAGAGATATAGGCAAGTATGTAGAATGTGTATTTTGGATAAAGGAGGAGTACTGGACAGGATAGATCATATTCCTGCAGGATTATTTATAACAAAAACAGCAATGTGCAGAAACCCATAGCGAGTGGCTGGATTTTACTGCAGGGTGTAAGGCAGGTGTCGCTCTGGACTATCGGAGTCTGTACATTGCTTTATACATTGCAGACTATGTTAAGACAGGATTTTTAGCCGCAGAAGCCTCGCTTCACACAAAGCGGAGACATCTGAGCACTTTTCATTGCTGAGCTATAAGACAGTATTCTTACATCTGTGTGTCTTCAGCCTATCAATACTTTACTTCACATTTAGATTGCAGAAGGAGCCAAAAGCTCACCCCCGATACAGAGAACGCCACTGAGATGGGGGCTGGGCGAGCGCGGGGGTGTCACGTGATGCCGTCCATTAGCGAGGACGCGACTGTCAGCTCTGTGGACAAGGAAGAGACATCCAAGGGTGTTAAAGGATCCCCAGGAATCGCTGTGACCAGGGAAGACAACTCACCAGGCAAAACAAAATGGCTGGAAGCGGCGGACGCAGCGAGGACAAATAGGGGGCACAACCAGGACAATGACAGAGTCGACGCACAGGGGGCGCCACTGCGCCATTCCAGTGAGTAATTATATCTGTTGGGGGGGGGGATGGGAGAGCACTGTACCTCTGGCAGTCCTATAGATCCCACAGGACGGAACAGTTGATGGAGGGTGGGGCAGGAACAATAGCCAATCAATGGGCTATATCATTGCACTGCATCCAACAGCACAGCCCACGGTTGCAACGATTTTTTAAAGGGGCACTATGGCAAAAAATTGTAAAATTTAAAATATGTGCAAACATATACAAATAAGAAGGACTAGTCCAACTCTTAATAGGGGATTCTTATGGATTTATTTATTTTCAAAAACACTTAGTGAATGGCAGTTGCTCTGTCCAACTGCCAAAAAACTGTGTAGCGAGCAGGGAAGATGGCCAGCATCTTTGTTTAAATCCTTTTTAGGGAATATCTTTATAAAGAATAAAAGCCTTGCTGAGAATCCCCTATGAAGAGATGGACTAGTCCAAATCCTGTCGCTTCTGTCAGATTTCTATCACCTACTGTAAGTGACAGCAACATAGGAGAAAAGTAATTTATGGCTCATTTTACTCTGGAAAAAACGTACTTCTTATCTGTATGTTTGCACATATTTTAAATTTCAAAAATGTTCGCCATAGTGCCCCTTTAATAGATTTCCTGCTGAAATGTATTGAAAATCGATCTGCAGTATGTGGTAGGAACCGACCCCTCTCTGGTCACATTCTAATCAGAGAGGGGTCGCTCGTTTTGTCAATATGTGGCAATCTATGTGTGTATGGCTAGCTGAAAGGACTTAGTTGCTGTAATGTTAGAGTGCTGTGAGTGGAGTCTTTCTCAAGAGCTCCACCTGCTGATCAGTATGAAATATGCAGTCTTGTACTAAACCAAACTCATTTCAAATTAAGTCAAATACTGCATTCTGTATTTTACATTGTAAATCTTTTAAATCCCTGATTTACATTCTGACATTTATTACATGGTGACATTTTTACTGTTGGCAGGTGATGTAGCTGCTGCATGCTTTTTTTGGCAGTTGGAAACAGCTGTAAGCAGCTATTTTCCACAATGCAGCAAGATTCACAGACAGGAAACTGCCAGGAGTACCACAGTCCTCAGAGTTTCTTGTGGGAGGGGTTTCACCACAATATCAGCCATACAGCGCCCCCTGATGGTCTGTTTGTGAAAAGGAATAGATTTCTCATGTAAAAGGGGGTATCAGTTACTGATTGGGATAAAGTTCAATTCTTGGTCGGAGTTTCTCTTTAATGGAGTCATCAGGCAAAGACTAGGAAATCTTATTTACTTTGTCTGCAGCTGCCGGTCCGGGGTCCCCGCACATTGAAGAGGCCGTCCTTACTGCGCCTGCATACAGCGCCACTGTCAATCAAGTCCACGTTGTCTGCGGTGTACTCCCCACTACCTTGAGGTCGTCCTCTGCACCATGCGGGGACCCTGGGCTGGCGGCTGCGAATTAAGCTGTCAGCGTGGTACAGGCAGCTGCAAGGGGCTGGAGAGAGCCCCAGGTAAGTAAATCAGATTTTCTATTCTTTGCCTGATGATTCCTTTAAAAAGGAACTGTCGCGAAAATCTTAAAATTTAAAAACACATACAAGTAAGAAGTACATTTCTTCCAGAGTAAAATGAGCCATAAATTACTTTTCTCCTATGTTGCTGTCACTTACAGTAGGTAGTAGAAATCTGACATTACCGACAGATTTTGGACTAGCCCATCTTCTTATAGGGGGGTCTCAGGGTTTTCTTTATTTTTAAAAGCACTTAGTGAATGGCAGTTGCTCCGTCCAACTGCCAAATAAGTGTACGGTGAGCAGGGAGGCTGGCCAGCATCATTGTATAAATCTTTTTCAGGGAGTGTCTTTATAAAGAATAAAGGCCATGCTGAGAATCCACTATGAAGAGATGGACTAACCCAAAACCTGTCGGTAATATCAGATTTCTACTACCTACTGTAAGTGACAGCAATATAGGAGAAAAGTAGGTTATGGCTCATTTTACTCTGGAAGAAATGTACTTCTTATTTGAATGTGTTTTAAATTTTAAGATTTTCGTGACAGTTCCTCTTTAACCAGTTCGCATTCAGTCGTTTTTCGCTTCATGCATCCGAACAATGTTCACCTCCCATTCATTAGCCTATAACTTTATTACTACTTATCACAATGAACTGATCTATATCTTGTTTTTTCCGCCACCAATTAGGCTTTCTTTGGGGGGTACATTTTACTAAGAGCCACTTTACTGTAAATGCATTTTAAAAGGAAGAATAAGAAGAAAACGGAAACAAATCATTATTTCTCACTTTTCGGCAATTATAGTTTTAAAATAATACATGCCTCCATAATTAAAACCCACGTATTGTATATGCCCATTTGTCCCGTTTATTACACCATTTAAATTATGTCCCTATCACAATGTATGGCGACAATATTTTATTTGGAAATAAAAGTGCATTTTTTCCGTTTTGCATTCATCACTATTTACAAGCTTATAATAAAAAAAAATAAGAAATATTTCATCTTTACATAGATATTTAAAAAGTTTAGACCCTTAGGTAAATATTTGTGTTTTTTTTTTTTTTTTATTGTAATGTTTTTTTTTTTTTTTAATTAAACATTTTATGTGGGTATTTTTGGGAGGGTGGGATTGAAATTGTATTTTTTTTGTAAATATATGTGTATTTTTATTTTTATTTAACATTTAGATGTAGTTTACTTTTTGGCCACAAGATGGCAGCCATGAGTTGTTTACAGTGACGTCACTCTAAGCGTACCACGTACGCTTAGAGCGACATAGGAAGCAGAAAAAGCGTAGCTTCCGAGAGAAGCTGTCGCTTTTTCTGCGGGGGAGAGGAATCAGTGATCGGGCACCGTTGCCCGATTCACTGATTCACTGGCTAACAAACCGCCGGCCGGGAGCGCGCGTGCACGCGCGCGATCGGCCGCGTGGACGCGCAGGAGCGCACATGGCTTCCTGGACGTGAGTTTCACGTCCAGGAATGTCAAATAGTTAAGGCCTGGGACCCACTACAAAGTGCTATCGCAATTGCTAGCGATTTGTGGTAGCGATTTGCAAGTGATTTTGGGAGTGGTTTCCCTGCTCCTATAAAATGCATAAGAATGGAAACACTCCCAAAATGCTGCATGTCCTGCGATTGCGATTTGCCTAATCGCAATCGCTCTAGTGGAATCTGTATCATCCATTTACATTAGGTGAGCGTTTTCGGAAACTCGCTAGAGATTGAAAGCGATCCCTAACTGCTCAAAAAAAAAACCGCTCTGGTGGGTTCCAGCCCTGAGGGAGAGTCTACACTATGCAACTCTTTGTATTCTATGCATGTTTTCGCACACCATAGACTGCCTGCCCCAGTTAGCAGACTATGGGAATTGTACGTGCATTACACACGCACAAATCCCGGGCGGAAAAAAATCAGAGTTACAAATGCATGCATCGCTATTGAAAAGCATTATGTGCAATTTCGCATTGCGCAAAATCATATGTGGCCCCAGCGTACGAGAGGAATCGGCGCGGGAGACTTGGGCGCAGGATACAGCCGATATATGGCTTATCCTGCTGCTGCACAAGTCCCGGCCGTGTTAATTACTATTCCCCTTCCAGGCCGCCATGGATGGTGGGGAATGAAATAATTCGGCTTCCAGCGATTGCTGTAGGCCGAATTATTGTGTTTTAATTGTAACTTCAGTTCTGTCTTCTGACGGCACCAAAGTTACTCCCTGTGCGCTGTTATAGCTGTAGTTCCTATTACGGCCTATGGTGGCGCCGGCTGCACCCAAGTCTCCTGCGCTGGATTCACCGTGTTTGTGGCCCCAGCCCAAACATTGGAGTGTTTACCTTCCATTCCATTTTCACTCTAAAATACACAAAAGAAGTGGCACATTTTTTGTTCACATGATTAAATCAATTTCAGAAGTTGGCCAAAATTGCAGAGAAGCTTAGGGCCCGCTCTGCTCCAGAGGGGAGACATTTAGCAGCGCACACCTGCCTTCCCATGCAGCCGCCGTACTGCGGAATCTCAGAGACCCGACACGCGGTGTAACTGATGTGGCCAATTCTCTCCTGCTCTCTGCAAGTGATTTTCCTGTAATTAGATCTTGGAAGCTGATACTCCCTGTTATCCCAGTACAGACCATCCACGGGCGGCTGGCCAGGGCTCTGAGAGAGGACACGCACCATTCTGACGTGGAACTGAGCGATTCCAGTGACAGCAGTGACATCCTCAGCATCTCCGGTACGTCCAGACTGGGGACAACTCTACAACGGACAATGTCCAACGTCAACATGATCGCGGAAGTCCTGCTTATGGGTTCCTTTCCTACTAAATATTTACACCCTTTATGTTTTTTTTAAGGGACGTCCACTAAAGAGATGTCACTGCCACACCTGGAGCAGAGGGCAGCAGCCGAGAGGACGGAAGAGGTGGTTGACGGAGTGAATGTTCTATCACTGAAGACATCCAACCATGCGCCATTACCACCAAAATCAGACCAGCAGGCGGCAGCAGAGAGCATGGAAGTGACAGCTGAGGTAAGAAGTCCTGAAGATGAGTCTTCAGTACCAGAGCTAGACCAGAAGAAAGCAGAAGAAGAGAGGACAGAAGGCGACAATGAGGAAACACCCAAAACAGCAGCGGATGAGGAAGAGGAAGGTCTCCTCTCTCAGGTGAGAAAGAGCACTCTGCCATTTCAAGATCCAAATACTCATTTAACCAATTAGCAGCTTCAATAGAGTCATCTGGGTTGAGATAAGCGCACTGCTTGTGACCTCAGTCGGCAAAACTCATTGTGCTGTAAATTCTTGGAATGCTTTCATCTCTCTCTACTAGCAGAAAATATAGAAACTGAAAGCAGAGGCCCTCTGCTATTGTCTCACACTGCCCCCTAGTGACAAGTGGCCATAAATACATATTGCAGCTGTACTAAGCAGGGAAATGTAACAAATAAGAAATAAAAAAATGTGCTAAAATAAATTGGCCTGGAACACTTGAAATCCTCTTAATAAATTGGCTGCTAAAGGGTTAACAATACCTCCACCACCTTTTTCACTGACAAAGCACGCCTTCAAGTGGACACATAACCAAGGCGGCGTATAGGGATGGTCAACGAGATACAAATAATTCCGAATTGATACAAATTTATTTACGCTTGAAAATGGACCATTCCAGCCCCACCTCTGCTTCATTCAATTGGTCCATCTTCAAGCGGTATATACTGTATAATCTCACGATAGTAAACTCTGATATAATAAAACTTCGGGTATAGTAAACTAAAGGTGCTTGAAAGAAATCGCCGCCCCCTCCCCCAAGCCGTGGGTGTGGGGGGCTGCCTGAGCTGGAGGGGATAGCGGGCAGGAAGGGGGTATTGGGCTTAGCGGCGGGGAGGGGGGGTCGGACCCCCCCTCCCTCGCCTGGGTCCCCCGTCCTCCGCTCCCCTCCAGCTTTAAAAAGTGACGTCGCTGGCTGCAGCTATAAGAGGCAACGGGCGGGGATCACTCACCTCTTCCTCGTTCCAGCGTGCGCTCCACTGCCGTCACTTCCTGCTACGCCGCAGGAAGTGACGTCATTGGAGCGCACACTGGAACGTCACTTTTTAAAGCTAGAGGGGAGCGGAGGACGGAGGACCCAGGCGAGGGAGGGGGGGTCCGACCCCCCCTCCCCGCCGCTAAGCCCAATACCCCCTTCCTGCCCGCTATCCCCTCCAGCTCGTGCGGCCCCCCACACCCACGGACGGGCGGGTGCCGCCCCCGGGTGCCGCCCCCCCAGAAGTGCCGCCTGAGGCAAAAGTTTCACCCCGCCTCATGGGCGGGCCGGCCCTGCGTACACAGGTCTGATTTTATGCCCGATTGTCATTCAAACTGGATGTTTGAACGGCTTGTCATTCAAATGAAAAGTCGTACAGATACCTTGTATACATGGACGACAAAACGTTTGAAATGCTAACTACAGCTAATTTAAATGTCTTTTGACTGGTCAGTGGACTGGATAGAACAATGGACCAGATCAAATGACTGATCAAACTACTTGTTGTTTGAATGTCTATTAGTGTCAAAGTAATAGACTTTCATTGTCGGTTGTACACATGTAGGGACCTAACTGTCGTTTGAACGACAGTTACTCCACAGATCCACCAAGCGGATCAGTGAAAACTGCTGCTATCAGTCTAACGATCGAACATACAAACGCCCAACTGTTGTTCAAAGGACCGGTTTGAATGATAAGTCGTTCAGAAATATCAGACGTGTGTACGCACCTTTAGTGTCCAGGTCCGGCCAAGCACCATTATAGGCATAGTAATCCCATATACAGTAGAACTTCTGTTATAGTGAACCTGTTTTTAAGCCGTTGCATGATTCGGTATCCAGTTATAGTGGAAAGTGGGCGGGCACATATATCATCAGTCGGAAAAAAAACCCCACAGTATCTAGGCTCCTCCCCACCTCTAGTTAGAATATTTAAATAAGTAATGAGGGATGTGTTAAAGGGGGTGTGCTTAGACGACATGTGGACAGAGGAGAACACTATAACTACTGTATCTGCATGAATTGGTGAGAGCTATGCTTCCTGTGAATGATTGATTGAGATGAGATGGAGCCCCAGGCAAGATAGTAGCTTTGGCCAATCCTGATGGGCCTTTTGGCAATCTAAGGAGAGAGACATTACAGAGAAAGTGGGGGCACTATATAGCCAGATTCCTGTAATGATTGATGATTAGTTGGGGGTCACATTATCACAGTTCCCTGCTTTCCACGCAGATGCTGCCATCTAGTGGAGCCAACAGGAAGTCCCTGCATCTGCTTGAGGCTGGGAAGGGGGTGGAGATTTGTCTGCTGCATACCATCAATCACACCACTGCTGTGAGATATTTTACTTATGAATTGTCTCCCCATCACTAACACTGTACTCTGCACCGGACTCCTGTCTCAGCAGATCTCAGACCTTGCGGCAGTCCTCCAGGAGAGCGATGAGGTGCACCAGCTGGTTCTCCGGAACACCGGCATGACAGACCGCATGCTTCAGCAGCTGATGCCCGCCATAGTAGACAGCAAGTCCGAAATGGAGACCATTAACCTGAATCTGAATGAGATCAGCCCAGAGGGGGTGCAGAGCCTCGTCCAGCTGCTGCGGGTGAAGCCCAGTATAGAGAGCCTGCTGTGAGTATGGAGAAAACTGAGGGGGCTGGGCATACCCTGGGGATGGGGGGGGGGAGGGATGTGACTGCGGAGGAAGGGGGATCTGACCGCAAGGGGAATCTGACTGCTGGGGGAGGGCAGGATTTGGACGCAGGGGGAGGGATCTGACCGCAAGGGGAGGGGGTTCTGACCACAGGGTGAGGGATCTGACCGCAGGGTGAGGGAGAGATCTGACCGCAGGAGGAGGGAGGGATCTGACCGCAAGGGGGGAGGGGGATATGACCGCAGGGGGGGAGGGGGATATGACCACAGGGGGGGGATCTGACCGCAAGGGGGGAGGGGGATCTGACCACAGGGGGAGGGGGATCTGACCACAGGGGGTTCTGACCGCAGGGGGATGGAGGGATCTGACCGCAGGGGGAGGGAGGGATCTGACCGCAGGGGGGGAGGTGTCTAACCGCAGGGGGATGGAAGGATCTGACCGCAGAAGGAGGGAGGGATCTGACCGCAGGGGGAGGGATCTGACCGCAGGAAGAGGGAAGGATCTGACCGCATTTGAAACAGCCTCTTTACTACCCAGACAGGAGAGAGAGATGCATTATTATTGATTTTTAAAGCACCAACCTATTCTGTGGTGCTGTACACTTTCAATTTTGATTTGCCAATTTTACCACCTTTATTTAAAGTGGACCTGAACTCTTGCATAGGACAGAAGGAAAACTAAGATAAATGAACCCTGTTTGTATTTAGAGACGTGTAGGGAAGTGGAATCGCTACAACCACCGATACATGACCCAAAGGAGCAGGGGTCATGAGTCTCAAAACGTACAGGCAAACAAAGATGTCCCGCTACACCATGGATGGGTAAAAAAAAATTCCTTCAATTTTATTGGCACATCAGTAGAACAAAAGTCTGACGCGTATCGGAGCTCAAGGCTCCTTAATCATAGCCCATGAGCTCCGATACGCGTCAGCCTTTTGTTCTACTGATGTGCCAATAAAATTGAAGGAAAATTTTTTACCCATCCATGGTGTAGCGGGACATCTTTGTTTGCCTGTATGTATTTAGAGAGTTTAGCCTGTCAAATTCTCCCTTATCTGTGACTAATCACAAGTTGTAATTTGATCTCTTCGCTGTGTCAGGTGGCTGCCATGGCAGAGCAGCTAATTTGTATACATAGGATGTTAACCCTATGTCTGCTTCCATGAAAGCAGGAAGTAGACACACTGCAGATTTATTAACGGATTTGTATCAGCTGTAACACAAAAATGTTTTTCTGTAAAGGTTATTATGCTGTTGCTTATCTTCTAGAGCAGAGAGGAAGTTCAGGACCGCTGTAATATGAGGTCCAACAGATTTTGAATACTGTGGCCTCAATTCACTAAACCTATTACTGCACAGAAAATTTGAATTACCGACTAGTGAGGTAAATTACCGACCGCATTCGGTAAATCAAACAAAAGTGTTGAATATTTTTCTCCAGCTCTTACCAGCCGAGAACTCACTCTTTCCAAACTCTCTGTGCGGTAACTTGACAGACAACCAGGCAGCCAATAGGGAGAGCCACACAGCACTGCTTCTCATCCTGAGGTGTGGTCTGACACCCTGGAGGGCGGGACTTCACTCTGGCAGAGTAGGTGAAGGAGACAAAAGAGCTTCCCCTGGTGGCTGCAGCACATCTAAAGGGATGACAGAATGCACTGCGCAGAAAACCAGACTCATGCACACAGTTTCCTGCCTGCGCTGCTCCACAGCTGACATAGGCCCAGTGCTCACCAAAAACCTCTAGCAGATCCGCAAAACACTAGCGGTTTTTGAAGCAGATTTCAGAGCGATTCTAGGCATGTTTAGAGACGTTTTCTAAACATGCCTAGCGTTTTTTTGGAGCATTTTTGTGTAGCAGATTTCAAATATTGTTACAGTAAGGGCCCGCTTCCACTAGCGCGGAAACGGGCCCAATTCGGAGAGTTTCCCCGCAGGCAAATCGCGTGGGGAAACTCTCCCATAGGAAACAATGGCGCCGCCGGCCGAATCGCTTAATGCTTAATGCAAAATGCTAGGTGAAACGCTACAGAAAAATAACAAAAAGCGTTTCAAAATCTGCTAGCATTTAGCGGATCTGCTAGCGGGTTTTGGTGTGCACCAGGCCTTAAAGTATAGGAAAAGCTCAAACCGCTCTGGAAAATGCTAGATCAGAGCTGTTTTCCAAGCTGTTCAGTAATAGCTTTACTGTAACAATATTTGTAATCTGCTGCACAAAAATGCTACAGAAAACTCCTCTAAACATGCCTAGAATCCCTCTGAAATCTGCTCCAAAAACCTCTAGCGTCTTGCGGATCTGCTAGAGGTTTTTGGTGTGCACTGGGCCTGACATTGAGGCAGAAACGCCTCAGAAATCTAAAAAATGCTGCAGCCCCCGAGTTTGCGTTTGTGGAAAAAACGAACCGCTCTGGTGTGCACCAGCCCATTGAAATACATTAGACAAGCAGTTTTCAAACCACTAGCATTTTTAAAAACGCTCCAGAACCACTCTGGTGTGCACCAGCTCATACTGAGCAGGGCTTAGTGGATTGAATCATGTTTGCTCGGTAAATTACCAAACTTCTACTGCATGCAGGAAATCTTAGTGAA
Source organism: Hyperolius riggenbachi (assembly GCF_040937935.1). NCBI lineage: Eukaryota > Metazoa > Chordata > Amphibia > Anura > Hyperoliidae > Hyperolius > Hyperolius riggenbachi. Next base: position 285,563,573 of record NC_090653.1, read on the forward strand.
TTTAGAAAAAAAAAGGTGTAAAATAAATACTGAACTAAATTATTTTACCGAACTTAGTGAACTGAGGCCTATGAGCAGATTTTGTAGGCGAACTCTCATACTACAGAGGTGATCAAATGGGTCAGTGATTGGCCAATCAAAATGGAAGGTGTGTGCCAGGCTTTAGAAACAAACACAGGGTACATAATAATACAGACAATAGGATACACAAAATATTAACATTGGTACATAATAAAGAATTAGCAGACCTGGTAATTATAGCGACAAATGTAACAATGAACAAAATGTATAGCTAATTCCAAGACACAAAAGGGTGAGAGAGCCCTGCCCTTGTGAGCTTACAATCTAGGGGTGTAAGAATAGACCCTGCAAGGGATGCAATCGCAGGGGGCCCAGAAGCCACATGGGGCCCCATCCTGGGAGACTGACAACTAAGGGCACGGAGAAAAAAAAAAACTTTCTGCTCTCTGCATAATTGTTCTAATGACTGCATCTGCTCAGCCAGTGATAAGGAATCATACAAAGTTTTGTAGACAAAGATTTGTAGACAGTCCCTGGCGGCATCCAAAGTTTCGCAGGGGGGCCCAGTGATTTCTAGTTACGCCCCTGTTACAATCTAAAGGATTAACGGAGGAACAAGTGGCAGGGTAGCACATTTAGGGCTGGAACCCACTAGAGCGATTTTCTGAGTGTTTAGGGAGCGATTCAAACCGCTAGCGAATTCCCTAAACGCTCAGCTAATGTTAATGAATGGGCCAAATTCTACTGGAGCGATTGTGATGACCAAATCGCAAAACGCAACATTTTTCGAGTTTAGCATTAGCGGTTCTGCAATGTAAACCTTAAAATGTAAAGGTTATAAACGCTGGCGTAATCACTCATCAAAACCTGCCCAGAGCGATTTTGATAGCGTTTTGAAATGACTGCACACTGTAACAAAATGAAAATAATTGAAAGGACCAATGAGAATTTAAAACGCTAATCGCGAAACAATCGCTGGCAAAAAGCTAACACTTTTTAAAAACGCTACCGCAATCGCTCATGAAATCGCTTACAAACCGCTCATACAAAACGCTAGCAATTGCGATTAGCGATAGTGTTTTGTAGTGGGTTCCAGGCCTTATACCTGGAGGCAGTGTGTTTTTAGGTTATATTTAGTAAGGAGCACACCTTGGCCAGAGGTTGAAGGGGGAATGGCCTAAGCTAGTGTGTGTACTTGTCAGAAAAAAGGGAGTTTTGAAAGAGTGCTGAAAAATTTCAAAGGTTGGAGAGTGACGGATTTGTTTTGGAAAGGGGTACCCAGAGGACGGGTGAAGCATGTGAGAAATCTTGTATACGTGAATGTGAGGAGGTGATTGTGCCTACGGCCTACAGTCTCACTACACGGTGTGGGGACCCCGGAGGACTGGTGCTGGCCTTGGGAGACACCAAGGTGGGTGGGTGGGGGGGTGGTGGAAGGGAGAGCGGTTGGAGGAAGCACCTGCTAAAGGGTGAGGATGATCAATGACATGCAAGGTATTTCTCCTGGCATTCAAATGTCATGCACATGTTATGCAAACCTCATTGTTTATCTCTAGTATTGGGTGCGGCCGGTGGGCAGAGCTGAGATTTTAGAAGGGGAGAGATCTCACTTTTAGAGTCCCATAGAGACAGAAGGATCCAGTAGAGGAAGACCTGATAATGGGTGCAGAACTGGGAACTTAGAACGCAGAGCTCTCGCCACTGAAGCTCCTGTAAGGCAGGAGGAAACCATTAGGGATGGGACCCACTAGGGCGTTTGTTTGTTTTTTTGCAGTGTTTTGGGATTGCCAACAATCGCCAGTGATTACCAAAAACGCTTCGCCAATGAAAGTGAGTGGTGGGGAACCCAGTAGCGCGATTGCGATTAGGTTTAATCACAATCACAGGACATGCAGCATTTTGAGCACGTTTGCGCCCAATGCTCGGTACAGTAGTGATTTTGCAGCAATTTGGGGGGCGAGCAGTTATTTATACTGACAGAGTGTCCGGCTTCTGTCCGTAGCCCCGCCTCCTAGCAGAAGAGGTGACAGGTGCTTCTCTGATTGGACCTAGAGAAGCACCTACGACCTCTTCCTTTTGGGGGGCGGGGCTACGGACCGAAGCCAGACACCTTCTAAGTGTTATAAAGATTATTTTTTTAAAAAGAGACTCGCTAATCAGAAGCGCTGTACAGTTTATTGTACAGGGCTTTTAAGCGTCAAAAAATTGCGAGCGTAATCTCCCTAGGAATCGCTACACAGCAATTCCTAGTGGGTTCCAGGCCTTAGGTGGTTTAGTTATCTGCCCTCCACCAAATGCTGACCGGTTTACAGTGGAGTGGCTTTTGTAAAACTACAAACAGAACACACACATACTAGTGATGGGCATCTAGGAGAACTCATGAGGAAGCATGTGATCAGTTTGATCAGGTGACAGATATGTAAGTCTCTGATTTCCCGTGATCACATCCTGTTTTACCACATGATCATGACTAGCAAATCAGAGACTTCCATATCTATCACCTGACCAGACTGATTACATGCTTTCTCCAGGAGTTCTCCTAGACATGACGCTCGAACTATCAGTTTTGTTTTGATACCAGAAGTTTTGTCTTTCCTGGGCAGGTTATACGGGAACCAGCTGGGCGATAAAGGCATCAAGATCCTCATGGGCGGTCTGTCTGACATCCTGGTGTCCCAGCAGGAGGCCGCCGCCCTCTCGTCACATGACACGCCCCTTCTCCGCCTATCAGAACTGGATATAGGAGGAAACGACATGGACGACGAAGCACTGAAGAGCGTGGCGGATTACCTGAGGCTGGACCCGCCCCTCAAACACCTGGGCCTTGCCCACATCTCCGTCCAGTCCGCGGACGCCTGGAGAGATCTATTCGACGCAGTGAAAGAAAACACCAACCTCACCCACCTCCTCCTGGACGAGAACGGGCTCGGCGACGCCGGGGCCAGGGAGGTGGCGGAGGTCATTCGTGTAAACCGTGCTCTGGTCACCATCGATCTAGACGGTAACGAGATCGGTGAGGAGGGAGGAGCGGCCATTGTGGAAATCCTTACCGCCATTACAGGAACGCCCCTCACTACGATAAGCTTAGACGACAATGCGATCAGCGAGGTCACCGTGTCGACTATCCAGGGATTACTGACGGCAAATCTCACCGACCAAGAGGGCGATCAGGGACCTTCTGTGACAGCAGAGAGCGAGGACAGATCAACGGAAGAGAGTCCAATGTGACATTGGGGGCCACAAAACTCGCCCACTTCTAATGATGTTCATTTTTGTTTATAACAGAACTGTAAATTATATCCTTAAAGGACCACACTAGCGACAAAAAAAAAAGTAAGCAGTTCAAATCTGTAAGAACTGACAGATTTTGGACTAGTCCATCTCCTCATGGGGGAGGTGTTTTCTTTGTTTTCCAAAGCACTTCCTGAACAGCAGTTACAAAGTCTAAGGACCCATTCACACTTTCTGATCGCAAAACACTAGCAATTTTGCAAGCGTTTTGCTCTGGCATTTTTTGGCGATTAATGCCAAAAAAAAATCACCATTCACACCTGGCGATTTTTTAGCGATCGGGTTTTATACTTCTATAGCACTAAAACGCGATCGCAGGGAAATAGCACGAAAATGGTGCAGGCTACACGTTTGCGTTTAGCGTTTTGCGCAAATCGCCCGAGTAAGAACAGCCCCATAGGGTTTCATTGCACTAGTGCTTTTAAAAAGCACTAGCGTTTGAGCGTTTTGCCAAAATCGCGGCAAAACGCTCAAGTGTGAATGGGCCCTGACTGACAAAATAGTGTGTAAGTGAGTAGGACAAACAAAGAAAATCCTGAGAATCCCCCATGAGGACGTGGACTAGTTCAAAGCCTGTCAGTTCTGTCAGATTTGAACTGTTTACTTTCTTTCGCTGGAGTAGTCCTTTAACCTCCCTGGCGGTATGATTCCTTGCTGATTTTAGGGTCTAAAAGGAGTACAATTTTCTCATGTGCTTATAGACCCTAAAAACAAGAAGAAAAAAATCATACCACGACAGAGCCTGGAGCAGCCTCTGCACTTGCTCTCCTCCCTGGGCTCCAGCGCTGCAGTTCTCCCTCCGTCCTCTAGGTGGTGCTGTAACCCTATAGTGAGATTGCCGCCTGTCGTCATGACGACAGTCTGCGATTTCACCAGGGGGATGCACAGCCTCCGTGGACAGGAAGTGGAATGGCTGCCAGCCCGGGGAGTGAAATCGTCCGCGGTGCGCAATGCTCTGCATGGACCTCCCGCCGGCTACCACGAGTGTAGCTCGGGGTTACCGCTCTGAGCTGCAGTTTTCCACCCCGAGTCTAGCTCGTGGTTACCGCTATGGAGTTTAATGTAAATTATTCATACAATTACAAAGTAGCGTTCATCTATTAGTCAAACTGATAATTATTGCATGCAGATTTCATACAAATTTGTACGCAGCTTCAAATTAGGCCAATCGAATGCAATTCCTGGTGACTTACTGGCCCAATTCTAAGCTGCATAGCATTTAAATTAAAGAGGCCCTGTAGTGACATAAAGTAGAATGTTGTAAATTACCCAGGATGCCCGCATTCATTGGTAATTTTCCTGGTTTCCGCATCAGTAACACTTCCTATATCTATAGATTGCTGTATGTTGGTCAGTAGCCCCGCCCTCCCAGTGATGCTTAGCCTAGGCTGTTTAGCTATGCAGATATCTCCCCAGAGCATTCTGGGAGGCTAGGCATATTTTCAATGACTTCAGAGCGATCAGTAAACAAACATTCCGGAGAGATCACCTGACAGGAGTAAAGATGTGGCCACTTGTGATAAATTTCAGAATGTAAATCGGAGAGGAAAGATTTTACAATGTGCACATGCTGACTAAATAACTAAATAATATTGTATATATAAATTATTCATTACTTTATTGTCACTACTTCTACTTCCTCTTTAAATCTGCATGCAAGACAGAATTATTAGAATCTCACTGACTAGAAGCCACTCCTCTTCTTGTCAGACCGCCCTTTTTGGCTGCTGCTGCCCTAGACCATAGCCATTGGGGCCTTTGCATAAAACCGGTCTTGCTAGACTCCAGGTGCCCCTCCCCCCCATATGCTGGATTGGAAAGAAGATACTGAGAACCCCCCATGAGAAGATGGACTAGTTCAAAACCTGTCAGATTTGTATTGCCTACTGTAAGTGACCGATACACAAGAGAAGAGTAATTTATAGTGCATTTTACTCCAGGAGAAATTTACTTATTGTACAAATGTATTTAACAATTTGCAATTTTTTAATGATAGCGGTTCTTTAGGAAAGATAAATATTATGTGGCTTATAATTCATATAACAGTTTGCATGCGTATGATTTCTAGTGTGTATTCAGTAGTTGTGTGCTGTATACAGTAACGTATGGAACCGTTTGCATTCATGTAAGACTTGTTTTCTTGAACTTAGCTCTCAGGTGAAAGACAAAGGCCCATATATGCAATGTTTTTTTTTTCACCTGAGTTATCTCCTAGGAGATAATTTTCATCTTCTCTTTTAAAGAGAACCTGTAACAAAAATAAAGTTCCTCTGGGGGGGTACTCACCTCAGGAGGGGGAAGCCTCAGGCTCCCAATGAGGCTTCCCCCTCCCCTGTAGCTGCAGGCAACCCAGTGCTGGCTCCCCCGAAGTGTCCCGGAATCCTCCCGTGACAAGTGCTTATTTATTTACCTTCCCTGGCTCCAGCGGAGGCGCTGTTGTGGCTCTCAGCCAGGGTCGGACCGCCCATGAGGCGGGGTGAAACTTTTGCCCTGGCGGCACTTCTGGGGGGACAGCACTCGCCCGTCCGTGGGTGTGAGGGGCCGCCCGAGCTGGAGGGGATAGCGGGCAGGAAGGGGGTATTGGGCCGGACCCCCCCTCCCTCGCCTGGGTCCCCTGTCCTCCGCTCCCCTCCAGCTTTAAAAAGTTGCGTGGCAGGCTGGCTGGCTGCAGCTGTAAGAGGCAACGGGCGGGGTTCACTCACCTCTTCCTCGTTCCAACGTGCGCTCCACTGACGTTACTTCCTGCCCGCTATCCCCTCCAGCGGCCCCTCACACCCGCGGGGGGGGGGGGGGCTGAGTTTGCTTAAAGCTTGCCTCAGGCGGCAAAAAGTCTAGGGCCGGGCCTGCTCTCAGCACGATAGGCGGAAATAGCCGATCTCTGTCGGGTCCACTCTACTGCGCAGGTGCAGGAGACTTGCACATGCGCAGTAGAGCGGCCCGACAGCAATTCCGCTATTTCCGCCTATCTGCGAGCGGAGAGCCGATACTGCGCCTGCGCTGGAGCCAGGGAAGGTAAATATTTACGTACCCGCTGTTCGGAGGGGCAAAATGAGACCGCCGTGGGACACAGGAGGACTGGGGAAGCCTCAATAGGATCCGGAGGCTTCCCCCACTTGAGGTGAGCACCCCCCAGGGGAAGATTTTTCATTACAGGTTTTCTTTAACTTTTCAGCATTTTACAATAAAAAAAAAAAAAAGTACACAAAAGTTGGTGAAAAGGTGCTTTCAAATTTATTTTGAGGATTTTCTTGCTTGCCAGTGGATTAAATTGTACTTGAACTCTTGCACAGGACAGAAAGAAAACAGAAATGCACCCTGTATGTATTTAGAGAGTTCAGCCTGTGTAATTCCCCCTCATTTTTCTCTAATCACAAGTTGTAATTTGATCTCCCCTGTGTCACATGACTGCCTATGGCAGATAAGTCTATTTGAAAGCACAGGGTGTAAATAATATATCTGCTTCCATGAATCAGGAAGTAGAAACTGCAGATTTTAAGATTTGTATCGGCTGTAACAGAGAATTTTTTTTAGTTTAAAGGTTATTATGCTGTTGTGTATCTTTTAGAGCAGAGAGGAAGTTCTGAGTTCAAGTCCGTTTTTAAAAAGCACTTTATGACAAGTTGTGAAAATATCGCTTAGGAGAAAGCCGGGGAGAGAAAGTGAATTGCATATGGGCCCGCATGTCTGCACATATGGTCTAGATTTGGTATATCTTATGCTACACACACACTTGAGATATAAGTCTTTTGAAAATGAAAGATCACAGACCAATTTTACCCCCTTCCATGTAGTATGAGAGCCACACCTACACAGTCTTTTCTATGGAGCTGCACTCCCCATCAGACAGAAATCTTACCCCCTTCCATGTAGTATGAGAGCCACACCTACACAGTCTATTCTATGGAGCTGAACTCCCCATCAGACAGAAATCTTACCCCCTTCCATGTAGTATGAGAGCCATACCTACACAGTCTATTCTATGGACCTGCACTCCCCATCAGACAGAAATCTTTCCCCCTTCCATGTAGTATGAGAGCTACACCTACACAGTCTATTCTATGGAGCTGCACTCCCCATCAGACAGAAATCTTACCCCCTTCCATGTAGTATGAGAGCCATACCTTCACAGTCTATTCTATGGAGCTGCACTCCCCATCAGACAGAAATCTTACCCCCTTCCATGTAGTATGAGAGCCACACCTACACAGTCTATTCTATGGAGCTGAACTCCCCATCAGACAGAAATCTTACCCCCTTCCATGTAGTATGAGAGCCATACCTACACAGTCTATTCTATGGACCTGCACTCCCCATCAGACAGAAATCTTTCCCCCTTCCATGTAGTATGAGAGCTACACCTACACAGTCTATTCTATGGAGCTGCACTCCACATCAGACAGAAATCTTACCCCCTTCCATGTAGTATGAGAGCCATACCTTCACAGTCTATTCTATGGAGCTGCACTCCCCATCAGACAGAAATCTTACCCCCTTCCATGTAGTATGAGAGCCACACCTACACAGTCTATTCTATGGAGCTGCACTCCCCATCAGACAGAAATCTTACCCCCTTCCATGTAGTATGAGAGCCATACCTACACAGTCTATTCTATGGAGCTGCACTCCCCATCAGATAGAAATCTTACCCCCTTCCATGTAGTATGAGAGCCATACCTACACAGTCTATTCTATGGAGCTGAACTCCTCATCAGACAGAAATCTTACCCCCTTCCATGTAGTATGAGAGCCACACCTACACAGTCTATTCTATGGAGCTGCACTCCCCATCAGACAGAAATCTTACCCCCTTCCATGTAGTATGAGAGCCATACCTACACAGTCTATTCTATAGAGCTGCACTCCCCATCAGACAGAAATCTTACCCCCTTCCATGTAGTATGAGAGCCATACCTACACAGTCTATTCTATGGAGCTGCACTCCCCATCAGATAGAAATCTTACCCCCTTCCATGTAGTATGAGAGCCATACCTACACAGTCTATTCTATGGAGCTGAACTCCTCATCAGACAGAAATCTTACCCCCTTCCATGTAGTATGAGAGCCATACCTACACAGTCTATTCTATGGAGCTGCACTCCCCATCAGACAGAAATCTTACCCCCTTCCATGCAGTATGAGAGCCACACCTACACAGTCTATTCTATGGAGCTGCACTCCCCATCAGACAGAAATCTTACCCCCTTCCATGCAGTATGAGAGCCATACCTACACAGTCTATTCTATGGAGCTGCACTCCCCATCAGACAGAAATCTTACCCCCTTCCATGTAGTATGAGAGCCACACCTACACAGTCTATTCTATGGAGCTGAACTCCCCATCAGACAGAAATCTTACCCCCTTCCATGCAGTATGAGAGCCATACCTACACAGTCTATTCTATGGAGCTGCACTCCCCATCAGACAGAAATCTTACCCCCTTCCATGTAGTATGAGAGCCACACCTACACAGTCTATTCTATGGAGCTGAACTCCCCATCAGACAGAAATCTTACCCCCTTCCATGTAGTATGAGAGCCATACCTACACAGTCTATTCTATGGACCTGCACTCCCCATCAGACAGAAATCTTACCCCCTTCCATGTAGTATGAGAGCTACACCTACACAGTCTATTCTATGGAGCTGCACTCCCCATCAGACAGAAATCTTACCCCCTTCCATGTAGTATGAGAGCCATACCTTCACAGTCTATTCTATGGAGCTGCACTCCCCATCAGACAGAAATCTTACCCCCTTCCATGTAGTATGAGAGCCACACCTACACAGTCTATTCTATGGAGCTGCACTCCCCATCAGACAGAAATCTTACCCCCTTCCATGTAGTATGAGAGCCACACCTACACAGTCTATTCTATGGAGCTGCACTCCCCATCAGACAGAAATCTTACCCCCTTCCATGTAGTATGAGTGCCACACCTACACAGTCTATGGGACTGTAGGCAAGCACTGTTAAGTAATACACTCTAAGATGAATAGCTAAATAAATAAAGAATAAGACTCCAGGCTGGCATTTAAAGGCCGTGGCCATCTTTATTGATTAAAGTAATAATAATGAAAAGGTTGAGGTCCTTAAATAACTTTATTAAATTAACACTTAAAAAACATATATAAATAAAACGTTAAATAATATGATCCACCACTACGGTTCAGACCACACAAACTGAATAAAGACTCCGTAGGACCCCAACTACATTCATCCACACTCGAAGGCGTGATGTCGATCAATAAAGACTTGCCACGACGTTGTGATCTGTAAGAAACAAGAAAAACAAAGGGGAAGGGTGGGAGGGGAGCTCACCCAGACCGCTTCTGAACAAAAGGCAGAGATACTGCCGACGGACCCGTCTTATATACACCTAAAGTGCTTCTCATTGGCTGGTGCAACAATGTTTTACCTTAGCAACACCTGGCAGAACTTCACCTGCCAGGAGCGCCGACCAATCACCTGCTTCCCTAAAGCAACGCCTTTCTGCAGCTGCTTCTCAGCCAATCAAAATCTTGGCTACCTCACAGAGGGAACTTTGAATGCAATACTATATGCCTCAGGTTTACCACAGACCCATGCAGCGCCAATTATTATTCATATTGGCCCTTTCCATGGGACTGTAGGCAAACACTGTTAAGTAATACACTCTAAGATGAATAGCTAAATAAATAAAGAATAAGACTCCAGGCTGGCATTTAAAGGCCGTGGCCATCTTTATTGATTAAAGTAATAATAATGAAAAGGTTGAGGTCCTTAAATAACTTTATTAAATTAACACTTAAAAAACATATATAAATAAAACGTTAAATAATATGATCCACCACTACGGTTCAGACCACACAAACTGAATAAAGACTCCGTAGGACCCCACCCGCCAGGCAAACTAGCCTGGCACCCCACCAACAGCCTTCTCAATACAGCACTGGAGGTTCCAATTAAAAATGTCTAAGCCAACATCGCTTAGATGAACTAAATCCTGCCGATATAACCCTTGAGGGCCTCCTTCCAGATCCATGTGCCTGAAAGAAAATCCCCCAATATTTGGAAGGAATTTCTCCAATTTGTGGTTTAGGCGCCTTCTAATCTTCTCGCATGGGAGAAGATTAGAAGGTTGGTACCAAAGCCAACGAGGGATGATCTCTGAAAAAACGATTTTCGTATTTGGAAAGAGAGCTGAACACATTGAGAGATCGTCCCTAATATTAAAAAACAGTTCAAGTGACTTCATTTTTCCTATGTCATTCCCACCTAAATGAATGATTAGGACATCAGGGGCTGGCCAAACACTGATAAGATCATACATAACGTACTTGAATTGATGCCACGACATTCCTCTAACACCATGCCAAAAGACTGAAAAATTTACAGGATCCAAGTTCAGGTTTGTTGAGTAGCATCTTCTATAGGCTCTGTTATGGGCCCAAAAGACATAGGAATGGCCCACTATCCAGACTACCGTTCTTGCCCCTGAAACAGAAATAAATATTATGGGCGTATATATAGCTTAAAAGCTCCAGATTTCCATCTACCCATCTTTTTGATGACACTATCAGAAAGGCCTAGTCTAGCAGCCTCCGTGGCGGCACCAATACGGAATGAGTGTGATGTTAATTTGTAACCCTCTAAACCAGCTGCTGAAACACATAAATTAAGCACCGAAGTAAACTGAAATATCGACAAGGCTAATCCATTCTTGTGTCGAAGCAAAATACCGGGGGAATTACCCCGTACTTGCAGGAAATTACTCACATTGTTTACTGGGCACAACTTATGCCCCTCCCACGAGTTTAACTCAATCAGAGAACCCTTTCCTAACTGGTCAGTCTTAGAGGATTCAAGGAAAATTACTACTTTTCCTGCTGATAAGGTCACATTCCCATATTGCAAACCATTAGAAGAAGAAGTAGAACGCGGAATGAGTTCGGAAACACGAAGGGCGGCAAAAAACATTAAACAAAAAACACAGCGAAAAAGAAGAGATTCAAAATCAGAAAAACAAACGGAAGAGGTAGCCTCCCATAATTTATCTAAAAATTCCAAAGAAATTGGCTGCCTAGAATCAGGCTTCTTGGAAAAACGCTTGTGACCTTTTAAAACCTGCTTAACAGAAAAATAAGAATTACAAGCGGGAAGGTTTTTCAACTTGAGAAAAATGAAATACCCGCCAATGATTTAGCGATATGAGAATGTGACAGACCTTTTGACAAACCGCACGAAATATACTGCAAAACCAAACCCTCTGAAACCTGGTATTCAGATGAGCCTAATAATTGAACGAAATTAACCCAGTCTCTCCATGCGGCTGAGTAAGCCCTCCAGGTCGCCATGGAGACAGATTGTTGAATCCTTGTGGCAATTAATTCCAAATTAGACTCCAAAGAAAAAGAGGCACTTCTTCCCCCACTGGATCTGCTAATGGAGCCAGAGACCGGAACCTTTCCATCTGAAATCGGGAAAGAGCATCCGCGATATCATTGTTTATTCCTGGGACGTGCTGTGCTTTCAGCCAAATATTAAATTTTAAAGTGTATAGTACTAACAATCTTAGTAACCTTACCACTGGTGGCGACTTGGAAGAAAGGCAATTAATTGAATACACCACCCCTTTATTATCTGACTGCACTATTATTCTTTTCCCTTGAAAATGGTGTCCCCAAATATACATTGCTGCTACGACTGGGAATAGCTCTAGCAGAACTATGTTTCCCGTCACCTCCTTCTGCAGCCATTCTGAAGGCCAACCCGCACAGAACCAACGCTTATTCCAGAACGCTCCGCAGCCTACACTGTCGGAAGCGTCCGTGAAAAAATTTAACTCCGTGTTTGTTACGAAATTTTCCTGCCAAATGGATCTCCCATTATACGAGTTAAGGAACTCTGCCCATACTAGTAAATCTTCTTTTAAATCTATTGTTAACCTAACATGAGAAAAGGGGGATTTTAAACCCTTGGTAGCTCCAGACAAGCGCCGAGAGAAAACTCGGCCCATTGGCATTATGCGAGTAGCAAAAGCCAAGCAACCTAGTAAGGATTGTAAATCTTTTAGCAGAACTTTCTTTTTTCTCAACAGGGTAAAAATTAAATTCTTAAGTTTAACTAATTTAGCTTCTGGCAGGCGAAACTCCATTTCGCCCGAATCAATGGTGATACCCAGAAATTCAATGCATGTACAAGGGGTTACTGTCTTTTCTTCTGCCAATGGGATGCCAAAATCCTTACAAATTACCGAAAAAGCCACCAGCAACTTATGACAAACATTGGAGGAAGCGGGGCCCATGAATAGGAAATCATCAAGGTAATGTATTAAATGACTATACCCAGAGATTAGTTGTACTACCCATTCCAAAAAACAGGAAAAACTCTCAAAGTATGAACAAGAGAGGGAACATCCCATCGGCAAGCATTTGTCGAAGTAATACTCATTTTCTATGCAAAAACCAAGCGAGTTGAAAGATGAGGGATGAATAGGTAAAAGACGGAAAGCGGATTTAATATCTGCTTTAGCTAGTAGGGCGTTCTGGCCTAGCGGGCGTAGCAACTCTATTGCTTTGTCAAATGAGGTGTAACATACTGACGACAATTCACTAGAAATTTCGTCATTAAGGGAACTGCCAAAGGGGTATGACAAATGGTGGATTAAACGGAAAGATCCTGGTTCTTTCTTAGGTACGACACCGAGTGGCGAAATACGGAAATTTTCGAAAGGAGGTGACGGGAAAGGGCCTGCTATCCTGCCCTCACACAATTCCTTCTGAATTTTTTCTTTTGCTATGCTCAAATGGGTTTCCATAGACCTAAGGTTCTTTACCCAAGCGCAGGCCACTCCTGAGAAAGCTGGCAAAACAAAACCGCTGCTAAAACCATTAATTAGAAGCGCAGCTTTCTTCCTGTCGGGGTAAATTTTGAGCCACGGTAACATGCTTGCCAGATTCACCGGTGTGGGAGCCCTTGAGAAAAAGCTCCTTGGTTCCTGATTGAGCAACTGTGGCCGCCTTCTTGAAGCATCTGCTTATAGGATGTGCACCTGCACAAAAACCACATTCATGACGATATTTGCACGTTCCCGGCCATTTGCAGTGACTATCATTAAAAGCGTAGCATACGCCTTTTTTGTAATTACTGGTAGTAGAGGATGTGCTTTTGTGACTTGTTGTCTTTTGAGGCATCATTAAGCTGAGCCATAGCTCCACATCCTTTGAACCCCATTCTGTACCTGGGTAAATTGAGATTTTTTGTCTAAAAGCCTCATCGTATGTGAACCAGCCGAAACCTCCATAAGCCTTATATGCTTCAAGAATCGTATCCACATAATGGAACATTTGCGGGCACTTTTCAGGATAACGTTCACCCATAACACATGCATAGATACAGAAGGCTTGTAGCCAATTGTTAAATGATCGCGGCACCGGACGCCGCCTATCATCCTCAGATTTTTCCTCCTTTTTATCAGTTTTTAAATACTCTTTAGCTATTGGTAGTAATGATAGTAAGTCTACATAATCCCCATTCCAAATTTTTTCTTTCACACTAGCTGATAAGTGAAATCCTAGAGGGGAAAGTTTACATGTCATTTGATCCTTGTAGATTGCCTCAGAAACACCTGATTTCCTAATAGGAATAGCAGAGGACTGCTGAGAAGAATGAGCAATAAGAGGAGGAGGAGGGTTAGGAGGGAGAACAGCTGGAGCAGAAGAAGATAAAACAGGGTCAACAGTAGAAACATTGCCTAACCAAACTCTGTCAGCATTAGAAACAGTGCTGGCCTGTAAAGCAGACAATAAGGCTGGAATTAAAACATTTATATCATTGCTGCAGGCATACTTACTACCTCTAGCAGCTTGTGATGGGAGAGGGGCCGACTGCCCCACAACTTCTATCCTTTGAGCGGAGGAGGCGCTGTGGATTCCCCCAGCATGGAGCTGCGCTGCACCGCCCGCTGCCGCCGACCCAATCAACCCAGGTTGCCCTGATAGCTGGAGGTCAGCGGCGCTGGCATGCCTGTGCACGCTCCCACCGCTGAACGCTGCGGATGCCTGGTCGCAAGGAGGCGGGGCTGCCCCCTCTTCGGCGTCGTCATCGGAGGAGGAGTCAGAAGAAATGCCGGCGGCCACCCGATTGGTCGCCGCCGGGTGGGCGGGGCCACTGCTGGCACAGGGAGCGGACGTGCTGGGGAACTCCGATGCTTCGCCCCGCCCATCAGAGACAGCCGAGGCCCGACTGGCCGCCACTTCAAATCCTTCCGCAGGACACGCCTCCTCAGAGCCCGGATTGGTCGGCGGAGGGGAAGGGAGCGAAGGGCGGGCTTGGACCTGGAAAATCTTCACCGCCGATGTCGCCGCTGCAGAGCCCGGTCCGCCACTTCGCCGCTCAGTGCCGGGAGGTCTCCTCTTCTTCCCAGATGGGACGGGTGCTGCCGCCTTCGCTCCGCTGGTCCTGGGAACTCCGCCGCAGGGGTCGTCGGGCGAATAGGATCTCCGCTTCTTCCTGGCCCTCTTCGCCTGCAGGTCAGTAACTCCTCCCGCTGCGCCGCCGCTCCGCTGTTCTTCCTCGGCCAGCTGGAGACATCTCGCCAACATCTCCAGTCCCCCAGGCTCTTCGGCTCTTGAAGCCAACAACCTCACAATGTCCATTGCGGCTGGGGAGCAATAGTAATACAAGCAGTATTACAAGCTCAGAGCTCACCCAGACTGCTTCTGAACAAAAGGCAGAGATACTGCCGACGGACCCGTCTTATATACACCTAAAGTGCTTCTCATTGGCTGGTGCAACAATGTTTTACCTTAGCAACACCTGGCAGAACTTCACCTGCCAGGAGCGCCGACCAATCACCTGCTTCCCTAAAGCAACGCCTTTCTGCAGCTGCTTCTCAGCCAATCAAAATCTTGGCTACCTCACAGAGGGAACTTTGAATGCAATACTATATGCCTCAGGTTTACCACAGACCCATGCAGCGCCAATTATTATTCATATTGGCCCTTTCCATTCTATGGAGCTGCACTCCCCATCAGACAGAAATCTTACCCCCTTCCATGTAGTATGAGAGCCACACCTACACAGTCTATTCTATGGAGCTGCACTCCCAATCAGACAGAAATCTTACCCCCTTCCATGTAGTATGAGAGCCACACCTACACAGTCTATTCTATGGAGCTGAATTCCCCATCAGACAGAAATCTTACCACCCTCCATGTAGTATGAGAGCCACACCTACACAGTCTATTCTATGGAGCTGAATTCCCCATCAGACAGAAATCTTACCCCCTTCCATGTATTATGAGAGCCATACCTACACAGTCTATTCTATGGAGCTGAATTCCCCATCAGACAGAAATCTTACCACCCTTCCATGTAGTATGAGAGCCACACCTACACAGTCTATTCTATGGAGCTGCACTCCCCATCAGACAGAAATCTTACCCCCTTCCATGTAGTATGAGAGCCACACCTACACCGTCTATTCTATGGAGCTGCACTCCCCATCAGACAGAAATCTTACCACCCTTCCATGTAGTATGAGAGCCACACCTACACAGTCTATTCTATGGAGCTGCACTCCACATCATACAGATATCTTACCCCCTTCCATGTAGTATGAGAGCCACACCTACACAGTCTATTCTATGGAGCTGCACTCCCCATCAGACAGAAATCTTACCCCCTTCCATGTAGTATGAGAGCCATACCTACACAGTCTATTCTATGGAGCTGCACTCCCCATCAGACAGAAATCTTACCCCCTTCCATGTAGTATGAGAGCCATACCTACACAGTCTATTCTATGGAGCTGCACTCCCCATCAGACAGAAATCTTAGGTAACAGTAAAAAAGGGCGCAGGAGGCTAGTGGACAAATCGGGCGCCGCCATTCACTCCCATAATAAATATCGTTTAATGGGCGCCCGATAGGAAAAAAGGGCGCCGGAGAAAAATAACGTTTTAAAAGCGGCGCCCGGAGACTTAATGTTTTATTACTGCTTCTCATGATTACACATTATTTAATGATTTATACATTTTTTAATATTATTTTTAAACGAAAAACAGTACAATATGTTTTTGAAATGTTATTAATGCTTATCACAGGGGGGTCTTAGGTTTAGGCACCAACAGGGGGGTCTTAGGTTTAGGCACCAACAGGGGGGTCTTAGGTTTAGGCACCAACAGGGGGGTCTTAGGTTTAGGCACCAACAGGGGGGTCTTAGGTTTAGGCACCAACAGGGGGTCTTAGGTTTAGGCACCAACAGGGGGGTCTTAGGTTTAGGCACCAACAGGGGGGTCTTAGGTTTAGGCACCAACAGGGGGGGTCTTAGGTTTAGGCATCAACAGGGGGGTCTAGGGGTTAGGGGTAGGTACAGGGAGGGTTACTTAGTAATTTTTTTAATAAACGTTATTATACGTTTCACTATTTAAACGAAAGATTAACGTTTTTACAATTGCCGATTTAATGCACATTATTTAATGATTTATAACTTTATAAAACATTAATTTTAAACGAAATACAGTACAATACATTTTTAAACGTTATCCATGCTTATCGTTTAAAACCCCGCGCCCTTTTTTCCCAGCGCCCCTTTTTAACGTACGCGAAATCTTACCCCCTTCCATGTAGTATGAGAGCCATACCTACACAGTCTATTCTATGGAGCTGCACTCCCCATCAAGCAGAAATCTTACCCCCTTCCATGTAGTATGAGAGCCACACCTACACAGTCTATTCTATGGAGCTGCACTCCCCATAAGACAGAAATCTTACCCCCTTCCATGTAGTATGAGAGCCACACCTACACAGTCTATTCTATGGAGCTGCACTCCCCATCAGACAGAAATCTTTGCAAGATGCTGCACACACAGATGCTGTACACATGCAACAGATCAGTATCTGCAAAAGATCTCTTCCTGCAAAAGATCCGTTCCTGCAAAATGCATTCATAGTCTATGAGATCTGCAGATCATCATACACACCTGGTTTAACCCCCTTGGCGGTATGAAACATTCCACCAGGGGGAAGCGCAACAGTTTTTTTTTGTTTAAATCATGTAGCGAGCCCAGGGCTCGCTACATAATAGCCGCTGCTCAGCGGCACCCCCCCGCCCTCTTTGATCGCGTTTGACAAGTTGTGTTTTAGAGATCTAACACTCTAAGACACAGTTGTGTTTTAGAGATCTGTGCTGCATGGGATCTGCAGCCCGCAGCACAGATCGTGAATACAGCAGGGCGATCAGACTCCCCCCCCCCTTTTTTCCCCACTAGGGGGATGACCTGCAGGGGGGGTCTGATCGCCGCTCTGTGTGGCCGAGCGGGGGGGGGGGAAGCTCCTCAAAGCCCCCCTCCGCAGCATTTTCCGCCCTCCCTACCTCTTCCGCCCTCTTGCTCTGGCTGTGAAGTGCGCAGGACGGATATCCGCCCTGCGCATTGTAGGATAGGCTTCAGCCTATCAAATGACGGCGATCCCCGGCCAATCAGAGGCCGGGGATCGCCGATCTGCCCTACGGCGCTGCTGCGCAGCAGCGCCGTATGATGTAAACAGCGGGGATTTTTTCCCCGCGTGTTTACATTTTGCCGGCGAGCCGCGAACGGCGGCTCTCCGGCTGTTCACGGAGACACCCTCCGTGAACTACATGGAAATGGTAACTCACTTAAGACCTGCTGACGCCTATGGGCGTTAGCTGGTCGTTAAGGTGTGTATGATGATCTGCAGATATCATAGACTATGAATGCAATTTGCAGGAACAGATCTTTGGCAGGAACAGATCTTTTGCAGATACTGATCTTTTGAATGTGTACAGCATCTTTGTGTGCAGCATCTTGCAAAGATTTCTGTCTGATGGGGAGTGCAGCTCCATAGAATAGACTGTGAAGGTATGGCTCTCATACTACATGGAAGGTGGTAAGATTTCTGTCTGATGGGGAGTGCAGCTCCATAGAATAGACTGTGTAGGTGTGGCTCTCATACTACATGGAAGGGGGTAAGATTTCTGTCTGATGGGGAGTGCAGCTCCATAGAATAGACTGTGTAGGTGTGGCTCTCATACTACATTGAGGGTGGTAAGATTTCTGTCTGATGGGGAGTGCAGCTCCATAGAATAGACTGTGTAGGTGTGGCTCTCATACTACATTGAGGGTGGTAAGATTTCTATCTGATGGGGAGTGCAGCTCCATAGAAAATACTGTGAAGGTGTGGCTCTCATACTACATGGAAGGGGGTAAGATGTCTGTCTGATGTGGAGTGCAGCTCCATCGATTAGACTGTGTAGGTATGGCTTTCATACTACATGGAAGGGGGTAAGATTTCTGTCTGATGGGTAGTGCAGCTCCATAGAATAGACTGTGTAGGTGTGGCTTTCATACTACATGGAAGGGGGTAAGATTTCTGTCTGATGGGGAGGGCAGCTCCATAGAATAGACTGTGTAGGTGTGGCTTTCATACTACATGGAAGGGGGTAAGATTTCTGTCTGATGGGGAGGGCAGCTCCATAGAATAGACTGTGTAGGTATGGCTCTCATACTACATGGAAGGGGGTAAGATTTCTGTCTGATGGGGAGTGCAGCTCCATAGAATAGACTGTGTAGGTGTGGCTCTCATACTACATGGAAGGTGGTAAGATTTCTGTCTGATGGGGAGTGCAGCTCCATAGAATAGACTGTGTAGGTGTGGCTCTCATACTACATGGAAGGGGGTAAGATTTCTGTCTGATGGGGAGTGCAGCTCCATAGAATAGACTGTGTAGGTGTGGCTCTCATACTACATTGAGGGTGGTAAGATTTCTGTCTGATGGGGAGTGCAGCTCCATAGAATAGACTGTGTAGGTGTGGCTCTCATACTACATTGAGGGTGGTAAGATTTCTATCTGATGGGGAGTGCAGCTCCATAGAAAATACTGTGAAGGTGTGGCTCTCATACTACATGGAAGGGGGTAAGATTTCTGTCTGATGTGGAGTGCAGCTCCATAGATTAGACTGTGTAGGTATGGCTTTCATACTACATGGAAGGGGGTAAGATTTCTGTCTGATGGGGAGTGCAGCTCCATAGAATAGACTGTGTAGGTGTGGCTTTCATACTACATGGAAGGGGGTAAGATTTCTGTCTGATGGGGAGGGCAGCTCCATAGAATAGACTGTGTAGGTGTGGCTTTCATACTACATGGAAGGGGGTAAGATTTCTGTCTGATGGGGAGGGCAGCTCCATAGAATAGACTGTGTAGGTATGGCTCTCATACTACATGGAAGGGGGTAAGATTTCTGTCTGATGGGGAGTGCAGCTCCATAGAATAGACTGTGTAGGTATGGCTCTCATACTACATGGAAGGGGGTAAGATTTCTGTCTGATGGGGAGGCAGCTCCATAGAATAGACTGTGTAGGTGTGGCTCTCATACTACATGGAAGGTGGTAAGGTTTCTGTCTGATGGGGAGTGCAGCTCCATAGAATAGACTGTGTAGGTGTGGCTCTCATACTACATGGAAGGGGGTAAGATTTCTGTCTGATGGGGAGTGCAGCTCCATAGAATAGACTGTAGGTGTGGCTCTCATACTACATGAAAGGGGGTAAGATTTCTGTCTGATGGGGAGTGCAGCTCCATAGAATAGACTGTGTAGGTGTGGCTCTCATACTACATGGAAGGTGGTAAGGTTTCTGTCTGATGGGGAGTGCAGCTCCATAGAATAGACTGTGTAGGTGTGGCTCTCATACTACATGGAAGGGGGTAAGATTTCTGTCTGATGGGGAGTGCAGCTCCATAGAATAGACTGTGTAGGTGTGGCTCTCATACTACATGGAAGGGGGTAAGATTGGTCTGTGATCTTTCATTTTCCAAAGACTTTTATCTCTAGTGTGTATGTAGCATTATAGCTGGTGTACTCAGTACTGTCTCCAAGCCAAAGTCAACGATCACATCTGTGTCTGGGAAGCACATATACAAGAAAATATCGCTGTATAAATAGGTGAAAGAAAGCTCATAGGACACATTGCCGAGATATGACCTGAAGGAGTTGGTATGTATTTTTTCCTATGTGACTCTTGAGGACAGATACTGAAGATATGTTGCTAGATATGTTTGCTATTGGGATACGGATTATAACCCTGTTATGTGTCATTTGTATAGAATTCCAAGAATACATTTATTTTAGAAGAAAAAGATTTTGGTGAAAGACTCCGGTTATTTCATTCGGGGATATCTGTGATGCTACAAATACATATTGTTGGTATGACAGGGGCTGAGAGCCCATCTGGCCGACCCCAGGAGAATTGATGCTTAAAGGACTTCCGAGGCCAAAAACAAGAAAATGACACTATACCTTTTTAATATCAGAATCCACGGAGGATGTCCAGCGCGTCCCCCGCACCGTTCCGCCGTCATTGCAGCCCTTTTCGTTCCCCCATGGCTCGGCCCGACCCCACTGAACGGGTCGCATGTATGCCACAAGTAAGATGGCCGCCGCCTTGAGCCGCGGCTGCGCAGTACGCTTTGCCGCAAGTGCGACTGCGCAGCCTTACGGGACTCTGTATGCAGCGGGAGGTGGCTAAAGGCTGCACAGTCACACTTGTGGCATACATGCGACCCGTTCAGTGGGGTCGGGCCGAGCCATGGGGGAACAAAAAGGGCTGCAATGACGGCGGAACGGTGCGGGGGACGCGCTGGACGTCCTCCGTGGATTCTGATATTAAAAAGGTATAGTGTCATTTTCTTGTTTTTGGCCTCGGAAGTCCTTTAAGAGACCCTGAAGCGAAAAAAAAAAATATGATATAGTGAATTGGTTTTGTACTATGAATAATTACTAGAAGATTAGCAGCAAAGAAAATATTCTCATTTTTATTTTCAGGTATATAGTGTTTTTTCTAACATTGCACCATTCTATAATATGTGCAGATTACACAACACTCAGCATTCAAAATAATTCTTTCAGAGCAGTCTGTGAACTAATGACCTCTCCTCTGGCAGAGAAAAAAGTAAATAGTTCAGGAACAGTGGAGATAATAAATGTCAGAAGACAGCCCTCTCCACGACTTTGAAAGTCGTAGAGCTTAATTGCTTTTTTGCATAGAGATAACAACTGGAGTTTAACTCTTCCTGTACTGGAAACAATTAGACTGATGTATCTGATCTTAATGTTTTATTTCTTAGCTGTACTACACATACAAATCATAATATCATAATTTTTTTTTTCGCTTCAGTGTCTCTTTAAAGGAGAACTGTAGTGAGAGGGATATGGAAGCTGCCATGTTTATTTTCCATTAACCCTTTGGGGACCGACGTAGATTGAATCTACTCCAGCAGGTGGTGCTGCCGTCCTGATTGGACGTTGATTCAACGTCCGCACTAATGAACTGTCCCGCCGCGATCGTTCGCACCGGAGAGATTAAGCTGTCATATGATCAGCTGGCATCTCCCCTCAGTGATCAGCAGCCATTCCGTATCACCGACGGATCATAGTGATCAGTTTGACAGCTGCGGCGGTAGGGGGGAAAAGAAGAGGATCCACTAACCTCCCTGCCGTTCCCGCGACGATCGGCACTCCCCACTGCTCTTGTCAGCATCTCTGCACCTTCTGACATCAGCGTTGGGTCCCGGCTTGATGACGTCATCAAGCCGCAACCCGGAACTGAGCGGCAGTAGGAGCAGAGATGCTGGCCGGAGCAGAGGGGTCCGCTGCGTCTCATCGCTGGAGCCTGGAAGGTGAGTGATGGCTGCTGCGTGCAGGGAGGACATCTGGCTAAAGGGAGGGACACACAGCCCAACATACCACAGAGGGGATCAGGCTGCCTTACCCCCCCCCTCCCCAAATGCGCCCCCCCCCCTTTCAGCAAAAACGCCTGGTCCTTAAAGAGAACCCGAGGTGTGTTTTAAAGAAAGTTATCTGCATACAGAGGCTGGATCTGCCTATACAGCCCTGCCTCTGTTGCTATCCAAAACCCCACTAAGGTCCCCCTGCACTCTGCAATCCCTCATAAATCACAACCGTGCTGTGAGGCTGTGTTTACATCTGTAGTGTCAGTCTCAGCTGCTCCCCCGCCTCCTGCATAGCTCCGGTCCCTGCCCCTGTCCCTTCCCTCCAATCAGCAGGGAGGGAAGGGATGCAGGTGGGGACTAATGTTCTGCAGGAGGCGGGGAGAGCAGCAGACTGACACTATAGAGATAAACACAGCCAGCTCTGACAAGCTGTTTGTCAGCAGCGTGGCTGTGATTTATGAGGGATTGCAGAGTGCAGGGGGACCTTAGGGGGGGTTGGGATAGCAACAGAGGCTGGGCTGTATAGGCAGATCCCAGCCTCTGTATGCAGATAATATTCTTCAAACCCACCTCGGGTTCTCTTTAAGGGGGGTTAGGCGGCCTGTCCAAAAAGTGTTAAACAATACCAGTTGCCTGGCTGTCCTGCTGATTTCTGGAAGAAATCCAGTTAAACTTCAGTCAGAGCACCTGATCTGCATGCTTGTTCAGGGTCTATGGCTAAAAGTATTAGAGGCAGAGGATCAGCAAGGCAGCCAAGCAACCTAGCCGTAGCAATCACCTCTGCGACCCCCGCCATTGCAGGGGGGCCCCGCCTCCTCCCTCTCCCCAACCACAAGTGCAGCCAGTTAGCAGACAAACCTCCCCATTCACTCACAAAATGTATATGCAGCAGTGTGTGTAATAGTTTCCTGCTTCCAGAGGCTGCTTCACAGCAGAACACTCTCTGCTGCCATTTGCCGGCTCCCAATCCTGTGGGATTCGGGGACAAAGGGGGCCCCATGCTATCATTTTTGCAGGAGGGCCCTATTAAGTCTAGTTACACACCTGCCAGGCAATGTGCATTGTTTAAAAGGAAATATATACTGTATTGCAGCCTCCATATCACTTTCTGGTCAGTTGTCTTTTAAAGAGAACCAGAGATGAAGCACCCTCGTGTATTTTACCATATATATCAATGGGAACATGACAGTAAACACCTAATCTGCTCTTTGTTTCATTCTTCTCTGCCCAGACTGCTTCTTATCAGCCCTGATAAATCCCCGACTCAGCACTCACTCAGTCTGGCTTTGCTCAGGAATCATTATAGCTGATTTTGTCTTCTCTGATGTCTTTTCAAGCCCAATCCTGCCCTCTTGTGGCTCTGATTTCCTGCCAAGATCATACATAGCAGGAAATCAGAGCCACAAGGGGGAAGGCTTGGGCTTGAAAATACATCACAGAAGCCTTACTTGGCTATAATCATTCCGGGGCAAAGCTAGACTGAATGCTTAGTCGGGATTCTTATCAGAGCTAATAACAGGCAGACTGAGCAGAAAAGAATGAAACAAAGAGCAGAGTAGGTATTTACTGTCATGTTCCCATTGATATATATGGTAAAATACATGATAAGATATATAGACAAGTTACTTGTTATAGTTAGTTTTTCATCTCTGATAAAGGAAACCCGAGACGTCCTCCTCTGCCTGGATCCTCCGCTAGCTGCCCCAGCAATTCCTCCAGTTGGGGTGTAATGCCCCATTGCATTCCCGGCCACAGGATCACGACAGGGGAGTGCCCGCGGTGGACTGTGTAGACTGGCGGATATACCGGGCCACCAAGCGGAGGATCCAGGCAGTCTGGGCGGACAGCGAGGGACCAATCAGCCTGAAGGGGGCTGGAGGAAGCCCCAGTATGTATACATTTATTTTTTGTATTAATCGTCTCAGGTACACTTTAAGGAAACAATCGATAATGTGTACATTCACAATGGCTTGGATGCACCACCTGCTGCTCTGTTTTCATACAATTCGATCGGAATAATCTGATCGAAAATAGGATTGTTTTATTAAAAATTGTACCCTTAAGCAGCCCATACACTCAGCCGATTTTCGGCAAATCGGTTGGCCAATCGACCGATCGACGGCCGATTTCGATCGATTTCGATGGATTTCCATCGAACTTGCAGGGTGGAAAATTTAGGTCGATCTGATGAGATTGCTTATCAGTTTGCATTGGCCTTAATGGAAATCTGATGGCAAAAAAATGCCATCAGATAGAATTTCAATAGATTTCAAACTGAAATCTATTGGAATTCTATCTTGGTAAAAAATGTTCTAAAAACGCATCAGATAGATCATCAGATGCATTTCTTATCTATCTGCTGCCAATCTGACGAGTGTATGGGCACCTTTAATGGACACTTCTATGTCTAAAGTAAAACCTGTAAAGAAATACATAAACACAATAGGCTCTTAGAAAGCAGTTTATATTTCTACACCATGTAACTATACACACACACACAAGCCAATACTGGTCATCTCGATTGTTTGGTCACACCAGCAGCGGTCACTAAAGATGAGGGGGGGGGGGGAAGGAATGATCCCCTCTGCGATTAGCGTCCCCTATTCTGCCCCTTCTACGGCCACGGCGGAGGTAGCCTGGATGTAGTAGGGCCCTTCCCGCAGGTAGGCCCGCAGCCGCAGGTAGTGCTGGTTGCCAAACACTTCCGCTATGGTGCCCGAGTTCACCAGAGCTTTCACCAGTTCAAATTTACAATCCTTGGAATCCTTGTCGGGGTCCACAGTCCGATCTACAATGTACTCAATAAATCCCGGGCTTTCAATCATCAGCTTCTGCGCCCAGGGCTGGTTGGCAATGGCCTACGAGTAGACAACAAAACAAGTCAAAAAGTAGCACTTTACGAGCCAAAGGCAGTGCAAGAGAGAAAAGAAGATTGACCATAGCAGTAGGTACCTTAAAGTGAACCAGAGACGAAGCACCCTCATGTATTTTACCATATATATCAGTGGAAACATGAAATTAAATATTTATATTAAAATAAACGAACATCCTGGGAGTGATCATAGTCCACCAACAGAAAGCTCTATTGGTGGGCAGAAAAGGGGGGGGGGGGGGAATAAATTGTTTGCCGAGTTGGACGGCCCTGCAGCGAGCACTTAAAGGGCACCTTAACTGAGAGGGATATGGAGGTTTCCTTCTAAACAATACTAGTTGCCTGGCAGTCCTGATGATCTCTTTGGCTGCAGCAGTGGCTGAATCACACACCTGAAACAAGCATGCAGCTAATCCAGTCTGACTTCAGTCGGAGCACCTGATCTGCATGCTTGTTCAGGGGCTGTGGCTAAAAGTATTAGAGACACAGGATCAGCAGGAGAGTCAGGCAACTGGTATTATTTTAAAAGGAAAAATCCACATCCTCAGTTTAGGTTCCCTTTAAAGCTGCAATGGCCTAATTAGGAAACAATAGCCTGGTCACTAGGGGAATTTAAGCCCAGGGTCCTCAACAGGTTAAAGTACATGAAGTGACATGTGACATAATGAGATAGATGTGCATGTACAGTGTCTGGCACACATAACTAGCCTGTGTTCCTTCTTCTGCCTGAAAGAGTTAAAAATCAGGTATGCAAGTGACAGTTTCTATCTGGGTCGGAACTACGTCATACTATAGCACAGGGGTAGGGAACCTAGAGGCCCTGTAGTGACATATAGCAGAATGCAGTAAAGAGACTCTGTAGTGACATATAGCAGAATGCAGTAAAGAGACTCTGTAGTGACATATAGCAGAATGCAGTAAAGAGGCCCTGTAGTGACATATAGCAGAATGCAGTAAAGAGGCCCTGTAGTGACATACAGCAGAATGCAGTAAAGAGGCCCTGTAGTGACATACAGCAGAATGCAGTAAAGAGGCCCTGTAGTGACATACAGCAGAATGCAGTAAAGAGGCCCTGTAGTGACATATAGCAGAATGCAGTAAAGAGACTCTGTAGTGACATATAGCAGAATGCAGTAAAGAGGCCCTGTAGTGACATATAGCAGAATGCAGTAAAGAGGCCCTGTAGTGACATATAGCAGAATGCAGCAAAGAGGCCCTGTAGTGACATATAGCAGAATGCAGTAAAGAGGCCCTGTAGTGACATATAGCAGAATGCAGTAAAGAGGCCCTGTAGTGACATATAGCAGAATGCAGTAAAGAGGCCCTGTAGTGACATATAGCAGAATGCAGTAAAGAGGCTCTGTAGTGACATAGCAGAATGCAGTAAAGAGGCCCTGTAGTGACATATAGCAGAATGCAGTAAAGAGGCCCAGTAGTGACATATGGCAGAATGCAGTAAAGAGGCCCTGTAGTGACATATAGCAGAATGCAGTAAAGAGGCCCTGTAGTGACATATAGCAGGATGCAGTAAAGAGGCCCTGTAGTGACATATAGCAGGATGCAGTAAAGAGGCCCTGTAGTGACATATAGCAGAATGCAGTAAAGAGGCCCTGTAGTGACCTATAGCAGAATGTAGTAAAGAGGCCCTGTAGTGACATATAGCAGAATGCAGTAAAGAGGCCCTGTAGTGACATATAGCAGAATGCAGTAAAGGGGCCCTGTAGTGACATATAGTAGAATGCAGTAAAGAGGCCCTGTAGTGACATATAGCAGAATGCAGTAAAGAGGCCCTGTAGTGACATATATCAGAATGCAGTAAAGAGGCCCTGTAGTGACATATAGCAGAATGCAGTAAAGAGACTCTGTAGTGACATATAGCAGAATGCAGTAAAGAGGCCCTGTAGTGACATATAGCAGAATGCAGTAAAGAGGCCCTGTAGTGACATATAGCAGAATGCAGTAAAGAGGCCCTGTAGTGACATATAGCAGAATGCAGTAAAGAGGCTCTGTAGTGACATATAGCAGAATGCAGTAAAGAGGCCCTGTAGTGACATATAGCAGAATGCAGTAAAGAGGCCCTGTAGTGACATACAGCAGAATGCAGTAAAGAGGCCCTGTAGTGACATACAGCAGAATGCAGTAAAGAGGCCCTGTAGTGACATACAGCAGAATGCAGTAAAGAGGCCCTGTAGTGACATATAGCAGAATGCAGCAAAGAGGCCCTGTAGTGACATATAGCAGAATGCAGTAAAGAGGCCCTGTAGTGACATATAGCAGAATGCAGTAAAGAGGCCCTGTAGTGGCATATAGCAGAATGCAGTAAAGAGGCCCTGTAGTGACATATAGCAGAATGCAGTAAAGAGGCCCTGTAGTGACATAGCAGAATGCAGTAAAAAAGCCCTGTAGTGACATAGCAGAATGCAGTAAAGAGGCCCTGTAGTGACATATAGCAGAATGCAGTAAAAAAGCACTGTAGTGACATAGCAGAATGCAGTAAAGAGGCCCTGTAGTGACATAGCAGAATGCAGTAAAGAGGCCCTGTAGTGACATATAGCAGAATGCAGTAAAGAGTGACATAGCAGAATGCAGTAAAGAGGCCCTGTAGTGACATATAGCAGAATGCAGTAAAGAGGCCCTGTAGTGACATATAGCAGAATTCCTGTAAAGAGACCCTGTAGTGACATGTAGCAGAATGCAGTAAAGAGGCCTTGTAGTGACATATAGCAGAATGCAGTAAAGAGGCCCTGTAATGACATATAGTAGAATGCAGTAAAGAGGCCCTGTAGTGGTATATAGCAGAATGCAGTAAAGAGGCCCTGTAGTAACATATAGCAGAATGCAGTAAAGAGGCCCTGTAGTAACATATAGCAGAATGCAGTAAAAAGGCCCTGTAGTAACATATAGCAGAATGCAGTAAAGAGGCCCTGTAGTGACATATGGCAGAATGCAGTAAAGAGGCCCTGTAGTGACATATAGCAGAATGCAGTAAAGAGGCCCAGTAGTGACATATAGCAGAATGCAGTAAAGATGCACTGTAGCGACATATAGCAGAATGCAGTAAATAGGCACTGTAGTGACATATAGCAGGATGCAGTAAAGAGGCCCTGTAGTGACATATAGCAGGATGCAGTAAAGAGGCCCTGTAGTGACATATAGCAGGATGCAGTAAAGAGGCCCTGTAGTGACATATAGCAGAATGCAGTAAAGAGGCCCTGTAGTGACCTATAGCAGAATGTAGTAAAGAGGCCCTGTAGTGACATATAGCAGAATGCAGTAAAGAGGCCCTGTAGTGACATATAGCAGAATGCAGTAAAGGGGCCCTGTAGTGACATATAGTAGAATGCAGTAAAGAGGCCCTGTAGTGACATATAGCAGAATGCAGTAAAGAGGCCCTGTAGTGACATATAGCAGAATGCAGTAAAGAGGCCCTGTAGTGACATATAGCAGAATGCAGTAAAGAGACTCTGTAGTGACATATAGCAGAATGCAGTAAAGAGGCCCTGTAGTGACATATAGCAGAATGCAGTAAAGAGGCCCTGTAGTGACATATGGCAGAATGCAGTAAAGAGACTCTGTAGTGACATATAGCAGAATGCAGTAAAGAGGCCCTGTAGTGACATATAGCAGAATGCAGTAAAGAGGCCCTGTAGTGACATACAGCAGAATGCAGTAAAGAGGCCCTGTAGTGACATACAGCAGAATGCAGTAAAGAGGCCCTGTAGTGACATATAGCAGAATGCAGTAAAGAGGCCCTGTAGTGACATATAGCAGAATGCAGTAAAGAGGCCCTGTAGTGACATATAGCAGAATGCAGCAAAGAGGCCCTGTAGTGACATATAGCAGAATGCAGTAAAGAGGCCCTGTAGTGACATATAGCAGAATGCAGTAAAGAGGCCCTGTAGTGACATAGCAGAATGCAGTAAAAAAGCCCTGTAGTGACATAGCAGAATGCAGTAAAGAGGCCCTGTAGTGACATATAGCAGAATGCAGTAAAAAAGCACTGTAGTGACATAGCAGAATGCAGTAAAGAGGCCCTGTAGTGACATAGCAGAATGCAGTAAAGAGGCCCTGTAGTGAAATATAGCAGAATGCAGTAAAGAGTGACATAGCAGAATGCAGTAAAGAGGCCCTGTAGTGACATATAGCAGAATGCAGTAAAGAGGCCCTGTAGTGACATATAGCAGAATTCAGTAAAGAGACCCTGTAGTGACATGTAGCAGAATGCAGTAAAGAGGCCTTGTAGTGACATATAGCAGAATGCAGTAAAGAGGCCCTGTAATGACATATAGTAGAATGCAGTAAAGAGGCCCTGTAGTGGTATATAGCAGAATGCAGTAAAGAGGCCCTGTAGTAACATATAGCAGAATGCAGTAAAGAGGCCCTGTAGTAACATATAGCAGAATGCAGTAAAAAGGCCCTGTAGTAACATATAGCAGAATGCAGTAAAGAGGCCCTGCAGTGACACATAGCAGAATGCAGTAAAGAGGCCCAGTAGTGACATATAGCAGAATGCAGTAAAGATGCACTGTAGCGACATATAGCAGAATGCAGTAAATAGGCACTGTAGCGAATGTAGTAAAGAGGCCCTGTAGTGACATATAGCAGGATGCAGTAAAGAGGCCCTGTAGTGACATATAGCAGGATGCAGTAAAGAGGCCCTGTAGTGACCTATAGCAGAATGTAGTAAAGAGGCCCTGTAGTGACCTATAGCAGAATGTAGTAAAGAGGTCCTGTAGTGACATATAGCAGAATGCAGTAAAGAGGCCCTGTAGTGACATATAGCAGAATGCAGTAAAGAGGCCCTGTAGTGACATATAGCAGAATGCAGTAAAGAGGCCCTGTAGTGACATATAGCAGAATGCAGTAAAGAGGCCCTGTAGTGACATATAGCCGAATGCAGTAAAGAGGCCCTGTAGTGACATATAGCCGAATGCAGTAAAGAGGCCCTGTAGTGACATATAGCCGAATGCAGTAAAGAGGCCCTGTAGTGACATATAGCAGAATGCAGTAAAGAGGCCCTGTAGTGACATATAGCAGAATGCAGTAAAGAGGCCCTGTAGTGACATATAGCCGAATGCAGTAAAGAGGCCCTGTAGTGACATATAGCCGAATGCAGTAAAGAGGCCCTGTAGTGACATATAGCAGAATGCAGTAAAGAGGCCCTGTGGTGACATATAGCAGAATGCAGTAAAGAGGCCCTGTAGTGACATATAGCAGAATGCAGTAAAGAGGCCCTGTAGTGACATATAGCAGAATGCAGTAAAGAGGCCCTGTAGTGACATATAGCCGAATGCAGTACATTATTCAGGATCCCCACTTTTACGGTAGTTCTCCTGGTTTCAGCATCAGAAACACTTCCTGTATAGCTATATTGCTGCATATTGGTATATAGCTCCGCCCTCCCAGTGATGTCACATCCTAAGCCGTTTATCTATGCGGAATTATCCTCCCGGAGGATTCTGGGAGAGCAGGTGATGCACCTGACAGGACTAAAGAGGTCTCCACTTGTGATACATTTCAGAATGTAATTCAGGTAGAGGAAAGATTTTACGATGGACAAATCACTGACTAAATAATTTATAAATGAATATTGTAAATAATTTTATTCTTTACATTATTTTCACTACAGGGCCTCTTTAAAATCTAAAGACTTTTCTAAAAGCTCCACTTTCAAATCAGTAACACAGTAAATATGGGACAAAAGAGAGCTGCTCACAGCTCATACATGTTCAGGGGCTACCTATCCAATATAAGGGGTGTGTCCGGGCAAGGCTCCGGATGTGCAGTGCATTGTGGGAACTTACAGTGAAGACTTTGAGGGCAGCGCAGTGCAGTTCCGGGAAGGGCTGCGTGGCGATGCTGCGGAACATGTCCATCGGCTGGTTAGACAGGTTGTGGAACCAGGAGGCAGCCATGGCCAGGAGATCCTCTGTGTGGTGCTCCGCCTGCAGATGGGAGGAGAGATCAGATGAGAGTACTCCCGACACTGAGGGTAACCGCTTCTCATGCCACTACTGTGACATCATCTCCCTGCGCCATGCAGGCACCACGCAAAACACTCCGCCCTCTGCTGGCTGGAAGCTTGCCCTGCTGTCTATCCCAGCATTTGAGAGAAGCCTATGACAGGCGGCTGCGGATCATGTGACAGTGGCGGCACTCACCGGTAGGTGGAGGACAGAGGAGACGGCGTCCAGGCATCGCACTCTCAGCTCCGTCGTGGCGTTCCGGCATTGCTGGCCGATCCTCCTGAAGACGTTATTGAACCTTAAGCCTGGGGGGAGGGGAAAGTGCTGATCACAAGCTGACATGAATAACACAGAGGCCTAGTTCTCATTAGTTGTATAATTAGGCATTGCTTTCATTGCTGCAGCAGCTCCCTGAGCAAGCTTTGGTCTGTCCATAAACAGTTGAACATTGTTCCGTGTATTGCGAACAACGTCAAAGGAGCCATCTAAAACCACTGTTTCCATGTTCGCCACATCATGTGGATGGACGTGCAGCTCGGCGGCGTGGTGGTTAGCTCTCTCGCCTTGCAGCGCCAGGTCCCCGTTTCATATCCCAGCCAGGGCACTATCTGCATGGAGTTTGTATGTCCTTCCCCTGTCTGCGTGGGTTTACTCCAGGCACTCCAGTTTCCTCCCACAAAACAGATAAGTTAATTGGCTTCTCCCTAAATTGTCCCTAGGCTACAATACATACACTACACGATACATACATAGACAGGACTATGGGAGGGATTAGATTGTGAGCCCCTCTGAGGGACAGTTAGTGACAAGACAATACATCTGTACAGCTCTGTGGAAGATGTTGGCGCTATAGAAAGACTAAATCATCATGTCACACATAGTGACCGATATATCGTATAGGGGCTCTAGATCAGTGATGACCGCCATACACAGGTCAATTACGACCTGATACGCCAAATTAAATTGATCCCTCTCCGATCAGAAATTGATCAGATAGAGATTCATTCCTACTCCACATTGCACACTCAGTCTGATAGATCTCATGGAAAAAAAAAACAAAAAAAAAAAACAATTGAGTGTTGTTAGGCCCAGAATGGCTTTACAGCTTGGGGCTGGGTGCACACTTAGCAGAAACGCAAGCGTTGTGGAAAACGCTGCATTTTTGCCGCTAATGGACGTCTATGGGCCGCAGGAAAAACCGCGTGCCATTTTAAAAATGCAGGTTTTGTTGCATAATCTTCAAAGATGCAGCAAGAACGAACATAATGAAAGTCAATGGAAACGCAATGGCATGCGTTTACCGAAAAAAAAAAAAAAAGAAAAAAAAAAAAAAAAAAAAAAAAAAAAAAAAGGTTTTATGATGCATTTCCACTTCCTGTTGTCTTCCTAGTGATTTGCATAAAAACGCATGAACACATACAAAACGCATATGCAAACGCATTAAAATGCCCGCAAAACGCATCCGCACCAAAAAACGCACACAACATAAAATGCAGCATTTCATGGTATGTTTGTGTACACCCAGCCTGAAGCATGTATGGAGATTTATCAACATGCCCGATTAAACGTTTAACCCATAAACATCTCAAAATAGATGGAAAGTTAATCAAATCAGATAATTTGTCAGCAATGAGAGCCCAGAGGATTCCAAGTGAATGAAAACCAATAGTAACTACTGGGCGGAGTATCTAATCCCTATACAACGGATAACATTTCTGGTTTGACGTCCTCGAAGGATGGTCAGAGATGCAAATAATTTCGAGTTGATGCAGCATTATGCTAACTTTGTATGCAAATGTATGCAGCTTTAAAAATGAACCAATCAAATCCTGCTGAGGTAAAATGTGATTGGTCCATTTTCAATCTGCATAACCTTTGCATAATGCTGCATCAACTTGCAATTATTTGCACCTCACTGACCATCCCTACATATTTCACGATTGGCTCCTGGTCTTCTTCTGCTTTGGTCTTTTTGGTTCCCTGTGCTAGACCCACTCATGTGAAAACCAATATGTCTGTCCCCAGCATTACACGTTAACCCACTCATTCAATATAACAATATTCCTTGTATTTCTTGTCATTGGTGGTGTCACAAAAGAGGGTATAAATAAAAAACAAAAAAGCATATTTTATCACATGCCCCCCCTTCTTCCCCCCCAAAAAAGAGCCCTGATGATTCACACCGGGACATAAAGCTACCTACTGGAGGTGACAAGTTCTAACAACCACCAGATGTAACACCTATCCCTGCCCAGCTAATGTGACACATGACTTCACCCACCTGTTTTCAGTAGAACTTGTTTTCCCTCCACAGTGGCGCCCAGAACAGCCAGCGTGTCCACAGCGACCCCAATCATGGTGACATCGTGCCCCTCCGCCATGTCATACACCTTCTCCAGGAACGCCGGGTAATGCTCACAGATCTGCTGCGGACTGTCCAGAACTGCCAGGTTCCCAAAGAACTTTATCAGCCCTGGAAATATAACACACGGCTTGTCATGTGACAGGAAGCTGCGGGAGCAGGGACAAGGCTGGTCACGTGACAGGAAGCCGCAGGAGCAGGGACACGGCTGGTCACGTGACAGGAAGCCGCGGGAGCAGGGACACGGCTGGTCACGTGACAGGAAGCGGCAGGAGCAGGGACACGGCTGGTCACGTGACAGGAAGCGGCAGGAGCAGGGACACGGCTGGTCATGTGACAGGAAGCGGCAGGAGCAGGGACATGGCTGGTCATGTGACAGGAAGCGGCGGGAGCAGGGACACGGCTGGTCATGTGACAGAAAGCGGCGGGAGCAGGGACATGGCTGGTCATGTGACAGGAAGCGGCGGGAGCAGGGACAAGGCTGGTCATGTGACAGAAAGCTGCAGGAGCAGGGACAAGGCTGGTCATGTGACAGGAAGCTGTGGGAGCAGGGACAAGACTGGTCACGTGACAGGAAGCTGCGTGAGCAGGGACAAGATTGGTCACATGACAGGAAGCTGCAGGAGCAGGACACGGCTTGTCACGTGACAGGAAGCGGCGGGAGCAGGGACACGGCTGGTCACATGACAGGAAGCGGGGGGAGCAGGGACACGGCTGGTCACATGACAGGAAGCGGCGGGAGCAGGGACACGGCTGGTCACATGACAGGAAGTGGCGGGAGCAGGGACATGGCTGGACACATGACAGGAAGTTGCGGGAGCAGGGACACGGCTGGTCACGTGACAGGAAGCGGCATGAGCAGGGACACGGCTGGTCACATGACAGGAAGCGGCGGGAGCAGGGACACGGCTGGTCACATGACAGGAAGCGGCGGGAGCAGGGACACGGCTGGTCACATGACAGGAAGCGGCGGGAGCAGGGACACGGCTGGTCACATGACAGGAAGCGGCGGGAGCAGGGACACGGCTGGTCACGTGACAGGAAGCGGCGGGAGCAGGGACACGGCTGGTCACGTGACAGGAAGCGGCGGGAGCAGGGACACGGCTGGTCACGTGACAGGAAGCGGCATGAGCAGGGACACGGCTGGTCACATGACAGGAAGCGGCGGGAGCAGGGACACGGCTGGTCACATGACAGGAAGCGGCGGGAGCAGGGACACGGCTGGTCACGTGACAGGAAGCGGCGGGAGCAGGGACATGGCTGGACATGTGACAGGCTTCATCTGACTGACTACCAGCAAAGTTGTGCAGAGCCCAATTATAGGCAGGGTACACAACTTGCATTCAAAGCAGATGCACCAAATTAACATTAATGGAGGATGTTAGCTTCCAAAACAGTTTGCATGCAGAGTGTTCTGTACTGGGACCCATCCAATAACTTGAGGAATGCCTCAGTCTGGCTGTCTGCAAAATCTAGACACACCTACCTGGCAGGTAGAAGGCGGAGAAAGGGTCCGACTCCGCCCCCAGGATCATGTTGGACATCTTGTCGATGACGCCTTGTTGTGCCAAATACCGGCGGCAATGAAGTGAGCCGGCCAGAGCCGTCACCATCTCTGCACAGGTTACCCTGCGGGGAGAGAGGGGAGGAAATGGTTACTGGAATGGTGGGAGGCCTTCAGATCAGCAGGAGGTCACCAGCTGAACAATATCACCCCACCAGCACAGTCAGGAGCCGCCACCTCTGTGGATTGTAGTCATGTTAGATCACTTGTGGCATCAAAACAAGGTTCATTACTGAATATACTACTCTCTTTCCATTGGTGCGAACAAAAATGTCTACAGGATCAGTTTTCTGGAGTTTCCTTCCTCATCGGAGGCTCAGAATCCGCAACAGACTAAAGTCTAAAGGCCGTAAACTGTATATAGCCAAAATATATAAATATCTGTGTCTGGAGGGCTTAAAGAGGAACTGTAACCCAGGATTAATCTTCATCCCAATCAGTATCTGTTACCCCCTTTCCCATGAGAAATCTTTACATTTTCTCTAATAGATCATCAGGGGAGTCTGTATGGCTGATATTGTGGTGAAACCCCTCCCACAGTGTGATGTCATGACCATGGCCCTGACAGTTTGCTGTGAACCTGTAAGATCTTCTCGCCGCTCATGGCGGCAGAATGCCGAGACCCACGCTGAGGTGCAAGCCTCTGGGTCTCGGCGAGGCTCTGATGTCAGTGGAGCGCACAGCGCCCAGTTCCCACTGTAAACAGCGTGTGTGCATGGCGTGTCAGCTGACTTGCTGAAACGCCACAAGGTGATTGGACACTTTGGATTCCTGTTTGATTGGTTAGTCCTTGGTATAAAAGTAAGGTCATCGCCCGTGATAGCCTCTGCTGGGCTTGTTGCTGAGACTGCGCTCACTGCTCGGCTTGTTAAATTGATTTTCCCTTGAACTCTGCCTGGACTGACTTCGGATTGGATTGACCACGTTATCTGCAAAGTGTTTGAACTGTCTACAACCTATCCTTCCCTGCCTGTGATCACCAGGCTATCATCTGGACTGCCTCCACCTCAGGCCTTAGGTGTCTATATGTCTGAGTTCATAGTGCTTATATTACTCATACTGCCTTGTTTGGTGAATACTATCTGTCAGCCTGTATGCTACATCTGCCTGCAGGGTATTGTAGAATTGTATTAGGTAGGAGTTTGTGCAGGTGTTACGGGCTGGGCTATAGGTCAGTCAAATGGGTATACAGCCTGACCTATAGTCATTGACCAGGCAAGCCTGACAGAACCTCATTGCATTGTGGGAAATAACAGCTGTTTCCAACTGACAAATACACACACACACACACACACCTTTTAGCCTACCACATTTTTAGTGGATGTGTTTATAAATAATGTCAGTTACGCCTAGTGCCCACCAGAGCGGTTCGGCAGCGGTTTGCGATCCCCTTGCGGGTGCGGATCTGCTAGGGTAATGTATTTCAATGGGCTGGTGCACACCAGAGCGGGAGGCGTTTTGCAGAAACGCATACTCCCGGGCTGCTGCAGATTTTGGATTGCGGATGCGTTTCTGCCTCAATGTTAAGTATGGGAAAAACGCAAACCGCTCCGAAAAATGGCACTTCAGAGCGGTTTGCCAGGCGTTTTTTGTTACCAAAAACGCTTCACAAAACCGCAAAATGCTAGCTGAAACGCTGCAGAAAAAGAAGAAAAAGCGTTTCAAAATCTGCTAGCGTTTTGCAGATCTGCTTGCGGTTTTTGGTGTGCACCAGGCCTTTGTGCTGTCTTTTTTTTTTTCTTGTCTGCCAGTATAGATGATGACCTGCAGGCTCACAGTGCATTAACCACTAAAGTCTATCTGGACGGATATATCCATCCAGAAGACTGGGCTGCTCTTGCTGCCTGAGACCTGCGATCGCGCGTGCTCCCGCTACCTGCCGTTTGTCCCCGATCAATGAATGGGAATATACTTCCCATTCATCAATCTAAGTCCCCCGTAGAAAAACCGACGGTCTCTTATCAGAGGCCACGGTCTTTCTGCCAAAAAAAAAAAAGTTTCCCGTCCTCATTCTAATGTGCTCTATTATACTTCCCCCACGATGGGGTAAAATGTCAAGGAACCCCTGCAGAGTCTTCAAGGAACCCTTGTTGAGAAAGCCTGTTCTAGTTCCTGGAAGTGAGATTGTTCGCTTCCAGGACTTTTTGACTGTGGCCAAATAGTAAACTACACCCACATATATATATATTTTTTTAAATAATTACAATATATTACATTTAAAATTAGCTCTTTACCTCCCACACCAAAAATTAACCAAATACTTTTATTAAAAAAATTACAATTAAAAAAAAAAAGCCCCAACAAATTGTTACCCAAGGGTCTGAACTTTTTAAATATACATGTCAGGAGAGTATATTATTATATTTTTATATTTTAAATGTATTTAAATTAATAAGCTTGTTAATAGTGATAGACGCACATTGAAAAAAAATGCACCTTTATTTCTAAATAAAATATCTGCACCATAAATTGTGATAGGGACATCATTTAAAACGGTGTAATAAATGGGACAAATGGGCAAATAAAATACATGAGTTTTAATTACGGTAACATGTATTAATTTCAAACTATAATGGCCAAAATCTGAGAAATAATGATTTTTTTCCATTTCTCAATCTTCCTGTTAAAATTTACAAAAAAAATAATTCTTAGCAAAATGTACCCCCCAAAGAAAGCCTGATTAGTGGCGGGAAAAACAAGATATAGATCAATTGTGATAAGTAGTTATAAATTTACTGGCGAATAAATGGGAGGTGAAAGTTGCTCGGATGCATACGGTGAACAACACTGAAGGCTGAAGTGGTTAAACATGAACAAATAACACGTGAGTTTCAATCGTTTCTTGATTTTTCTTCTATTTAACTTCTCACTTTACAATGTATTGATTTATTATTTTTAACCCCCTACTACTATCTTTCAGGAAAGTTCCTCTTCAAGGCCCTGTTGGATGTTGTGTCCCGCCTCAGACCAAGCCTGTTTCCCCCCAAACTCAGCACAGAAGGATTTCTGAGACCACCCAGATAGCGGCTCTGCAGGAATCCTATGTGCTGAGCAGTATGAGGCTGAACCGCACTGGAGGCCATCACCCTTACCTGAGCAGTATGAAGCTGAGACTCACTGGAGACCGGTGAATAAAACGTTTAGGGAGGGCCAGCAAGATACAGATTATAGTAACACCCCAGAGGAGCAGGATATGATGTCATTACCCTTACCTGAGCAGAATGTCGTCTCCGGTGAGCTCATCCGTTAACTGTGATAGAATCCCGCTGCTGGCACAGAACTCAAGAGACTCTGCCGACACTGAGGAGATCTCCACCACTAACTGGCAGGAAGAGAGAAGGGAAAACCGCATTATACAGTGCTCGGTGCATGGTGGGGGCTCTGGGGGTGGGGCAGTCTAAAGGGGTGTGGCTCCAGATGCAGCAGCTCTTGGGTAAGCAATCTGTGCATGGAAAAGGGGTGGAGCGCTGAGTATGAATAAGGGGCGGAGCTCTGGGGTAAGCAATCTGCGCATGGGGAAAGGGCCGAGCTCTGGGGTAAGCAATCTGCGCATGGGGAAAGGGCCGAGCTCTGGGGTAAGCAATCTGCGCATGGGGAAAGGGCCGAGCTCTGGGGTAAGCAATCTGCGCATGGGGAAAGGGCCGAGCTCTGGGGTAAGCAATCTGCGCATGGGGAAAGGGCCGAGCTCTGGGGTAAGCAATCTGCGCATGGGGAAAGGGCCGAGCTCTGGGGTAAGCAATCTGCGCATGGGGAAAGGGCCGAGCTCTGGGGTAAGCAATCTGCGCATGGGGAAAGGGCCGAGCTCTGGGGTAAGCAATCTGCGCATGGGGAAAGGGCCGAGCTCTGGGGTAAGCAATCTGCGCATGGGGAAAGGGCCGAGCTCTGGGGTAAGCAATCTGCGCATGGGGAAAGGGCCGAGCTCTGGGGTAAGCAATCTGCGCATGGGGAAAGGGCCGAGCTCTGGGGTAAGCAATCTGCGCATGGGGAAAGGGCCGAGCTCTGGGGTAAGCAATCTGCGCATGGGGAAAGGGCCGAGCTCTGGGGTAAGCAATCTGCGCATGGGGAAAGGGCCGAGCTCTGGGGTAAGCAATCTGCGCATGGGGAAAGGGCCGAGCTCTGGGGTAAGCAATCTGCGCATGGGGAAAGGGCCGAGCTCTGGGGTAAGCAATCTGCGCATGGGGAAAGGGCCGAGCTCTGGGGTAAGCAATCTGCGCATGGGGAAAGGGCCGAGCTCTGGGGTAAGCAATCTGCGCATGGGGAAAGGGCCGAGCTCTGGGGTAAGCAATCTGCGCATGGGGAAAGGGCCGAGCTCTGGGGTAAGCAATCTGCGCATGGGGAAAGGGCCGAGCTCTGGGGTAAGCAATCTGCGCATGGGGAAAGGGCCGAGCTCTGGGGTAAGCAATCTGCGCATGGGGAAAGGGCCGAGCTCTGGGGTAAGCAATCTGCGCATGGGGAAAGGGCCGAGCTCTGGGGTAAGCAATCTGCGCATGGGGAAAGGGCAGAGCTCTGGGGTAAGCAATCTCTGCATGGGGAAAGGGCCGAGCTCTGGGGTAAGCAATCTGCGCATGGGGAAAGGGCCGAGCTCTGGGGTAAGCAATCTGCGCATGGGGAAAGGGCCGAGCTCTGGGGTAAGCAATCTGCGCATGGGGAAAGGGCCGAGCTCTGGGGTAAGCAATCTGCGCATGGGGAAAGGGCCGAGCTCTGGGGTAAGCAATCTGCGCATGGGGAAAGGGCCGAGCTCTGGGGTAAGCAATCTGCGCATGGGGAAAGGGCCGAGCTTTGGGGTAAGCAATCTGCGCATGGGGAAAGGGCCGAGCTTTGGGGTAAGCAATCTGCGCATGGGGAAAGGGCCGAGCTCTGGGGTAAGCAATCTGCGCATGGGGAAAGGGCAGAGCTCTGGGGTAAGCAATCTCTGCATGGGGAAAGGGCAGAGCTCTGGGGTAAGCAATCTGCGCATGGGGAAAGGGCAGAGCTCTGGGGTAAGCAATCTGCGCATGGGGAAAGGGCAGAGCTCTGGGGTAAGCAATCTGCGCATGGGGAAAGGGCAGAGCTCTGGGGTAAGCAATCTGCGCATGGAGAAAGGGCAGAGCTCTGGGGTAAGCAATCTGCGCATGGGGAAAGGGCAGAGCTCTGGGGTAAGCAATCTGCGTATGGGGAAAGGGCAGAGCACTGGGTTAAGCAGTCTGTGTATATGGATGGAGCAGCAGTGCGTGTACAGGGAAGGGGTGGAGCAGCAGTGCGTGTACAGGGAAGGGGTGGAGCAGCAGTGCGTGTACAGGGAAGGGGTGGAGCAGCAGTGCGTGTACAGGGAAGGGGTGGAGCAGCAGTGCGTGTACAGGGAAGGGGTGGAGCAGCAGTGCATGTACAGGGAAGGGGTGGAGCAGCAGTGCATGTACAGGGAAGGGGTGGAGCAGCAGTGCATGTACAGGGAAGGGGTGGGGCAGCACTGCATGTACAGGGAAGGGGTGGAGCAGCACTGCATGTACAGGGAAGGGGTGGAGCAGCACTGCATGTACGGGGAAGGGTTGGAGCAGCACTGCATGTACGGGGAAGGGGAGGAGCTCTGGGGAGCAGCAGTCTGTATATGGGGGGGGGGGGGGGGGAGGATAGTCTGTTTAAGACAAACTCTGGAGGTAGCAGACTTTCTATAAGAGGGCAATAGTAGGTTTGGAGATGGCGCACCTTACCGTGGGTATTCAGGGTGCATAACCAGGATGCAAAGCCACATCCAATCCTATATAATAAAACCCCAGGTGTCCCTGCGTCATCATTGTCTTTGTGTCCGTGTGTTTTTCTACGGCGCATGTGCGCAGCATGGACAGCCTAGGAGAGGAGCAAGACATTCCAGGGGGCCGGCCGGGTGGGCGTGGGCGAGTGCGCGCGCAGGAGCTGGCATGTGGCAATGACTAGAGCCCATTTTTAAACGGGCAGAGGCCACCAGTCCAATATAACAGTCCAAGGTTGGTTAGCACACCAATAAAGTTTCAAAATGCGCTTTTATTTCTTAGTGCATTTGTCAGCACCGAGTATGACAATTGTTTCGGGGCCACGGAGGGCCCCCTTCTTCAGAAAGTGCCTGAGCACCAGGGCACACCCCTATGTATAATTGAATGGGAGGGGTTGGATGAAGCACCTGTCCCCAGGAAAGGGGACCTGTCCTCTGGTGAGGCAGGCACCCCTGTACATGTACATACGCGCTGCCGCCTCTTACCTCATATACGCGATATCGAATAACGTCGCTGATCGCCATGACAGACTTCAGATGAGTGAACACGTTGCTTCTGATCATGGTGCTGAGGCCAGACGTGGAGCGGGAGATCTTACATAGACACTTAATAGCCTGAATAACAAAAGACACACAACAGAAAAAAAATAGTCAGAGTGTGGTGCTAATTACCAACCTTTCAGCAACCCTCATTCTGTTTTCATATGACCCAGAAGAGGCCAGTAAACATTTGCCTCGCAGCAGACACCTTCTTTTTGAATAAAGCCGGCCCTGGACTGCTGGATACCTCATGTTCCCCTTCTCAGGATAGTGAGGCACAAATGGAGTCTGTTGCATTTATCAGAGTAGTAGGTGCAGCCATGGAGGAGGAGCAACTGCTGGGGGCGGAGTTTATACCCCAGAGATTGGCCATGGAGAAAATGGAGAAATGGAGGCTGCTCTTCCTGAGCTCCTTCAGAAAACTGCCTGTGTCCTGCCTATGACCACAGATGGCCAATCAGATGCAAATCATTTTGGCTGGTTTGCTGCAACTTTGAACGGGGCCGATTCAAGTGGGCAGGAAGAGCATCTGATTGGCCGGGTTACAAGCTGCAAACAAACAATTTTAACCCTTTCCAATCCTGCGTCAGGCTATGTCCGACAACGGCCTTTCCCAGCATAGGCCCAGAGTCAGGCATGGTACACAGGAAAAATGGCTGCGCCAGATGGCGCTGTTGTCGGATAACTTTCGGCACGGGGTCAGCTACTTTAGTTCAAAGTGTCAGACTATTGTCTGACTTTAGATCGCCGCTGGCCTCTTCCTCCGCCGCTGCAACATGTAACTTACATATTACATGTGTGCCCGTGGGCTGTGTGCATGTGCGCATAGGGGTGCCGCTGCTGAATCTAGGATCATGGGTCACCCTATGTGGATTAAAGTCCGACGCTCTGACCCCCTCCGGCACCGCGCTGCACAGTTACGCTGGCTCTCATGAAATGTGGGCGGAGTAAGAGTGCATGAGCTGGCGCCAGCCCTGTCCCCTCCCCCGATGCCAGGTCACCTTCTCACTCTAGTGAGAGGAGGTAGAGACACCTGGAAGCTCCGCCTCTGCAGCCCTGGCTAGATCACCCACGTCCCCTCCAGAAAAAACTAAGTGCTGGGGGGGGGGGGGGGGGGGGGGGGGGAAGTGGGTGATCCAGAAACTGGATTGGAGAGGGTTAATTCAATCTGCATGTAAGATGGAAGGGCTGGCATCTCATTGGCTATCTTAAGCTGATTACGTGATCCCAGCTATGACACACACTGATCGCCGGACACAAGTGAGCAGACCAGGCGCTCTGACTCCTCCCATTGGAGTACTGCTTCCAGGCAAAGTGAATTAAATAGGACATCCGGGTGATCAGCATTACAGGCCACCGACTGATCAGCAATGGCAGCCTCTGTTTGGTAAGAAAGTGTCACTTTGAAGGGAGTTGTAACATCCCAAAATATTCATTTTTCTAAAATTGGTTGCTATAGATCCATTTTTTTTAAAATCCATTTACCTGGTCTGGATGTCTCTGCCTAGCTGCAGGAACTGCACAGTGCCAGGGGGATTTTTTTTTCTTTAGTTACAGTAACAATCTTATCTCAGCATGCATATAACAGAACGTTTTCTATTTTAGATAAGATAAGGACACTATGATCAGAAGAGTTTACACAGTGATGTAAGCCTGCTGGCTAGGTGAGGTTTGCTATGCCAGGGACAGTAAGCTGTGGCAGTACAGAGGAGAATTAAACACTGAGCTGGGATGGGAAAAATGGAAAAAAAAAAGAGAGAAAAGGGCAGGAGTGATGTCACATCCGGCATCACAGAGAAACAGTAAAGATGAAAACTAGCAGAAATATGTTTTTTTTTTCTTCAGATCACATTTCTTCTAAATCTGACAGCGTACACTAAAAACCACAGGATAGGTAAGCTAAATAAGTCATTTTTTTATTGTTTTTTTTCCTAGTTAATATGGAGTTTCATCCCACTCCGAGGACTCAGCCACACTGCTGAGCGCTTTGCGAGCTGTCCGCGCTGCGTCGGCGTTTTTAAAAAAGCACTCCTGTTGACTTGCATTTAAATCGTGGTAAAATCACTACAGTTTCAAAAAAATTTTCTCAATTGTGGCGATTTTACCACGATTCTAATGCAAGCCAACAGAAGTGCATTTTTAAAAACGTAGACGCAGCGCGGACAGATCGCAATGCGCTCAGCAGTGTGGCTCCGCCCTGTGTGGGGGGTTCCATTCTAGCTGAACCCGTCCCCTCCAATGACCAGCGTGTAACTTTGCTATTCTCTGCTCCGTGATTGGCTGTAACAGCTGCCAGTCAGCAGACAATGTGAATGATGAATGAATGAATGAAGAAACCCTCCCCCTATGTTTTCTGGCCAGCGGGGGGCGCTCACCTCCTTGGCCACAGAGATCTTGTCATTCCCGATGCATTGGGCGATTTGCTTTAGTAGCTCCTCCTTGTTCAGGATTTCTGTCTCCGCCTCCGGACATTCCACAATCCGCCCCACCTGTGAAACAGAAAGCATAGAAAAAAAAATGAGGTATCCGACATTCAGGACACAGAGACACAAACACGCCACAGAGAGGATAAACAATCGGCAGCAAGGAGAAGGATCTGCTACAAAATTACC
This sequence comes from Hyperolius riggenbachi, assembly GCF_040937935.1. Taxonomy (NCBI): domain Eukaryota; kingdom Metazoa; phylum Chordata; class Amphibia; order Anura; family Hyperoliidae; genus Hyperolius; species Hyperolius riggenbachi. The sequence continues at coordinate 285,607,256 of NC_090653.1, forward strand.
AAAATGTGAATAAAAGAGGAGATACATTTCACACCCATATGTGGCTATGAAGAGAATATAATCCAGAATAACCTGGCTAAACATCTGATAAAATCTTGTCTCATCTCCTTATTATCCTGCCTGCTGTTATCCCAATGTACAAAATCATGTTTAGGGCCCTTTTACACTTAAAGAGAACCCGAGGTGGGTTTGAAGATTATTATCTGCATACAGAGGATGGATCTGCCTATACAGCCCAGTCTCTGTTGCTATCCCAAACCCCCCTAAGGTCCCCCTGCACTCTGCAATCCCTCATAAATCACAGCCACGCTGCTGACAAACAGCTTGTCAGAGCTGGCTGTGTTTATCTCTATAGTGTCAGTCTGCTGCTCTCCCCGCCTCCTGCAGAACTCCAGTCTCCTACTGCATCCCTTCCCTCCCTGCTGATTGGAGGGAAGGGACGGGGACAGGGACCGGAGCTATGCAGGAGGCGGGGGAGAAGCTGAGACTGACACTACAGATGTAAACACAGCCTCATAGCACGGCTGTGATTTATGAGGGATTGCAGAGTGCACGGGGACCTTAGGGGGGTTTGGGATAGCAACAGAGGCTGGGCTGTATACACAGATCCAGCCTCTGTATGCAGATAACATTCTTTAAACACACCTCGGGTTCTCTTTAAAAAGAAACCGTGACCACGAACTGAACTTCATCCCAATCAGTAGCTGATACTCCCTTTACCATGAGAAAAGCTTTTCCTTTTCTCAAATGGATCATCGGGGGTTCTGTATGGCTGATATTGTGGTGAAACCTCGCCCACAGTGTGATGTCAGGACCACGGTCCTGACAGTTTCCCCTCTGTAAACTTCATTGCATTGTGGGAAATAGCTGTTTACAGCAGTTTCCAACTGCCAAAGAAGCAAGCAACATCTCTTTCCACCGACATCACCTTCCAGCAGTAAAAATGTCACCATGTGGAAAATGTCAGATTGTAAATCTGGGGGAGGAAAGATTTTACAACGGGCAAACACTGACCAAATCATTTATACATAGTTATCGTCAAAAATGAAACACTTTTTTTTTATTGCATTATTTTCAATGGAGTTCCTCTTTAAATCAGTTGCTCTCAGTTAAAACGGAAAGAAAACTGATATTTAAAGTAATGCCCATGTTTCCCTATGGCTCAGTTCACACTATACGTGTTTAAACTGAAATCTTTTTCACAATGCACTGCTATGGAAAAAAAATGTATACCAACGCACACTAACGCATACCAAGTTATTAAGTTTAAATGGGCCCTAACCCTCACCTCACAGTACAGCAAGCACTGGAAGTGATGTCACATCCAGTTCACACAGAGCTATACCATAAGGAAGGCACGGCACGCTGTGTACAATCAGTGTGGCTGTCATACAGAACCACACAGATCCGTTTCTCCTCTGGTTGTTTAGCCATATAATCTTATGCACTTGGTAGATCGGTTCGCTCTAATATGGAAATAAAGACTATCTGTATAATATGGGTTCTCTGTCCACCACACTTTAGCAGCATACCATTCTGTGGCAATGCATGTACTGTACGAAAAAATGCGAAGGTCAAGAAACAGCAGACAAGCATGGACATGGTGGAGTCGGATAGAAAGCGAAGGGACCCTTCTGCATATGTGACGTTCTGCCGCCATCTGTCCTGGGAATTAGTCCAGCAATGGACTCAATGCGCGAAGCAGGTTATTTTGGCGCTGAGCGTCAAAGCTGGTAGCTGCTATAACACTAACGCCAAGTGCACCCCGCACAAGGGTAATTCGGTGTTCCTAAATACTCCCTCTGAGTTGCTACGACGGCATAGGCAAATCAAGTGAATGGCGAGTATGTTTATCTCCCCACTAGGGGGGGTGGTGGTGGTGAACATAGCCCACTGAAACCAATGATGGGGAGGCAGCGTGGAGGGCATTATTAATCAGTTTCCTATGTGAGGTGATGACTGCATTTCATATGGGGGAAAAATGGCTGCATTTCATGTGGATTGTTTGCTGCATTTCTCATGTGGGGACGATAGCTACAATTGCAATTTGACAATGGTCATTACATTAGACTTTCATATATTTTAGATTCATTACACACAACTGAAGTAGGTCAAGCCCTTTATTGTTTTAATATTGATGATTTTGGAATACAGCTCATGAAAACCCAAAATTCCTATAGTACATTAAAGAAAATAATGAACTTTATCACAATATGCAAATTTTTTGAGAAGGACCTGTATAGCAGAATGAATAGTCCATTATATATTCATTCACCAGAAGCGTTTACTATAGCCAGATGTTTACAATAACGAGATTCAATTGTATTGTTAAAGAACAAGCGACACCCATGCTAACCTAGATATAAACAACACATATATAAGTAGATGAATACTACTGCTACTTTCAGGGCTGTGGAGTCGGTCCAAAAATCCACCGACTCAGACTCCTCAGTTTAGGATTCCACCGACTCCACGACTCCGACTCCTCTAATTTGCATATAACAATTTTGTTGATTAAAAGTATGTAACATGAAATTCGTCTCTTCACTGCCAACGCTTAGGAATTTTACAAGACAACTGAAGTGAGAAGGATATGTAGACTACTATATTTATTCCCTTTAGACTAAAACTAGTCCTTGGTAAGAGTACTTGTAAAAAGGTACAAACCGGAACAAAGAACATCTATCAGGCCCTAGGCAATGTAAGTGTGGGTACATGTAAGAATGATGTGCAGGTACTCTGCAGGGGAATGAGGAGATTGTAATCAGACAACACCTCTGTATTCAATGTGCACAGCATTCTCAGTGGATTCCCTGCAGCTCTGTGGGGAGTGCATATGTAGAGTATAGTACTACTGTGTAACAAAGTAAACCTGAGACAGATGAAATTAAAGTTTTATACATACCTGGGGCTTCGTCCAGCCGCCTTCAGGATAATCAGTCCCTCGTTGTCCTCCTCCACCACCTGGATCTTCTGCTATGAGTCCAGGTACTTGAGCCAGTCGGGCGTAGTGCGCATGCACACACTCCGCCGCCAGGAGCATACTACACCTGTGCAGCACTATTGCGCAGGTGCAGAATGTTCCTGGCTGTGGGAGCGGCATGCGGCCGGACAGCGCTGACTGGCTGAATTACCAGGACTCATAGCAGAAGATCCGGGTGGTGGAGGACAGCGAGGGACTGATTAGCCTGAAGGGGGCAGGAGGAAGCCCCAGGTATGTATAAAACTTTACTTTTCATCCGTCTCAGGTACCCTTTAATTTGTAGTCACCAAACCAAATTTTAACAACATATCAAATTATTTGATTTCATCAACAAAGGGAGTGCATACATTTGCATAAATCAGCATCAATGCAGAATTATTTCCATCTCGTTGACCATCTCTATTAGTGACACGGCTACACATCAGGCTTTATACTTACAGCATAGATGTTATTTAGTATATATAAGAGATTCCTGTGTACACATCATATATACAGTCACAATCAGATATGTATATCTGACTTTAAAAATACGGGGACTGCTTTATTGAAGCAGCACAAGTAACTCATTTTGATTGGTTTATTTCATTTTTGTGGACTAAGCACAGCTATTACTGTATGTATAAATTATTTATGATGACTATTATCTGAGAAATAGAACATTTTATCATATTTTCTATTTTAATTACAGTTACAAATTCATTAGGAGTCGGAGTCGGTGCATTTTTTCCCGACTCCGACTCCAGACACCCAAAATTGCCCGACTCCACGACTCCGACTCCACAGCCCTGCTTACATGACAGATGTATTGTGCTATCCACATAATGATTCCTGTGAATTTCTATAAAGGAAAAGCAGAAACCCCTATTCTAGGCACTAGGCAGTGGCCATCTTGCCAAGCTAATGCTGACATCATATCCTCCCTGACTCTTGTTTTCCCCCCTCCCTTCTCTTGTTCATTGTGTATTTATTATCTGCCCTCCTCCCAGAGTCTTCAGACACTCCCACTGAGGTGTATACTAGGAACTGCACTGGCTATTTTTTATTTACACATCCAATAACTGAGTCACCTCAGCCTTGCTTGTAAACACAAGTAATCAGAGGGTGTTTCTGATAAGCAGCTAGGCAGGGAAATAAATGGAAGAGGGGGAATATATTATGGATAGAAAGAACTCCCAGCATTCAATTGTCTACTGACTACTAAAGGGCCAGTGCTCCTAAGGTATGTGATAACTCCAAATCATAACAGCAGAAAAAGTTTTGCAAGTTTTGAATGCAGGATTAGCATCTCTATCACTTAATACACTCAGACCAGTTGCTGTTGAAATTTGATTTTTATGGTGACAATCCCGCTTTAACCAAGGAAAAACTAAACAAGAAAAACTAGAAAAAAAAAGAAGTGGTATGATCATTTTACAAAGGGGTTTCTCGACCGTAAAAAGATTGAGAAAGGCTATGAACTATTATTCTGCTCCTTTGCCAGCCGCTGAATTTACCCCAAGCACAGTATGAAAGGATGGCGCTTCAATGCTGTTTACCATAACTATGAACACAATGGGGCCAGCTTTCCAGAGAAAGTCGTCTCTGGTCTGATAAGTCACCTGACCGGTACCTGTGAGATGGTGAGCAGCGTGACCGAGTCCTCCGGATGGTAGAATCCTTGCAGGAGTTCAGCCTTGTAGTTCTGGGCAATATAAAGCGGATCCAAAGCCTGCAGGAGGCGCTCCAGTATGGCGACGCACAGGTTCACCTGTTCCCTGGAAAGAGACAACATGCTTATAGTCACACTATAACACTGGCCTGTAGGGGGCACTGCAGTATGGCGACACACCTGTTCCCTGGAAAGACAACATGCTTATAGTCACACTATAACACTGGCCTGCAGGAGGCGCTCCAGTATGGCCACACACAGAGACAACACGATTACAGGTGGCAGAGGGCACTGCTGCAAATCAAAGCCAAAGAGATAAACTCCTATTACTCCAGCAGACAGAGGTACATGTATAATAAGTACAGTACACCCTCTAGTGGTGGTTTTATTATACAACAGTAGAACACAAACAGCATATAAGAGCGCCCTCAAGCTGTGACTGCATTAGCTCAGCAGACACACCACCAGTTTGTTTATGGAACAGCAGCGCCCTCTGCTGGCCATTATCACACATATAACGGTTTATGTATAGAAGAGCAGTGTCCTCTGGTGGCACAAGAGCACACAATGTATGCAATAGGAGCACCCTCTGCTGGTCGTTGACACAGGAGTAGGCTATGCATGCAGCAGGAGCGCCCTCTGCTGGCTGCTGACACAGGAGCAGGCTTTGCATGCAGCAGGAGCGCCCTCTGCTGGCCACTGACACAGGAGCAGGCTATGCATGCAGCAGGAGCGCTCTCTGGTGACACAGGTGCAGTCTATGCATGCAGCAGGAGTGCCCTCTGCTGGCCACTGACACAGGAGCAGGCTATGCATGCAGCAGGAACGCCCTCTGGTGACACAGGAGCAGGCTATGCATGCAGCAGGAGCGCAATCTGACACACAGGAGTAGGCTATGCATGCAGCAGGAGCGCCCTCTGCTGGCAGCTGACACAGGAGTAGGCTATGCATGCAGCAGGAGTGCCCTCTGCTGGCAGCTGACACAGGAGCAGGCTATGCATGCAGCAGGAGCGCCCTCTTGTGACACAGGAGCAGGCTATGCATGCAGCAGGAGCGCCCTCTTGTGACACAGGAGCAGGCTATGCATGCAGCAGGAGCGCCCTCTGCTGGCAGCTGACACAGGAGCAGGCTATGCATGCAGCAGGAGCGCCCACTGCTGGCAGCTGACACAGGAGCAGGCTATGCATGTAGCTGGAGCGTTCTCTGCTGGCCTCTGACACAGGAGCAGGCTATGCATGCAGCAGGAGCGCCCTCTGACACACAGGAGCAGGCTGTGCATGTAGCAGGAGCGCCCTCTGCTGGCCTCTGACACACATGAGTAGGCTATGCATGCAGCAGGAGCGCCCTCTTGTTGCCACTGACACAGGAGTGCCCTCTGGTGACACAGGAGCAGGCTATGCATGCAGCAGGAGCGCCCTCTGACACACAGGAGCAGGCTATGCATGTAGCAGGAGTGCCCTCTGCTGGCCTCTGACACACAGGAGCAGGCTATGCATGCAGCAGGAGCGCCCTCTTGTTGCCACTGACACAGGAGCGCCCTCTGGTGACACAGGAGCAGGCTATGCATGCAGCAGGAGCGCCCTCTGACACACAGGAGCAGGCTATGCATGTAGCAGGAGCGCCCTCTGCTGGCCTCTGACACACAGGAGCAGGCTATGCATGCAGCAGGAGCGCCCTCTTGTTGCCACTGACACAGGAGTGCCCTCTGGTGACACAGGAGCAGGCTATGCATGTAGCAGGAGCGCCCTCTGCTGGACACTGACACACAGGACTCAGGAGCAGGCTATGCATGCAGCAGGAGCGCCCTCTGCTGGACACTGACAAAGGAGCGCCCTCTGGTGACACAGGAGCAGGCTATGCATGCAGCAGGAGCGTCCTCTGCTGGCCGCTGACACAGGAGTAGGCTATGCATGCAGTAGGGGCGCCCTCTTCTGGCCTCTGACACACAGGAGCAGGCTATGCATGCAGCAGGGAGCGCCCTCTGCTGGCCGCTGACACAGGAGCAGGCTATGCATGCAGCAGGAGCGCCCTCTGCTGACACCGCAGCAGGCTATGCATGCAGCAGGAGCGCCCTCTGCTGACACCGCAGCAGGCTATGCATGCAGCAGGAGCGCCCTCTGCTGGCCGCTGACACACAGGAGCATGCTATGCATGCAGCAGGAGCGCCCTCTGCTGGCCGCTGACACACAGGAGCAGGCTATGCATGCAGCAGGAGCGCCCTCTGGTGGCCACTGACACAGGAGTGCCCTCTGCTGACACAGGAGCAGGCTATGCATGCAGCAGGAGCGCCCTCTGCTGGCCACTGACACAGGTGTAGGCTATGCATGCAGCAGGAACGCCCTCTGGTGACACAGGAGCAGGCTATGCATGCAGCAGGAGCGCCCTCTGCTGACACAGGAGCAGGCTATGCATGCAGCAGGAGCGCCCTCTGCTGACACAGGAGCAGGCTATGCATGCAGCAGGAGCGCCCTCTGCTGACACAGGAGCAGGCTATGCATGCAGCAGGAGCGCCCTCTGCTGACACAGGAGCAGGCTATGCATGCAGCAGGAGCGCCCTCTGCTGACACAGGAGCAGGCTATGCATGCAGCAGGAGCGCCCTCTGCTGACACAGGAGCAGGCTATGCATGCAGCAGGAGCGCCCTCTGCTGACACAGGAGCAGGCTATGCATGCAGCAGGAGCGCCCTCTGCTGACACAGGAGCAGGCTATGCATGCAGCAGGAGCGCCCTCTGCTGACACAGGAGCAGGCTATGCATGCAGCAGGAGCGCCCTCTGCTGACACAGGAGCAGGCTATGCATGCAGCAGGAGCGCCCTCTGCTGACACAGGAGCAGGCTATGCATGCAGCAGGAGCGCCCTCTGCTGACACAGGAGCAGGCTATGCATGCAGCAGGAGCGCCCTCTGCTGACACAGGAGCAGGCTATGCATGCAGCAGGAGCGCCCTCTGCTGACACAGGAGCAGGCTATGCATGCAGCAGGAGCGCCCTCTGCTGACACAGGAGCAGGCTATCCATGCAGCAGGAGCGCCCTCTGCTGACACAGGAGCAGGCTATCCATGCAGCAGGAGTGCCCTCTGGTTACACAGGAGCAGTGTATGCATGCCGCAGGAGCGCCCTCTGCTGACACAGGAGCAGTGTATGCATGCCGCAGGAGCGCCCTCTGCTGACACAGGAGCAGTGTATGCATGCCGCAGGAGCGCCCTCTGCTGACACAGGAGCAGTGTATGCATGCAGCAGGAGCGCCCTCTGCTGACACAGGAGCAGGCTATGCATGCAGCAGGAGCGCCCTCTGCTGGTTGCTGACACAGGAGCAGGCTATGCATGCAGCAGGAGCGCCCTCTGCTGACACAGGAGCAGGCTATGCATGCAGCAGGAGCGCCCTCTGCTGACACAGGAGCAGGCTATGCATGCAGCAGGAGCGCCCTCTGCTGACACAGGAGCAGGCTATGCATGCAGCAGGAGCGCCCTCTGCTGACACAGGAGCAGGCTATGCATGCAGCAGGAGCGCCCTCTGCTGACACAGGAGCAGGCTATGCATGCAGCAGGAGCGCCCTCTGCTGACACAGGAGCAGGCTATGCATGCAGCAGGAGCGCCCTCTGCTGACACAGGAGCAGGCTATGCATGCAGCAGGAGCGCCCTCTGCTGACACAGGAGCAGGCTATGCATGCAGCAGGAGCGCCCTCTGCTGACACAGGAGCAGGCTATGCATGCAGCAGGAGCGCCCTCTGCTGACACAGGAGCAGGCTATGCATGCAGCAGGAGCGCCCTCTGGTGACACAGGAGCAGTGTATGCATGCCGCAGGAACGCCCTCTGCTGACACAGGAGCAGGCTATGCATGCCGCAGGAGCGCCCTCTGCTGACACAGGAGCAGTGTATGCATGCAGCAGGAGCGCCCTCTGCTGACACAGGAGCAGTGTATGCATGCAGCAGGAGCGCCCTCTGCTGACACAGGGGCAGTGTATGCATGCAGCAGGAGCGCCCTCTGCTGACACAGGAGCAGTGTATGCATGCAGCAGGAGCGCCCTCTGCTGACACAGGAGCAGGCTATGCATGCAGCAGGAGCGCCCTCTGCTGGTTGCTGACACAGGAGCAGGCTATGCATGCAGCAGGAGCGCCCTCTGCTGGTTGCTGACACAGGAGCATGCTATGCATGCAGCAGGAGCACCCTCTGCTGACACAGGAGCAGGCTATGCATGCAGCAGGGAGCGCCCTCTGCTGGTTGCTGACACAGGAGCAGGCTATGCATGCAGCAGGAGTGCCCTCTGCTGGTTGCTGACACAGGAGCAGGCTATGCATGCAGCAGGAGCACCCTCTGCTGACACAGGAGCAGTGTATGCACGCAGCAGGAGCGCCCTCTGCTGGTTGCTGACACAGGAGCAGGCTATGCATGCAGCAGGAGCACCCTCTGCTGACACAGGAGCAGGCTATGCATGCAGCAGGAGCGCCCTCTGCTGACACAGGAGCAGGCTATGCATGCAGCAGGAGCACCCTCTGCTGACACAGGAGCAGGCTATGCATGCAGCAGGGAGGTCCCTCTGCTGGTTGCTGACACAGGAGCAGGCTATGCATGCAGCAGGAGCGCCCTCTGCTGGTTGCTGACACAGGAGCAGGCTATGCATGCAGCAGGAGCGCCCTCTGCTGGTTGCTGACACAGGAGCAGGCTATGCATGCAGCAGGAGCGCCCTCTGGTGACACAGGAGCAGGCTATGCATGCAGCAGGAGCGCCCTCTGCTGGTTGCTGACACAGGAGTAGGCTATGCATGCAGCAGGAGCGCCCTCTGCTGGCCGCAGTGCACCACACACCTCTCTCGGGTCTCCACCAGGCGGAAGACGGGCCGGAGGCTCCATGCGGGCCGACGCTCGCTCAGGCCGGTCAGCGGAAGGGCGAGCACGGCAGTCTTCAGGCTCCGCAGCGCCTCTATGGGATCCTCCTGACCGGAGAGCTCTGCCACCAGCTGCTGTATGGGGGCCGCCATCTTCCTCCACCCGGACACGTGTCCCTTACGCTGCACGCACGTCACGTGACGCGCCCCGCCCACCTGATAGGACTTCCCGGCATCCTCTGCGCGCCGCCTCATCAGCTCAGCTGAGCGTAACATGTCGCCACAGACAGCAGTGCTCATAGTGGTGAGAGCTGTACTGATAATAGATACTGATTATATGTGGCGCTGCTCACAGGAAACATACTGATAATAAGCATAATGGGAATAATAATGAGAAACAACAATCAGCTCACAACTGCCCCTTTTTGGCAATTAAATCCCTTTTTCTTCCTCACGAGTCCCTCTTTCAGGACAGATCTGCGTAAATATATGTATTTTTCTAATGAAAAAAAAATGTTTTATTGATAACATTTCCCCCCCTTTCCTTTAAATTGAAATTCTTTTATATCTCAAAAAGTTGGGCGGTATGAATAAAATTCGTAATCAGCGTTCTCCCCAGAGATTTTTTTTCCAGCTGGGTAGCCTGAAAAGCAACTGGGTGGGGTGCAAAGGGGGGTAATCCAGGGCCAATGCATGGGCTGCAGTAGAGAGGGTCAGTATACAAGTGTGTGTGGGCTGCAGTAGAGAGGGTCAGTATACAAGTGTGCGTGGGCTGCAGTAGAGAGGGTCAGTATACAAGTGTGTGTGGGCTGCGGTAGACAGGGTCAGTATACAAGTGTGTGTGGGCTGCAGTAGAGAGGGTCAGTGTACAAGTGTGTGTGGGCTGCAGTAGAGAGGGTCAGTGTGCAAGTGTGTGTGGGCTGTGGTAGAGAGGGTCAGTATACAAGTGTGTGTGGGCTGCGGTACAGAGGGTCAGTATACAAGTGTGTGTGGGCTGTGGTAGAGAGGGTCAGTATACAAGTGTTTCTGGGCTGCAGTAGAGAGGGTCAGTATACAAGTGTGTGTGGGCTGGAGTAGAGAGGGTCAGTATACAAGTGTGTCTGGGCTGCAGTAGTTAGGGTCAGTATACAAGTGTGTCTGGGCTGTGGTAGAGAGGGTCAGTATACAAGTGTGTGTGGGCTGTGGTAGAGAGGGTCAGTATACAAGTGTGTGTGGGCTGTGGTAGAGAGGGTCAGTATACAAGTGTGTGTGGGCTGCGGTACAGAGGGTCAGTATACAAGAGTGTGTGGGCTGTGGTAGAGAGGGTCAGTATACAAGTGTGTGTGGGCTGCTGTAGAGAGGGTCAGTATACAAGTGTGTGTGGGCTGTAGTAGAGAGGGTCAGTATACAAGTGTGTGTGGGCTGCGGTACAGAGGGTCAGAATACAAGTGTGCGTGGGCTGCGGTAGAGAGGGTCAGTATACAAGTGTGTGTGGGCTGCGGTAGTTAGGGTCAGTATATAAGTGTGTGTGGGCTGCGGTAGAGAGGGTCACTATACAAGTGTGTGTGGGCTGCTGTAGAGAGGGTCAGTATACAAGTGTGTGTGGGCTGCGGTAGACAGGGTCAGTATACAAGTGTGTGTGGGCTGGAGTAGAGAGGATCAGTATACAAGTGTGTGTGGGCTGTGGTAGAGAGGGTCAGTATACAAGTGTGTGTGGGCTGTGGTAGAGAGGGTCAGTATACAAGTGTGTGTGGGCTGTGGTAGAGAGGGTCAGTATACAAGTGTGTGTGGGCTGTGGTAGAGAGGGTCAGTATACAAGTGTGTGTGGGCTGCGGTACAGAGGGTCAGAATACAAGTGTGCGTGGGCTGCGGTAAAGAGGGTCAGTATACAAGTGTGTGTGGGCTGCGGTAGTTAGGGTCAGTATACAAGTGTGTGTGGGCTGTGGTAGAGAGGGTCAGTATACAAGTGTGTGTGGGCTGCTGTAGAGAGGGTCAGTATACAAGTGTGTGTGGGCTGTGGTAGAGAGGGTCAGTATACAAGTGTGTGTGGGCTGTGGTAGAGAGGGTCAGTATACAAGTGTGTGTGGGCTGTGGTAGAGAGGGTCAGTATACAAGTGTGTGTGGGCTGTGGTAGAGAGGGTCAGTATACAAGTGTGTGTGGGCTGTAGTAGAGAGGGTCAGTATACAAGTGTGTGTGGGCTGTAGTAGAGAGGGTCAGTATACAAGTGTGCGTGGGCTGCGGTAGAGAGGGTCAGTATACAAGTGTGTGTGGGCTGCTGTAGAGAGGGTCAGTATACAAGTGTGTGTGGGCTGTGGTAGAGAGGGTCAGTATACAAGTGTGTGTGGGCTGTGGTAGAGAGGGTCAGTATACAAGTGTGTGTGGGCTGTGGTAGAGAGGGTCAGTATACAAGTGTGTGTGGGCTGTGGTAGAGAGGGTCAGTATACAAGTGTGTGTGGGCTGTGGTAGAGAGGGTCAGTATACAAGTGTGTGTGGGCTGCAGTACAGAGGGTCAGTATACAAGTGTGTGTGGGCTGTAGTAGAGAGGGTCAGTATACAAGTGTGTGTGGGCTGCGGTACAGAGGGTCAGTATACAAGTGTGTGTGGGCTGTGGTAGAGAGGGTCAGTATACAAGTGTGTCTGGGCTGCGGTAGAGAGGGTCAGTATACAAGTGTGTGTGGGCTGTGGTAGAGAGGGTCAGTATACAAGTGTGTGTGGGCTGTGGTAGAGAGGGTCAGTATACAAGTGTGTGTGGGCTGTGGTAGAGAGGGTCAGTATACAAGTGTGTGTGGGCTGTAGTAGAGAGGGTCAGTATACAAGTGTGTGTGGGCTGTGGTAGAGAGGGTCAGTATACAAGTGTGTCTGGGCTGCGGTAGAGAGGGTCAGTATACAAGTGTGTGTGGGCTGTGGTAGACAGGGTCAGTATACAAGTGTGTGTGGGCTGTGGTAGACAGGGTCAGTATACAAGTGTGTGTGGGCTGTGGTAGAGAGGGTCAGTATACAAGTGTGTGTGGGCTGCGGTACAGAGGGATAGTATACAAGTGTGTGTGGGCTGTGGTAGAGAGGGTCAGTATACAAGTGTGTGTGGGCTGTGGTAGAGAGGGTCAGTATACAAGTGTGTGTGGGCTGCTGTAGAGAGGGTCAGTATACAAGTGTGTGTGGGCTGTAGTAGAGAGGGTCAGTATACAAGTGTGTGTGGGCTGCGGTACAGAGGGTCAGAATACAAGTGTGCGTGGGCTGCGGTAGAGAGGGTCAGTATACAAGTGTGTGTGGGCTGCGGTAGTTAGGGTCAGTATATAAGTGTGTGTGGGCTGCGGTAGAGAGGGTCACTATACAAGTGTGTGTGGGCTGCTGTAGAGAGGGTCAGTATACAAGTGTGTGTGGGCTGCGGTAGACAGGGTCAGTATACAAGTGTGTGTGGGCTGGAGTAGAGAGGATCAGTATACAAGTGTGTGTGGGCTGTGGTAGAGAGGGTCAGTATACAAGTGTGTGTGGGCTGTGGTAGAGAGGGTCAGTATACAAGTGTGTGTGGGCTGTGGTAGAGAGGGTCAGTATACAAGTGTGTGTGGGCTGTGGTAGAGAGGGTCAGTATACAAGTGTGTGTGGGCTGCGGTACAGAGGGTCAGAATACAAGTGTGCGTGGGCTGCGGTAAAGAGGGTCAGTATACAAGTGTGTGTGGGCTGCGGTAGTTAGGGTCAGTATACAAGTGTGTGTGGGCTGTGGTAGAGAGGGTCAGTATACAAGTGTGTGTGGGCTGCTGTAGAGAGGGTCAGTATACAAGTGTGTGTGGGCTGTGGTAGAGAGGGTCAGTATACAAGTGTGTGTGGGCTGTGGTAGAGAGGGTCAGTATACAAGTGTGTGTGGGCTGTGGTAGAGAGGGTCAGTATACAAGTGTGTGTGGGCTGTGGTAGAGAGGGTCAGTATACAAGTGTGTGTGGGCTGTAGTAGAGAGGGTCAGTATACAAGTGTGTGTGGGCTGTGGTAGAGAGGGTCAGTATACAAGTGTGCGTGGGCTGCGGTAGAGAGGGTCAGTATACATGTGTGTGGGCTGCGGTAGAGAGGGTCAGTATACAAGTGTGTGTGGGCTGCGGTAGAGAGGGTCAGTATACAAGTGTGTGTGGGCTGTGGTAGAGAGGGTCAGTATACAAGTGTGTGTGGGCTGCTGTAGAGAGGGTCAGTATACAAGTGTGTGTGGGCTGTGGTAGAGAGGGTCAGTATACAAGTGTGTGTGGGCTGTGGTAGAGAGGGTCAGTATACAAGTGTGTGTGGGCTGTGGTAGAGAGGGTCAGTATACAAGTGTGTGTGGGCTGTGGTAGAGAGGGTCAGTATACAAGTGTGTGTGGGCTGTGGTAGAGAGGGTAAGTATACAAGTGTGTGTGGGCTGCAGTACAGAGGGTCAGTATACAAGTGTGTGTGGGCTGTAGTAGAGAGGGTCAGTATACAAGTGTGTGTGGGCTGCGGTACAGAGGGTCAGTATACAAGTGTGTGTGGGCTGTGGTAGAGAGGGTCAGTATACAAGTGTGTCTGGGCTGCGGTAGAGAGGGTCAGTATACAAGTGTGTGTGGGCTGTGGTAGAGAGGGTCAGTATACAAGTGTGTGTGGGCTGTGGTAGAGAGGGTCAGTATACAAGTGTGTGTGGGCTGTGGTAGAGAGGGTCAGTATACAAGTGTGTGTGGGCTGTAGTAGAGAGGGTCAGTATACAAGTGTGTGTGGGCTGTGGTAGAGAGGGTCAGTATACAAGTGTGTCTGGGCTGCGGTAGAGAGGGTCAGTATACAAGTGTGTGTGGGCTGTGGTAGACAGGGTCAGTATACAAGTGTGTGTGGGCTGTGGTAGACAGGGTCAGTATACAAGTGTGTGTGGGCTGTGGTAGAGAGGGTCAGTATACAAGTGTGTGTGGGCTGTAGTAGAGAGGGTCAGTATACAAGTGTGTGTGGGCTGCGGTAGAGAGGGTCAGTATACAAGTGTGTGTGGGCTGCGGTAGAGAGGGTCAGTATACAAGTGTGTGTGGGCTGCAGTAGAGAGGGTCAGTATACAAGTGTGTGGGCTGCAGTAGAGAGGGTTTCCCATTGCCCCCAATGCTGCAGCATTTTTTGTCCAGATCTGTTCCGCTGGACAGAGTGGTCTGGAAAATTAGGGCCTGCAGCAATTTTTAGACCCAGGGACAGAACATATCCGTACCAACGGACGCATGTGAATGGATCCATAGGCTAACATTGGATCCTTTCACATCCGTTCCGTTCGTACTTTGTACAGTATACGTTCCGATCCGATCTGCAAAAAAAAACGGTAATGTGAACCGTAAGCTGCATTTCCTAAATGGTGGTGTATGAACTATTTTTGTGTGTTTTTCTTCAGTAAAGAGTTCTAACTTGTTATACTGGATGCCTATCTGTATGTACAGAACACTGCTCCAACAATATCCTGCATGTGGATGGCCCTCGGCCCAGAGAAAGGCCCCGGGGGGCTGTGTTGGGCAGCAGTCGGCCACAGAGAGCTGTTTGTGGAGTGTCAGGATATGGAGAGCCTCTGTGTACAGTAATCTGCACAGGCTGCGCCAGGCCCGCACCAGGGTGAATGGTATCTTTATCTGCTGGTCACACAGTGTGGAGAGAGCAGCTCCGCCTCCCAAACACACGTTATCTGTCCGGGACACACACACAGCACCTCCGTCCAGGAGAAAACAGCCAATATCTCATGAATAGCACTTTATTCTCGCTGTCCCCATCGCCAGGGAGCGCGAGCCGCAGCAGCAGAGTCCGCCAGGAATTTATTCACTCACAGACTTTTCACAACTTTATCCTGTTCTTATGGGTTATCTTAAAATGGACCTAAACTCAGAACGTCCTCTGCAACAGCATAATAACCTTTTAAGAAAAACATTTCTTTGTTACAGCTGACACAAATCCCGCAGTGTGTCTACTTCCTGCTTTCATGTAAGCAGATATGTTGTCAACATCCTGTGCTTTCAAATAAGTTTATCTGCCGTGGCAGTCAGGTGACTCAGGAGAGATCCGATTACAACTTGTGATTAGTCACAGATGAGATGGAATTAGACAGGCTAAACTCTCTAAATACATACAGGGTGCAATTCTCTGTTTTCCTTCTGTCTTGTACAAGAGTTCAGGTCCACTTTAATACCTTCTTTTAACCCTTTACCTATCTAAAGGCACGTACACACTCATAATCAGCATTGCCAGATGGGGGGCGGGACATGATCTTTCTGGTGACCTTGCAGGGGCGAGATTGTACAGACATGAAGTGGCAACATGCTCTGCTCTATGTGAGGGAGGCAGAGCGTTGTTGGAGTGATGTCACGGGGTGGGTGTGGTAAGTGGGGAGAACAAAGTGATCCCCAGGATGGAAGGCTGATTGAGCAGTCGGGGGAGGGGGTGCTACAGTGCACCTTCCGGACTCTCGGCAGAGGCATTTGTTATAGTGTGTATGGGACTTAAAGAGAAACTCCGACCAAGAATTGAACTTTATCCCAATCAGTAGCTGATACCCCCTTTTAAATGAGAAATCTATTCCTTTTCACAAACAGACCATCAGGGGGCGCTGTATGACTGATATTGTGGTGAAACCCCTCCCACAAGAAACTCTGAGGACCGTGGTACTCCTGGCAGTTTCCTGTCTGTGAACCTTGCTGCATTGTGGGAAATAGCTGTTTACAGCTGTTTCCAACTGGCAAAAAAGCATGCAGCAGCTACATCACCTGCCAACAGTAAAAATGTCACCAAGTAATAAATGTCAGACTGTAAATCAGGGAGAGGAAAGATTTTACAATGGGCAAATACCGACTCAATCATTTATACATAATTATTGTAAAAATGAAGCACTTTTTCATTACATTATTTTCACTGGAGTTCCTCTTTAAGGCTTTTTTGTGTATACTCAAAATGAAGCAGAGTATTTTGCAAGGCTTGGCATTCCTTCCTGACTCCATTTCTGCGGGGATCCAATACAGGGCCGTTTCTTGGGCAGTGCGGGCGAGACGACCGCCCTGGGTGCAGACCAGCAAGTAGAAGAAGGGGGGCGCAGGCAGAAGGACATAACCGCTAGGGAGATGGTGCAGCCAAATGGAAGAAGAAAGAAGATTACCCGCAATCACCTTCCTTGACTCCTCCTGGGCTGCCTGCGTCAGACGTCACGTCATCATCACATCACCACCGCTTAATGACACCTGATGTCCTGTAGCGGTACTGCAGGCTGTCAGTGCGCGGCAACCATGGAGGAGTCGGCTTTCCGGGCTCTCCTCGCCTGTGTGTTTTCCTGGTCTCTGCTTCCTCCTGGATGAGCGGCTGGTCACTAATAAGTAGGCAGATCTACCAGTGACCTGTGGCTGTGTGACTGTCCCTAAAGATTAAGAGTCCGAGAGTCCATGTGGGGGGAAGGGTATCCACTCTTACACCCTCACCCTAGGCGCAATTTAGCCTAGAAACTGCCCTGATCCAGTATGTGGGGCAAAACATGACTATACTGCTGGCTTGTATGCTTCAGGTTTCACCAGTTTGCATACAGCACAGTCCCAGGTATCTGGCACCCAGTGGCGTAGCTAAGCGGCTGTGGGCCCCGATGCAAGTTTTACAATGGGGCCCCCCAAGCACTCTATACATACCAATTGATACGGCGCACCAAAACCTGGCAATGGCAACTACAGTGTCAGAGGTGCAAGAAGGGGATGGGGAGCAGTTTGCTAATGATTACCAATATTAAAAGTATCTGTAGAAGTGATTATTATAAGCACAGGACCAATAGAGAGCTAATACTGTAGTTGAGGGAGGGCCCTTCGGGGGCCCCTCTGGACCAAGGGCCCTGATGCGGTCGCTACCTCTGCACCCCCTATTGCTACACCCCTGCTGGCACGAGCGGGGATCGCCTGATGACAGACACATCTGCTTGCCCGTTGCTTGACCACCCGTCGAAAAAGCACAAACCTCCCCCCTAAATACTCACCGAGCCTCCAGCGACGTCTTGCACCTGCCTGGTGCTCTGGCTACCTCCGTGCACGGAACGGTGATTGAGCTCCTATACCGAGTATAGCAGCTCAGCCGCAATCACATTAGTGGAAATGAGTTTGATACGTGATCGCAGCGCAATTGCGATCGCGTTTCATAGTGGAAAAAATCTCTCAGTGGTGCTTACTGCTCAGAATAGCTGGTGTCTGTTTCAGCCAAGAGCCAGCAGTAAGGAGTGCAGGTCTATTCCTAGAGAGTAATGGACACTCTCTGCTGTACTCTGTACAGTGCTGCAGAAGATGTCAGTGCTATATAAATACATGATAATAATATGGTAGGACATCAGACTATGACTATGGTAGGATTAGAGTGTGAGCTCCTCTGAGGACAGCCAGTGACATGACTATGTACTCTGTAATGTGCTGCAGAAGATGTCAGTGCTATATAAATACATAATAATAATATGGCAAGACATTAGACTATGACTATAGTAGGATTAGAGTGTGAGCTCCTCTGAGGACAGTCAGTGACATGACTATGTACTCTGTAATGTGCTGCAGAAGATGTCAGTGCTATATAAATACATAATAATAATATGGGAGGACATTACACTATGACTATAGTAGGATTAGAGTGTGAGCTCCTCTGAGGACAGTCAGTGACATGACTATGTACTCTGTAATGTGCTGCAGGAGATGTCAGTGCTATATAAATACATAATAATAATATGGGAGGACATTAGACTATGACTATGGTAGGATTAGATTGTGAGCTCCTCTGAGGACAGTCAGTGACATGACTATGTACTTTGTAATGTGCTGCAGAAGATGTCAGTGCTATATAAATACATAATAATAATATGGTAGGACATTAGACTATGACTATGGCAGGATTAGAGTGTGAGCTCCTCTGAGGACAGCCAGTGACATGACTATGTACTCTGTAATGTGCTGCAGGAGATGTCACTGCTATATAAATACATAATAATATGGTAGGACATTAGACTATGACTATGGTAGGATTAGAGTGTGAGCTCCTCTGAGGACAGTCAGTGACATGACTATGTACTCTGTAAAGTGCTGCAGGAGATGTCAGTGCTATATAAATACATAATAATAATATGGGAGGACATTAGACTATGACTATGGTAGGATTAGATTGTGAGCTCCTCTGAGGACAGTCAGTGACATGACTATGTACTTTGTAATGTGCTGCAGAAGATGTCAGTGCTATATAAATACATAATAATAATATGGTAGGACATTAGACTATGACTATGGCAGGATTAGAGTGTGAGCTCCTCTGAGGACAGCCAGTGACATGACTATGTACTCTGTAATGTGCTGCAGAAGATGTCAGTGCTATATAAATACATAATAATAATATGGTAGGACATTAGACTATGACTATGGCAGGATTAGAGTGTGAGCTCCTCTGAGGACAGTCAGTAACATGACTATGTACTCTGTAATGTGCTGCAGAAGATGTCAGGGCTATATAAATACATAATAATAATATGGTAGGACATTAGACTATGACTATGGTAGGATTAGAGTGTGAGCTCCTGTGAGGATAGTCAGTGACATGGCTATGTGCTCTGTAATGTGCTGCAGGAGATGTCACTGCTATATAAATACATAATAATAATATGGTAGGACATTAGACTATGACTATGGTAGGATTAGATTGTGAGCTCCTCTGAGGACAGTCAGTGACATGACTATGTACTATGTAAAGTGCTGCAGAAGATGTCAGTGCTACATAAATACATAATAATAATATGGTAGGACATTCGACTATGACTATGGTAGGATTAGAGTGTGAGCTCCTGTGAGGATAGTCAGTGACATGGCTATGTGCTCTGTAATGTGCTGCAGGAGATGTCACTGCTATATAAATACATAATAATATGGTAGGACATTAGACTATGACTATGGTAGGATTAGAGTGTGAGCTCCTCTGAGGACAGTCAGTGACATGACTATGTACTCTGTAAAGTGCTGCAGGAGATGTCAGTGCTATATAAATACACAATAATAATATGGTAGGACATTAGACTATGACTATGATAGGGTTAGATTGTGAGCTTCTCTGAGGACAGTCAGTGACATGAGTATGTACTCTGTACAGTGCTGCAGAAGATGTCAGTGCTATATAAATACATAATAATAATATGGTAGGACATTACACTATGACTATGGTAGGATTGGATTGTGAGCTCCTCTGAGGACAGTTAGTGACATGACTATGTACTCTGTAAAGTGTTGCAGGAGATGTCAGTGCTATATAAATACATAATAATAATATTGGAGGAAATTAGACTATGACTATGGTAGGATTAGATTGTGAGCTCCTCTGAGGACAGTCAGTGACATGACTATGTACTCTGTAATGTGCTGCAGAAGATGTCAGTGCTATATAAATACATAATAATAATATGGTAGGACATTAGACTATGACTATGGCAGGATTAGAGTGTGAGCTCCTCTGAGGACAGTCAGTGACATGACTATGTACTCTGTAATGTGCTGCAGAAGATGTCAGGGCTATATAAATACATAATAATAATATGGTAGGACATTAGACTATGACTATGGTAGGATTAGATTGTGAGCTCCTCTGAGGACAGTCAGTGACATGACTATGTACTCTGTAAAGTGCTGCAGAAGATGTCAGTGCTACATAAATACATAATAATAATATGGTAGGACATTAGACTATGACTATGGTAGGATTAGAGTGTGAGCTCCTCTGAGGACAGTCAGTGACATGACTATGTACTCTGTAAAGTGCTGCAGGAGATGTCAGTGCTATATAAATACACAATAATAATATGGTAGGACATTAGACTATGACTATGATAGGGTTAGATTGTGAGCTTCTCTGAGGACAGTCAGTGACATGAGTATGTACTCTGTACAGTGCTGCAGAAGATGTCAGTGCTATATAAATACATAATAATAATATGGTAGGGCATTACACTATGACTATGGTAGGATTGGATTGTGAGCTCCTCTGAGGACAGTTAGTGACATGACTATGTACCCTTTAAAGTGCTGCATAGGACATCAGTGCTCGATAAATACATAATTAATAATAATAATAATATGGTAGGACATTAGACTATGACTATGATAGGGTTAGATTGTGAGCTCCTCTGAGGACAGTCAGTGACATGAGTATGTACTTTGTACAGTGCTGCAGAAGATGTCAGTGCTATATAAATACATAATAATAATATGGTAGGACATTAGACTATGACTATGATAGGATTAGAGTGTGAGCTCCTCTGAGGACAGTGACACGACTGTACTCTGTAAAGTGCTGCAGAAGATGTCAGTGCTATATAAATACATAATAATAATATGGTAAGACATTAGACTATGTTTATGGCAAGGACTAGATTGTGAGCTCTGAGGACAGTCAGTGACATGACTATGTACTCTGTAAAGTGCTGCAGGAGATGTCAGTGCTTCATTGCCTGTAGTTCATGCTGGCTAGGGACTACAACTCCCTCATTGTTCTCTTCCAGCTGAGCCTATGATTAATGATTAAGGATCTGGAGAGAGGTGGCATCAGGCCTAGACTCAGATTTCACTGAGCTGCTTGCTTAACCTGTTCAGAGACCATACGGGTTTTGCAGGTGGGACTACTGGGGCCAGCCTGGCTTGCAGATTCAGTGGTCGCTGGCCAGAGAGAAAGCACACAAGAGGAGGGTCTGTGTTTAGTTCTCACATCTAATCAGGGAAGTCTCAAAAATAGAAACCTCTCTGCACAGTAAGATATTGGAAGTGAACAGGACTTTCCCTAACTGCGGGGAGAGAGAGGCATAGAGGAAGAGAGAGAAGAGGAGAGAAAGAAAGCTGGAGGATGAGAGAGGGAGGGGATAGAGGGAAAGAGAGGGGGATAGTGGGAGACAGGGACAGAAAGAGAGTGACCAGGGGGGGGGGGGGTGTTGGGGTTTGACGGGGCGGTTGAGGAGAGGTGAGAAAGAGAGAGGAAGAGAAGTAAAGAGTATGATAGAGGAAGGGGGATAGAGGGAGAGCTACAGAGAGAGGGGGTAGTAGAAACGTGGGGGGAGTAGAGGAAGAAAGGGAAGATGTAGATAAGGTATGAAGAATGACATAAGGGAGAGCTGTGAAGAGGGTGTGCTGCATAGAGATGGCCCGAACGGTTCGCCGGCGGACGGACAGTTCCTGGCGAAATTTAGCTGTTTGACGCGTTCCACCCGCCCCCTATACAACATCATTGGGCTAAACTTTGACCCTCTACATCACAGTCAGCAGACACATGGCAGCCAATTAGGCTGCACTCACCCACGGACCCCCCCTGGCCCCCTCCTATAAAAACACAGCAGCGCCGGCCATGTTCTCAGTCTGCTGCTGCTGTAGTGAGAGGAAGGGTGACGCGCACGCACACACGCACACACCCCACACTTGCTGTGTTTTTGACACTGATTGTGTGCCTCTTTGTGATTACACATACTGTCTACCACTACTGAATATTTTTAGTACTACTGCATACCACAATATGGAAAAAATGACAAGCAGCGGCAGGCCACCCCGCAGGTCTTTCCGAGGTCGTGCTGGTGTGATTTTGTGCGGCCCTCCACCAATGCACAGAGTTCAGAGGGCACATACCCTCAACCCCCAAAATTCTGAGGACTTAGTTGACTGGTTAACACAGAACACCTCATCCTCCTCAGCTTCTGCACGGAACTGTGACCTATCTTCCTCCTCCTGCTCTGATTCTGGCACCCCACAACTTCTTACCACTCAGCCGGCAGCCACCACCACTACTACAAGTGATGATGTGGGTATGGATGTCACGCGGGAACCCGGAAGACGAGATGAACAGGGGGTCAGTTCAGAGGGGGAGACAGAGAGGAGGAGGAGACGAGTTGCTGTAAGCAGGAGGGGGAGCTCATCGCAGCAATGTCACAGCTCATGGCAATGTCCAGTGCCATGTATCGCCACCTAGGGTCAGCCAGCCAACACGCCCTTCAACGCCTGCTGCTGCCACCACCACAATGCCGTTATTCCAGAGCTCACCAGTGTGGCATTTTTTTGTGTCTTTGCCTCAGATTACAGCAATGCCACCTGTGATATCTGCCAACAAAAACTGAGTTATGGAAAGTGCAACACCCACCTAGGAACAACTGCCTTACGATGGCACTTCTCTCCCATCACAAACACCAGTGGGGTGAGCACATGAGGAAAAGCAGCACACAAACGCAAAGCCACCCTCCGTCTCCTCTTCCTCCTGGTCCAGCATCTTCAGCCACTTTATCCTCTGCTGCCCTTGCACCTTCACAGCCATCCTTCTCCACTCCACCTCTCACCTTGAGCAGTTCCTGCTCCTCTGCCCACAGCAGCAGCCAGGTGTCCGTTAAGGAAATATTTGAGTGGAAGAAACCAATGTCTGCCAGTCACCCCCTTGCCCGGTGTCTGACAGCTGGCTTGGCGGAACTGTTAGCTCGCCAGCTGTTACCATACCAGCTGGTGGATTCTGAGGCCTTCCGAAAATTTGCGGTGATTGGGACACCACAGTAGAAGATACCAGGCCGCAATCATTTTTCCAAAAAGGCAATACCCAAACTGTACACGATTTACTCTACCTGATCCATGTATACCCACGCAAGATTTTTAAAGCACTTCATACCTCCAATTTAGGAATGTTATGTGATTTCTGCCCTTTAGGCATTATAACCCTACTCTGTGTCAAATACGTAATTTTACGAGGGGCTTTTGGCATGTATCCCACTCCGCCATGCCCCCCTCCAGGTGTTAGATCCCTTGAAACAACCATTTCATCACTTTTGTGGCCAGAAATAGTCCTTGTATGTTTTAAAATTTGCCTGCCCATTGAAGTCTATGGCGGTTCGCCCGGTTCCTGTGAACTCAAACGTTTGCGGAAGTTCACGTTCGCGGTTCGCGAACCTAAAATCTGATGTTCGGGCCGTCTCTAGTGCTGGAGAGATGAGGAAAGGGGAGAGATGAGGAAGGTAGAGTTTAATAGGATGAAATACAGCAGGGAGAGATAAGGAGACAGATGTGAAGAAGGAAGAGAGACAGAGGAGAGTGATGCAGAGGGGAAGGGGGGGGGGGGGGGGGGTTATAAAGAGGGATTGAATAGTAAGAGATGGAGGAGAGAGACAAACTGTATATATCAGGAGACGGAGGGGAGAGATAAAGGAGGAGAGACAGAGGGTATATATTAGGAGGAGAGAGGCAGGGTGGAGAGATGGAGGAGAGAGGCAGAAGGGAGAGATGAAGGAGGAGAGAGAGACAAGGGCCCATATGCAATTAACTTTTTCTCCTGAGTTTTCTCCTAAGTGATATTTCTAAACCTGTCAATAGAATGCCTTTTAAGCCACCAAAAAGCAAGCAAATACTCAACATTATTTTTATAGTTGTTTTTCAATTACTTTTTGGTACTTTTGTAGATGAAAAGTACTGGAAAGTTTTTTTTAATTTAAGATGAAAAATAATCTCCTAGGAGAAAACTCTGGTGAAAATGTGTATTGCATTTGGCCCGGGGGGTATATATTATGAGAGAGGGGAGAGATGGAGGAGGAGAGAAGCAGAGGGGAGAGATAGAGGAGGAGAGAGGCAGAGGGGTATATATTAGGAGAAGGAGGAGAGAGGCAGAGGGGTATATATTAGGAGAAGGAGGAGAGAGGCAGAGGGGTATATATTAGGAGAAGGAGGAGAGAGGCAGAGGGGTATATATTAGGAGAAGGAGGAGAGAGGCAGAGGGGTATATATTAGGAGAAGGAGGAGAGAGGCAGAGGGGTATATATTAGGAGAAGGAGGAGAGAGGCAGAGGGGTATATATTAGGAGGAGGAGAGAGGCAGAGGGGTATATATTAGGAGAAGGAGGAGAGAGGCAGAGGGGTATATATTAGGAGAAGGAGGAGAGAGGCAGAGGGGTATATATTAGGAGAAGGAGGAGAGAGGCAGAGGGGTATATATTAGGAGAAGGAGGAGAGAGGCAGTGGGGTATATATTAGGAGAAGGAGGAGAGAGGCAGAGGGGTATATATTAGGAGAAGGAGGAGAGAGGCAGAGGGGTATATAGTAGGAGAAGGAGGAGAGAGGCAGAGGGGTATATATTAGGAGAAGGAGGAGAGAGGCAGAGGGGTATATAGTAGGAGAAGGAGGAGAGAGGCAGAGGGGAGAGATGGAGGAGAGAGGCAGAGGGGAGAGATGGAGGAGAGAGGCAGAGGGGTATATATTAGGAGGAGGAGAGAGGCAGAGGGGTATATATTAGGAGAAGGAGGAGAGAGGCAGAGGGGTATATATTAGGAGAAGGATGGGAGAGGCAGAGGGGTATATATTAGGAGAAGGATGGGAGAGGCAAAGGGGTATATATTATGAGAAGGAGGAGAGAGGCAGAGGGGTATATATTAGGAGAAGGAGGAGAGAGGCAGAGGGGTATATATTAGGAGGAGGAGAGAGGCAGAGGGGTATATATTAGGAGAAGGAGGAGAGAGGCAGAGGGGTATATATTAGGAGAAGGAGGAGAGAGGCAGAGAGGTATATATTAGGAGAAGGAGGAGAGAGGCAGAGAGGTATATATTATGAGAAGGAGTAGAGAGGCATAGGGGTATATATTAGGAGGAGAGAGGCAGAGGGGTATATATTAGAAGGAGGAGGAGAGAGGCAGAGGGGTATATATTAGGAGAAGGAGGAGAGAGGCAGAGGGTATATATTTATAAGGAGGAGAGAGGCAGAGGGGTATATATTAGGAGGAGGAGGAGAGAGGCAGAGGGGTATATATTAGGAGGAGGAGAGAGGCAGAGGGGTATATATTAGAAGGAGGAGGAGAGAGGCAGATGGGTATATATTAGGAGAAGGAGGAGAGAGGCAGAGGGGTATATATTAGGAGAAGGAGGAGAGAGGCAGAGGGGTATATATTAGGAGAAGGAGGAGAGAGGCAGAGGGGTATATATTAGGAGGAGGAGGAGAGAGGCAGAGGGGTATATATTTATAAGGAGGAGAGAGGCAGAGGGGTATATATTAGGAGAAGGAGGAGAGAGGCAGAGGGGTATATATTATGAGAAGGAGGAGAGAGGCAGAGGGGTATATATTAGGAGAAGGAGGAGAGAGGCAGATGGTATATATTTATAAGGAGGAGAGAGGCAGAGGGGTATATATTAGGAGGAGGAGGAGAGAGGCAGAGGGGTATATATTAGGAGGAGGAGAGAGGCAGAGGGGTATATATTAGAAGGAGGAGGAGAGAGGCAGAGGGGTTTATATTAGGAGAAGGAGGAGAGAGGCAGAGGGGTATATATTAGGAGAAGGAGGAGAGAGGCAGAGGGGTATATATTATGAGAAGGAGGAGAGAGGCAGAGGGGTATATATTAGGAGGAGGAGGAGAGAGGCAGAGGGGTATATATTATGAGAAGGAGGAGAGAGGCAGAGGGGTAAATATTAGGAGAAGGAGGAGAGAGGCAGAGGGGTATATATTATGAGAAGGAGGAGAGAGGCAGAGGGGTATATATTAGGAGAAGGAGGAGAGAGGCAGAGGGGTATTGTGATGAAACGCGGAAAAGCCGCTGTCTCTCAAGGTGAGGCGGCTGTTTCCGCGTCCAGCATGGCATCACAACGCGGAAAAAACGCCGCATGCCGCATAGGCAGAGCGGCAGAATCTGCATTGGTAACGGCGGAATCCGCATTGGTAACGGCAGAATCCGCATTGGAGGCGGCTCCCGCACTCGGTTCATTAGATACATTGCAAGACAGTACTGGTGTGGCTGGGACTGATAGTCCACCAAGATTCAGAGTGACACGCGCGCGCGCACAGAGGCAGAGCTTAAATAACAGTCAGAAGGGAGTCAGCTGACCAGGCGGGTCAGCTGACATTTTCCACTATTCTCATTGGTCCAGCAATTAGGGAGGTCCTGGAGAGGTCCTTGTGTATATATACTGCTGGCTGTTCAGTTGCTGGTTGTCTGGCGTTGCGAACACATACGTGGGAGCACTCAGACCCGTAGTCAGATCCTTAAGTGTGCCGGGACCAGCTGGAGCTGTAATCCTACACTTAGCTAGATTCTGTTGATAGTTTAAAGTACTAGTTTGATTGTGATTATCTGTTATGACCCTTTGCCTGCCTGACCATCCTCCTGTATTCTGATCTTGTACCTTGCCTTCTGATACTCTGTTGCCGAACCTCGTCTCATCCTTAGCCTCTGCTTCTGCCTCTTGATCTTGTACCTCGATAATTCTGATACCCTGTTGCCGATCTCTGCCTGTACCTAGACTCCGCCTCTGCCTTCTGAATCTGTACTTTATCTGTCCGTGTGTTACGACCTGGCTTGTCCGACCTCGAGAACCGACCTCACTATTGTAGGCGGTTCCCCATCCTGTTAGTGACACTTCCCCCTGAGTGTCACTCTCAGACTAACCTTCCTACTCGCAGCCTGACTCCTCCCGCCTTGGAGAGTTCAGGTCTTCGGAAGGAAGCCGTGCAGTACTCCTCACTGCACTGAGGCCAGTCCTCTAAGTGTTACTGTTACACCAAACACTACACTCTACTCAGGTGAACAGAGGTTAGCTGGTATATCGGATTATCGGTGATACTGCAGATCACTTATAATCTGGTATACATCTGTATTCCCAGTGATACTGCAGATCACCGGTAATCAGATCCTCTCTGTGCTTCACCGTTCGTTACAGTTATATATTAGGAGAAGGAGGAGAGAGGCAGAGGGTATATATTAGGACAGGAGGAGAGAGGCAGAGGGGTATATATTATGAGAAGGAGGAGAGAGGCAGAGGGGTATAAATTAGGAGAAGGAGGAGAGAGGCAGAGCCAGAGGGGTATATATTAGGAGAAGGAGGAGAGAGGCAGAGGGGTATATATTATGAGAAGGAGGAGAGAGGCAGAGGGGTATATATTATGAGAAGGAGGAGAGAGGCAGAGGGTATATATTAGGAGAAGGAGGAGAGAGGCAGAGGGGTATATATTAGGAGAAGGAGGAGAGAGGCAGAGGGGTATATATTATGAGAAGGAGGAGAGAGGCAGAGGGGTATATATTAGGAGAAGGAGGAGAGAGGCAGAGGGGTATATATTATGAGAAGGAGGAGAGAGGCAGAGGGGTATATATTATGAGAAGGAGGAGAGAGGCAGAGGGTATATATTAGGAGAAGGAGGAGAGAGGCAGAGGGGTATATATTAGGAGAAGGAGGAGAGAGGCAGAGGGGTATATATTATGAGAAGGAGGAGAGAGGCAGAGGGGTATATATTAGGAGAAGGAGGAGAGAGGCAGAGGGGTATATATTATGAGAAGGAGGAGAGAGGCAGAGGGGTATATATTATGAGAAGGAGGAGAGAGGCAGAGGGGTATATATTAGAAGGAGGAGAGAGGCAGAGGGGTGTATATTAGGAGAAGGAGGAGAGAGGCAGAGGGGTATATATTAGAAGGAGGAGGAGAGAGGCAGAGGGGTGTATATTAGGAGAAGGAGGAGAGAGGCAGAGGGGTATATAATAGAAGGAGGGGAGAGATGAAGAGAAGGAGGAGAGAGATAGAGGCAGCTGACAGAGGGAAGGACTTGCACACGCTTGTTGGGCACAGAGCATGTAGAGCAGCGTGTTGCAGGCAGCCAGCTCTCTCCCCCTCCCTCTCCCTCCAGCGTGATGAGGGGACTGGTGGCACCAGGCAGGCAGGAGGATGATGTTAGGGTGCTGCTCCCAGAGGTGCCAATCTCTCCCTCAGAACTGGCATCGCCCTGGCTGGATGACCGTCCTGCTGGTAAGTGCTGCTCTCCTCGCTGTGTGGATGAGAAGGCTGCTGTGCTGTGATTGTGGCTGTAGAGAGAAGCGGAAGAAGTGACAGTAAAGTGACTCCAGAAGAGAGGGCAGATGCCAGGATCCTCTCACACTCGTCACCTTCCTGTCAGGTGCCATGCCAGCACTCTCTGCCTGGGAGATAGAGCCTTGCTGAGGGTGATGAGCGGAGTCACTGCTGACAGGTGGTGGAAGGGGGAGAGATCTGATACCCCAGCACTATCCTCTTCCCAATAACCCTTCCTGCACCAGCCAAGCCTGCCCATAGGGGGTTAATCTCCTCCAGGCACTGGGCATTACCCCCCTCTGGCAGCCAGTATTACCTGCTGGGATGTGGCATTCCCAGCATATTTCCGTGTGATAATCCCCAGGTCACATGTTGTCGGCTCCGGAGTACAGCCAAAGCCACTGGCCAGCCCATCCAGACTAATACGTTACATGATTTTCCACCGAGCGACTAATAATCAATCTACTTTATTGGGCGATCAACAACAGTGTGATCGATCGACTAATGGCTAGGGATAAACTACCGATTTCGCGGAATTACGATTTCCAAGTTGCCGCTCGTAAATAGTCTTTCTGTGGCAGAAATCCGTATGCGGAAATCAACACAACTTTTTTTTTTTAAGTGGGATAAAACTCTGACATAGCATTCAATAAAAATGTGTTTTAGTACTTTTAATTACCCATACAGGTATCATATTAGCTTTTGTGCTCAAGTAATATTGTCTGTCTACAAATTCCCAAAAGATAATGCTATTATCTCTTGGGATGTGGCCAGAGCTTTCCACTGAAGAAAAAAGTGCTGTGTTTAACTGTTTGGGTGCTGTTCTGCTACAATTTTTGCGGTAGTAGATTTTATGCTGTAAATAATCTTTTAGAACACATAGGAAATGCTGAGTATCATACCACTGTAACCATTTAAGTCTATCTGGAAGGATATATCCGTCCGGATAGACTGTGCTGCTGCCGCTGCATGAGGCACGCAATCGCACACGCTCCCACTGCCTGCCGTTAGTTCCCCGATCATTGAATGGGAATATAATTCCCATTCACCGATCTAAGTTCCCCGCAGAAAAACCGACGCTCTCTAATCAGAGACCGTGGTATTTCTGCCCCCAAAAAAGTTTCCTGTGCTCTTTATTGTTCCTGGAAGCGTGATCGTACGCTTCCAGGACTTTTTAAACTGTAAAATGCACCCATATACATTTTTTAATAAAGAAATACATTATTTTACATATAAAATTATCTGTTTCCCTCCCACACCAAAAATTACCCAAATACATTTTTTAATAAAAAAAAATATGCATGTCAAGAGAGTATCTTATTATATATTTTTTTAAATTATGCTTGTAAATAGTGATGGACGCAAATTGAAAAAATGCACCTTTATTCCTAAATAAAATATCTGCACCATACATTGTGATAGGGACATAATTTAAACGGTGTAATAACCGGGACAAATGGGCAAATAAAATACATGAGTTTTAATTACGGTAGCATGTATTAATTTTAAACTATAATGGCCAAAAACTGAGAAATAATAAATGTTTTCCATTTCTTTCTTAATCTTTCTGTTAAAATGGATTTAGAAAAAAATAATTCTTAGCAAAATGTACCACCCAAAGAAAGCCTAATTAGTGGCGGAAAAAACAAGATATAGATCAATTAATTGCGATAAGTAGCGATAAAGTTATTGGCAAATGAATGAGAGATGAAAGTTGCTTGGATGCATACGATTTTAAACGCTGAAGTGGTTAATTACCCAACTTCCTTAACAAAAATGGCTAAAAAACATTGAAAAGTCGGAAATTCAGAATTCCGTGGAAACTGTAAAGACATTTGTCGGAATGCGGAATTGAGAATCTGCATTTCCATCCCTACTAGTGGCCCACACACTGCGAGATCCTGGTGATTCTCCGTCACTAATCAATCTGAACGATGTTATGCCTCCACGCTCTGACACCAAAAACAATCCTGTGTCCATCTAAATCATGTGACTGTTAGCTGATTCCTCACCATCGACTGATATTTTCTCTCCAGCCCAATCGAGGTAATTGGTCAGCTTGACCAAATATTGGGCAATTTCCATCAAACGGGCAGAACGGAACATAATCGATTCTCCCGTGATCCGAGAAAATGTTCTGATCGAATGATTGATTGCACAAGAAAGTTGAGTAATGTATGGGCAGCTTTACAATTAGTGCATGGCTGGACTTTCTATATTTCAAACAAACAAGCATAGGACACTTATAATGCGCTTTTCTCCTGGCGGATTCAAAGCGCCAGAGCTGCAGCCACTAGGGGACGCTCTGTTGGCAGTAGCAGTGTTAGGGAAACTTGCCTGAGGTCTCCTACTGAATAGGTGCTGGCTTACTGAACAGGCAGAGCTGAGATTCGAACACTGGTCTCCTGCGTCAGAGGCAGAGCCCTTAACCATTACACCATCCAGCCACCTATTTCCAGGGAGTTGGGGGGTTCTGTTACTCCATTTGATTGCACCAAAATGTCTGATTGAAAGAATTTTGAATGACTTTGGACTAAAATTAATTGTAAAGTACGGACAATTTATATCTATTGGAGCAGTGGTCGATCAATAGGCCATAACGCTGCATCGAATAATGCAACGCTCGATTTGCCATAGATTCCTAGCACCACAACACAATGCAAGTGTATTTCAATGCTGGTGCACTTTCTTTTCGGTGTGGCGAGTTCCATCGGAATAACGCAGAGCATGCAGCGTGTTACCGGGCGACAGGCGCAGTGCAAGCATATAGGCTACTCTGAAGTGCTTGGAGTCCGATAGGAGAAACCAAGATATAATGTTATATGTCTTGTCTTTAGATCTGTCTGCATCCGTCTCTCGTGCCGTTCGTTGGGTTGTAGATTATGATTATTGTTTCGATTATTGAATCTGACACAATCTCGTCTTTTTCAGTTGATGAGCGTCTCGTTTCTGCTGTTTCCGGTATTTAAAAGTGTCCTGTTCCACCTCCACGCGGCCGTGACGGGCGGCTACGTCTCTGGGACGCATTCCCTGGCGTTTATCAACTGCCCCAATGAGCAAATCGCCAAAGACATCGCCAGGTAAAGTGCACTTAAGTTCATCGTTATTATTTGCAATGTATAAAGGGCTTACATGTTACACAGAGGGGTAGGGCTGGATTTACCATGAGGCACTATGGGCACGTGCCTGCAGGCGCCTGATGGTGGAAAGCCAGCTAACTCCCCTCCCAGAGTGCCACCCAGAGCTGGGACAAGGTCCTCCAGCACCCAAGGCTGAGACACCAAAGTGCGCCCCTCCATCCCTTCCACCCCAGCTGTCACACACTGATTGCTATTAGACTAAGAGGCGCCACAGGGCCCACAACCTCCCCAACACCTTAATATCTAGTTATCTGGATTGCAGTCACTGCCATGTATCCCCTTTTCTTATTTATTTCTGCTTCAAACACAATTAGGAATGACAGCTGAATGAATTCTGCGCCCCCTCCTACACTGCGCCCTGAGGCTGGAGCCTCTCCAGCCTATGTCTCGGCCCGGCCCTGCCACCCTCTCTCCTTCCCTATGCAGAGTCCTACTAAGAGTATAAATGAGAGGTTACTCACCCTGCTCTTTCCACTTATGAGATTTCCCTTCAGTCAGGGGCGCCTCTAGCTACTTAATATTGAGGGTAATTCTGGCTACCTAATGCTAAGGGACACCTGTAGCTACCTATGGCAGGCAAGGAAAGGCAGAAGTGACAGCTGGGATATCCAGCACACTTGCAGTGCGGGTCAGCGGGGGTTTGACGGTTCATGGAGGGCGGAGTCTAGGGTGCCAGGACATCTGTGCCTATAGGCTCCTGAGATGTAAATCCGGACCTGGCCTGCAGTGGGGTACTTCATACAGGAAGGTCTTTAATCTTTATAAACTTGAGACACTTAAAGAGACTCTGTAACCCAAAAAAATTCCCCTGGAGGGTACTCACCTCGGGAGGGGGAAGCCTCAGGGTCCCAATGAGGCTTCCCCCTCCCCTGTAGCTGCAGGCAATCCAGCGCTGGCTCCTCCGAAGTGCCCCGGCATCCTCCCCCGACAAGTGCTGATATATTTACCTCTCCTGGCTCCAGCGGGGGCGCTGTTGCGGCAAACTGTACGGAGATAGGCGGAAATACCCCATCTCTGTCAAGTCTGCTGTACTACGCAGGCGCAGGAGACTTGTGTCTGCGCAGGAGACTTGTGTCTGCGCAGGAGACTTGCACCTGCGCAGTAGAGCGGGCCGACATCGATCGGGTATTTCCGCCTATCTTCGAGCGAAGAGCCGATAGTGCGCCTGCGCTGGAGCCGGGAAGCGGGAAGGTAAATCAGAAAGGATGTTCCACTACACCATGGGTAGGGTATAAAAGGTATCTTCAATTTTATTAGCACATCAGAGAATACACATAAGGCTCATGCGTATCGGAGCTCGTGATGGCTCCTTAATCATAGCCCAAATATTTACATCCTGGCTGTTCGGAGGGGCACAGCGAGACCGGCGTGGGACACAGGAGGACGGGGGAAGCCTCGATCGGATCCGGAGGCTTCCCCCACCCGAGGTGAGTACCCCCCAGGGGAACTTTTTGTAGTTACAGGTTTTCTTTAAAAATGTTTGACCAGCAGCCAGCAATGGAGATCTTTACGTGTGCTGTGTTGGAATGACTCTGCGACCCCTCAGAGGCCAAGGTGCAACAATATCGGAGAGCAGCAGAACCATATGGTTACCATGTAGCTCTTTATTATATGTAATTAAAATCACATATCAGAGACAGTCATAATCCAGCGACAGCCCGCTGTTTTGGAGTTACTGCCTTCCTTAAAGGGAAGGTTCAAGCAAAATAAAAAAATGAGTTTCATTTACCTGCGGCTTCTACCAGCCCCATGCAGCCATCCTGTGCCCTCCTAGTCACTCACTGCTGCTCCAGTCCCCCGCCACCAGCTAGTTCTGCTTCTACCAGCCCCATGCAGCCATCCTGTGCCCTCCTAGTCACTCACTGCTGCTCCAGTCCCCCGCTGGCAGCTTGCCGAGCTAGGAGGTCGGCGGGCCGCATTGCGTACATTTTTACGCATTCCCGCTAGTGCAGGAACAGTAACACATAGATTTTTACGCGTTACTGGTTCAATGCATACATTTTTACGAGTACCAGTAATGCGTAAAAATTTATGTGTTAATGTTCCTGCACTAGCGGGAATTCGTAAAAATGTACGCAATGCGTCCCACTGACCTCCGAGGTCAGCAAGCTGCCAGTGGGGGACTGGAGCAGCAGTGAGTGACTAGGAGGGCACAGGATGGCTGCATGGGGCTGGTAGAAGCCCCAGGTAAGTGAAACTAATTTTTTTAATTTTGTTTGGACATTCCCTTTAACCTCCTTGCCGGTTCAATTCCTCCGGCAAGGAGGCAGCGCATGAGGTTTTTTTTTTTTTTTTTTTTAAATCATGTAGCGAGCCGAGGGCTCGCTACATGATAGCCGCTGAGCGGTGGCATCCCCCCACCCAAACGGGATTTCCTGCAGGGCTTCCCCGGTCGCCATGGCGACGGGGCGGGATGACGTCACCGACGTCATGGACGTCGGGACGTCATAGGGAATCCCGATCCGCCCCTCAACGCTGCCTGGCACTGATTGGCCAGGCAGCGCAGGGGTCTGGGGCGGGGGGGAGCGGTGCGGCGGATTGCGGCGGATCGGCGGCGAGCGGCGGCGATCGGAAGTTACAAGCAGCTAGCAGAGTGCTAGCTGCTTGTAACAAAAAAAAATTATGCAAATCGGCCCAGCGGGGCCTGAGCAATCCTCCTGCGCAGGTTACCCCGAGCTGTGCTCGGGATAACCGGCAAGGAGGTTAAAGTACCCCTGAACCACTGTTTTTTTTTAAAACATACATTTAATACTATTTTATTTGTAGTGTTGTGACATATGTCACAGCACCATCCTCCTCCTCCAGCGCCCCTTGTGTCCCCAGCTCTGCTCAGCAGTAGTCTTTGAGCAGAACGTTGATTATGGACAGGGTGGAAGTGGCAGTTCTTCTTCTTCTTTGCCCATCCTTAGGACCGCCTGATGAAGCCGATCGCTGTCATTGGCTAGCGGGGGAGGGAGGACAAGGTTAATATAAAAAAAATAATTGAAAAATGTATTAAATAAAAAAATAAACAAACATCCCTGCAGCAATCAGACCCCACCAACAGAGAGCTCTGTTGGTGGGCAGAAAAGGAAGGAGGGGGGGGTGGAATTGCTTGTGTGCTGAGTTGTACGGCCCTGCAGCGAGCCCTTAAAGCTGCAGTGGCCTAATTAGTGAAAAATAGCCTGGTCACTAGGGGGAGTGTAAGCCTATGGTCCTCAAGTGGTTAATGTGAAGCTAATATTTCAAGATGCAAATACTATTCAAAGTGACTCGTTTCTAAAGGCTCATACACACGTGCAACTTAATGCACAACCAACCGCACAACATGATCAGTTGCACGACTTGTTATTCATACAACAAGTACGTACACACCCGCTGATCAACCAAACAACCAACTCATTTAAATAGCGCGTGTGCACCAACATATCCGCATTCAAAAAACAACCACTTGTTCAAACGACTTGTACACACGTGGCCAACCTGCACGGTAGTTGGGCAGGTTGATCCTCCGGTTGGATTGGGCAAACCGCCTGTTATCAGTTGGACGTCTTGTCTTTTGCCAGCGTACGCACGCCCAATCATCCCACAGATCAAGTTTAGATGATAGTTGGGCGGAATAGTTGTATGTGTGTACGAGCCTTTAAGCTAAATACTCACCTGATGATGGATCGGGGGACCTCACAGCGACGCCTCCTGACGAACGAGGTTCCGCAATCCATCTTTCTGCCCGCATTAACACGGGGCATCACACGACGGGCGCGAACGAGAGTTCAAACCATCGTGGCACTTTGTACGGGAGTCATCAGGGATCTTACAGATCCGATCCACCGTGACGAGCGTTATCACCATACGCTGCTAAGCGTCATTTGCCTAATCACGCACATCTTGCGAGATCACTAAAAAAATCGCCACTCGTCGGAAGAATTGCGCAAAGAATTACAAGGTGGGTACGAGCCATTTTGTCACATACAGTTTGCATTGACTCCTCATGCATGTCAGAGGCGTTAGCACCACTGTCAGTGGCAGAGTGGTACAGGGTGGGACAACGTTGGTGCCGGTTAGTGGCAGAGTGGTACAGGGTGGGGCAGCATTGGAGCTGGTCAGTGGCAGAGTGGTACAGGGTGGCGCAGCGTTGGCGGGGGTAAGTGGAAGAGCGGTACAGGGTGGGGCAGCGTTGGCGCCGGTCAGTGGCAGAGTTGTACAAGGTGGGGCAGTGTTGGCGCTTGTTAGTGGCAGAGCGGTACAGGGTGGCGCAGCGTTGGCAGGGGTAAGTGGCAGAGCGGTACAGGGAGGCGCTGCTTTGGCATCAGTCACTGGCAGAGTGGTACAGGGTGGGGCAGCATTGGCGGCAGTCAGTGGC
Source organism: Hyperolius riggenbachi (assembly GCF_040937935.1). Taxonomy (NCBI): domain Eukaryota; kingdom Metazoa; phylum Chordata; class Amphibia; order Anura; family Hyperoliidae; genus Hyperolius; species Hyperolius riggenbachi. Next base: position 285,642,924 of record NC_090653.1, read on the forward strand.
AGAGTGGTACAGGGTGGGGCAGCGTTGGCAGTGATCAGTGGCAGGGTGGGGCAGCGTTGGTAGTGACCAGTGGCAGAGCGGTACAGGGTGAGGCAGCGTTGGCAGTGATCAGTGGCAGAGCGGTACAGGGTGGGGCAGCATTGGCGGTGATCAGTGGCAGAGCGGTACAGGGTGGGGCAGCGTTGGTGGCGATCAGTGGCAGAGCGGTACAGGGTGAGGCAGCATTGGTGGCAAACAGTGGCAGAGCTGTACAGGGTGGGGCAGCATTGGCGGCAGTCAGTGGCAGAGTGGTACAGGGTGGGGCAGCGTTGGCAGTGATCAGTGGCAGGGTGGGGCAGCGTTGGTAGTGACCAGTGGCAGAGCGGTACAGGGTGAGGCAGCGTTGGCAGTGATCAGTGGCAGAGCGGTACAGGGTGGGGCAGCATTGGCGGTGATCAGTGGCAGAGCGGTACAGGGTGAGGCAGAATTGGTGGCAAACAGTGGCAGAGCTGTACAGGGTGGGGCAGCATTGGCGGCAGTCAGTGGCAGAGTGGTACAGGGTGGGGCAGCGTTGGCAGTGATCAGTGGCAGGGTGGGGCAGCGTTGGTAGTGACCAGTGGCAGAGCGGTACAGGGTGAGGCAGCGTTGGCAGTGATCAGTGGCAGAGTGGTACAGGGTGGGGCAGCATTGGCGGTGATCAGTGGCAGAGCGGTACAGGGTGGGGCAGCGTTGGTGGCGATCAGTGGCAGAGCGGTACAGGGTGAGGCAGCATTGGTGGCAAACAGTGGCAGAGCTGTACAGGGTGAGGCAGCATTGGTGGCGTCCAGTGGCAGAGCTGTACAGTGTGAGGCAGCATTGGCGGTGATCAGTGGCAGAGCGGTACAGGGTGAGGCAGCGTTGGCAGTGATCAGTGGCAGGGTTGTACAGGGTGAGGCAGCGTTGGTGGCAATCAGTGGCAGAGCTGTACAGGGTGAGGCAGCATTGGCGGTGATCAGTGGCAGAGCGGTACAGGGTGAGGCAGCGTTGGCAGTGATCAGTGGCAGGGCTGTACAGGGTGAGGCAGCGTTGGTGGCAATCAGTGGCAGAGCTGTACAGGGTGAGGCAGCGTTGGTGGCAATCAGTGGCAGGGCTGTACAGGGTGAGGCAGCGTTGGCAGTGATCAGTGGCAGAGCGGTACAGGGTGGGGCAGCATTGGCGGCAGTCAGTGGCAGAGCGGTACAGGATGGGGCAGTGTTGGCGCCAGTCAGTGGCAGAGCGGTACAGGGTGAGGCAGCATTGGCAGTCATCAGTGGCAGAGGGGTACAGGGTGGGGCAGCGTTGGTAGTGATCAGTGGCAGAGCGGTACAGGGTGGGGCAGCGTTGGTGGCGATCAGTGGCAGAGCTGTACAGGCTGAGGCAGCATTGGTGGCGATCAGTGGCAGAGCTGTACAGGGTGAGGCAGCTTTGGGGGCGTTCAGTGGCAGAGCTGTACAGGGTGAGGCAGCGTTGGCAGTGATCAGCGGCAGGGCTGTACAGGGTGAGGCAGCGTTGGTGGCAATCAGTGGCAGGGCTGTACAGGGTGAGGCAGCGTTGGTGGCGATCAGTGGCAGAGCGGTACCGGGTGGGGCAGCGTTGGCAGTGATCAGTGGCAGAGCTGTACAGGGTGAGGCAGCATTGGCAGTGATCAGTGGCAGAGTGGTACAGGGTGAGGCAGCGTTAGTGGCGATCAGTGGCAGAGCAGTACAGGGTGGGGCAGCCTTGGCAGTGATCAGTGGCAGAGCAGTACAGAGTGAGGCAGCATTGGCGGTGATCATCAGTGGCAGAGCTGTACAGGGTGAGGCAGCATTGGCAGTGATCAGTGGCAGAGTGGTACAGGGTGAGGCAGCGTTAGTGGCGATCAGTGGCAGAGCAGTACAGGGTGGGGCAGCCTTGGCAGTGATCAGTGGCAGAGCAGTACAGAGTGAGGCAGCATTGGCGGTGATCATCAGTGGCAGAGCTGTACAGGGTGGGGCAGCATTGGCGGCAGTCAGTGGCAGAGCGATACAGGATGGGGCAGTGTTGGCGCCGGTCAGTGGCAGAGCGGTACAGGGTGGGGCAGCGTTGGTAGTGATCAGTGGCAGAGCGGTACAGGGTGGGGCAGCATTGGCGCCGGTCAGTGGCAGAGCTGTACAGGGTGAGGCAGCGTTGGCAGTCATCAGTGGCAGAGCGGTACAGGGTGAGGCAGTGTTTGTAGTGATCAGTGGCAGAGCGGTACAGGGTGAGGCAGCATTTGTAGTGATCAGTGGCAGGGCTGTACAGGGTGGGGCAGCGTTGGCAGCGATCTTCAGGCCGTGCTTCATGGAGGAGTGACCAGCACAATGGCGATTCTTGTACATAACCTGTTTATATCCAATGGGAAACATGTGAATTATGAATGTGGTCATTTAATGACCCGATTAGTCTAATTTACTTTCCGCTTCCCTCAGGGGTATCCTGGAGAAGAGGCTGGCTGCCAGCGTGAATGTGATGCCCAGAAGCTCATCGCTGTAAGTGCTCTGTGACCGCTCGACCATCAATAATTCACACGCCAATTTTCATGTCAAAAACTCCACTGTAATCATCCAAGCCGAGATATGGCAGAGAGGGTCCCGAGATTAGAGGATGTCTCATGATGGGGGGGGGGGGGGGGGGGGGGATTCATACACAAGAGGATTTCATCTTTTAATTGATTTTACAGCAAACCTTCACTTCGCTGTTGAAGGGAACCTGAGGTCAGAGTGATATGGAGGCTGCCATATTTACTACCTTGTAAACATTGCCAGTTGCCTTGCAGCTCTGTTGATCTTTTGGCATAAGTAGTCTCTGAGTCAAAACCCAGGAACAAGCATATGGCTAATCCAGAAAAACTTGTCAGCTGAGTACCTGATCTACTACATGTCTGGTCGGGGTTTATTGCTAAAACTATTATAGACACAGGAGCAGCAGGACTGCCAGGCAACTGGTATTGTTTAAAGTGAACCAGAGACGAAGCACCCTCATGTATTTTACCATTTATATCAGTGGGAACATTAGAGAAAACACATACCCTGCTCTCCGCTTCATCCTTCACTGCTCAGCCTGCTTGTTATGAGCCCTGATAAATTCCCCCACTGAGCATTCAGTGTGGCTTTGCTCAGGAATCATTATAGCTGAGTCTGTCTTCTCTAATGTCTTTTCAAGTCCAAGCCTGCCCCCTTGTGGCTCTGCTATAATGACTCAGCTATAATGATTCCTGAGCAAGGCCAGACTGAATGCTCAGTCGGGGATTTTATCAGGGCTGATAACAAGCAGGCTGAGCACCCCTGACTGCCTGTTCACGCCCCTTCACTGCCCCATTCACACACCCCGACTGCCTGTTCACGCCCCACTAAGTTCCCTCCCATGTTTCCCCTGATCCCTGTGCGTCCACATTGGGCAGAAGAAGCCCAGTCTGGATGTGCTGGTTCGCGGCTGGGACTGTGGGCAGAAGATTAAGAGGATCTGGCTGGTGAGGTGAGTATCTAACTTTTACCTCCTCCCCAGTAGGTTTGCTTTAAAGTACCCCTGAGTGGTGAAGCCCATGGTGAGCTTAGATGACCTCCTCCTCCTTTTTCCTGAGGCTGCTCATTGTCTTCGGGGTCCTTCCCATTCCCTGTCGCCATCCTCTAAGCATTTGACTGAATCCCTCTGGAAAATCCCCTGATCGGCGCCGAGTGATTCAGAACCGCATGTGCGCAGCAAAGGTAAGTACTCCTCCACAAGGGCATGTGTGCTTCAAAACTTGTGCATGCACAGGAGAGCGTTGCTATGGTAATGTAGTTTGTTACCATAGCATTGCACATGTTACCCCTTTAATGGGCGGTGCTCCCCTGTCATTAGTACAGTTAGTAAAATTGCCATGCTCACCCTGCTCATTGTAATCTTACCGCAGTTTGGGATGCTTTGCGGATGTACGCTATGATGTATACAACCATCATACACTCCTGAATTCTCTGATGGGCCTAATACTTCAATCACTCTAGTGATTGGCTTAACATTTCCGCGGTACAATACCGATTCTCTGATTGGCCCATTACTTCCAAGATTTGCGATTGGCCTGACATTTCAGAGTCTTGGTGACACGGTATTCCACAGAATTCCACTGATTTCCGCCACGGAATGGAAATTTTTGATCAGAAACTCGGAAATCGTAAGTTCGTGGAATTTTTAATCTCATCCCTATTGAGAAACCCTGTCCTGCCATTGGCACTCTTTTCCCATTATTCCCCTTTTATTCATCACTACCTGAGCCCGTATTTTCCCCATATTGTTATGCCTGGCATCCGGAATTCTCCATGTCATTATCCCTGTCTGAGGCTGAAGCTACACTGTGAGCGCTTTCTGAGCCCTTTCTTGACTATCAGCGCCTTCTGAGAGCTTTTCAAAAATGCTCCAATTCACTTACATTAACCGTTTAATGACAACTGTACGTATATACACATCCAGTGCAGTTGTGGTGGGTGAATCATCAGTTTGCTCATTTTAATTGTGATGAGTTGTAGAATACATTTTGGTGTGTCTTATGCTGGGTACACACAATACGTCTTTCCAACCGATCGTTTTTCCACTCGATTCTGCGCTCAATACTCTTATCTTCCGCTTGTTTTCTTATCTTTCTCCATTCACTCCTATAGGTGCGTACACACGGCGGATTTGCGCAAATGACCCGTCGTTTGGACGTCCAAACGACTGGCCGTTTGGACGTCAAATCCGGGGTGTGTACAGTCTGTCGTTCAGCTGATAAGACTGGACTTGAGTGATCCGATCGCTCAAGCCCGGTCTTATCAGCCGAACGACAGACTGTACACACCCCGGATTTGACGTCCAAACAACGGGTCCTTTGCGCAAATCCGCTGTGTGTATGTGCCTTAAGAGAAATCGAGTGCAGAATCGATCTGAAGGAATATCGGACGTGTCGGAATTTGTCTATCGAATCCATCTATCGAGAGGAAAAACTTATGTTGTGTACCCAGCATTACAGCTTTTGAACCCACGTCTCACATAAAAAATAGGTACAGACAAACTCAATCCAACATAAAAAGTCATTTTCAAAATTATGATCAAACTTGGGCTAGTCTTAGCAAAACTACAAGAGACATATATGGTAACATTTTAACTGTGATAAGTAGTAGAATAGAGTTTAGAGAGTTTTAAGGCTGAGGCCCATTTCGTGTGTATTCTTTTTAGTCACAAACTGAATCAAAAGCAATTACATTTTCACATATTCTGTATCAAAATAAAATACTTAAAATTAAAACAAAGTGACAGAATATAAAAGAAAAAAACATTTAGTGTTACTTTAAGAACTTGGCTTTTTAAATATATATGTCATGAGGGTATATTACTATTATTTTTGCAAATAAGGTCTTGTAATCATTGATAATGTACAATGAGAAAACAAAAATCAAAAAAACAGAAAAAAAAGACACCTTTATTTCCAAATACAACCCTGTCACCACACATTGTACTAGGAACATAATCTAACCGATGTAATAACCAGGATGAACAAGAAAATGAAATTAGTGGGTTTAACTTATAGTTAGCACTGTTTATTGTAAAGCTATAATAGATGAAAATGGAGAAATAGTGTGTTTCTTTCAATTTTTTCCCCCTGATTTTCCCTGTAAGATGCATAGAAAATAAGGTAATTACTAAACAAAATATTTACACACTAATAACCTAATTTGACCTGAAAAAAATAAAATATAAAGATTGTTAAGGTGTGACAAGTAGTAATAAAGTTATTGGTGAATGAATGAGAGCAGCGTTGATATGTTAAAATTGCTCTTGTCCTGAAGTGGTTAAAATCGCAGTAAAATCGTGGTAAAATTGCCACGATCGAGATTTTTTGAAACGTTTTAATGTGAAATGGGGGTCTTTTTCTAAAGCTCTCAGACAGCGCTGATAGTCAAAAAAGCATTTAGAAAGCGCTCACAGCGTGGCTACAGCCTGACTCCTCGTTATCTGCAGGATTTAGATTGCAAGCTCTTGTTCCCAACCTCCAGTCACAGGGTAATAGCGTATCTTTCTGTCTTGCAGGTATATCTGGAAGGAGGAGATTGAGGAATCTTCTGAGGTACTTTTAGTAAGTGTTTCACTGACCTCAGTTCCTGCACTAACAGCCATTGAAGAGCAGTAGAATACAGACAGCCAGTGAGATGCTCAGAATTTAGATTTGCATGCAAACTTAATGGAAAATTGTATGCGGTGTGGAAACGGTAAAAACCATCTTACGTTACGGGGGAGACTCATATCCACAATGGTTGATGTGATTCTGTGTTCAGTCCCAAGGGCCAATCACGTGTCAGAGAATATAAAAATACAGGAACATCTCTGCACGCGATTGGTTGCTGCAGACTCCCTTCACCAACAGACAAAATAGCTCCTTTGATAAAATATTCAAAAGAAATCCACATCCAGCACCTCCCTTCTTTGGAACTGTCCTGTTTATTTGCTGACGCAGCAGATCACAGTAAGGCAATGTTCACATTATAAATCGACAGCGCTATTTCAAGTGCTGAGCGATTTATTGCAATTTTTTAATAGCCTTTCCCTGCGCTTTCTAAGCTCTTTTTTAAGCTCTTTTGCAGAGGAATTTTTTTTTCACTTCCTGACGTAAGTCAGAAAGTGAACTCTTTCATCTGGAAATGAATAAATACAATGTATGTATTCATGAACGCGCTGGGGAAATTGCTATACAAAGCGCTTTTTTAAGCTCTAACGGACAAGAGTGATTTTCACCTGTCAGTGCTCATCACTTTCATTTGCCAATAGCTTAATCACTACTTATCACAATGAAATTATCTAGATCTTTTTTTTTTAACTACCAATTGGGCTTTTTGGGGTTGATATTTGTTTTCAGTAATTACTTTGTTTTCTATGCATTTTAAAGGGAAAAACAAGGAAAAAATGAAAAAATACACTATTTCTCCAATTTCATCCCCTATAGTTTTATCTGCCTATCTGTCCTGGTTATCACAAGATTTTAATTATGTCCCTAGTACAAAGTATGGTGACAATATAGTATTTGGATATAAAGGTGTATTTTTTCTTTGGTTGGTTTTTTATTCACAAAGGCCTAGTGCGCACCAGAGCGGTTCTGCTGCGGTTTGCGATCCGCTTGCGGGTGCGGATCCGCTAGGGTAATGTATTTCAATGGGCTGGTGCACACCAGAGCTGGAGGCGTTTTGCAGAAACGCATTCTCCCGGGCTGCTGCAGATTTTGGATTGCGGATGCGTTTCTGCCTCAATGTTAAGTATAGGAAAAACGCAAACCGCTCTGAAAAACGGCACTTCAGAGCTGTTTGCCAGGCGTTTTTTGTTACAGAAGCTGTTCAGTAACAGCTTTACTGTAACAATACATGAAATCTACTACACCAAAAACGCTTCACAAAACCGCAAAATGCTAGCTGAAACGCTACAGAAAAAAAAGAAAAAGCGTTTCAAAATCTGCTAGCATTTTGCGGATCTGCTAGCGGTTTTTGGTGTGCACTAGGCCTATTTCCACGTGCACAGGAATGCGGGAGCACGCACGCGCACAGCAGCAGCAGCAGCACTGTCTGACTTATAAAAACGTCCTGGAGTCATTAAGAGGCTCTAGCAGGACATTTTTACAAGTCAGCTTGTCATTAAGTGGTTAAGCGCCACCATAGACCATAATAGGAATTACAGCTATAGCGGCGCACAGGGAGTAACGTTGGCGCCGTCAGAAGACGGAGCTGAAGTTACATTTAAACACTAATTCGGCCGCCAGCAATAGCTGAAAGCTGAATTACATCATTGCCCACCGTCCACGTGGACCTGGAGGGGGAATAGTAATTACCACCGCCAGGACTTGTGCAGAAGCAGGATAAGCCATATACCGGCCGTATCCTGCGCCCAAGTCTCCCGGCCGGCGATTTCATTCGTACCCACTTTGGGTACCTGCGGTTGGAGGTTTCATAAACTGAGGAGTCGGAGTCAGATTTTTGCACAGCACTGCTCAGGCGACACATGCCACCTTTTTGCCGCCGTGTAACACCAGTGCGTACCAAACGGACGACAAGTTTTTTTAAATAAATATATAAACTGCATAAAATTACATACAATACAATACAATAACATTTGTAAAGCGCTTTTCTCCCATAGGACTCAAAGCGCATAACATCCGGAGAATGCCCATGGCCAGCTGCCAGGAAACTGAACTGCCCAACAAGAGAGCAGTTCAACCTCCCAAGGCAAAGGGGCCTAATAAACATGACATAGTTTTTCCAGGGCCGGGCCGAGGCAGAGGCGAGAGAGGCTCCAGCCTCAGGGCGCAGTGTAGGAGGGGACGCACAACTCACTCAGCTATCATTCCCCTATTGTGTTTGAAACAAAGAAAAATAAGAAAAGGGGATACATGGCAGTGACTGCAAGCCAGATAGCTAGAGATTAAGGTGTTGGGGGAGGTGGGGACCCTGGGGAACCTATTAGTCTAATAGCAATCAGTGTGTGACGGCTGGGGTGGGAGGGATGGAGGGGCGCACATTGGTGTCTCAGCCTTGGGCGCTGGAGGACCTTGTCCCGGCTCTGAGTGTTTCGTGACTGCCCCCCTCCCCCTCCCCTTCCTCAGGTGTTATTTTAGTAGCCTATACAGCATTTAAAAGCTAAACACAAATATTTTACAAAAGCAGGAAGTTTTAAATCAGGATGATACCATTTATTGGCTAACTAAAAATTAATAAAAATAAGCAAGCTTTCGGCCTTGCAGCCTTCGTCTGGCTTATATCCTGTTAGTTGCCAGACGAAGGCTGCAAGGCCGAAAGCTTGCTTATTTTTATTAATTTTTAGTTAGCCAATAAATGGTATCATCCTGATTTAAAACTTCTTGCTTTTACTGATGGCTAACACGGTACAATACCCTACTGCTACTATTTTACAAAAGGGTGCTACTTTCTTTCTAAATGTGTTACTGTTTTTTGGTGCAGATGATGAAGACCCGGACGGCCATGATAGAGGAGTTAGCGGAGTATGTCAGGTAGGTTCTGCTGAGACTTCAGTGAACACAATGCAGAGAGGGAGGTCAGTCTGACCACTCACTAGCCTGTCATAACCAACCTCAGCAACACTAAAGCACACCTCAAGTGTGAGAGATACGGAGGCTGCCATGTATACTTCCCCTTAAAGCGGACCTGAACTCAGGACTTCCTCTCTGCTCTAAAAGATATGCAACAGCATAATAACCTTTAAAGTGACCCCATGGTGAAAATTAACTGACGAGATAAACAATTATGTTTACCTTCCTACTCCTAAAAATCACTTTTTTAAGTATTCCAGGGTTTTATTTTATAGTTGCACATTTACAAAGTAGGTTCATTGTTTTACTGCCTCTGCTCAGTGGCAGCCTATAAAGTGTCCCAGAGTGAAAATACATGACCTATTGACCTTGTCCTACCTCCCCCCTGTCCTCAGAAGTTGTATTCTGCCAGGAAAACTTGTATGGCTGTAATTTGCTTATCAGTGATGTGTACTATATTCCCTACAAGACAGAAGCTGTCACTTCCATGCCTGGAAATTAACTCTTTCAGGCAGCAAAATAAAACAAGTAAAACAGCGTGGTTATTAATGTTTTGTACTGTACATACACATGTTTATCTCATCATGTCACGTTGCCTCAGGTACACTTTAAAGGAAAACATTTTTTTGTTACAGCTGATACAAATCCTGCTATAAATCTGCAGTGTGGCTACTTCCTGCTTTCATGGAAGCAGACGTACTGTTAACATCCTGTGCTTTCAAATGAGCTTATCTGCAGGTGACAGTCGAGAGATCAAATTACAGTGGTGATTAGTCACAGATGAGGGGGAATTAGACAGGCTGAACTCTCTAAGTACACACAGGGTGAATTTCTCTGTTTTCCTTCTGTCCTGTGCAAGAGTTCAGCTCCACTTTAATCAATACCAGTTGCCTGGCAGTCCTGCTGATCCTCTTCTTCTAAAGGTAGCCATATATCAGACGATGTGTGGGCAGATCTCTCGCTGATCGGAGAGGGATCTGGGCCATACACTGCAGGCAGATGTCAGCATGAAGTCTGTTGGAAATTGTCCTAGCGCCGCTGCCTCCTCCATCCCCCGACCCGTGGTGAATGTCCCAGGGTCACCTGTCACGGGGGCTCCTCCTCCTCTGTCTGACATCTCCTTGAATTGCCACTGGAGCGGTTGTACCATGTGACCCCGCCGCATGCGGTGACATCGCTACCAGGGCCGGCCCTAGACTTTTTGCCGCCTGAGGAAAAAATGATTGCTGCCGCCGCCCAAGAGATTGGGCCGGGCCGAGGCATAGGCTGGAGAGGCTCCAGCCTCAGGGTGCAGTGTAGGAGGGGGCGCACAATTCATTCAGCTGTCATTCCTAATTGTGTATAAAGCAGAAAGAAATAAGAAAAGGGGATACATGGCAGTGACTGCAAGCCATATAACTAGATATTAAGGTGTTGGGGAGGTTGTGGGCCCTGTGGCCCTCTTAGTGTAATAGCAATCAGTGTGTGACGGCTGGGGTGGGAGGGATGGGGGAGGGGCCTCTTAGTGTAATAGCAATCAGTGTGTGACGGCTGGGGTGGGAGGGATGGGGGAGGGGCCTCTTAGTGTAATAGCAATCAGTGTGTGACGGCTGGGGTGGGAGGGATGGGGGAGGGGCCTCTTAGTCTAATAGCAATCAGTGTGTGACGGCTGGGGTGGGAGAGAAGGGGGAGGGGCCTCTTAGTGTAATAGCAATCAGTGTGTGACGGCTGGGGTGGGAGGGATGGAGGAGGGGCCTCTTAGTGTAATAGCAATCAGTGTGTGACGGCTGGGGTGGGAGGGATGGAGGAGGGGCCTCTTAGTCTAATAGCAATCAGTGTTTGACGGCTGGGGTGGGAGAGAAGGGGGAGGGGCCTCTTAGTGTAATAGCAATCAGTGTGTGACGGCTGGGGTGGGAGGGATGGAGGAGGGGCCTCTTAGTGTAATAGCAATCAGTGTGTGACGGCTGGGGTGGTAGGGATGGAGGGGCGCACTTTGGTGTCTCAGCCTTGGGTGCTGGAGGACCTTGTCCCTGATTGCCCAGCAAGTGTGTAAGGTGCTGAAAAGGAACACAAAGGCTCTTTACTAAGATGCTATGCAAAACAGAAGCGTGCCTTCTTAAAGGAGACCCGAACTGACATGTGACATGATGGGATAGACATGGGTATGTACAGTGCCTAGCACACAAATAACTATGCTGTGTTCCTTTTTTTTCTTTCTCTGTCTGAAAGAATTAAACATCAGGTATGCAAGTGGCAGTTCCAGTCTGAGTCAGACTACAGTGTAACCGTCAGTGATAAGGAAATACAGCCATAAAACACTTTCCTAGCAGAAACTGGCTTCTGAAAGCAGGAAAGAGATAGAAAAAGTCAAGAGTTGATAGATTTTAGCTCTGGCATACGCCAATTAATTTGTCATTGAACAAAAACAATAAAACAGTAAAAACTTAAAAAGTAGATTTAAATACAAGATAAAACTGTGGAATATCTTAACCTCTTGACGACCAGCTAACGCCGATTGGCGTAAACTGGTCGTCTGCGGGTTTCCATGGAAACGGCCGCTCGAACGGTCTGTTCGAGCGGCCTTTCCATGTCCGTTCACGGAGGGTGTCTCCGTGAACAGCCGGAGAGCCGCCGATCGCAGCTCGCCGGCAAAATGTAAACATGCGGGGAAGAAATCCCCGCTGTTTACATCATGCGGCGCTGCTGCGCTCAGCGCCGTAAGGCAGATCGGCGATCCTCGGCTTCTGATTGGCCGGGGATCGCCGGCCTATGATATGCTGAAGCCTATCCTTCAATGCGCAGGACGGATATCCGTCCTGCGCAGCTCACAGGGGGAGGGACAGAGCGCAGAGAATGCTGCGGAGGGGGGCTTTGAAGAGCCCCCCCCCCCCGCAAAGCGCAGCAAGCCGGCGGCGATCAGACCCCCCCAGCAGGACATCCCCTCAGTGGGGAAAAAAGGGGGTAAGTCTGATCGCCCTGGCTCTATCCTGATCTGTGCTGCGGGCTGGAGAGCCCACGCAGCACAGATCAGCCATAAATCCCCTGGTCGTCAAGTGGTTAAAAAGTCATTTTTATGAGGAGGAGGATAGATACAATTATTTATTTCATTCGTTTATTTTCACCTCGGTTGTCCTTTAAAACAGAAGGTATTTGTGATTATTCAGGTTGGAGTGAGCGTATGATGTCTCCCACAATGCACCACTGCTGAATATGCAAATTATCCTTTGTTGTCCCTGTAAGCTAGCCACACCTCCAAATGCGCTGGAATGCAATGATGTGTCAGCTTGTTAATTGTACAGAGCCAGAATAATCCAACATGACTATAGACTGTTTCGGATTGGTTGATGATCCTCATCAGTGCATGGCATGGATTAATGTGACTCTATGGGGTTTGAAACACCCAGAGGCACAGACTAACCAGCGAGCTCATGGTGACCCAGAACTCATTGGGATGTGTAAGGGACTACAATGGTCCTAAAAGCCCCCTTACTAAGATGTTAAGAAAAACAAAAGTTTGCTTTCCTAAAACAGAAAGAATTTGCGATAATTCAGGTTGGAGTGAGCTTGAGATGTCTCCCAGGCACCACTGCTGAATATATGCAAATTAACCATTGTACCATTAGAAGCTAAACACACCTCCAGAACCGCTGGAATGCAATGATGTGTCAGCTTGTTAATATGTACAGAGCCATAATAATCCAACATGCATACAGACTGTTTCGGATTGTTTGATCCTCATCAGTGCATGGCATGGATTAATTTGGCTCTATGGAGTAGGGCTTGTAAATCCGAGAGGCACAGACTAACCAGCGAGCTCAGGGTGACCCAGAACTCATTGGGATGTGTAAGGGACTACAATGGTCCTAAAAGCCCAGAGGCACAGACTAACCAGCAAGCTCATGGTGAGCCAGAACTCATTGGAGTGTGTGAGGGGCTGCAAAGGACCAAATAAATTGTACCATCCTGATTAAAAACTTGTACAATACTCTACTGCTACTGCCATGCTTTTCATCAGTGTACTCTCTCTAGTGTCCTCAGTTTAGTTACATAGTTATTTGGGTTGAAAAAATACATACGTCCATCGAGTTCAACCTAGCCTGGGATATGCTCAGCAGAGGGTCCTGTTACACCCAGGGTGCAGCTCTACGGCCCAGGGGCATGGAAATGATCTCATCTGCTGGAGTCCTTTCACGGTTGGGTGGCTGGACTGGTTCTCTCCAGTTGCAGCTCAGGGTCATTCCTCAATGAAAGCTTCAGTAAAGCTTATAAGAGGTGGTTTTTATGAATGCTAATGTGGATATTGGGAATGCTGTAGATGTGATAAACTTGGAATTTGCAGAGGCCTTCGACACTGTTCCCCACAAAAGTCTGGTGCAGAAGCTGAGGATGCAAGGACTGGGGAAGAGTCTGTGTTCATGGATAGGGAACTGGCTAATGGACAGAAAACAAACAGTTGTAGTCAATGGATCATACTCAAAATGGGTGACTGTTAGCAGTGGGGTCCCACAGAGGTCTGTACTGGGTCCAGTGCTCTTCAATTTATTTATTAATAAATTGTAGATGAAGTAGAAAGCAATGTTGCTATTTATAAATACAAGTTGTGCAGAATCATCAACTCTCAGGAAGATAGTGTCATATTGCAACAGGATCTGGGTAGGATGGCTATATGGGCACATACATGGCAGATGAAATTCAATGTTGACAAATGTAAAGTCATGCATTTTGGACGTACTAATGGTCTAGCACCATACAAAATAAATGGGATACAGTTGGGAACATCAAACTTGGAGAAGGACTTAGGAGTACTCATCGACAACAAGCTAAATAATCGTACTCAATGCCAAGCCGCTGCAGCTAAAGCTAACAAAATTTTAGGATGCATTAAAAGAGAAATAAAAACTCGAGATGCTAGCATTATATTGCCCCTGTTTAACTCTCTAGTAAGGCCACATCTGGAATAAGGAATTCAGTTCTGGGCACCACATTAAACTGTATCTGTGTTTTGGATTACAGGTTTGTTCACCCCTTTGAAACACCCGACTTTCTGACAGTGCCGATTGACAAGGGGAACCCGGCTTATTTTAGATGGATGGAGGAGGTCTTGTCATGAGGACGACGGTGGATTTTGTGTTTGGACTTCTGCAATGATATCCTGGAGGAGGATTATGGCTTCTCGGTAGACGCCAGATCTTCTTTAGCAGTAGTAGTCAGATTTGGTCTTTTGTATGGTCTGTTGTCCCTGCTGCCTACGAGGACTATGAAGAGCACAGACCATGATGGTTGTTGGAGGACAGGAACGTTCCCCTTCCTTCACCTAAGTCCAGGTGATATGACAGGTGAGAAAGGAAAGAGGAACGTCACCTTCCTGCCCAGCAGGTGCAGATGTGAGACAACGTCATGTGGATACCGCGCAGAATGAGGCGCAGATGTGAGACAATGCCGTGTGGATACCGCGCAGAAAGTGCATGAGGGCAAAACGAGAAATAAACCAGAGAAACGAAGAACAACATTCCAGGAATGAGAATTAGAGGTCATGCAGCACTCATTAGAGCCTGTTTCCACAAAAAAACGCAGACGCATGAGTTTTCTGCGCAGTAGGAACAGAGCACAGAACTTGCCACATCATAAGTAGGAATGCTCAAATCCGGATCCGGGGAAGATACCTGGATAGTTGCTATCCGGATATCTCCCAGTAAACCTGTGCGGGTTGGGCGGGGGCCAAGCTTACCTGTCTGATGTCTTCTTAGGTCCGTCCCTGGCGCCTCCCACGATGCGCTCCACGCGGCGGTCACGTGACTACAAACACTTCCTCCTTCCGGGTTGAAGGAGGAAGTGTTTGTAGTCACGTGATGCGCGTGGACCGCATCGTGGAAGAAGCCAGGGACGGACGAAGAAGACATCAGACAGGTAAGCTTGGCCCCCGCCCAACCCGCACAGGTTTACTGGGAGATATCCGGATAGCAAATATCCAGGTTTCTCCCGGATTGGATTTGAGAATCACTAATCATAAGAAATGACAATGTGCGCTGACAGGGTCACATGCATAGCCCCGCCCCCGTTCAGTGACTTATTACCTTCTGAGCAGGAAGTACGTCACTGGGATTCCCGTCGGTCTGCACATGTGCGCTGTGACGCGTTCTGTCATTTACGTGCGTCGCCCATAGTCTTCCATTACCCCAAGCGCCATGCGTTAAGCTTGTGGTAACACTGCAGCCCATGCATAGGATTGGACACTTCCGGCGCACTGCAATGGACCATAATAAGTGTGAGGCCTGGAAGCCACTAGAGCGCTTTTTTGAGCTTTTAGGGAGCGCTTTAAACCGCCACGATTTCCCTAAACGCTCTGGCAATGTAAATAAATGTCACAAATTCCATAGTAGTGATTGTGATCCGCAAAATCAAAATCGCAGGACAAGCAGCATTTTGGGAGCGTTTGCGCTTCAGTGTAAAGTATTTATAGTGCTGGCTAATCGCTCATAAATCATTACACATAGCGATTTGTGTGCGATTTTAAATTACTGCAAACTGTAAAAATAATTTGAAATCAGAATTAAAATCGCTAATCGCAAATCACTATCACAATTGCTGCCAAAAAGCTTACACTTTAATTACTACCAAAATCACTACCAGAAAACGCTCCTGAAATCGCTACATTAGTACATACATTAGTAGCAGCGCTTTGCTAATCACCAGCGATCAGCAAAGTGCTGAAGAATCCCCATGTGTGTACGAGCCCTTACAAAACGCTACTGAACTGTCGTGAAAATCTTAAAATTGAAAACACATACAAATAAGAAGTACGTTTCTTCCAGAGTGAAATGAGCCATAAATTACTTTTCTCCAATGTTGCTGTCACTTACAGTAGGTTGTAGAAATCTGACAGAAGTGACAGGTTTTGGGTTAGTCCATCTCTTCATGAGGGGATTCTCACCATGGCCTTTATTCTTTATAAAGACATGCCCTGAAAAAGATTTATACAAAGATGCTGACCATGCTCCCTGCTCACCGTACTCTTTTTTGGCAGTTGGACAGAGCAATTGCCATTCACTAAGGGCCCGTTCACACTGCACGCGTTTCCAGCCGCGTTTTGGAAACGCGTGCAGGTGGCCGACACGCACGACATCAAACATTGCATAGAGTGCAATGTCTGATGTTCACACTGCATGCGTTCCGGACCTGTGCGGTCTGGGAACGCATGCCGCACGCAGATTTCGTCAAAACGCGTGGCTGTCCCATTCACTTTTCAGTGATGGGATCAGCCACGCAACGCACACAAACGCGGATGGCCATGCGTTCGTACGCGTTGCGGTCCGCACGCGTTCCGCACGCGTTCCGCACGCATGGCCATCCGCATTTGTGATCTGAACGGGCCAAAAGTGCTTTTAAAAATGAATAAAACCCTGAGAACCCCTCATGAGAAGATGGGCTAGTCCAAAGTCTGTCAGTAATGTCAGATTTCTACTACTTACTGTAAGTGACAGCAACATAGGAGAAAAGTAATTTATGGCTCATTTTATTCTGGAAGAAACTTACTTCTTATTTGTATATGTTAACATGTATTTTACAATTTAAGAGTTTCACGACAGAGGTCCTTTAAAAACGCTAGCAATTTGCAATTTGTAGTGGGCTCCAGGCCTGAAAGTCTCCATATACTGTACATCTGGCTTTTGCGGCCCCTTGTGGTAAAATACCTCCATATTTACTTAAGGAGAGGAAAGTCTCTGGATCCTATTGAGAGGCTTCCTATGCTATTCTCCAGGCCCCCATTGCAGAGTGCGCACCCCCTGAAGCTACCCATCGAGGGAACTGTACTGAGCGTCTGAACTCCAGCCAGAAGAAGAGCCCGCCCCCGAGGTTCTGGTGGTTCCCGGGCAGCGGCGGAGGACAGCGGGGGGAAACCTCTGCAGGAACCAGCGGCCTCCCTCCCCTTAGGTGGGTATTTACTTTCTTACAAGTTTGATGCTTCAGGTTCCCTTTAAATGACACCTGAAGTGAGTGGAATATGGAGGCTGCCATATTTATTTCCTTTAGGCTACTTGCACACCAAGACGTTGCGTTCGGTAGTACGTTAAGGTCGCATAACGTGCACCTAACGCAAGGCCTGGTGCTCTTCTATGTGGATGTCAGAGTAAGCCGCGTTGTGCAGCTCACTCTGGCGTCCGTGATGCGTACTCTTGGACGCATGCGGCATCACGTGGTTCCGCCGGCCAATCGCAGCACAGAGCGGCCGCACCAGGAAGTAAACACTGCACGTCACAACGTGCAGTGAATATTAATTAGCCATGTTCCTGGCCGCTCTCCCCTCCTCCCCAACATGACTGCGCATGTGCAAAGTCTAACGTGGCTTAAGCCGCTGTAACGCCGTAGCATGCTGCACTTTCGGCAGAACGTGCGTTACATGTAACGCAACGTGGGCAGTGTGAACAGCCCACTTGTGTTACATTGCTGTGCGTTGGGGGAGTGTTACAGGCTGCACTAACGTGCGCCTGTAACGTCTTAGTGTGTAAGCAGCATTAAAGTGGATCCGAGATGAACTTTTACTCATTGCACAATAATGTTCCTTTCCTATTGTTTATAGGGCATTCCTCAAGCCAAATACTTTTTTGTTTTTGTTTTAATACTCTAATTCCCTCTAAACTAAACAAGCCACGCCCACAGGTTTTCAGAGAGCCTTGGCGGTAGCAAGGGCTTATGGGAGCTCAGTCTGGGCAGGAGGAGGGGGAGGTATTACTAGCCAGAGATTTCAGAGGCAGAGGAGGGAGGAGGAGGAGGATCAGGTTTTTTTTTTTGCTCAAGATGCAGATAAGCCTGCCTCTGTGTAATGTTTACAAAGAATATGGCTGCCCTCATTGTATCACAGGAAGAAATAATCATATTCTATTGAAGCTGTTTGCAGCTAGATTTGCTGTGTAAACTATCTAAACTTTAGATAAGATATATAGACAAGTTACTTGTTATATTTAGTTTTTCATCTCAGATCCGCTTTTAAACAATACCAGTTGCCTGGCTATCCTGCTGATCCTCTGCCTCTAATATGTTTAGCTATAGCCCCTGAACAAGCATGCAGCAGATCAGGTGCTGTGACTGAAGTGTGACTGAATTAGCTGCATGCTTGTTTCAGGTGTGTGATTCAGACACTACTGCAGCCAAAGAGATCAGCAGGACAGCCAGGCAACTGGTAAAGGAATTAAATATGGCAGCCTCCATATCCCTCTCACTTCAGGTGATTGGATATTGTTTCAGAACTAGCGGGAAACACAGCCAAGCCCATATGCAGTTCACTTTATCCCTTAAGATTTCTCCCAGGTGATATTGTCACTCAATGAAATGCCTTGTGAGTTACCGCAAGCAAGTAAATACCCAGAATAATATTGATAGTACTTTTTGGTACTTTTTCAGTTATAAAATGCTGAAAAATGATCTTAAACAGAAGATTCTGGCCTCGTTCACATTATAAATTGCCAGCGCTTTCGCAAGTGCTCTGCGATTTATGGAGTGATTTGTCAAGCGCTTTTCTAAGTGATTTCAGAGCGATTTGTCCTTAGAAGCGCTTTTCTAAGCACTTTTGTGCAGCAATGGTCAGTGATGACGTCAGTCAGGAAGTGAACACTTTGACCCGGAAATGAATAGGGATGCTCAAATCCGAATCTGCTAGAAACCCAGATAGTTGCTATCCAGATATCTCCAAGTAAACCTGGGCGGACTGGGCGGAAGGGTCAAGCTTACCTGACTGACGTCTTCTTTGTCTGTCCCTTGGCGCCTCCCACGATGCGGTCCACGCGCATCACGTGACTACAAACACTTCCTCCTTCAACCCAGAAGGAGGAAGTGTTTGTAGTCACGTGACCGCCGCGTGGAACGCATTGTAGGAGGCGCCGAGGGACGGACCTAAGAAGACGTCAGACAAGTAAAGCTCAACACACACCATACAATCTTGGTTGTACAGATTTACCAAATCTATGTAGTATAAGGGCCACAGATTGAAAATACCTTGAATGATTGAATGGATAAGCTCTTATACTACATGAAAGTGGTAAGATTGAACAACCAAGATTGTATGGTGTGTGTTGAGCCTAAGATTGACCTCCCCGCCCAGGTTTACTGGGAGATATCCGGATAGCAACTATCTGGGTTTCTCCCGGATTCGGATTTGAGCAGCCCTAGAAATGAATAAATACATTGGGCTTAATTCACAAAGCTGTGATAACTATAATCACGGTTGCGCCAGCGTTAAAATGCGCCTAACGTTTTTCGTGCAAAATTGCGCCCGTTTTCGCATGAAAATTCATGTTTGCTCGTGAAAACGGCCGCGATATTGCGTGCAAATTCACATTTACGTGCGAAAAACATTACACGCATTATAGCGCGCGCAAAAACGCTAGCGCGACCGTGATAAGATTATCACGGCTTTGTGAATCAAGCCCAATGTATTTATTCATTCAAGGGCCTGGGAAATCGCAATTCAAATCGCTTTTTCAAGTGCTTAGTGATTTCCCTAAACTTTCAATTGAATCGCAAACACTCAGGAAATGGTGCAGGAGCCGCACTTGCGATTGGATAGAAAGCTCATTGCTTATGTAAGAACACACACATACTGTAAGCTAACATTGCACTAGCGATTTTAAGTCGATTTTTAAAATCGTCAGCGTTAAAAAAAAAAAAAAAGCGAAATTGCTCTTAGCACGAACAAACCTTAAGGGCGCATTCACACTAGAGCGTTTTGCCGCGATTTTGGCAAAACGCTCAAACGCTAGCGCTTCTTAAAAGCGCTAGTGTTATGAAACCCTATGGGCCCGTTCTTCCTTGGGCGATTTGCGCTAATCGCCGCAAATTGCCCAAAAACGGCCAAAAATGCGAGACGCAAACGCGTCGCCTGCACCATTTTCAGGCGATTTCCCGGCGATCGCAGCAAAATCGCTGCAGTGTTCAGTGAGTTTTCCGCGTGAAATCGCGGAAAAATCACTCCTGCAAAATACCGGGAAAAATCGCCAGCGTTTTGCATTTCCAAGTGTGAATGAGGCCTAAAACTTATCTCCTAAAAGAAAACTCAGGATAAAAAGTGAATTGAATGAGGAATCTGACTGCTCTATATGTGCAAATGACACTTCCAGTTGTGCCTTATACTGCATAATAAATGATATAAAATGTTGGTGGTGTTATTACTTTATTTGCTATGAGCTGCACAAGTCCAGTGAGATATACCTGTAGCAATGACCTCCAGTTCCCGCTCTCTATGCAAATTTCCACTGATTTCAAAAAGTGTGAATCAGTCCCACAAGGTGCTGATAAAATCACCCAGCGTGATCAACTCACTTTCGAGTCTAAGGGGTGGTTCACTCAGGTGATTGTGGGTCGGTTTCCGCGGCAGAGACACTTGCCGGTTAAGTGATGCCCATTCAAGTGAATGGCAGCGCTTGTTCTGTACTTTTACCGTCATTTTTTGCGCGAATGCCGTGTTCCATTCCCAATTTTTTCTGGCATTTCAACTAACCTTGGAAACATGCAGCTTCCAGGGTCGCTTAGCTGCCACATCACTGTGTACCCCTACGGGGGTGATAAACGCTGATTGCTGCAGAAAGCCGCCAAAAACTATCAAATGCTTTTCTGCAAAAGCATTTGCCCGAGACGCCACGTAACGCCCGGCAGTCACACGTGTGAACTGCCTTGAGGGCCCATTCACACTTGCTTATCACTTTCTGATTGGCAGGTGATGTAGCTGCTGCATGGTTTTTAGCAGTTGGAAACAGCTATTTCCCACCTAGCAAAAAGGTTCACAGACAGGAAACTGCCAAAAGTTCGAACTTTTCTTGTGGGAGGGGTTTCACCACAATATCAGTCATACAGCGCCCCCTGATGGTTTGTTTGTGAAAAGGAATAGATTTCTCATGTAAAAGGGGGTATCAGCTACTGATTAAGATAAAGTTCAATTTTTGGTCGGAGTTTACCTTTAAGGGGTGCTTTAAAGCAAACCGGAGATGATCATAAAGGATGTATACTTACCCGAGGCTTCCTGCAGGCCCCTGTGGACTGTTAGCTCCCTCTTTGTCCGTCCAGTACCCTCCGTTTTGCGGAGTCTATGATTCAGCCAGATTGCGGGCCACTGCACATGCGCGTTCCCTGACGCCTCCACCCCACAATTGCCCTCCTGTAGCCGTAACTGCACAAGCAGAGTAAATGTCTTAAGGAACTGCACATGCGCAGAACACTCCCGGCCACGTGAGGGCGATTGTTGAATGTACGTGGCTGGTACTGCGCATGCACAGTAGCCCCCATCTGGCTCAGTCGGGGACTGCACTGGAGCTTACAGCTGCACAACGGAGGGGACCGGGAGGAGTCGGAGGACAACAAGAGAGCTAAGGACCACAGGGTGCAGGAGGAAGACCCAGGTAAGTATAAATCCTTTTTTTTGATAGTCGCAGGCTGGGAGCACATTAGGCAGTGCAGAAAACACACTGTGCGGTTTTAATTTTTCGGTGCTTTTTTTTTTGTTAGTATTTCAAATTTTTCAAGTGTTTTTGGTGCGTTTGCCTTTTTTTTTTAATATTTTCCTACCATCTATGGAGTAAAATACAATATATTTAAAAAAAAAAAATTATTTAAAAACACATGTAAAAATGCAGTCCTCTGCATCTCCATTGAGATACATTATGTATGTTTTACATGCGTTTATGAAAACGCACAACTTGCTGCATAATTAAAAAAAAACGCACATACTGGTATATCAGTTTCTACATGCAGCCCATAGACTTTTATTATCGGAAAAACCGCCAGCATTTCTACCTAGTGTGTTCCTAGCCTCAGGTACAGGGACTGATGAAGGACATGGCACTCTTAAAGGACATCCGAGGTGAAAATACACTAATAAGATAAACAATAGTATCTATCCTCCTCCTCCTAAAAAGGATTTTTTTAAATATGCCACAGTTTTATTGTACATTTAAATCTAGTTTTTAAGTTTTTACTGTTTCATTGTCTATTTTTACTGTTTCATCGTCACATACCTTCACTGAAGTATGCCAGAGCTCAGATCTAAGAACTATTGACCATCTTTATCCTTCTCACAGAAGCCATTTACTGACAGGAAAGTGTTTTATGGCTGTAATTACTTATCAGTGTGGGTTATGCTATAATCTGACCCAGTCCGACTCAGACAGAAACTGTCATTTGCATACCTGCTATTTAACTCTTTCAGGCAGAGAAAGAAAAAAAAGGAACACAGCATAGTTATTTGTGTGCTAGGCACTGTACATACTCATGTCCATCTCATCATGTCACCTTGGGTATCCTTTAAAAAAAAACAAAACCCTACAAGGATTATTTGTATATAAACTGCAAGGTGGGGTGACCAAACACCCTAAAAAAGAAGAACAGAGACAACGGGAGGGCAATAGTGCATTGTGTCACAAGAAGAGTGATGGAAAACAGAAAGGATTAGGTTACTCACAAAGGAAGGCTGCAGAGGGGGCAACCAACCACTGAAGGCAAGTGAGATCTATAAATCCGACTCCACTCAGGTGTCTGGCTGGAGCTGGATGTGGTCGCACTCTCTGGAAAACATCAAAGGTCCTATCGATGGCAGAGCTACTAGGTACCAATGTACACCCCTCCCAAAAGAGGGTGAAAAGCACAAAAAGGGTAAGAGGCGCCCAGAAGTAGATAAAACGGAGTAAAAAAAACTTGCTAAACAGGCGTAACTAGAAATCACTGGGCCCCCCTGCGAATATTTGGATGCCCCCCGGGCCCGCTCAGGGCCGTTTTGGAGGGCAGGAGGAGTCGCAGCATGAGGGGAGAGCATTGGCCCCCACATCGGCGGGGAGGGAGAGCCACTCTCCCACTCCCTCACCTCAGGCTCTCCCCTCAGCGCTCCCCCTCCAGTATAAACCGGCGGCAGGAACACAGGCATACCTCTATGCTTCCACCGTGGAGTTCCGATGTCTAAGCGTCTGACGCTACTTCCTGTTTATCAGGAAGTAGTGTGTGGCACTTAGACATCAGAACTCCATGGTGGACGCATAGAGGTACGCCTGTGTTCCTGCCGCCAATTTATACTGGAGGGGGAGCGCTGAGGGGAGAGTAGCTCCCTCCCAGCCGATGTGGCAGCCAATGCTCTCCCCTCATGCTGCGACCCCTCCTGCCCCCTAAAATAGCCCTAAGCGGGCCTCCCCCACAATGGCTGCATTGGTTGCAGCCCCTATTGTTACGCCACTGCTGCTAAAAATAGTATAAGAGAGTTAGCTTAACTCAATGATGACAATCTCCCAGCATTCCCCCCCCATACACTGCACTACATCTCCCAGCATGCCCCATATACACTGCACTACACCTCCCAGCATGCCCCTCCCATTCACTGCACTACACCTCCCAGCATGCTCCTCCCATACACTGCACTACACCTCCCAGCATGCCTCCCATACACTGCACTACATCTCCCAGCATGCCTCCCACACACTGCACTACATCTCCCAGCATGCCCCATATACACTGCACTACATCTCCCAGCATGCCCCATATACACTGCACTACACCTCCCAGCATGCCCTTCCCATACACTGCACTACACCTCCCAGCATGCTCCTCCCATACACTGCACTACATCTCCCAGCATGTCCCTCCCATACACTGCACTACATCTCCCAGCATGCCTCCCATACACTGCACTACATCTCCCAGCATGCCCCTCCCATACACTGCACTACATCTCCCAGCATGCCCCTCCCATACACTGCACTACATCTCCCAGCATGCCTCCCATACACTGCACTACATCTCCCAGCATGCCCCTCCCATACACTGCACTACATCTCCCAGCATGCCTCCCATACACTGCACTACATCTCCCAGCATGCCTCCCATACACTGCACTACATCTCCCAGCATGCCTCCCATACACTGCACTACATCTCCCAGCATGTCCCTCCCATACACTGCACTACATCTCCCAGCATGCTCCTCCCATACACTGCACTACATCTCCCAGCATGCCCTGCTCCCGCCTTGACAGGAAGTAAGATCGCGGCGGCAGCTCTTCCGGCCTAGGCGGTAGTTTCCAGTCACGTGCTCCTCCTCGCTGGAAGCATGCTGGGCGCGCGGTGCTGGCGGGTGCTCTCCCGCTGGGGGGCGGGGCGATGCCTCAGCGGGGTCACTGCGGGTCACGCAATCCACCGCTGCGCCCGGAACGCTCGCCATGCCCCCCGCGCGCAGCCTGGAAACGTTCGAATCTCGGCCCTGCACTCCAGCGCCGCCCGGCTCAGTGACCCTGAAGTGGGCGGAGCCTCGAGCAGCCACTACCACCTGGTGTACACGTGCCGGGTGAGGGGCGGAGCTTCCTTGTTACTGCTGCTGCTGCATATACTGTGTGCGAGCTACTGTATATACTGCATATGTATATACCCTGTGCCATGTATACTGCATATGTATATACCCTGTGCCATGTATACTGCATATGTATATTCCCTGTGCCATGTATACTGCATATGTATATTCCCTGTGCCATGTATACTGCATATGTATATTCCCTGTGCCATGTATACTGCATATGTATATTCCCTGTGCCATGTATACTGCATATGTATTATAGCTTATGCCAGCCTTTCTCAACCTTTTTACCCTGGAGGAACCCTGAAAATAACTTTTCGATCTCAAGGAACCCCTGCAAACAATTTTGTGATCTCGAGGAACCCCTGAATGTATTTTTCCTGAGGCGTGGTCTTTAAAAGTAGGTGAGGCTGTTAATTTCACTACCCCCTATTACACTGCCACTCATTATACTGTGCTCATTATTATTCTGACCCCCAATTTAATGCTTCTTTTTACAGTACCACCTATTATAATTCACCCACGATGGGGGAAAATGCCAAGGAACCCCTGCAGAGTCCTTAAGGAACCCTGGTTGAGAAAGCCTGGCTTATGCTATATGTATATACCCTGTGCCATGTATACTGCATATGTATATGCCCTGTGCCATGTATACTGCATATGTATATGCCCTGTGCCATGTATACTGCATATGTATATGCCCTGTGCCATGTATACTGCATATGTATATGCCCTGTGCCATGTATACTGCATATGTATATACCCTGTGCCACGTATACTGCATATGTATATACCCTGTGCCACGTATACTGCATATGTATATACCCTGTGCCATGTATACTGCATATGTATATACCAGGGCTGTGGAGTCGGAGTCGTGGAGTCGGGCAATTTTGGGTGCCTGGAGTCGGAGTCGGGAAAAAATGCACCGACTCCGACTCCTAATGAATTTGTAACTAATGAAAATAGAAAATATGATAAAATGTTCTATTTCTCAGATAATAGTCATTAAAAATAATGTATATATACAGTATATATACAGTAATAGCTGTGCTTAGTCCACAAAAATGAAATAAACCAGTCAAAATTAGTTACTTGTGCTGCTTCAATAAAGCAGTCCCCGTATTTTTAAGGTCAGATATACATATCTGATTGTGACTGTATATATGATGTGTACACAGGAATCTCTTATATATACTAAATAACATCTATGCTGTAAGAATAAAGCCTGATGTGTAGCTGTGTCACTAATAGAGATGGTCAACGAGATGGAAATAATTCTGCATTGATGCTGATTTATGCAAATGTATGCACTCCCTTTGCTGATGAAATCAAATAATTTGATATGTTGTTAAAATTTGGTTTGGTGACTACAAATTAAAGGGTAACTGAAATGGATGAAAAGTAAAGTTTTATACATACCTGGGGCTTCCTCCAGCCCCCTTCAGGCTAATCAGTCCCTCGCTGTCCTCCACCACCCGGATTTTCTGCTATGAGTCCTGGTAATTCAGCCAGTCAGCGCTGTCCGGTCGCATGCCGCTCCCACAGCCAGGAACATTCTGCACCTGCGCAATAGTGCTGCACAGGTGTAGTATGCTCCTGCGGAGTGTGTGCATGCGCACTACGCCTGACTGGCTCAAGTACCTGGACTCATAGCAGAAGATCCAGGTGGTGGAGGAGGACATCGAGGGACTGATTATCCTGAAGGCGGCTGGAGGAAGCCCCAGGTATGTATAAAACTTTAATTTCATCTGTCTCAGGTTTACTTTGTTACACAGTAGTACTATACTCTACATATGCACTCCCCACAGAGCTGCAGGGAATCCACTGAGAATGCTGTGCACATTGAACACAGAGGTGTTGTCTGTTTACAATCTCCTCATTCCCCTGCAGAGTACCTGCACATCACTCTTACATGTACCCACACTTACATTGCCTAGGGCCTGATAGATGTTCTTTGTTCCGGTTTGTACCTTTTACAAGTACTCTTACCAAGGACTAGTTTTAGTCTAAAGGGAATAAATATAGTAGTCTACATATCCTTCTCACTTCAGTTGTCTTGTAAAATTCCTAAGCGTTGGCAGTTAAGAGACGAATTTCATGTTACATACTTTTAATCAACAAAATTGTAATATGCAAATTAGAGGAGTCGGAATCGTGGAGTCGGAGTCGGTGGAATCCTAAACTGAGGAGTCGGAGTCGGTGGATTTTTGGACCGACTCCACAGCCCTGGTATATACCCTGTGCCATGTATACCGCATATGTATATACCCTGTGCCATGTATACTGCGTATGTGTATACCCTGTGCCACGCATACTGCATATGTGCATACCCTGTGCCATGTATACTGCGTATGTGTATACCCTGTGCCATGCATACTGCGTATGTGTATACCCTGTGCCATGTATACTGCGTATGTGTATACCCTGTGCCATGCATACTGCGTATGTGTATACCCTGTGCCATGCATACTGCGTATGTGTATACCCTGTGCCATGCATACTGCGTATGTGTATACCCTGTGCCATGCATACTGCGTATGTGTATACCCTGCGCCATGCATACTGCGTATGTATATACCCTGTGCCATGTATACTGCGTATGTATATACCCTGTGCCATGCATACTGCGTATGTGTATACCCTGTGCCATGCATACTGCGTATGTGTATACCCTGTGCCATGTATACTGCGTATGTGTATACCCTGTGCCATGCATACTGCGTATGTGTATACCCTGTGCCATGCATACTGCGTATGTGTATACCCTGTGCCATGCATACTGCGTATGTGTATACCCTGTGCCATGCATACTGCGTATGTGTATACCCTGTGCCACGCATACTGCGTATGTGTATACCCTGTGCCACGCATACTGCATATGTGTATACCCTGTGCCATGCATACTGCGTATGTGTATACCCTGTGCCATGCATACTGCATATGTATATACCCTGTGCCATGCATACTGCGTATGTATATACCCCGTGCCATGCATACTGCGTATGTGTATACCCCGTGCCATGCATACTGCGTATGTGTATACCCCGTGCCATGCATACTGCGTATGTGTATACCCCGTGCCATGCATACTGCGTATGTGTATACCCTGCGCCATGCATACTGCGTATGTGTATACCCTGTGCCATGCATACTGCGTATGTGTATACCCTGTGCCATGCGTACTGCGTATGTGTATACCCTGTGCCATGCGTACTGCGTATGTGTATACCCTGTGCCATGCATACTGCGTATGTGTATACCCCGTGCCATGCATACTGCGTATGTGTATACCCTGTGCCATGTATACTGCGTATGTATATACCCCGTGCCATGCATACTGCGTATGTGTATACCCTGTGCCATGCATACTGCGTATGTGTATACCCTGTGCCATGCATACTGCGTATGTATATACCCTGTGCCATGCATACTGCGTATGTATATACCCTGTGCCATGCATACTGCGTATGTATATACCCTGTGCCATGCATACTGCGTATGTATATACCCTGTGCCATGCATACTGCGTATGTATATACCCTGTGCCATGCATACTGCGTATGTATATACCCTGTGCCATGCATACTGCGTATGTATATACCCTGTGCCATGCATACTGCGTATGTATATACCCTGTGCCATGCATACTGCGTATGTGTATACCCTGTGCCATGCGTACTGCGTATACCCTGTGCCATGCATACTGCGTATGTGTATACCCTGTGCCATGCATACTGCGTATGTGTATACCCTGCGCCATGCATACTGCGTATGTGTATACCCTGCGCCATGCATACTGCGTATGTGTATACCCTGTGCCATGCATACTGCGTATGTGTATACCCTGTGCCATGCATACTGCGTATGTGTATACCCTGTGCCATGCATACTGCGTATGTGTATACCCTGTGCCATGCATACTGCGTATGTGTATACCCTGTGCCATGCATACTGCGTATGTGTATACCCTGTGCCATGCATACTGCGTATGTGTATACCCTGTGCCATGCATACTGCGTATGTGTATACCCTGTGCCATGCATACTGCGTACAGTGGTGTGAAAAACTATTTGCCCCCTTCCTGATTTCTTATTCTTTTGCATGTTTGTCACACTTAACGTTTTTTGATGAGCAGAAACATTTAACTATTAGTCAAAGATAACATAATTGAACACAAAATGCAGTTTTAAATGACGGTTTTTATTATTTAGTGAGAAAAAAAACTCCAAATCTACATGGCCCTGTGTGAAAAAGTGATTGCCCCCCTTGTTAAAAAATAACTTAACTGTGGTTTATCACACCTGAGTTCAATTTCTGTAGTCACCCCCAGGCCTGATTACTGCCACACCTGTTTCAATCAAGAAATCACTTAAATAGGAGCTATCTGACACAGAGAAGTAGACCAAAAGCACCTCAAAAGCTAGACATCATTCCAAGATCCAAAGAAATTCAGGAACAAATGAGAACAAAAGTAATTGAGACCTATCAGTCTGGTAAAGGTTATAAAGCCATTTCTAAAGCTTTGGGACTCCAGCGAACCACAGTGAGAGCCATTATCCACAAATGGCAAAAACATGGAACAGTGATGAACCTTCCCAGAAATGGCCGGCCGACCAAAAATACCCCAAGAGCGCAGAGAAAACTCATCCGAGAGGCCACAAAAGACCCCAGGACAACATCTAAAAAACTGCAGGCCTCACTTGCCTCAATTAAGGTCAGTGTTCACGACTCCACCATAAGAAAGAGACTGGGCAAAAATGGCCTGCATGGCAGATATCCAAGGCGCAAACCACTTTTAAGCAAAAAGAACATTAAGGCTCGTCTCAATTTTGCTAAAAAACATCTCAATGATTGCCAAGACTTTTGGGAAAATACCTTGTGGACCGACGAGACAAAAGTTGAACTTTTTGGAAGGTGCGTGTCCCGTTACATCTGGTGTAGAAGTAACACAGCATTTCAGCAAAAGAACATCATACCAACAGTAAAATATGGTGGTGGTAGTGTGATGGTCTGGGGTTGTTTTGCTGCTTCAGGACCTGGAAGGCTTGCTGTGATAGATGGAACCATGAATTCTACTGTCTACCAAAAAATCCTGAAGGAGAATGTCCGGCCATCTGTTCGTCAACTCAAGCTGAAGCGATCTTGGGTGCTGCAGCAGGACAATGACCCAAAACACACCAGTAAATCCACCTCTGAATGGCTGAAGAAAAACAAAATGAAGACTTTGGAGTGGCCTAGTCAAAGGCCTGACCTGAATCCTATTGAGATGTTGTGGCATGACCTTAAAAAGGCGGTTCATGCTAGAAAACCCTCAAATAAAGCTGAATTACAACAATCCTGCAAAGATGAGTGGGCCACAATTCCTCCAGAGCGCTGTAAAAGACTCGTTGCAAGTTATCGCAAACACTTGATTGCAGTTATTGCTGCTAAGGGTGGCCCAACCAGTTATTAGGTTCAGGGGGCAATTTCTTTTTCACACAGGGCCATGTATGTTTTGAGTTTTTTTTTTCCTCACTAAATAATAAAAACCATCATTTAAAACTGCATTTTGTGTTCAATTATGTTACCTTTGACTAATAGTTAACGGTTTTCGATGAGCAGAAACATTTAAGTGTGACAAACATGCAAAAGAATAAGAAATCAGGAAGGGGGCAAATAGTTTTTCACACCCCTGTACCCTGTGCCATGTATACTGCATAGGTATTATTATAGCTTATGCTACGTATATACCCTGTGCCATGTATACTGCATATGTATTATTATAGCTTATGCTATGTATATACCCTGTGCCATGTATACTGCATATGTATTATTATAGCTTATGCTACGTATATACCCTGTGCCATGTATCTTCTCTCGAATTTCAGCAATTTCCCCAAGAGCCAGACAGGAGGAATACCGACTAACAGCTTGTACAATTAGCTAGCTGACTTGGGGGTTGGTTCACTTTGCATGACGAGATCCCCGCACTTTGCCGAGCCATAGGTTCCCTAGCCCTGCTCTAGCTGTTGGATTTTCACATACACTCTGGATTGGTTGGTTGTAGAATTCATCAGTAGCCACCGCCTCCCCTATACGCAGCTTGTGACATCATCTCCTCTTGGCTCCTCCTAGGTTTGCTCGACCAGATCCACAAAGAAGATCTCGAAGTTGGCGTACCACAACGGCGTGGTGATTGTGAAGTGCCCCGGCTGCCAGAACCACCACATCATTGCCGACAACCTGGGCTGGTTCTCCGACCTGGAGGGGAAAAGGTATAACCCGCTGCTCTGTCTGCTCATTGGCTGAATGGCTTATAGCAAACACCCGACTGGGATTGGCTGTGATTGGACAGTTGGTGTCTCCTCGCTATCACCTGAATACATCTGTGTAGGCGGAGACTAATCTTGTGGGCGGAGAGAGGTGGGAAGGAGGGATTGGACACTTTGCCAAGCTCTTAAGGAAGCAGAAGAATGGGTAGAGGTTATCAGAGGATTTACTTGGAGGAGTGTGTATATTGGAGTACAGCGCTATCAGACTGGATAGAAATTCCTGCATTGCTGCAATACACACTTGTTCACACTGTAACGGGGGAAAATTGAACCATTTCCCTTTAAATGGATCAGTTTGATACAGTGGCGTCAGCTCTCCATCCTGTTCCTTCCTTCCCATTTTTGCGTCGACCTCCGATTGGTACCTGTCACCATCGCGCCCAAGGTCCTTAGCCCATTCGCGTTCCGTCGTTTTCACTTGAGCAATGTTCACCTCCCATTCATTAGCCTATAACTTTATCACTACTTATCACAATGAACTGATCTATGTCTTGTTTTTTCCGCCACCAATTAGGCTTTCTTTGGGTGGTACATTTTGCTAAGAGCCACTTTACTGTAAATTTTAACAGGAAGAATAAGAAAAAAACTGAAAAAATTCATTATTTTTCAGTTTTCAGCCAATATAGTTTTAAAATAATACATGCCTCCATAATTAAAACTCACGTATTGTATTTGCCCATATGTCCCGGTTATTACACCGTTAAAATTATGTCCCTATCACGATGTATGGCGACAATATTTTGTTTGGAAATAAAGGTGCATTTTTTCCGTTTTGCATCCATCACTATTTACAAGTTTAAAATAAAAAAAAAGAAATATTTCATCTTTACATTGATATTTAAAAAGTTTAGACCCTTAGGTAAATATTTATGCGTTTTTTTATTTTTTTTATTTAGGTATTTTTGGGAGGGTGGGATGTAAACAGTAGTTTTAGAATGTAAATGTGTGTTGAGTTTTATTTTATTTTTTTACTTTTAGTTGTAGTTTTACTTTTTGGCCACAAGATGGCGGCCATGAGTTTGTTTACATGGCGTTTACATGACGTCACTCTAAGCGTAACATACGCTTAGAGAGACGCATGGGGGAAACAACAGCCAGAAAAAGCTAAGCTTCCGAGAGAAGCTGTCGCTTTTTTAGCGGGGGAGAGGAATCAGCGATCGGGCACCATGGCCCGATTCACTGATTGCCTGGGCTAACGATCCGCGGCTGGGAGTTAGCGTGCACGCGCGCGACTGGCCGCGGGAGCGCATATGGTGCCTGGACGTAGTTTCTACGTCCAGGAACCAAAATAGGTTAAAGTAAATGGGAACCAAGTTAAAATGAACCAGATACTTAAGGAGAGGGAGGGAAGGAGGCTCTGGGCCCTATAGAGCCTCCCCCCTTCTCTCCCTGTCTCCGTTACAGCGCTGGCTCCCCCGGTAGCGGTATCCGACCAATTTGCCCCCAAAAGGAGGCTTCGGGAGCCCGATTGCTAGGGCCATTTTCCACTAGCTGTGTTTTTGCCCAAGACGCATTTGTGTTTGTTTCTTAACCAGTTTGGCCTATCTGGACGAGCTTCCTCGTCCAGATAGGCACTGGTGCTGCCGCCGGCTCGTGCGCGCCCCCGCGCGCGCTCCCGCTGCCCGCCGCTAGCCCCCCGATCAGTGAATGGGAATATAATTCCCATTCTCCGATCTAACTTCCCCGCAGAAATACCGACGCTTTCTCTCCAGAGAGCGCGGTATTTCTGCCCCCAGGAAACAACTCCTCAGCATTTTAGTTCCTAGATGCGAGCTGGTTCGCATCTAGGACTTTTTTCACTGTGGCCATCTTGTGGCCAAATAGTAAACTGCACCCACATACATTTTTGATTAAAAAAAAACATTATTTTACATTTAAAATTAGCAGTTTCCCTCCCACACCAAAAATTACCCACATACACTTTTTTTATTAAAAAAAAAAAAAAAAAAAAACAATTAAAAAACAAAACAAAAACAACATAAATAGTTACCCAAGGGTCTGAACTTTTTAAATATGCATGTCAAGAGAATATGTTATTATATTATTTAAAATTATAAGCTTATAAATAGTGATGGACGCAAATTTAAAAAATGCACCTTTATTTCTAAATGAAATATCGGCACCATAAATTGTGATAGGGACATCGTTTAAATGGTGTAATAACCGGGACAGATGGGCAAATAAAATACATGCGTTTTAATTACGGTAGCGTATATTAATTTCAAACTATAATGGCCAAAAACTGAGAAATAATGAATTTCTTCCGTTTTTTTCTTATTCTTCCTGTTAAAATGCATTTACAGTAAAGTGGCTCATAGCAAAATGTATCACCCACAGAAAGCCTAATTGGTGGCGGAAAAAACAAGCTATAGATTAAGTAGCAATAAAGTTATAGGCGAATGAATGGGAGGTGAACGTTGCTCGGATGCATGAGATTTTCGGCACTGCGGCGCTGAACCGGTTAAAGCGTTATAAAACCCTGACATAATATTCAATAAAAAACATGTTTTCCTAGTTTTTATATGTCATACAATTAGCATATTTGCTTTTGTGCATAAGTATTATTATTCATTTAGAAATTATACGTTCCCAAAGTGCACTTTTTTTTTCTCTGAGAGCTGCCTTTGCATTTTATTCATAACTGCTTTATTCATCGTCTAACTTAAAGTGGATCCGAGATTAACTTTTACTCATTGCATAATTGTGTTCCTTTCCTATTTGTTTATAGGGCATTCCTTAAGCCAAATACTTTTTTTGTTTTAATACTCTAATTTCCTATAATCTAAACAAGCCTCGCCCACAGCTTTTCAGAGAGCCTTGGCACTATAGCAAGGGCTCATGGGAGCTCAGTCTGGGCAGGAGGAGAGCCAGAGATTTCAGTGGCAGAGGGGAGGAGGGGCGATTAGGCGGAGTGCTGAAGATGCAGATAATCTTTTGCCTGTGTGTAATGTTTACAAACATGGCTGCTGTCATTGTATCACCTGTAGAAATAATCATATTCTATTGAAGCTGTCTGTAGCTAGATTTGCTGTGTAAACTATCTAAACTTTAGATTAGATAAATAGACAAGTTACTTGTTATAGATAGTTTTCAATCTCGGATCCGCTTTAAGCATAAATGCTTTCTTATGCTTTCTGATTGTCTCACTGTCTTCAGGGGAGTGTCTGTCAGAGAAGGGTTTGTTTACATTCCTCACTTGATACAATTAAACACAAGATAACATTATCTACAACTTCCGATTGTCCAGCTTTTCCGGCAGGGGAGCTTCTAAGTCCTGTGTGTAACCCTTTGAATGTTGTTCTAGTAAAAAAAAAAAAAATGCTGGTTGTATATAATATGTTGTAAATAATCTATTAGAGCAAATAGAAATGCTGGGTTTCATTCCGCTTTAAGTGCAGCCTGTTAAAATAAGAATCTTGGGTGGCCTTTTCCACTGCTGCGTTCCGATGTTTAAAAAATACGCAAACGCATGTCTGTGTGATTATGATGTGTTTGCGTTTCAATGTAAAGTATAGGAACGCATGAAAAACTTATAAAAATGCGTTTTTGTTTTGATTTAACCACTAGTATCTGTTTTTAAAAATCAAGACAACACTTGCCAATCAGAAAAACGGAAAGGCAAACGCATAAAATCAAAATAGGTCACAAACGCAAGCGTTTTGCAGTTGAAAAGGGCCACTACTGAAGACGAGCTGCTCCATACTGCGCATGTGCAAGCGCCCTCTCTCACACACACCCGCATGCGCAGTATGGAGCCGCCTGTCTTTGAGAGGACTGCCGAAGTCCCCCGCACTGGCGCACGGAAGGGGGTGTTCCGGGTGTCTGGAACACCCCCCCCTGCACCGAGATCGGAAGTGGGGTTGCCGTATGTGTATACGGCAGAGGGTCCGAGGGTCTGACTGGCAGCAGGGGCACCCGAGGCCTCACGCTGCAGGGGGCCTCGCTTGCTGCTGGCAGCGGGCGTACGGGCAGCTGCGGGGAGAAGACTTTCCACTTACCTTCCTCGATCCTGCCAGCTTCTATCTACATCCTGTCCCGGCCGGCGTCTGTTGTTCTGGTAACAGCGCCCCCTGTGAGGACGTACCGCATGTCATCACAGGGGGAGCTCTTACCGATGCGACGCGCGCCGGGAGAGGATGAAGATAGAAGCTGCGTGCAGGATGAAGACAGGTAAGTGGAAACTCCTCTCTCTCTGCTCCCTCCGCCTACCTATCTAATTTATCTATGGGCATATACCTATCTAATTTATACTTGGGGACATATACCTATCTAATCTATACTGGGGGGCATATACCTATCTAACCTATACTGGGGGGCATATACCTATCTAAGCTATACTGGGGGGCATATACCTATCTAATCTATACTGGGGCATATACCTATCTAATCTATACTGGGGGACATATACCTATCTAATTTATCTATGGGCATATACCTATCTAACTTATACTTGGGGACATATACCTATCTAATCTATACTGGGGGGCATATACCTATCTAATCTATACTGGGGGACATATACCTATCTAATCTATACTGGGGGGCATATACCTATCTAACCTATACTGGGGGACATATACCTATCTAATCTATACTGGGGGACATATACCTATCTAATCTATACTGGGGGGCATATACCTATCTAATCTATACTGGGGGGCATATACCTGTCTAATCTATACTGGGGGGCATATACCTATCTAATCTATACTGGGGGACATATACCTATCTAATCTATACTGGGGGGCATATACCTATCTAACCTATACTGGGGGACATATACCTATCTAATCTATACTGGGGGACATATACCTATCTA
This sequence comes from Hyperolius riggenbachi, assembly GCF_040937935.1. NCBI lineage: Eukaryota > Metazoa > Chordata > Amphibia > Anura > Hyperoliidae > Hyperolius > Hyperolius riggenbachi. The sequence continues at coordinate 285,678,382 of NC_090653.1, forward strand.
ATCTATACTGGGGGGCATATACCTATCTAATCTATACTGGGGGGCATATACCTATCTAACCTATACTGGGGGACATATACCTATCTAATCTATACTGGGGGACATATACCTATCTAATGTATACTGGGGGACATATACCTATCTAACCTATACTGGGGGACATATACCTATCTAATCTATACTGGGGGACATATACCTATCTAATCTATACTGGGGGGCATATACCTATCTAATCTATACTGGGGGGCATATACCTATCTAATCTATACTGGGGGTCATATACCTATCTAATCTATACTGGGGGGCATATACCTATCTAATCTATACTGGGGGGCATATACCTATCTAATCTATACTGGGGGACATATACCTATCTAATCTATACTGGGGGACATATATCTATCTAATCTATACTGGGGGGCATATACCTATCTAAGCTATACTGGGGGGCATATACCTATCTAATCTATACTGGGGGACATATACCTATCTAATCTATACTGGGGGGCATATACCTATCTAAGCTATACTGGGGGGCATATACCTATCTAAGCTATACTGGAGGCATATACCTATCTAACCTATACTGGGGGCAACTATATGGGCTACCTAGAAACTGCTAGTATTTGGCTCCACCCACTCCATGTTTTGGCCACGCCCACACACCGCTTTCAGGAATCCCCCCCTTGGAAATCCTGGATTTGCCCCTGCCCTGTGACAGGGGATTTAAACACAGGAGCCATCGTTGCACCGACGGCACCGGGAGAGGAGACCGGAAGGCTTTATAGGACCCAGAGCCTGCCTTCTCCTTAGGTAAGCATCTGGCTTGTTTTTTCATATCGATTCCCATTAGCTGCTGCTGCTGCCGATTGGGTTCTCTGCATCCCACACACACCGGTATACCAATCCCAGACCCCCATCAGAGGCATCCAGGGCACACTGATTTCCAAAACACCAATGGGAATCATCCCTGAGCGCCATGGAGGATTTTCATTGGTCCGCTACTTGTCGAACTAATGAGGTTCCTCCCTGGAGAGTGACGATTCCCATTGGTCTGTTGAAAACCAATAGTAGCCTGATGCTTGTGCTGGCGCTCTGGGACCGGTATACGGGCGTTTCTTCTGTCCAGGGACCCAAATGGACGGCAGCAGGTGAGTAGTTTTGTGAAACGCACTCCCATTCCCATAAGCTGGCAATGATTTAGTCGCCATCCGCTTTGTCCGACTGATCTGGAAGAATCTGGCAGGACCTAAAGTTAATTTGTTTTTGGTCAGCTGCTCCCACTTAACAGCCATGCTTTTGGTGTATATGCATAGTTTCTGTTTGGGTTCAAGGTGCGTTTGTAGTTCTTGGGGGGGCTCAGCGCACCTCTGATTGGAGGCCATTCGGAGGCGGCCTGGTGTTGCGCTGATCCACCTTTTGCGCAATTTTCAATTTTCGATTTTATTTGATTAGCCGCACCCAGGCTATGCATATACATAGGTTAGGATTTAGTTAGTGTTAGGCCCCTCCCATGGAGGATTGACTTCTTCGCAGTGGGAGTGACGAGTACTTAATAGGTTGCATGCAAGCTGTTACAGGAAACCAACATCCTCCTCCAGTGGTAGACAGGTCATGTGTATGCTTGGTGTGTATTATATCCCACAAGTGGGGCTTGCACTCTTTTGCAGGTAGGCACTAGTCTGTTTTTAAGTAGCGCTGTTCATTTCCTTGCTATGTACTAATTTAATTTGTTTTTGGTCAGCCGCTCTCACTTAACAGCCATGCTTTTGGTGTATATGCAGAGTTTCTGTTTGGGTTCAAGGTGCGTTTGTAGTTTCTGGGGGGGCTCAGCGCATCTCTGATTGGAGGCCATTCGGAGGCGGCCTGGTGTTGCGCTGATCCACCTTTTGCGCAAGACCTAAAGTTGGGTTCCGCTAGTCAAAGCAGAATGAATGGGTCTGTTCGAAGGACCAATGTGAACGGATCTTATTGCTTTGCATAGAATCCATTTGCATATGTCCGGATCCATTTTATTCAGTTCTGCTTAACCACTTAATGACAAGCTGACTTATAAAAACATCCTTCTAGAGCCTCTCAATGGCTCCAGGACGTTTTTATACGTCAGACAGTGCTGCTGCAGCTGTGTGCATGCACATGCGTGCTCCCGCACGTGCATTCCCGTGCACGTGAAAATAGTGAAGAAAAAAAAACACCAAACAAAAAATACACCTTTATTTCCAAATACTATATTGTCACCATACTTTGTATTAGGGACATAATTAAAATCTTGTGATAACCAGAACAAATAGGCAGATAAAATGTGTGGGTTTTATGCACAGTATGTTTATATTAAAACAATTGGGGATGAAATTGGAGAAATAGTGTATTTTTTCCTTGTTTTTCCCTTTAAAATGCATAGAAAATAAAGTAATTACTGAAAATAAATATTAACCCCAAAAAGCCCAATTGGTGGTGAAAAAAACAAGATATAGATTATTTCATTGTGATTAGTAGTGATTAAGCTACTGGCAAATGAAAGGGAGGAGCACTGAAAGGTGAAAATCGCTCTTGTCCGTTAGGGTAAAAACCGCCTTGGGGTGAAGTGGTTAAAGGATACCCGAGGTGACATGTGACATGATGAGATAGACATGTGTATGTACAGTGCCAAGCACACAAATAACTATGCTTTGTTCCTTATTTTTTTTCTCTGCCTGAAAGAGTTAAATATCAGGTATGTAAGTGGCAGTTTCTGCCCGGGTCGGGACTGGGTCATATTACAGTGTGACTCTCACTGATAAGGAATTACAACTATAAAACACTTTCCTAGCAGAAAATCGCTTCTGAAAGCAGGAAAGCGATAAAGGGTCAATAATTCATAGATTTCGGTGGCAGCCTTTGAAGATTGACGACCCCTGGATGGGTCTGCATCTTCTGCACATGTACAAGTGACAAAAATGAAGAGGATGAGAAAGGCAATCGTCACTGCAGGTGCTTTATTCCAACAGCGAGGCACAGTATTCCAGTACAAAACAATGTAGCTGAAAGAGGTCACATACGATCTTGTAGAGTGTGGTGGTGCGGTGGGTGCTGGGAACAGGTGCCTGATGGCCGTTTCGCGCTATAAATGCACTTCCACGGAGGCTAGGAACATCCTAGCCTCCGTGGAAGCGCATTTATAGCGCGAAACGTACTTCATTTTTGTCTACACTGCCTCTCACTCATATCTGAGCACGCAGATTGTACCAAAGCGGGAGAAGTGTGTGAACCCTGCCTGCATCATTCCAGTGTCATCATTCCAGTGTCAACTATAACAGAAGTTCTATTACCGGTATGTCCGAGTTTACTATACCAGGCATTACTCTCATATACTTATAATAGTGCTTGGCCAGGACCTGGACACTTAGTTTACTATACCCAAAGTTCTACTATATCTGAGTTTACTATAACGAGACTATACAGTAAAACCATGAAAATAGTTCTGTAAACAAATATACCACCTATAGGACAATAAAAACATAATGACCATTAAAAAGAAAATGTCAAATGTTTTTTCTAAAGCCAGATAAAAGAATAAACTTAGAGGAACTTCAGCCTAAACAAACATATTGTCATTAAGTTACATTAGTTATGTTAATTAAAATAGATAGGTAATATAATCTCTTACCCACCCTGTTTCAAAAGAACAGGCAAATGTTTGATTTCATGAGGGTAGCCATCTTTTTGGTTGAAAGGAGGTTTCTTTGATGGGTGGAGCTTAGCTAAAAATGCAGCTTAAAATGATGCTTTGGTAAGAAAAACAAAGTTCTGATGCTGTGAAACTGTTAAAAAACACCAAGCCTTTCCAGTGCTGCTGAGTAGATTTTTAGTCCGGAGGTTCAGTTTAACTACTTAAAGGGAATGTCCAAGCAAAATACAGAAATGAGTTTCACTTACCTGGGGCTTCTACCAGCCCCATGCAGCCATCCTGTGCCCTCGTAGTCACTCACTGCTGCTCCAGTCCCCCGCTGGCAGCTTGCCGACCTTGGAGGTCGGCGGGACGCATTGCGTACATTTTTACGCATTCCCATTAGTCCAGGAACATTAACACATACATTTTTACGCATTACTGGTTCAACGCGTAAAAATTTACGCATTGAACCAGTAATGCGTAAAAATGTATGTGACAACGTTCCTGGACTAGCGGGAATGCGTAAAAATGTACGCCTCCGAGGTTGGCAAGCTGCCAGCGGGGGACTGGAGCAGCAGTGAGTGACTACGAGGGCACAGAATGGCTGCATGGGGCTGGTAGAAGCCCCAGGTAAGTGAAACTCATTTTTTTTTTTATTTTGCTTGAACCTTCCCTTTAATGGTTTTAGTACAGTACATCTACTCCCCTAAAAACTTCATCTTAACCTCAGGGGAGTAAATATCCGTACTCCCGTCTAAATCGCCGCTGTGTGCTCTCTTGCTTGCCCGTGCGTGCGATCCTGCACTTGTTATCGCCGCCACCCGTTACCCCGAAGAACAATGAATGGGAACGTAGTTCCTTGTGTCAACCTACGTTCCCTGTGTCAGCGTTTTAGGTCACCGTGTCAATGATGGCAGCATCAATGTGATGCCTGCGGCCATTTGTAAACACTGTAATTACCCTTACACTCATTACTTCCTGTTTTGCATACTAAAAGCTAACACAGGAGGCTAATGAGTGAGGACATCTTGTGGTCAAATAGTAAAATTACACCTTCATCCATTTATTTTAATTAAGAGCCCTACACATAATTTATGATTAACCCCTTACCTCCCACACTCTTCCATAAATACCCACATGAACCTTTTGCATAAAAAAAACAAAAATACAATAAAAAAAAATTCCAAACCATAAATGGTTATCTTGGGAAATGAACTTTTTTTTTAATACGTATGTCAAGAGGGTATATTAATGTTATTTTTTTAAATTATGGGCTTGTAAATAGTTATGGATGCAATACTGAAAAAATGCACCTTTATTTCCAAATAAAATATTGGCACCATACGTTGTAGTTCGAACATCATTTAAATGGTGTAATAACCAGAACAAATGGCCAAATAAAATACATGGCCTTTAATTATGGTAGCATGTATTATTTTAAAAGTATAATGGTCAAAAACTGAGAAATGAATTTTTTTCAATTTTTTTATTAATATTCCCATTAAAATGCATTTTAGAAAAAAATAATTCTTAGCGTAATGTATAACCCAAAGAAAGCATAATTGGTAGTGGAAAAAAACAAGATATAGATCATATTGTTGTGATAAGTGGTGATACAGTTATTGGCAAATGAATGGGAGGAGTGCTGAAATGTGAAAATTGCTCAGATGCATAAGGTGAAAATACACTGAAGGCTGAAGTGGATATTAGAACAGAAATGTAAGATAAAGCTGTAGTTCTCGGTATTGAGGGTATTGCTGGTAACGATTTCTTGTCACACTGAAGGAATATTGAAGAAATCCTGGCTGCGAAGGGGGAGGCGGTCAGACGCGTGATGGGAGATGATGCCCTGGAACTGCTTCTCGAGAATCGCGCGACAGGCAAGACTTCGCAGGAGCAGGATGATCACGACAAGAATCTGCCACCGTCCATCCCCGGAGAGAAGCCGGTCACATGACTCAGGGATGACCAATGGACTGATCTGCCGCCTTGCGGAGCCGGAGGGGGGCTCTTCCTCATCCCCCCTGTTATAAAGCTGGGGAGTCAGGAATGGACTCTGGTATCTCTGTACTGTATATTTTATATCATTTTCATTATTTAATTGACTTTGCAGCACTTCTAATTAAAGGGTTTTTTTTGGCTGTGATAAGTTGGTTTTGGATTAGAAAAAATTGGCGAGGTAGAGATAAGGCTGGAGGAAGCCCCAGATATGTATAATTTTTTTTTTTTTTTTTTTTATTAACCAGCTGAGCGGTCTGGACGAGCTCAGCTCGTCCAACACCGCCAGCGGCTGCCGCTCAGGCCCTGCTGGGCCGATTTTAACGAAATAAAAAGCAGCACACGCAGCCGGCACTTTGCCAGCCGCGTGTGCTGCCTGATCGCCGCCGCTCTGCGGCGATTCGCCGCGAGCAGCGGCGAAAGAGGGCCCCCCTAGCCGCCTGAGCCCAGCGTAGCCGGAACAAAAAGTTCCGGCCAGCGCTAAGGGCTGGATCGGAGGCGGCTGACGTCAGGACGTCGGCTGACGTCGATGACGTCACTCCGCTCGTCGCTATGGCGACGATATAAGCGAAACAAGGAAGGCCGCTCATTGCGGCCTTCCTTGTTTATTCTGGGCGCCGGAGGCGATCGGAAGATCGCCTCCGGAGCGCCCTCTAGTGGGCTTTCATGCAGCCAACTTTCAGTTGGCTGCATGAAATAGTTTTTTTTTAATTTAAAAAAAACCCTCCCGCAGCCACCCTGGCGATTTAATCAGAACGCCAGGGTGGTTAAAGGGGTTCTGTGGATATTTTTAAAAACAAAAACTGACACTTACCTGGGGCCTCTACCGGCCCCCTGCAGCTGTCCTGTCCCACATCGGTCATCTATGATCCGCCATTTCCCGCCGCCGGTTACCGTCCAATTATTCGTAGACAAATGCAACTGCGCGGCCTCGCTCCCTCTCGCAGTACGAGGAAACTTCGTACGCAGGAGGCTCCTGGAAACGGGAGCGAGGACACGGCCGCGCAGTTGCATTTGTCTAGTTAGACTAATAATTGGACAGTAACCGGCGTCGGGGAACAGAGGATCGTAGATGACGGTGTGGGACAGGACAGCTGCAGGGGGCCGGTAGAAGCCCCAGGTAAGTGTCAGGTTTTTAAAGTCCCCATCTCAGGCTTACTTTATATAGACTCTGCCTACATTGTTTGAAATCTGCTCTACATGAGTTCTGTGTTATGATGTCTGACCCCCAACTGCTCCTCCCATAGCCTTTGAGTGAGCGGGTCAGCGGGGTGCATCATATTCTCATACCGTCCGTAGCTGGGCACAGTAGCAGGCTAAAGTGGCATCTGCAGGTTTACAATGTCCAGTTGCTTAAAGGATACCCGATGTGACATGATGAGATAGACATGGGTATGTACAGTGCCTAGCACACCAATCACTAAGCTGTGTTCCTTTTTTTCTTTCTCTGCCTGAAAGAGTTAAATATCAGGTATGCAAGTGACAGTTCCTGTCTGAGTCAGGACTGGGTCAGACTACAGTGTGACCCTCGCTGATAAGAAATTACAGCTATAAAACACTTTCCTAGTAGAAAATGGCTTCTGAGAGCAGGAAAGAGATAAAAAAAGGGTCAATAGTTCATAGATTTTAGCTCTGGCATACTTCAATGAAAGTGTCAAAAACAATAAAACATATAACAATAAACAAAATAAAATGTGGAATATATTAAGTAATTTTTAGAAGGACGTTAGATACAATTTTTTTTATCTCAATAGTTTATTTTCACCGTTGGTGTCCTTTAACCTCTTGAGGACTGCTGTGTTAAACCCCCCTAAAGACCAGGCCATGTTATGTTAAATAGGCCACTGCAGCTTTAAGTCCAAGCTGCAGGGCCGCACAACTCAGCACACCAGTGATTCCCCCCCCCCCCTCCCTTTTTTCCCCACCAACAGAGCTCCCCCCCGGTGTATATTTTCTTATACACATATTTATTTTATTTTTGTACTAATAAATTTCCCTATTTTTTATTCTTCCGCAAGGCCCGCCAGCCAATCACTGTGATCGGCTGTCATAGGCTGTCCCCAGTACAGCGCTGCCTTAGATCGCAGCGCTGTACATGCTAATTAGACAGCAGTTTCGCCGTCTGACAGTCTCCGGCGCTTGGAGACTGATGGCAGAGCTCCGCCTACCAACAGGCAGTGTGCGCGGATCTGCAATGGCCGACCCCAGGACTGATCGGCGTGACGTGGCCGTGTAGCAGTTAAAGCAGAACTGCTGTCCCTAGTATAACACATAATGAGGAGGGATGAACTGTGTAATTCAGAGTCCAAATTACACAGAAGTTTTACATATACAGACCGCGGGGGGTATGGGGGGGGGGGCAGTACAAGAATCCAGAGACTTCCCTCTTCATAGGTAAACGCCTCACTTTTATTTTTTTGTCAGGTTCTCTTTAATACAGTAGAATCTGGTTACAGTAAACTCTGATATAGTAAACCTCTGGATATGGTAAACTCAGTCCTCAGGTCCCAGCAAATGCCTCTGTATAAATATACAATGCATGACCAATTCTGATATAGTAAACTACTGATATAGTACATTACTTTTCCTGGCCCCTTGGAGTTTACTATAATGGGATTCTACTGTAATAAATTAATTGATTATTGCATATTCAGTAGTGGTGCATTGTGGGTAACCACAAATGTTCACTTATAGCTAAATTCTGTTTTAAGAAGGCAAACCACACCAAGCATTGCTTATTACTAGGAGGGCTTTTCGGTCTCCTTTATCCCCTATACATTCCTAGTGGTTTGGGTCACCCCGAGCTGCTAGGTTACTCTGTTGGTTAGAAAGTATCTTGTAGTTGTGCAGGATGGGCACTAGGTGTCGCAGTGAGGCCAGAGAGAGGCGTCATACAGCAGCTGGTGGCATTGCGTCTTGTAGTTGTGCAGGATGGGCATTAGGTGGCGCAGTGAGGCCAGAGAAAAGCATCATGCAGCAGCTGGTGGCATTGTGTCATGTAGTTGTGCAGGATGGGCACTAGGTGGCGCAGTGAAGCCAGAGAAGCATCATGCAGCAGCTGGTAGCATTGGGTCTTGTAGTTGTGCAGGATGGGCACTAGGTGGCACAGTGAGGCCAGAGAGATGGCATCATGCAGCAGCTGGTAGCATTGGGTCTTGTAGTTGTGCAGGATGGGCACTAGGTGGCGCAGTGAGGCCAGAGAGAGGCATCATGCAGCAGCTGGTGGCATTGCGTCTTGTAGTTGTGCAGGATGGGCATTAGGTGGCGCAGTGAGGCCAGAGAAAAGCATCATGCAGCAGCTGGTGGCATTGAGTCTTGTAGTTGTGCAGGATGGGCGCTAGGTGGCGCAGTGAGGCCAGAGAGAAGCATTATACAGCAGCTGGTGGCATTGTGTATTGTAGTTGTGCAGGATGGGCACTAGATGGCGCAGTGAGGCCAGAGAGAAGCATCATGCAGCAGCTGGTAGCATTGTGTCTTGTAGCTGTGCAGGATGGGCACTAGATGGCGCAGTGAGGCCAGAGGGAAGCATCATGCAGCAGCTGGTAGCATTGTGTCTTGTAGTTGTGCAGGATGGGCACTAGGTGGCGCAGTGAGGCCAGAGAGAAGCATCATGCAGCAGCTGGTAGCATTGCGTCTTGTAGTTGTGCAGGATGGGCATTAGGTGGCACAGTGAGGCCAGAGAGATGGCATCATGCAGCAGCTGGTAGCATTGTCTTGTAGTTGTGCAGGATGGGCACTAGGTAGCGCAGTGAGGCCAGAGAGAAGCATCATGCAGCAGCTGGTGGCATTGTGTATTGTAGTTGTGCAGGATGGGCCGTAGGTGGCGCAGTGAGGCCAGAGAGAAGCATCATGAAGCAGCTGGTAGCATTGTGTCTTGTAGTTGTGCAGGATGGGCACTAGGTGGCGCAGTGAGGCCAGAGAGGAGCATCATGCAGCAGCTGGTAGCATTGTCTTGTAGTTGTGCAGGATGGGCACTAGGTAGCGCAGTGAGGCCAGAGAGAAGCATCATGCAGCAGCTGGTGGCATTGTGTATTGTAGTTGTGCAGGATGGGCCGTAGGTGGCGCAGTGAGGCCAGAGAGAAGCATCATGAAGCAGCTGGTAGCATTGTGTCCTGTAGTTGTGCAGGATGGGCCGTAGGTGGCGCAGTGAGGCCAGAGAGAAGCATCATGCAGCAGCTGGTAGCATTGTGTCTTGTAGTTGTGCAGGATGGGCGCTAGGTGGCACAGTGAGGCCAGAGAGACGCATCATGCAGCAGCTGGTAGCATTGTGTCTTGTAGTAGTGCAGGATGGGCACTAGGTGGCACAGTGAGGCCAGAGAGAAGCATCATGCAGCAGCTGGTAGCATTGTGTCTTGTAGCTGTGCAGGATGGGCACTAGGTGGCGCAGTGAGGCCAGAGAGAAGCAGCAGCTGGTAGCATTGGGTTTTGTAGTTGTGCAGAATAGGCACTAGGTGGCGCAGTGAGGCCAGAGAGAAGCATCATACAGCAGCTGGTTGCATTGTGTCTTGTAGTTGTGCAGGATGGGCAGTAAGTGGCGCAGTGAGGCCAGAGAGAAGCATAATGCAGCAGCTGGTAGCATTGTGTCTTGTAGTTGTGCAGGATGGGCACTAGGTGGCGCAGTGAGGCCAGAGAGAAGCATCATGCAGCAGCTGGTAGCATTGTGTCGTGTAGTTGTGCAGGATGGGCACTAGGTGGCGCAGCGAGGCCAGAGAGAAGCATCATGCAGCAGCTGGTAGCATTGCGTCTTGTAGTTGTGCAGGATGGGCACTAGGTGGCGCAGTGAGGCCAGAGAGAAGCATCATGCAGCAGCTGGTAGCATTGTGTCGTGTAGTTGTGCAGGATGGGCACTAGGTGGCGCAGCGAGGCCAGAGAGAAGCATCATGCAGCAGCTGGTAACATTGTGTCTTGTAGTTGTGCAGGATGGGCGCTAGGTGGCGCAGTGAGGCCCGAGAGGAGCATCATGCAGCAGCTGGTGGCATTGTGTCGTGTAGTTGTGCAGGATGGGCACTAGGTGGCGCAGTGAGGCCATAGAGAAGCATCATGCAGCAGCTGGTAGCATTGTGTCTTGTAGTTGTGCAGGATGGGCAGTAAGTGGCGCAGTGAGGCCAGAGAGGAGCATCATACAGCAGCTGGTAGCATTGTGTCGTGTAGTTGTGCAGGATGGGCACTAGGTGGCGCAGCGAGGCCAGAGAGAAGCATCATGCAGCAGCTGGTAACATTGTGTCTTGTAGTTGTGCAGGATGGGCGCTAGGTGGCGCAGTGAGGCCCGAGAGGAGCATCATGCAGCAGCTGGTGGCATTGTGTCGTGTAGTTGTGCAGGATGGGCACTAGGTGGTGCAGTGAGGCCAGAGAGAAGCATCATGCAGCAGCTGGTGGCATTAAAGAGAGTCTGAAGCCAAATGAAATACTTATTTTTACCTGCTATTTATGTTAAGCAATATGAGCAGAGATGAAACGCTGCATCCTCGCGGCAGAACGAGTACTTTATACCCCCCAAATCCGGGGGGAAAATTCCACGACTTTCCAGGTTGCGGATTTTGCTGCCCGGGGAAGCAGAGCCTGTACTGAAGTCAATCTCCGTGCGGATCTCCGCCTCTCCCTGTGAAAGTAGATTGAGAGGGACGGGGAGAGGTGGCAATCTGCGGAGATTGACTCCAGTAGAGGCGGAGCTACAGCACAAAGCTCTGCCTCTACCAGGAAGCGCTCCCCCATTTTTGCCCCAGGGATTTGCGGGGGGGGGGGGGGGGGGTATAAAGACCTCGTTCTGCCGCGGGAATGTTTCAGTGTTTTAGCACTGCTCATATTGCTTAAAGAGAACCAGAGATGAAGCACCCTCATGTATTTTACCATATATATCAATGGGAACATGACAGTAAACACCTACCCTGCTCTCTGTTTCATTCTTCACTGCTAAATCTGCTTGTCATCAGTCTGCTTGTTATCAGCCCTGATCAGTCTCCTGTGATGTCTCTTCAAGCCCAAGTCTGCCCCCTTGTGGCTCTGATTTCCTGCTATTTATCCTTGAAACAGCAAAGCAGAGCCACAAGGGGGCAGGCTTGGGCTTGAAAAGACATCACAGAACACTGACTCAGCTATAATTATTCCGGTGAAAGCTAGGCTGAATGCTCACTCTGGGATTCTTAGGGCTGATAGCAGGCAGACTGAGCAGAGAAGAATGAAACAGAGAGCAGGGTAGGTGGTTACTGTCATGTTCCCATTGATATATATGGTCAAATACATGAGGGTGCTTCGTCTCTGGTTCACTGCCTTTTGCCAACTGAGAGTTGCCAAAAGGAAGTACGCTGAGAGGATTAAACACAACCTGCGCTCGAATGACTCACGTGCTGTATGGAAGGGGCTTAAGGCTGCCACAAACTACAAGCCTCCCCCCCCAACATGCAGCACCCAGCCTGGAACTTGCTGAAGAACTTAGTAAATTCTACTGTAGGTTCGAGAGAACGGAGAGTCCAGAGAGGCACCTGGAATCTCCTGCCCCCTCTCCGTCCACTGTAAACACCCCGAGATCACCCTCTCCCTCTGAGGTCAGTGAGGCTGAGGTCCTGCAACTCCTATCAACTCTGAATGCCAGGAAAGCCTCCGGCCCGGATGGCGTTTCTCCTGCTTGCCTGAAAACCTGCTCACGGCAACTTGCTCCCATCCTATCCGCTATGTTCACGATGTCACTAAAAGAAGGCAAGGTCCCTGCATGCTTCAAGAGGTCCACTATCATACCTGTTCCCAAAAAGCAGGGGGCCGTCGACCTTAATAATTTTAGGCCTGTGGCCCTGACATCTGTTATCATGAAAACCCTGGAGCGCATAGTCCTGTCCTCCCTGAAGCACTCCACTACGCCCCTCCTTGACCCTTACCAGTTCGCCTACAGGGCGAACAGGTCCACAGATGATGCAATTAATATCTGCCTGGAGTTCATCAACGACCACCTTGACAGACCAGATGCGTACGCCAGAATACTACTCCTGGACTTCAGCTCAGCGTTTAATACCATCTGCCCACGCATTCTCCAGGATGATCTGGTCGCACTCGGCGCCCACCCAAGCCTACGCCTTTGGATCACAGACTTTCTCACCAATAGGTCCCAAGTCGTCAGGCTGGGCGACATTTGCTCACAACCAAGGACCACGAACACAGGTGCTCCTCAAGGCTGCGTCCTGTCTCCACTGCTGTTCTCCCTCTACACAAATAACTGCAGATCCGAGACCGACTGTCAAGGTCATCAAATTCGCTGATGACACCACCATTGTTGGCCTTATCACGAAGGATAATGTCGAGGAGTACCATCAGCAGGTGGTGAGAATCTGCAACTGGTGCAAGGAGAACAGGCTAGTGCTCAACACTGCGAAAACAGTTGAGCTAATCGTTGATTTCAGGAAGTCGGCTCCCGCCCCACCTCCAATTTACATTGATGGCACTGAGGTAGCTAGGGTTCCCTGCGCCCGACTTCTGGGCACGACCATCTCCAGTGTTCTCAGATGGACGACTAACATCACTGCCACCCAGCGGAAAGCCCAGCAGAGACTGTACTTCCTCCGCCAGCTGAGGAAGTTTGGCATGTCCCGAGAGATTCTGACTAGCTTCTACTCCGCCACCATCGAATCGATCCTCTGCTCTTCCATCTTAGTCTGGTATGCTGGCGCCACCACCAACGACAGGAACCGACTTCAGAGAGTCATCAGGTCGGCGGAGAGGATCATTGGGTGCTCCCTCCCCTCACTTGCCATCTTACATAAAAAGAGACTGCGATCTAGGGCACTGAGGATTGCTAATGACCCCTCACACCCAGGCCACCGCTACTTCAGGCTGCTTCCACTGGGGCGGAGGCTATGTGCCATTGCCACAAAGACCACTAGACACAGCAACTCATTCTTCCCCACGGCTGTCAGCCTCCTTAATTCCCTCCACATACTCCCATCAGGGCAATCCAAATGAGCTGCAGACCGGGCAGAGTCACAGAAAACCAGGCAACCGGCCCACGTGACTAACTGGGGGAATCTAATGTCACATTGGGATTGTGATGTATAATGTAACTGATGTAAAATGTAACTGTTGTAAAATGTAACTGTTGATGTCTGCTAGCTTGTTTTTTCTATCTGTCTTGTTCTTCTTTTCTCGAGCCACCTGTACTGTACTGTGCCAAAACCAATTCCGGGCATGGATCCATGTCATGCTTGGCGAAATAAAGATTTCTGATTCTGATTTCTGATTCTGACTTTAAGATCAATTGTAGGTAAAAAGAAGTATTTAAAGGACAACTGATTATTATTATTATTATTATTTATTAGATTTATATAGCGCCAACATATTACGCAGCGCTGTACAATAAATAGGCTTACAGACAATGATAACAGGGTTGACAGAACAATACAGGTAACGGACCATAGATACAACAATACAGGTAATAGCAATAAGATACACAACACAATGCAGATAATAGTACAATGCCAGATCATAAACTGGAATGGTAGTGGTAAAAAATTACCAGTTCCAAATTCTGGGTAAAGTGCACACAGTCAAGTATGATACACAAGGGGAGAGGGCCCTGCCAAAGGCTTACAATCTAGAGGGAGGGGCTGGTGACACAAAAGGAGGGGGTGCATCAAGAAGTTATTGGCAGAAAGGATTAGGGTAGTGTCGAGTTGATGTAGGCCTCCTTGAAGAAGTGAGTTTTGAGTGCTTTTTTGAAGGTGTTGAAGGTGGGAGCAAGCCTGATGGGCAGCGGGAGAGAGTTCCACAGGATAGGGGCAGCTCTAGTGAAGTCCTGCAGTCTGGCATGGGAGTGCGAGATGCGTGGGGTGGTTAAGAGGAGGTCGTTGGAGGAGCGAAGTGGGCGGCCAGGTGTATATCTGCTGACCAGGTCAGAGATGTAGGTTGGGCAGGACTTGTGTAAGGATTTGTATGCCAAACATAGGATCTTGAAGTTGATTCTGAAGTGAATTGGAAGCCAATGAAGGGATTTGCGTAGGGGAGTTGTGGAGACAGAGCGGTGGGAGGAGTAGATGAGTCTGGCTGCTGCGTTCATGATGGATTTTAGGGGGGCGATGCGGTTTTGAGGAAGGCCTGACAAGAGGGAGTTGCAGTAGTCCAGGCGGGAGATGATGAGGGCATGGACAAGGAGTTTGGTAGTGTCTGGGGTCAGGAAAGGCCGGATCTTGGAGATGTTGCGTAAGTGGAAATAGCAGGCTCTAGCTACGGTTTGGATGTGGGAGGTGAAGGAGAGGGCCGAGTCTAGGGTGACACCCAGGCAGCGGGCTTGTGTGGTTGGATGAATGATTGTGCCATTGACAGTGACATAGAGGTCAGTGGGGGGTGAAGCAGCACGGGGCGGGAAGATTAGGAGCTCAGTCTTATCCAGGTTTAATTTTAGGAACCTGGCAGACATCCATGATGAAATAGCTGAGAGACCAGAGGATACCTTCTCCATGGTGGTGGTGGAGAGGTCAGTGGTATGGAGGTAAATCTGGGTGTCATCTGCATATAGGTGATAGTTGAAACCCAGAGAGGAGATGAGTTTTCCTATGGAGGCGGTGTAAATGGAAAACAGCAGGGGACCAAGAACAGAGCCTTGGGGGACCCCAACTGAAAGTGGGAAGGAGGTTGAGGAGGAACCATTGAAGGAGGTCTTGAAGGAGCGATTTGAGAGGTAGGAGGAAAACCATGCTAGGGCACGGTCTTGGATACCCACAGATTGCAGTGACTGGAGTAGCAGGGAGTGATCAACAGTGTCGAATGCAGATGAGAGGTCTAGGAGGAGAAGGATAGTGTATTTTCCTTCGGCCTTGGCAAGCGTGAGGTCATTGACGACCTTGGTGAGGGCAGTCTCGGTGGAGTGACCTGGCCGAAATCCTGATTGTAGGGGATCAAATAGGGAGTTGGAGTCAAGGTAATGGGTCATGCGTTGGTGGACTAAACGCTCTAGGAGTTTAGATGCAAAAGGGAGTAAGGAGATAGGACGGTAGCTGGATGGAAGTGAGGGGTCTAGTGAGGGTTTTTTAAGTAGGGGAAGTACAGTGGCCTGTTTGAAGTCAGAGGGGAAGGTACCCGTAGAGAGGGAGAGGTTAAACAGAGTGGTGAGGACAGGAGCCAGAACAGGGAAGTGAGGACGGAGGCATTTGGATGGCACAGGGTCTAGGGGGCTGGAGGTGGCAGGAGAAGTGGCTAGGAGACGGCTGACTTGGTCCTCTGTGATAGGAGTAAAGGCAGTGAGTGGAGGGTGGGGTGGGGAATAGGTATTGGTGGGGGAGGAAGAGGTGGTGGAGTGGAGGCATGAGATTTCCCGTCGGATGCTGGCTATTTTGTCGGTAAAGTGGGTGGACAGATCAGTGGCTGAGAGGGCGGAGGTGGGGGGAGGAGTGGTGGGGTTAAGGAGGGAGTTGAAGGTGGCGAAGAGGCGCCGAGGGTTGGAGGCTTGGGATCCGATCAAGGCAGCAAAGTATTTTTGTTTAGCATCAGTTAATGCGGTATAGAACAGCTGCAGGTTGGCCTTGTACGCCAAGAAGTCGGAGTTGCTGCGGGATTTCCTCCATTTGCGTTCGTAGGTGCGTGTCTGTTTTTGGAGGTTGCGAGTGTGTGCATTGTGCCAGGGCTGGGGGTTGATGGGACGGCTGGGGCGGAATGTGGGGGGTGCAGCAATGTCTAGGGCTGCTGAAAGGGCCTGGTTGTATTTGGCCACAGCTTGGTTTGGGCAGGTAACGTTAGGGAGGGTGGATGAGAGGGAGTGGAGGGGGTTGGCTAGTGCAGTTGGGTCTAGGTTATGCAAATCTCTCTGCCAACGACCTGAGGGTGGAGGAGGGTTGGGGGAGGATGATGGGGAGATGGAGAAAGTGAGAAGGTGATGGTCGGAGAGGGGGAAGGGTGTGATGTCCAGGTTGGGGAGGGTGGCTGATTTTGAGAGAATCAGGTCGAGAGTGTGGCCAACTGATGAGAGAGATATATGGAGGCTGCCATGCTTATTTCCTTTTAAGCAATACCAGTTGCCTGGCAGCCCTGCTGATCCTCTGCCTCTAATACTTTCAGCCATAGACACTGAACAAGCATGCAGCAGATCAGGTGTTTCTGACATTATTGTCAGTTCTGACGAGATTAGCTGTATGCTTGTTTCTGGTGTAATTTAGACACTTCTGCAGCCAAACAGACCAGCAGGGCTGCCAGGCAACTGGTATTGTTTAAAAGGAAATAAACATGGAAACCTCCATAGTCTTCTCACTTCAGGTTCCCTTTAAAGTGAACCAGAGATGAAGCACCCTCTTGTATTTTACCTTATAAATCAGTGGGAACATGACAGTAAACACCTAATCTGCTCTTTGTTTCATTGTTCTCTGTTTAATCTGACTGTTATCACCTCTGATAAGAATCCCCGAATGAGCACTCAGTCTAGCTTTGCTAAAGATCATAGCTGAAATGACTCAGCTGTAATTATTCCCTGCGAATGCAGACTGAATGCTCAGTCCTGGATTCTTATCACAGCTGCTAACAGACACTTTTAGCAGTGAGGATGAAACAGAGAGCATGGTAAGTGTTTTCTCTAATGATCTTACTGATATATATAGTATAATACACAAGGGTGCTTCCTCTCTGGTTCCATTTAATGTGGCTTCAAGTGTCTTGTAGTTGTGCAGGATGGGCACTAGGTGGCGCAGTAAGACCAGAGAGAAGCATCATGTAATAATAATATAATAATCTGAACATTTGTATAGCGCTTTTCTCCTGTCGGACTCAAAGCGCTCAAGAGCTGCAGCCACTGGGACGCGCTCAAGAGGCCACCCTGCAGTGTTAGGGAGCAGCTGGTGGCAGCATTAGGTGGATGATGGTGACAGATTGGTGACACTGTGGGGTGGTAATGACACAGGACAGTTTATCTGCCATGTGTATCCAGCTTTAATTAGGCTGTCACTGCCCAGTGAGACTCCAGCTTCACCATCTATTAGGGGTGGGGGGGATTTTCAGAGGCCGCTGTGTGATTATGGGGGTCATGGAGGAGAGAGCCTCCACGATAGGACCTGTGCATATCCCCCCCCACTAACACACCCCAACCCAGCAAGAGGACCTGTCTGTCCTATATCTCGGCAAGACAAAAGTTTGCCTTCTTAAAGCTTACCAGAGCCCAAATGAATATGAGAAACAAGGGGAGCCGGCATGTATGGTGAGCAGCTGTCCTGATGGCCAACACTGCCCCCTGTTCTCTATCTCCTTCCTTTCGTAGCTAAATCCCCCCTGACAGCCTCTAGAGATGGCCCAAACGGTTCGACTGCGAACTTATTCGCGCAAACTTCGGTGGTTCGCAGAGAACCGCGAACTATATGCGAGTTCGACCCGCCCCCTATACTACATCATTAGGGTCAACTTTGACCCTCTACATCACAGTCAGCAGACACAGGGTAGCCAATCAAGCTACACTCCCTCCTGGAGCCCCCCCCCCCCTTATAAAAGGCAGGCAGCATCAGCCTTTTCACTCACTCGTGTGGCTGCAGTAATTAGATAAGGGAGAGAACCTGCTGTAGACATAGGGTAAGCTAAGTTAGGCTCTTGTGTAAGGCTTGTTAGCTTGCTCTTTGCTGATACTTATTGCTAAAAAGCACCCCTCAACAGCTCTATTGAGAGCTAATGTTGTTCTTGTGATCTATTTTTTTGTGTGTGTCTGTGTCCCACAGACACTTGTGTTGCATATACAGCCCTGTCAGTCAGTCGCAGCTGGCCCTTGACCCCTTGGTAATTCCTACTGTGCCACTGCCACGCCCAGCACATTCAGTGACTACCTGTGTGTGTGACAGCTGCACATTTGTAATACCAATCACTGCATACCTTCCTGTTCAGTGCACCTACCTACATGAGCACACACAGTGTTATATACTATCAGTCACACAGTTGCATGAATGGCAGACTTGCCCTCCATAACAGATTCTCGTTAAAGGCAAGTGGTGTCATCTCTGGCACACAGCGTTGGGTCAAGGGTCCATCTGACCACAGATGCCTGGTCTGCAAAGCACGGTTAGGGCAGGTACATTACTTATACAGCACAATGGGTCCTTCCTTAGATGTGTGGTGGTAGTCGTTTCTCAGGCTCCCACTCCGGACCGGAATCGAACCTTGATTCCCCGGCCATTACCCGTGGTCACCATGGTACTGAGAAAGTTTCACACAGTTGAATGAATGGCAGACTTGCCCTCCATAATAGATTCTCGTTGCAGGTACTGAACAGCCAGCAGAAAAAGTAATTTAAAAAAATAAATGTAAGCTTTAAAAAGACTCCGAGCTCAAAATAAATAATAAAATAGTACTCACCTGGGGCTTTCTGCAGCCCAGTGTAGGCTGGGCCGTCCCATGCCGGCGTCCTGGCTCTTCTCTCATCACCTCTTCAGAAACGGCTGGCGGGCGGCAGCTGGGCGACACTGGGACGAGTGTCGGGCTCCTTTTCCGTAAAAATGTCATTTGCTGACGTCATCACGGCGGCCGGCGTGACTACGGCGCATGCGCGATTAAACACAGTACAGTATAGGGTAGATTGGTAGCTGCCCCCCGTATAAGTTAGATAGGTAGCTGCCCCCCAGTATAGGTTAGATTAGGTAGCTGCCCCTCAGCCGTGGGGAGGGCAGCCCGACCATTCCCTCCCTTCCTCTCCCCGGGCCGACCTCCGTGCCCCTCCCCCCGTGCCCCCTCCTCCGACTGCAGAGTGAGCGCAGGGAAGCGCTGTAAATAGTAACTCACCTCCCTGGTTCAAATCGCCCCTCAATCGCCTAAGGGCTCCTCCTGTCTGCATAGCCGTGTATACACACTATACTAATTGTTTAGCAGGAAGCACCGTGTGTATAAGCGTCTATACAGAAGAAGAGACCAGCGGCAATTGGAACGCAGGCAGGTGAGTTACTATGTACAGCGCTATCCTGCGCTCACTTTGCAGTCGGAGGGGGGAGCACGGAGGGCGGCCCGGGGAGAGAAAGTAGGGAGAGGTCGGGCTGACTCCCCCTCCGTTACAGCGCCCCCCCCCCAGCGCTCAGGGCGGCCGGGGTCACCACACCTGGTGCGGGTCGCACTCCCCCCCCGCGCCCCCCCCCCAGGACGCAAGTGTCTCTACTTCCCCAATGCAGCCTGATCCGCTGAAGCATCTTTCTCTCCTGTTTTCCCCTCCTACCCCTCTGTTCCTCTCTGATTGGCCAATATGTCTCATGCTAAGACAATGCACTTTCTATAGTGAAAGGGGAAGGGGGGGGGGGGGGGGCGGGCGAAGGAGAGTAAGGCAGGAAATGACATCAGGATTGGCTTCAAAATAGCGACAGTTAAAATAGGAAATGCTAAGAAGGATTTTCTCATTTTTTACTGTAGAAAAAGCACTAAAATCAAAATGCGGACAGTGCAATACATGTGTTATGTAAGTAGTAGTGTTGTCCGGATCATGAACGATTCGGATCTTTGATCCGAATCTCTTTTGTGAGTCGAATCATCAAAATGAGTGATTCGGATCGCAAAGGGGGCAGGGCCAGGAGCGGCACGCCCACCTCTCAGCGGGCAGCGGGGTCCTGGAAGCAGAGCAGAGATGGATCGCTCAGTTGGAGGGGAGCCAGCCTTGCAGGGACAGGTAGATGAGAGAGAGGGGACATGGGTGCCACTGCCAGATATGTGTAGAGCACACATACTGGCTATAATGTGCTGCTCATTTTAGGCTGTCTGTTCTGTAGTTGTGAACAAATTGGAAACTTTTGGCTCAGAAGCACAGCTCAGTAACTTTGTAGACAGCGTGCTGGGCTAGGACAGGGCAGGCACTGTAATTGCCGTGCAATATGATCCTCCTGCACTCGGCTCTAAACAGCTGCACTTATCTTCTGGGAATGCTTTCTTTCACTGTGCGACGTTTGCATTCTAAGTATAGAGATGAACATATAGGTGAAATATATGTAAAGCATATGATTGCAGCATGTGGGTATTGTGTGCAAACATTTCTGCTCTCTGCTCGTCCCTCCTCCCTTCTCTGTCCACTCCCTGCCCTTCTCTGTCCATCTTCTCCCCTTCTCTGCGTGTCCACCCCCCTCCCCTTCTCTGTCCACAGCAGGGAAAGTCCTGTCCTGCTAGTCATTTCACCCCCGAATGCTTCCCTAGTAAAATGATCCGAGGTTCGGATCAAAGATCCGGATCTTTTCAATGATCTGATTCGAATCATCCGAATCATTGAAAAGATCCGAACTTCCCATCTCTAGTAAGTAGAGCAAGTATTTAACTACTTACTACAGTGTATATGTGTTTTTTTTTCTGAGATAGTATGACTGACAGCTCCTCTTTAAAACAGAAGGTATTTGCAATTATTCAGGTTGGAGTGAGCATATGATGTCTCCCACAATGCATCACTGCTGAATATGCAAATTATTCCTTGTTGTCCCTGTAAGCTAGCCACACCTCCAGATCAGCTGGAATGCAAAGATGTGTCAACTTGTTAATTGTAAAACAAAAGTTTGCTTTACTAAAACAGTAGTGTTGTCCGGATCATGAACGATTCGGATCTTTGATCCGAATCTCTTTTGTGAGTCGAATCATCCAAATCATCAAAATTAGTGATTCAGATTGCAAAGGGGGTGGGGCCAGGAGCGGCACGCCCCCCTTCTCAGTGGGCAGCGGGGTCCGGGAAGCAGAGCTGAGATGGATCGCTCTGTTGGAGGGGAGCCAGCCTTGCAGGGACAGGTAGATGAGAGAGAGGGGACATCGGTGCCACTGCCAGATATGTGTAGAGCACACATACTGGCTATAACGTGCTGCTGATTATAGGCTGGCTGTTCCTAGTTGTGCACAGTAAACAAATTGGAAACTTTTGGCACAGCTCAGTAACTTTGTAGACAGCGTGCTGGGCTAGGACAGGACAGGCACTGTGATTGCTGTGCAATA
This sequence comes from Hyperolius riggenbachi, assembly GCF_040937935.1. Classification (NCBI taxonomy): domain Eukaryota; kingdom Metazoa; phylum Chordata; class Amphibia; order Anura; family Hyperoliidae; genus Hyperolius; species Hyperolius riggenbachi. The sequence continues at coordinate 285,699,911 of NC_090653.1, forward strand.
TGATCCTCCTGCACTCGGCTCTAAACAGCTGCACTTCACTTCTGGGAATGCTTTGGGAAATGCTTTCTTTCACTGTGCGACGTTTGCATTCAAAGTATACAGATGAACATATAGGTGAAATATATGTAAAGCATATGATTGCAGCATGTGGGTATTGTGTGCAAACAAACATTTCTGCTCTCTGCTTGTCCCTCCTCCATTCTCTGTCCACTCCCTGCCCTCTGTCCACCCCCCTCCCCTTTCTCTGTGTGTCCATCTTCTCCCCTTCTCTGTGTGTCCACCCCCTCCCCTTCTTTGTCCACCGCAGGGAAAGTGCTGTCCTGCTAGTCATTTCACCCCCGAATGCTTCCCTAGTAAAATGATCCGAGATTCAGATCAAAGATCCGGATCTTTTCAATGATTCGATTCGAATCATCCGAATCATTGAAAAGATCCGAACTTCGTATCTCTATAAAACAGAAAGAATTTGCGATAATTCAGGTTGGAGTGAGTTTGAGCTGTCTCCCAGTGCATCACTGCTGAATATATGCAAATTAACCATTGTTACCCTTAGAAGCTAAACACACCTCCAGAACCCCTGGAATGCAATGATGTGTCAGCTTGTTAATTTGTACAGAGCCATAATAATCCAACATGCATACAGACTGTTTCGGATTGTTTGATCCTCATCAGTGCATGGCATGGATTAATTTGGTTCTATGGAGTAGGGCTTGTAAAACCGAGAGGTACAGACTGACCAGCAAGCTCATGGTGACCCAGAACTCATTGGAGTGTGTAAGGGACTACAATGGTCCTAAAAGCCCCCTTACTAAGATGTTAAGAAAAACAAAAGTTTGCTTTCCTAAAACAGAAAGAATTTGCGATAATTCAGGTCGGAGTGAGCTTAAGATGTCTCCCAGTGCATCACTTCTGAATATATGCAAATTAACCATTCTACCCTAGAAGCTAAACACACCTCCAGAACCGCTGGAATGCAATGATGTGTCAGCTTGTTAAAGAGAACCAGAGATGAAGCACCCTCTTGTATTTTACCTTATAAATCAGTGGGAACATGACAGTAAACACCTAATCTGCTCTTTGTTTCATTGTTCTCTGTTTAATCTGACTGTTATCACCTCTGCTAAGAATCCCCGACTGAGCACTCAGTCTAGCTTTGCTATGGAAAGATCATAGCTGAGTCTGTCTTCTCTGGTGTCTTTTCAAGCCCAAGCCTGCCCCCTTGTGGCTCTGCTATAATGACTCAGCTATAATTATTCCCTGCAAAGCCAGACTGAATGCTCAGTCCGGGATTCTTATCACAGCTGATAACTGACACTTTTAGCAGTGAGGATGAAACAGAGAGCAGGGTAGGTGTTTTCTCTAATGTTCTTACTGATATATATGGTAAAATACACAAGGGTGCTTCGTCTCTGGTTCCCTTTAATTGTACAGAGCCACAGTAATCCAACATGCATACAGACTGTTTTGAATTAGATGATCCTCATCAGCGCATGGCATGGATTAATGTGGCTCTATGGGATAGGATTTAAAGCACCCAGAGATACAGATTATCCAGCAAGCTCCTGGTGAACCAGAACTCCTAGGTGTGTATAAGATGCTACAAAGGACCAAAAAGCCCTCTTACTAATATAACTCAGCAATAGGACTTGCCTGTCCTATTTAACTAAACAAGAGAACCTGTTGTCCCATAACTCAGCAATGCGTAATATGTTGGCGCTTTATAAATACGATAAATAAATAAATAAGAGGACTTGTCTGTCCTATTTAACTCAACAAGAGGATTGCCCCTGGTGGAGATTTTTTTTTTAAAGAAATGTCGCTATTTGCAAATTATAGCACACCTGAAGTGAGAGGGATATGGAGGCTGCCATATTTATTTTCTGTTAAACAAATCCAGTTGCCTGGCAGTCCTGCTGATCTATCTGGCTGCAGTAGTGTCTAAATTACACACCTGAAACAAACATGTAGCTAATCCAGTCACACTTCAGTCAGAGCACCTGATCTGCTGCATGCTTGTTCAGGGGCTATGGCTAAAAATATTAGAGGCAAAGGATTATAGAGACAGCCAGGCAATATGCATTGTTTAACCACTTACTGATCCTGCGGCAGTATGTCTATGCCCCACAGGACTTCATGTAAAGTCCCAGGGACGTAGATACTCTTCTGCTGCATTCTATGTACAGCGCACGCAGGCTCGCCTCCCCCGTCGCCAGCCGCTAGAGCACAAATTGGTGAATGGGAACATGTGTTCTTAAAGCCAATCAAAGTGCCTGATTTATGAATGATCTCTGCTGTAACAAACACTGAGCCAAAGGGATGGAATTTAAAAGACAATACATAAATTGTTATGTTAACGATTTTTATACATATGCCATGAGGGTATATTATTATTATTTATGCAAATTAGAGATTGTAATTATTTATAGAGTACAGTGAGAAAACACAAAACGAAAAAAAATCACCTTTATTTCCAAATAATATATTGTCATCATACATTGTACTAGGAACCTAATTTCAATGTTATGATAACCGGGACAAATAGGCAAAAAACAAACAAAACCAAAACCGTGTGGGTTTTTGTTTACAGTAGCATTGTTTATTTTAAAACTCAAGAAGTTGAAAATGGAGAAATAGTGTATTTTCTTAAAATTTTTTCCCCTATGTTTGCCTTTAAATCCCCTTTAACACTTGTCCTGCAAGTGTGCATTGCATTACCCTGTTTTGCTGCATGGGTATCACAATGACAAAGTAAAGCGATGGGGCCTAGCACACTTAGGCTATGTTCACATTATAAATAGCCAGCACTATAGCAAGCACTGAGCGATTTATTTTTTTAAAAGCACTTTTCCCTGCGCTTTGAGCTTAGAAAAGTGCTTTTGTAAGCGCTTTTGATGAGCGATTTAGATTTTCACTTCCTGTCGTCGGTCAGGAAGTGAACTCTTTGACCTGGAAAAGAATAAATACAATGTATTTACTCTTATAAGCACTGGGGAAATCGCTATACAAATCGCTTTTTCAAGCGCTTTGCGATTTCCCTATACCTTCCATTGAGCCAAAGCGTTCAGAAAATGGTACATGTAGTGTGTTTGCGATTTTACTACAATCGAAGCGCTCATATGTGAATCACTGCGCATGCGCTTTCAGGGCGATTTCAAAAATTGCCAGCGCTTAAAAAAAAACCCGCAAACGCTCATAGTGTGAACAAACCCTTACCGTGTTGTGTTTCACCAGAATTTCCAGATTGGCAACCGACCCACTGCAAAGTCAGCAGCGTGTTACCGTCAGACCTCCACGGTGGCAGAGTGCGCATAAGTCAATAGGTGACTTTGATAATGTAAATATGTTGGCTGCGGAGTGGCGTGCATGCCTGGAAAGATGTGATTAGGATAGGGAAACCCTTCCTTCTTGTGATAGCAGTTATCACACTTTTGTGACTGGAGCCCTAGGTGTGATAAGTAGTGATGAAGTTATTAGGGAATAAATGGGAGGAGTGCAGAAAGGTGGAAATTGTTCTGGTCCATAAGAGGAACAAGTGGTTAAAGTAGGTCAAGAAGTTAAAAGGAACCTGAAGTTTGAGATCATATTTATTTCCTGTTAAACAATACCAGTTGCCTGGTAGTCCTGCTGATCTTTCTGATCAGTAGGGTCTAAGGCAGGGGTCTCAAACTCAATTTACCTGGGGGGCCGCAGGAGGCAAAGTCAGGATGAGGCTGGGCCGCATAAGGGATTTCTCAATCGTGGCGCATCGCCGCCTCTGCCCGCCCCTCTCACTCTTCCTTCACAGAGAGGGGCGGGGAGAGGCAGCGATCCATGCTAAAAGCTCTGCCCCTTCCAGGAAATGCCGGCGAATTGCCCCCCGGGCGATTTGGGGGCTCTGCAGCCCTCGTTTAGCGCCGGAGATGCGGCGGATTACTAAGTTGGGAGCACTGAAGTGAACTATAAGGAAGCTTTTGCCGGCGAGGGCCACAAAATATTGTATGGAGGGCCGCAAATGGCCCGCGGGCCGCGAGTTTGAGACCCCTAGTCTAAGGCTTTCTTCACATTATAAATTGCCAGTGCTATCGCAAGCGCTGAGCGGGTTATTGAGCTTTTTTTAAGCGCATGTCCCTGCGCGTTGCGCTTAGAAAAGTGCTTTTGTGAGCGCTTTTGCTCAGCGATGATTTTTTTCACTTCCTGATATCAGTCAGGAAGTGAACTCTTGTAGCCGGAAATGAATAAATACAAAAAAGCGCTTGGTAAATTGCAATACAATTCGTTTGCGATTCCCCTATACCTTCCACTGAGCCAAAGCGCTCAGAAAATGGTACAGGCAGCGCGTTTATGATTTCCAGATAATTGAAACGCTTACATGTGAACACTGTAATAGGAAATCATTAGACAAGCGCTTTAAGGCTCCCTGCACACTGCAAATCTGTTTTGCGATTCCGATTTGCAATTCCGATTTACCCTGAATGCAATCAACAGAAAAACGGAGGAAAAAACGCAGCATGCAGTAATGATTATAAATCGGAATCGGATGTAAAAACCGATTAAAAAACGGAATTGCATGCAGTGTGCAGGGAGCCTTAGGGCAATTTGCAAAATCGCCAGCGCTTAAAAAAAATCAGCAAACGCTCATATTGTAAACGAGCCCTTAAGCACACACCGGAAACAAGCGTGCAGCTACTCTTGTCAGATTGGTCAGTAGCATGAGTTAAGAATGATTCTTATTCCATACCTGATCGGGAGCCGCAGCAGAGTTCCAGGGCTCGTTTCCACTATCGCGAATCCGCATGCGGGCAACGCATGCGGATCCGCACAGTCAGTAGAAGTGGATGGGACTGTTTCCACTTGTGCGTTTCCCCGCACGTTTTTCTGTGCAGAAAAAATCTGCAGGGTAGGGGCCTCAGAATTCGCCTGCGTGTGGAATGCAGGCGAATCGCACACAATGTATTTAATAGGGAAATCGCATGCGTTTTCCCCATGCGTTTTTTGCCGCGATTTCGCATGCGATTTCGCATAGGTACCCATGTTAATTCACACAGGCAGTGACATGGTTAAAATCGCATGCAGCCTTACCTATGCGAAATCGCATGCGAAATCGCGGCAAAAAACGCATGCGGAATCGCACCCGCATGCGATTTGCCTGCGGTGATTCGCCGGCGATTTCGTAACGCTATAGTGGAAACGAGCCCTTAATCAGAGCTGCGTTTTGCTCCGTCCTTGACTCCCCTCCCCCTAGAGTACAGTTTTATTTGTCTCTGGACATCAGGGTTTATTAGCGGATGGAACGCTGCACGCTGAAAGAGATGTCAGGAACAGACTCGATACAGGAAGGCGATCGCGGCGGGGCCCATTAGTCCTCGGCGTTTTGTGCTGTCTCAGCACCCCGAAGCTTTTTACCCCTCCTGCGGCCCTCGTAAGTGCGGACGCCTGAGCGCGGAGAGGAGCCCGGGAATCCTGCGATTAATGTACGCCAGGTCCGGGCCAGCAAAGCCATTACCTCCATTACTGCATTACAGATCAATGAGAGGGTCCCGACTGAGTGCTGATCAAAGGGACCGCGCCGGCCATTATCCGCCCCAGCGAGGGGGAGGGGCCGCGCCTCTCTCGTCCTGCTCCTTAGAAGCTCCCTTTCATCATGTCAGGTCCTTAATCCGCAGGAAACCGGCGGCAGCATCATCATCCGCTGTCATTCCCCAAATGCTTCAAATGTATCCAGAAATGACATTTGGGTTGTAGGCGGAGTCTGGGGAGCAGAGTCACTGGCCTCTAAGGGGTTGTTCACACTTAGGGGCGTTTTCGTTATTTTTTTAAGCGCTGGCGATTTGCAAAATCGCCCTGAAAGTGCTTGTGCAACGATTCCCTATGAGAGAGTTCACATCTGACCGGTTTGTTTCCGATCCGCTCAGCAAAGCGCCGCCTGTACCATTTTTAGGGCGATTTTGCTACAATGGAAGGTATAGGAAAAGCGCAAAACGCTCACAAAATCGCTTTGTGCGGCGATTGCGTTCATGCTTAGATGAATAAATACATCATATTTATTCATTTCCAGGTCAAAGAGTTCACTTCCTGACTTGCGTCAGGGAGTGAAAGAACAAATTGCTCTGCAAAAGAGCTTTGAAAGGCGCTGTACACAAAATCTAAGCGTGCAGGTAAGCGCCGGAAAGAGAAAAAAAAAGTGCAAAAAAAAACGATTTTTATGTGAACAAAGACTTAAGGTGGCCACTAACGGTCCAATTTCTAGCGAAAAATCGTTCGAGCGATCAGAAATTCTGATCGGACGAAAAATCGTCCACTAACCAATCATTGCTTCCTATCTATCACGACCAACAAGAAAATCCAAATTTGGGTTCGACGAAAATTCAATCAGACTATTTTTTTTTTTATAATCATTCATTATCGATTGTGCCCATCAACTGAGATTATTTACAACCAATCCGATCAGAATTTCTGATCGCTCGAACGATTTTTCACTAGAAATTGCGTCGTTAGTGGCCAGCTTAAAGATGACATGCAAAAGATCAGTTCCTGCAAAATGCTTATTCTTTTTCACGCATGCCTGTGCACACAAAAGTTAAGAAATATCTGCAGATCTCATACACACCTTGTTTAACTGACATTCACCTGCAGATCAGATCCACCGGAAAGATTGAGAGATAAATGTCTTTAGTCTGACTCTTTTGAGGTCTTTTGGGAACTTTTTTTTTTCTAAAGATTATCTGCAGATTACGTCTTTGATCTTTCATATTTCAAAGACTTTTATCTCGTGTGTGTACCCAGCTTTACGCTTAGGCCCACTAATGTGATTCCAAAAGCTCTCGGTTATTAAAAGTCGATGGAGGGGATCCCACAGAAGTGATCTCCTAAAATGGCGATCATTCAGGGCTGCATCTGGGGCGTTTGCGCTTCAATACAAAGTATGTGCTGGAATCTCCAGGAGCGGTTGCAGCTGCGCTATGAAATCGCCGGCGATCCCATCATCTGTAGGCTAATGAAAGTCAATGGATTTGATTCCATGAGAGTGATTGTGGTTTCCTCACATCGCAATTGCGGGTTCTTGAGCATTTTTGGAACGTTTGCGCATCAATACAAAGTACATCATTACTGCAAATTTACAGCAAACGATTTTACTACCCAGAACCACCCCCAGAAAATCAGAGTAAATCACAATCACAGTACAAATCGCTGGCATTATATTAAAAAGCGCTTTAAAATCACCAGAAATCGCTCTGGAAACCACTGCAAAAATGTAAAGGATACCCGAGGTGACATGTGACATGATGAGATAGACACGTGTATGTACAGTGCCTAGCACACAAATAACTAGGCTGTGTTCCTTTTTTTCTTTCTCTGCCTGAAAGAGTTAAATATCAGGTATGTAAGTGGCTGACTCAGTCCTGCCTCAGACAGGAAGTGACTACAGTGTGACCCTCACTGATAAGAAATTCCAGCTATAGAACACTTTCCTAGCAGAAAATGGCTTCTGAGAGCAGGAAAGAGATAAAAAGGTTCAATAGTTCATAGATTTTAGCTCTAGCATACTTCAATGAATGTGTCATTGAGCAAAAACAATAAAACCGTTGAAACTTAAAAAGTAGATTTCAACATAAAATAAAACTAGAATATCTTAAAAAGTCATTTTTAGGAGAAGGAAGATACAATTGTTTATTTTATTCGTTTATTTTCGCTTCGGGTGTCCTTTAAAATTTTTGAAAAAAAAACACTTCTTGATTGCTATAAGTCATTGCGTTTTGTGATTTCTAGTCCCCCCCTCCCTTCCCCAGTTGCCCTCCTCCACTTCCCCATAGGATCATTGCAGAATCGCTTTTCAATCGCTGTACGGCCTCTTGCACACTGCAAGTGATTCCGATTCAGATTCCGCTTTTTAATCAGTTTTTACATCCGATTCAGATTCCGATTTGCAGTTTGCTCCCTGCACACTGCAAATCGGAATCTGAATCGGATGTAAAAACTGATTAAAAAGCGGAATCTGAATCGGAATCGCGTGCAGTGTGCAAGAGGCCTACAGAGGGATTTTGCAGCCAGTTTACTACCAAACCGATGAAAATCTGAAATCGCCTTCGCATTGTATTTTGCTTTCAATGCAAAATTGCTTCAAAAACCCTGGAAATAGCTAAAAAAAAAAAAAGAGCAGCAAAAATAGCTACCAAAACCGCTCAATGTTTGCGATAGCAAATTGCTCTGTCTGGTGGTCCCAGCCCTCAAAGATTACTCAGCTGTAGGATGTGCCCTGCCCACATCCTGCTCACCTTGCAGCGTCCCCCACTCCTCGCTGTGCTACCAGATAGAGTAGCTGAATGGTTAGGGCCCATTAACACTTGCGTTCGCAAAACCTCTGCGAATTTTGCCGGCATTTTGCAGGAGTAATTTTTCCGAGATTGGACAGTGCAGCGATTTCTCTGCGTTCGCTTTTAGCACTGAAAGGCGATCGCCGGGAAATCGCCTGAAAATGGTGCAGGCTATGCGTTTGCGTTTAGCGGTTTTGGGCGATTTACGGTGATTTGCATAAATCGCCCAAGTAAGAATGGGCCCATAGGGTTTCATTACACTAGCGCTTTCAAAAGCGCTAGCGTTTGAGCGGTTTGCCGAAATCGCCGTCAAAACGCTCAAGTGTGAACGGGCCCTTAGTCCTGTTTCCTCCAGGTTCCTACCCTAGCTGCATGGAGTTTGTATATTCTCCCTTTGTGTGTGTTTCCTCCTGCAACCCATAAACATACAGGGATAGTAGATGTTGCCCTTGCAACTTGACTGTTTTGGGGACTACAGATGGTTGATGGGACGCTAATAATGATGGCTTGCATGCAAAGATAATGCAAATTGTATGCCGCTTGCGATCTAGCCCAGAGTTTCTCAACATTTTATTGGTATGTACCCCTTTTAAAACCCTGTGCTCACCAAGTACCCCCAGCATAGTAAACATTATCACAAGTACCCCTTGACAAATATATATTTTATTGTAGTACATGATAATTGGTTCTGAACAATTTCTAAGCATTTGCTATTGCTTTCAATGAGCTAAAACACTAATTTGGTGTTTAAATAAGATTTATTATTTTCTAAAACTCTAAATGTGTTATTCTTGGTTAAGTATATCAAGCCCGAGTACCCCCGGGCACCATCAGAAGTACCCCCTGGCACCATCAGAAGTACCCCCTGGAACCAGAAGTACCCCCTGGCACCATCAGAAGTACCCCCTGGCACCATCAGAAGTACCCCCTGGAACCATCAGAAGTACCCCCTGGAACCATCAGAAGTACCCCCTGGAACCAGAAGTACCCCCTGGCACCATCAGAAGTACCCCCTGGCACCATCAGAAGTACCCCCTGGCACCATCAGAAGTACCCCTGGAACCATCAGAAGTACCCCCTGGCACCATCAGAAGTCCCCCCTGGAACCATCAGAAGTACCCCCTGGAACCATCAGAAGTACCCCCTGGAACCATCAGAAGTACCCCCTGGAACCAGAAGTACCCCCTGGAACCATCAGAAGTACCCCATGGAACCAGAAGTACCCCCTGGAACCATCAGAAGTACCCCCTGGAAACTAGAAGTACCCCCTGGCACCATCAGAAGTACCCCCTGGCACCATCAGAAGTACCCCCTGGAACCATCAGAAGTACCCCCTGGCAGGGCCGGGCCGAGGCATAGGCTGGAGAGGCTCCAGCCTCGGGGCGCAGTGTAGGAGGGGGCGCAGAATTCATTCAGCTGTCATTCCTAATTGTGTTTGAAGCAGAAAGAAATAAGAAAAGGGGATACATAGCAGTGACTGCAAGCCATATAACTAGATATTAAGGTGTTGGGGAGGTTGTGGGCCCTGTGGCGCCTCTTAGTCTAATAGCAATCAGTATATGACGGCTGGGGTGGCAGGGATGGAGGGGCGCACTTTGGTGTCTCAGCCTTGGGTGCTGGAGGACCTTGTCCCGGCTCTGCCCCCTGGGGTACGGGTACCACACACTGAGAACCTAGGATGTAGCCAGTCAAAATAAGGAGGAAGCGCAATTCGTTTGGTCAAATTCCCAGCTGCATATTATTTACGTTAGATTTCCTTGCGAGGTGGACTACTGTTGATTGTGACCCTACCAGGGATAGGTAGTCATGTGACTTGCTCAGTAGTAAGGCCTGGTGCACACCAGAGGAGTTTTTCTGAGTGTTTTCCTAGGCACACTGGAGCGATGAGGTTTTGTAAAAAAAAAAAAAAAACCCCATAGCATTACATTGGGAAGAGCTTTTGAAACCTCTAGCATTTGGGGAGCTTTTCTGGTGTCTCAGCCCAAATAGAAGACTTGCTGCACAGTCCCCTCCTAATGACACAGGTGAGCAGAGCTGGGAACTCACACTGCAGAGATCAGGAGAAAATGGGTCAAGTCTTCTCAGGGCCTAGTTCCACTACACATGGATTCCCGATGCGAATTTCCGCATCCAAAATGCAACACATTAGGGAATGGATCTATTTCCATTCAATGCGAATTTTTGGACGCGATGCGGAGTGTAAAAAATCTGTATGGTATGCTGTATTTTTCCCCATGTGGGTGGGATCTGAATGTGAATTGCGACTAATATAAGTCCATAGCTCCCAACTGTCCCTCTTTGGGAGCCCTGCCCCTCTGTCCCTCTTTCCTCCACATTCGTCCCTCTTTCAGGACTTTGTCCCTCTTTCTATGTAAATATACATATTTCTCTACTGAAAAAATGTGTTTAATTGCCTATAAACTTTATTCCCATCTTTTAAATGTATATATTTCTTATTTTCAAATGAAGGATAATGCACCAGGATAGAAAGGACCAGTGTGATTTGAGTTATAAAGCATTTTTTTTTCTGGTATGCGTGACTAGGGGTGTGCTGGGGGCGCGATCAGGGGTGTGGCTTAAGTGTCCCTCTTTCTCATCTCAAAAAGTGGGGAGGTATGTAAGTCAGTGGGGCTGCAACTGCTATAAAAGCGTTCTGAACAAGACCCCTTCTCACGCGACAGAATGCGCATGCGTTTCAGTTTTTGTGCGTTCGCTGCATGTCAGAGGCATCGCATTTCACAAGCGGTGTTTACTGAATTTTCACGTCCAAATATTCTGCGGGAATCCAGGCAGGGAACACACTTGTAGGGCGTTTTTCCCCACGACTCCCGGGTCTCTGTCACGCTGCGTTCCCATTTGCGATCGCGTTTTCCAACCCCAATTTTTTGCGTTTGTTACACGATTTTTCATATGCAGGGGACACAAAAGCAAAAATGTGCCCTCCGAGTGTGCGTTTATACATCACCTACCCCCGCGCAATGCCCAACCGCCTTCCTCCACTTGCGCCTCACACGACGCCGGCGTATAGTGTGTAAGGCGCATATATGACGACACACGTGCTCATTCACACTAGGGGCGTTTTTGCCCTTTTTTTTTTCAAGCGCAGGCGGTTTTCAAAATCGCCTATAATACGCTTGTGCAATGAATCTCTATGAGAAGGTTCATATCAGCACGTTGCCTCTGCTTTGCGGTCAGCAAAGTGGTGCCTGTACCATTTTTGGGGCCTTTTTGCTATAATGGAAGGTATAGGAAAAACACAAAACGCTCACAAAATCGCTTTATGCAGCGATTGCGTGAATGTTTCTAAGAATATATACATTGTAATTATTCTTTTCCGGGTCAAAGAGTTCACTTCCTGACTTGGGAGTGAATTACAAAACCGCTCTGGGAAAAAAGGGCTTAGAAAAGCACTTTTACCAGAAACGCAGCGCGCAGTGGAGTGCCGGGATCGGGGAACAAAAACGCACAAAACCGCAAAACGCTTGTGTTTGAGTTTTCGATTGAGGCCTAAAGGCCGGTGGCATGTGAAGTGCAGATGGAGGAGCAGGAAATGGAAGACGGATGGGCACAGTGCGGGGAATGACTCAGGACAGGTAATGTATAAACACAAAATCGGGGGGCACCTTTTACACTAGGGGGACATCGGCAAGAGGGTGGACTCGGCCGATACCCGAGAGATTTCAGTATGATTGATCGGGAATCGGTCTGTGGTGTGTGGGCAGCCAACAGATCTCTCTCATCAGATTTGATGAGAGATATTTGTCTCTTGGTCGAATCTGACCACCATTGCTAGATGTATGGCTACCGTTACAGCACAGCTGAGCGTTCAGATGTTATGCTTTCGGGAACACTTTATCTTAGGCCTGGGACCCACTACAAATCGCAAATCGCTAGCATTTTTAATGAGTGTTTAATAAGCGATTTCATGAGCGTTTTTGCCAGCGATTGTGTGGCCATTTTAATTCTGATTGGTTCTTTCAATGTATCATACTTGTATTTACTGTTTGCATTAATTTAAAATCGCACTCAAATCGCTATGTGTAGCGATTCATGAGCAATTATGCCAGCGTTTATATATTTTACAATGCAGGAACGCTAAAGCTAACGCAAAATGCGAACGCTTAAAAATTCTGCATGTTCCTGCGTTTGCGATTTTGCTAATCGCAATCGCTCCAGTGGAATTTGGCCCATTCATTAACATTAGCTGAGCGTTTAGGAAAATCGATAGTGTTTTGAATCGCTCCCTAAACGCTAAAAAAAAATCGCTCTAGTGCAGTTTCTCAACATTTTATTGGTATGTACCCCTTTTAACCAAGTACCCCCTAGCATAGTAAACATTATCACAAGTACCCCTTGACAAATATATATTTAATCGCAATACATGATAATTGGTTCTAAACAATTTTAAAGTATTTACTATTGCTTTTAAATTAGCTAAAGTACTAACTTGGTGGTGTTTAACTAAGATTTATCATTTTCTAAAACTCTAAGGCTGCTTACACACAGGGACGTTACAGGCGCACGTTAGTGCAGCCTGTAACGCTCCCCCAACGTACAGCAATGTAACACAAGTGGGCTGTTCACATAGCCCACGTTGCGTTACATGTAACGCTGCACGTTCTTCCGAAAGTGCAGCATGCTACGGCGTTACAGTGGCTAAGCCGCATTAGACTGTTTGCACATGTGCAGTCATGTTGGGGAGGAGGGGAGAGCGGCCAGGCACATGGCTAATTAATATTCACTGCACGTTGTGACGTGCAGTGTTTACTTCCTGGTGCGGACGCTCTGTGCGGCGATTGGCCGGCGGGACCACGTGATGCTGCATGCGTCCAAGAGTACGCATCACGGACGCCAGAGTGAGCTGCACAACGCGGCTCACTCAGACGTCCACACCAGAGAGCACCAGGCGTTGCGTTAGGGGCACGCTATGCGACCTTAACGTAGCACCTAATGCAAAGTCTTGGTGTGCAAGTAGCCTAAATGTGATTTTCTTGGTTAAGTATATCAGGCCGAGTACTCCCTGGAACCATCGGAAGTACCCCCTGGGGTACGCATACTACACATTGAGATCCTAGGCTCTAGTGGGTTCCAGCCCTCACGCGATTTCCCGTTGGGTTGTATTGTGTTGCGACCGATGTCCACGCTAATATGTACCATTAATGCTCTCTCTTATCTGTATTTCTTTTTTATATGTAAAAACTATCCACTTATAGAGAAACTGTACTGAAAATAACACAATGAAAACAATTGCTTATTTTTTACTATGCTACTTCAGAGCTCCGCCCCACCCCGCCTTCAATCTCTGGAGACTGTTAGACGGCGCGATCGCCGTCTATTTACACGTACAGCAATGCAATCGGCAGCAGCGCTGTACTGGGGACAGCCGTGTGACACAGCTGTCCCCCTGGGGGACGAGAGCTATCGGCTCTCATAGGCAGAAGCCTATGACAGCCGATCGCTGTAATTGGCTGGCTGTGGGGAGGGAGGGAGTGAAGGGAATTAAAGAAACAGTTGTTTTAAAAAAAATAAATAAAAAAGCACCAACAATAATATTGATTAAAAAAAATAAACATGGGGGGAGCGATCAGACCCCAACAGAGAGCTCTGTTGGTGGGGAGAAAAGGGGGGGAGATCACTTGTGTGCTGTGTTGTGCGGCCCTGCAGCAAGGCCTATAAGCTGCAGTGACCAATTTTACTAAAAACGGCCTGGTCGCTAGGGGGTTTAGCCCTGCAGTCTTCAAGAGGTTAATTGCATATGGGCCCTGGTCTCCCAAAGTCCACTGGGAGAAACATGTACATAATAAACAGCCTAAGGTGTGACATCACTGGGAGGGCGGGGCTAAATAGCAATCTATAGATATAGGAAGAGTTTTGGATGCTAAAACCAGGTAAATTACTATAAAGGTGGGTAGCCTTTTATGCATTCTTCTTTATGTCACTAAAGTAAAATAATATTTGCTGGTAAGTGTTTTGTGCAGTCTGTGTCGGCGTTCGCAGGCATATTAGGCCACCGGTTATCACAGGATGATGCATTCAGCGGTGAGAATTTCGCAGTGATTTGGAGCCGCCAGACGGCATTAAAGTGTGAAATCTCACCCTCGCTGCGGCTCCGGCTGTGAGCTGCGCATTTGTCAGCGCTCCCCGCACGGCTGCGCCTCTGGACAGATTGTCACCAGTAACATCAGTGACAGATTGTCGCCTTCCACACACGTCACCTGTCGGGAGGAATTCTCGTCTGCAGACGTAGCTGTTACTTCGCCAAACTCTTCACTTTTCTTTCAACTCGTGTATAAGAATAACTTTTTTTATTTTTTTTAAGTTTACTTTTTATTTCTTTTTGTAAGTTGGATGTCAGGCTGGCGACCAATTCCACCACCGAAATCTGTCTATATATCTTACCTGACGGAATATTTGTCATTATGCTGAAGGGAGAGTCTGCTAGAGCTGAGAAAAAGCTACAGGCGTCCTGCACCTCTGCATCCCCCATTCCTAGCAACTCAGTCCTGTGATCTCTGCCGCCTTCAGTATGTACAGTATAAGGTATTACCCTGTGCTTGTACTGATAGTAAACTAGCTGCTGTGTGTGCTGATCTCTGCTGCCTCCAGTATAAGCTGTTACCCTGTGATTGTACTGATAGTAAAGTAGCTGCAGTGTGTGCTGATCTCTGCTACCTCCAGTATGTACAGTATAAGCTGTTACTCTGTGCCTGTATTGATAGTAAACTAGCTGCAATGTGTGCTGATCTCTGCCGCCTCCAGTATGTACAGTATAAGGTGTTACTGTGTGCCTGTACTGATAGTAAACTAGCTGCAGTGTGTACTGATCTCTGCTGCCTCCAGTATAAGCTGTTACTCTGTGCTTGTACTTAATAGTAAACTAGCTGCAGGGTGTGCTGATCTCTGCCGCCTCCAGTATGTACAGTATAAGGTGTTACTGTGTGCCTGTACTGATAGTAAACTAGCTGCAGTGTGTACTGATCTCTGCTGCCTCCAGTATAAGCTGTTACTCTGTGCTTGTACCTATAGTAAACTAGCTGCAGGGTGTGCTGATCTCTGCTACCTCCAGTATGTACAGTATAAGGTGTTACTGTGCGCCTGTACTGATAGTAAACTAGCTGCAATGTGTGCTGATCTCTGCCGCCTCCAGTATGTACTGTATAAGCTGTTACTCTGTCCTTGTACTTATAGTAAACTAGTTGCAGGGTGTGCTGATCTTTGCTACCTATAGTATGTACAGTATAAGCTGTTACTCTGTATCTGTACTGATAGTAAACTATCTGCAGAGTGTGCTGATCTCTGCTGTCTCCAGTATGTACAGTATAAGTTGTTGCTCTGTGGTAATACTGATAGTAAACTAGCTGCAGTGTGTGCTGATCTCTGCTACCTCCAGTATGTACAGTATAAGCTGTTACTATGTGCGTGTACTGATAATAAACTAGCTGCAGCATGTGCTGATCTCTGCTACCTCCAGTTTAAGCTGTAACTCTGTGCCTGTACTGAGCGTAAACTAGCTGCAGTGTGTGCTGAACTCTGCTACCCCCAGTATGTACAGTATAAGCTGTTAATCTGAGCCTGTACCGATAGTGAACTAGCTGCAGTGTGTCCTGATCTCTAATACCCCTGGTATGTACAGTGTAAGCTGGCCTGGTGCACACCAACAACCGCTAGCAGATCCGCAAAATGCTAGCAGATTTTGAAACGCTTTTTCTTATTTTTCTGCAGCGTTTCAGCTAGCGTTTTGCGGTTTTGTGTAGCGGTTTTAGTGTAGTAGATTTCATGTATTGTTACAGTAAAGCTGTTACTGAACAGCTACTGTAACAAAAAACGCCTGGCAAACCGCTCTGAAGTGCCGTTTTTCAGAGCGGTTTGCGTTTTTCCTATACTTAACATTGAGGCAGAAACGCATCCGCAATCCAAAATCTGCAGCAGCCCGGGAGTATGCGTTTCTGCAAAACGCCTCCCGCTCTGGTGTGCACCAGCCCATTGAAATACATTACCCTAGCGGATCCGCACCCGCAAGCAGATCGCAAACCGCAGCGGAAACGCTCCGGTGTGCACTAGGCCTTACTGTGTGCCTGTACTGATAGTAAACTAGCTGCAGCGTGTGCTGATCTCTGCTGTATATACATTATAAGCTGTTACTCTGTGCCTGTACTGATAGCAGCCTAGGTGCAGTGTGTGCTTATCTCTGCTACCTCCAGTATGTACAGTATAAGTTATTACTGCGTGCCTGTACTGATAGTAAACTAGCTGCAGTGTGTGCTGATCTCTGCAACCTCCAGTATGTACAGTTTAAGCTGTTACTCTTTTGTCTTTGCTAAGGGCCCGTCTCCACTAGAGCGAATCCGCATGCGTTGCCTGCATGCGGATTCACATAACCAATACAAGTGAATGGGATTGTTTCCACTTGTCAGTCTTTTGGTGCGTTTTTCTGTGCAGGATTTTTCTGCACGGTAGAGCCTACAGAATTCGCCTGCGTGTGGAATGCAGGCGATTCGCAGGCAATGTATTTAATAGGGGAAATCGCACATGCGTTTTTTGCCGCGAATTCGCACCAAAAGTAATCTAAATTGAACCAGGCAGTGACATGGTTAAATTCGCATATACCTTGCCTATGCGAAATCGCGGCAAAAACGCACGCAGAATCGCATCCGCATGCGATTTCCTCACCGGTGGAATCCCGGCGATTCGCACCGCACTAGTGGAAACGAGCCCTAATAGTAACCTAGCTGCAGCGTGTGCTGATCTCTATCTCCAGTATGTACAGTATATAAGCTTTTACTGAGTGCCTGTACTGATAGAAAACTAGCTGCAGTGTGTCCTGATACCTCCAGTATGTACAGTATAAGCTGTTACTATGTGCCTCTGTTGATTGTAAACTAGCTACAGTGTGTGTGGATTTCTGCTACGTCCAGTATGTAAAGCATAAGCTGTTATTCTCTGCCTGTACTGATAGTAAACTAGCTGCAGCGTGTGCTGATCTCTGCTGCCTTCAGTATGTACATTATAAGCTGTTACTCTGTGCCTGTACTAATAGTAAACTAGCCGCAGTGTGTGCTGGTCTCTGCTGCTTTCAGTATGTACATTATAAGCGGTTACTCTGTGCCTGTACTGATAGTAAACTAGCTGTAAGGGAAGTGACCATTAATGTTGGTGGTGGGGCAATGACAGTTGATATTAGTGGTCGGGCAATGGTTGATGTTGGAGGTTGGACAGTGATGGTTGATGTTGGAGGTGGGGCAGTAACAGTTGGTGTTAAAAGTTGGGCAGTGACAGTTGGTCTTGGCGGTTAGGCAGTGATGGTTGATGTTGGGGAAGTGACAGTTGATGGTGGTGGTAGGGTAGTGACGGTTGATGTTGGCAGTGGAGCAGTGACGGTTGATGTTGGAGGGCGGGCAGTGGAAGTTGATGTTAGGGCAGTGACAGTTGATGTTGGCGGTCGGGCAGTGATGGGTAATGTTGGCAGTGGGGCAGTGACAGTTGATGGTGGTGGTAGGTTAGTGACAGTTGATGTTGGGCAGTGATGGTTGATGTTGGCAGCGGAGCAGTGACAGTTGATGTTGGCTGTCGGGCAGTGATGGTTAATGTTTGGGCAGTGACAGTTGATGGTAATGGTAGGTTAGTGACAGCTGATGTTGGGCAGTGACGGTTGATGTTGGCGGTCGGGCAGTGATGGTTGATGTTGGCAGTGGGACAGTGACAGTTGATGTTGGCAGCGGAGCAGTGACAGTTGATGTTGGCGGTCGGGCAGTGATGGTTAATGTTGGCAGTGGGACAGTGACAGTTGGTGTTGGCGGTCGGGCAGTGATGGTTAATGTTGGCAGTGGGACAGTGACATTGGTGTTGGTGGTTGGGCAGAGATGGTTAATGTTGGCAGTGGGGCAGTGACAGTTGGTGTTGGCGGTCGGGCAGTGATGGTTAATGTTGGCAGTGGGACAGTGACAGTTGGTGTTGATGGTCGGGCAGAGATGGTTAATGTTGGCAGTGGGACAGTGACAGTTGGTGTTGGCGGTCGGGCAGTGATGGTTAATGTTGGCAGTGGGACAGTGACAGTTGGTGTTGGTGGTCGGGCAGAGATGGTTAATGTTGGCAGTGGGGCAGTGACACTTGGTGTTGGCGGTCGGGCAGTGATGGTTAATGTTGGCAGTGGGGCAGTGACAGTTGGTGTTGGCGGTCGGGCAGTGATGGTTAATGTTGGCAGTGGGACAGTGACAGTTGGTGTTGGCGGTCGGGCAGTGATGGTTAAAGTTGGCAGTGGGACAGTGACAGTTGGTGTTGGCGGTCGGGCAGTGATGGTTAATGTTGGCAGTGGGACAGTGACAGTTGATGTTGGCGGTCGGGCAGTGATGGTTAATGTTGGCAGTGGGACAGTGACAGTTGGTGTTGGTGGTTGGGCAGAGATGGTTAATGTTGGCAGTGGGGCAGTGACACTTGGTGTTGGTGGTCGGGCAGTGATGGTTAATGTTGGCAGTGGGACAGTGACAGTTGGTGTTGATGGTTGGGCAGAGATGGTTAATGTTGGCAGTGGGACAGTGACAGTTGGTGTTGGCGGTCGGGCAGTGATGGTTAATGTTGGCAGTGGGACAGTGACAGTTGGTGTTGATGGTTGGGCAGAGATGGTTAATGTTGGCAGTGGGACAGTGACAGTTGGTGTTGGTGGTTGGGCAGAGATGGTTAATGTTGGCAGTGGGACAGTGACAGTTGGTGTTGGTGGTTGGGCAGTGATGGTTAATGTTGGCAGTGGGACAGTGACAGTTGGTGTTGGTGGTTGGGAAGAGATGGTTAATGTTGGCAGTGGGGCAGTGACACTTGGTGTTGGCGGTCGGGCAGTGATGGTTAATGTTGGCAGTGGGACAGTGACAGTTGGTGTTGATGGTTGGGCAGAGATGGTTAATGTTGGCAGTGGGACAGTGACAGTTGGTGTTGGCGGTCGGGCAGTGATGGTTAATGTTGGCAGTGGGACAGTGACAGTTGGTGTTGGTGGTTGGGCAGAGATGGTTAATGTTGGCAGTGGGACAGTGACAGTTGGTGTTGGCGGTCGGGCAGTGATGGTTAATGTTGGCAGTGGGACAGTGACAGTTGGTGTTGGCAGTCGGGCAGTGATGGTTAATGTTGGCAGTGGGACAGTGACAGTTGGTGTTGGCGGTCGGGCAGTGATGGTTAATGTTGGCAGTGGGGCAGTGACAGTTGGTGTTGGCGGTTGGGCAGTGATGGTTAATGTTGGCAGTGGGACAGTGACAGTTGGTGTTGGCGGTCGGGCAGTGATGGTTAATGTTGGCAGTGGGGCAGTGACAGTTGGCGGTCGGGCAGTGATGGTTAATGTTGGCAGTGGGACAGTGACAGTTGGTGTTGGCGGTCGGGCAGAGATGGTTAATGTTGGCAGTGGGACAGTGACAGTTGGTGTTGGCGGTTGGGCAGTGATGGTTAATGTTGGCAGTGGGACAGTGACAGTTGGTGTTGGCGGTCGGGCAGTGATGGTTAATGTTGGCAGTGGGGCAGTGATGGTTAATGTTGGCAGTGGGACAGTGACAGTTGGTGTTGGCGGTCGGGCAGAGATGGTTAATGTTGGCAGTGGGACAGTGACAGTTGGTGTTGGCGGTCGGGCAGTGATGGTTAATGTTGGCAGTGGGACAGTGACAGTTGGTGTTGGCGGTCGGGCAGTGATGGTTAATGTTGGCAGTGGGACAGTGACAGTTGATGTTGGGCAGTGACAGTTGGTGTTGGCGGTCGGGCAGAGATGGTTAATGTTGGCAGTGGGACAGTGACAGTTGGTGTTGGCGGTCGGGCAGAGATGGCTGATGTCGGCTTTTGTACAATCATTGAATAATCATAACAGAATAATCAGCATACACAATAGTAAGCTAGAGACATCGCTAGACCACAAAATATCTTTTTATTTAGCACAATAAAACATTTTTCATATATTTGGCAGATGGAAAAATGTCCAGTACCTTTTTATTTTTGTTTAAAATCATTTTGTTAGAAAGGAATCCAGAAAAGACGGCTAGATGAATGGACATCTTAAAATAAATAGTCTTAATACATTCAAGTATGTGGCGTTTATCTCGTGTCTCCAGAGTCCAGCCTCCTGCTTCCAGTTCTCCGCCCTCTGCCAGCCTACTCAGCGTCACGTGACATCTTAGCTGGGCGGAGCCTCAGAGCCAATAATAAGTGCAAAGTAAGTTGATCTACGCTTAGTTATTGATGAATGAGCCAATGCTGTTGTAGATGTAATGAGCCAATCAAAGTGAGAGGCAGGGCTTCAAAAGGCCCCTCCCTCAAGGGTCACTGTGCCATTTCTAGCCTGATGATGCTTTTCGTCCTTGTTTGGGCGCAGTGGGCAGTTGCATAGGGCGGCTCCGATGGTTTTCCCGCCCACTGCGGTTTGTAGTTCCTGCTTATTGGACAGAACTCAGTACACTGCACATCACAAAGGCCAATCACGTGTTTCTGCCAAGGGGGTAAAAAGTCCTCAGAAATCCACAAGAAAACGGTTCACAATCAGAATACTGGAGATCTGATGAACTACAAATACCAGCACGCTGGGACCGGTTGGTGGATGAATGTGCGTCGTTAAAGAACAGTTGTAATAGATATTTAAAACTTTTACTTTAAATTAATTATGCATATATTGTTTTTTTCAATAAGACTTTGTAGGTTTTGTACTTAAAAAGAAAAATTATAGATCCTCTGCAACTTATGCTGTCTGCTCACTCCCAGGTGTTGTGAAATCACGGGGGGTAGGGAACATCCCAGCTTACATTGTGAGGCTGAAGCCACACCTCCTTGTCATGTGATAGCCACACCTCCTTGTCACCTGATAGCCACACCTCCTTGTCATCTGATAGCCTATCATGCCTACCAGGCTATAGTGGGACGGGTTGGCTTCAGACTAACTTTCAAGTACATCATTATTTTATTAAACTTTGTTTGCTGCATGATATAAAAGAAGTTATTTTAATGCATAATTAATATAAAATGTATATTTTTCTATATAGGTGGTGCTTCTATGAAATGGTGCCCATTTTGGGGTGTTATAAGGTATAACCTGTGTGACTAGATGCTCACAGAAGCAGACGGGTATGCCAGTTGCTTGCAGATTTCATGCAAATTGTATGCAGATTGGAATTAGGCCAATCAGAAGCGGCAGGAAGTGAACTGGCCTGATTCCGATCTCTGTGTAATTTGCATACTAGACGCATTGATTTGCATCTCATTAACCCTCTCTGGTCCTGTGAGGGGAAACATCTCTACTCTGGAACTAGCGAGTCGGGGAGCTGCCTCTTCCATCAGAGCTCAGTCACACTGGTGTTTTCGGGTCACGGTGGTGACAGGTTGAGCTGCTTTTGTCACCAGTCTGGGGTGAGACTCTGCCAGTAGGGCGCTCCTGCGTGTGGCGCCCTCTAATGGACGAGTCCTATTGACATGTGGTGCCATTTCCAGTCCGGAGCCCACGGCAGCTTCTCCTGTGCCGGCTACGGGCCCCAGGTTTTTCTCGTCAGGGTCACAGACAGCAATAAAAACCACCAGGGAGTCAGACTCCACCCGACTCTGCATACAGATTGATCCCCCACCCCCTTGAATGTAACTCCTCCTTTCAAGACATCGTGTAAAATATACACCCCATAAAATGCATGCATAGCATTTTAGGGCTTTTAAAGGAAACCAGAGACCAATAAAAACATTTTTATACATATTTTGTATTATTTTTTTTAATTGGTTTCTGGTACACTTTAAGAAGGAAGTTCGCAATGGCAGCCTCCATGTTCCCTTTTCTTAGGATTTAGCAAATCTCTGGGCCAATCTGAAACTAAGAAAAGCGTGCAGAGAGTAATCCTCCAACTCGCCTCTCCACTGACGCCTCTGATGTCTTTCAGGCCCCTCATAATGCATCTACTATGGAGCTCTGGATGCTCCGCCTCTTCTGTAATCCGACCCTCCTCTCCTCCCCTAACAGGCGGTACCGCGAGGGGAAGAAGTATTTGATCCCCTGCTGATTTTGCTCGTTTGCCCTCTGACTAAGAAATGCCCCGTCTATAATTGTAATGGACGGCTTATTGTAACTGCGAGAGACAGAATTATAACAAAAGACCCCCTCAATAACCCAGCGCCCCAAAATCAGAGCTTGATCTGCACTGTAATGAGGGGAAAAAAGTATTCAATCCCCTATTAAAAGATCACCTTCAGCTCCCTCCACAGATTTTCTATTGGATTTAGGTCGGGCGACTGGCGAGGCCACTCCCTGTGCTTCTTCCTGAGCCATTCCTCAGTTGCCTTGTCCAGGCGTTTTGGGTCATTGTCATGCTGGAGTACCCATCTATGACCCATCTCCAATGCCCTGGCTGAGGAAGGAGGAGAGCACCCAAGGTCTGGTGGTACATGGCCTGTCCATTGTCCCTACAATGCAGTGAAGGTGTCCTGTACCCTTAGCAGAAAAACACCCCCAAAGTATAATTTGTCCACCTCCATGTGTGATGTTTGGGATGGTGTTCTTGGGTCACAGCCAGCATTCATTCTCCTCCTCCAAACACAGCGAGGTGATTGGCTGCCAACCCCCCCCCCCCAAATCTGCTTTGTGTCACGTGACATCTTTGCTGGGTTCCCAATCTCAGCTCTGTACCTGCATACAGTGCAGACACCTGGGAGTCTTGCTGGTTGATAGGGGATAAAATACTTCACTCATTACAATGCACATCAAGCTCTGACTTTGGGGCGCAGGGCTTTTGAGGGTGTTTTGTTGTTATTCTGTCTCTCATAGCTACAATTATCCAACAATGGCAATTATAGACTGGTCATTTCTTAGTCGAAGGGCAAACGGGCAAAATCAGCAGGGTTTTCCCTCATTGTATGATCAGACAACCGGGGACCACTGGCAGCCTCATCAGAGAGTGTTATGAGAGGACAGATGACCACCGAGAGCCTTGGGGAGGGAAGGGAGTAAGAAGAGACCTCAAAGAGCCTCAGGAGGGAGGCGAGTATGATGGGGACTGGGAATATTGAGAACGTCAGGAGAAAGGGAAGGCTGATGAAAGAAGCAGGAAGTCCCAGGGGAGAGGTGAGTATGATGAGAGGACTAGGGAATATAGGCAGCCTAAGGGGAGGTGAGTATGGAGAGGAGACCAGGCACAATTGAGAACCTCAGGGGTGAGAGGAGTAGGGTGAGAGGACTGGGATCATTTAGGAGCTGGTGAGAGAGGACTGGAGTCAGTTAGGAGCTGGTGAGAGAGGACTGGAGTCAATTAGGAGCTGGGGAGATGTGGGTATGGTGAGAGGACTGGAGTCAGTTAAGAGCTTGGCCGAGGTGGGTATGATGAGAGGGCTGGGGTCAGTTAAGAGCTGAGGAGAGGTGAGTATGGTGAGAGGGCTGGGGTCAGTTAGGAGCTGGGGAGAGGTGAGTATGGTGAGAGGACTGGGATCATGTAGGAGCTGGTGAGAGAGGACTGGAGTCAGTTAGGAGCTGGGGAGATGTGAGTATGGTGAGAGGGCTGGAGTCAGTTAGAAGCTGAGGAGAGGTGGGTATGATGAGAGGACTGGAGTCAGTTAGGAGAGGTAAGTATGATGAGAGGACTGGAGTCAGTTAAGAGCTGAGGAGAGGTGAGTATGATGAGAGGACTGGAGTCAGTTAAGAGCTGAGGAGAGGTGAGTATGATGAGAGGACTGGAGTCAGTTAAGAGCTGAGGAGAGGTAAGTATGATGAGAGGACTGGAGTCAGTTAGGAGCTGAGAAGAGGTGAGTATGATGAGAGGGCTGGGGTCAATTAAGAGCTGAGGAGAGGTGAGTATGATGAGAGGACTGGAGTCAGTTAGGAGCTGGGGAGAGGTGAGTATGGTGAGAGGACTGGAGTCAGTTAGGAGCTGGGGAGAGGTGAGTATGATGAGAGGACTGGGATCATTTAGGAGCTGAGGAGAGGTGAGTATGATGAGGGGACTGGGGTCAGTTAGGAGCTGAGGAGAGGTGAGTATGATGAGAGGACTGGGATCATTTAGGAGCTGGGAAGAGGTGAGTATGATGAGAGGGCTGGGGTCAGTTAAGAGCTGAGGAGAGGTGAGTATGGTGAGAGGGCTGGAGTCAGTTAAGAGCTGGGGAGAGGTGAGTATGATGAGGGGACTGGAGTCAGTTAGGAGCTGGGGAGAGGTGAGTATGATGAGGTGAGTGGAGTCAGTTAAGAGCTGGGGAGAGGTGAGTATGATGAGGGGACTGGAGTCAGTTAGGAGCTGGGGAGAGGTGAGTATGGTGAGAGGACTGGAGTCAGTTAGGAGCTGGGGAGAGGTGAGTATGATGAGGGGACTGGGGTCAGTTAGAAGCTGAGGAGAGGCGAGTATGATGAGAGGACTGGGGTCAGTTAGGAGCTGAGGAGAGGTGAGTATGGTGAGAGGGCTGGAGTCAGTTAGGAGCTGGGGAGAGGTGAGTATGATGAGAGGACTGGGATCATTTAGGAGCTGAGGAGAGGTGCGTATGATGAGGGGACTGGGGTCAGTTAGAAGCTGAGGAGAGGTGAGTATGATGAGAGAACTGGAGTCAGTTAGGAGCTGAGGAGAGGTGAGTATGATGAGAGGACTGGAGTCAGTTAGGAGCTGAGGAGAGGTGAGTATGATGAGGGGACTGGGGTCAGTTAGGAGCTGAGGAGAGGTGAGTATGATGAGAGGACTGGAGTCAGTTAGGAGCTGAGGAGAGGTGAGTATGATGAGAGGACTGGGGTCAGTTAGGAGCTGGGGAGAGGTGAGTATGGTGAGAGGACTGGAGTCAGTTAGGAGCTGGGGAGAGGTGAGTATGATGAGGGGACGGGAGTCAGTTAGGAGCTGAGGAGAGGTGAGTATGATGAGAGGACTGGAGTCAGTTAGGAGCTGAGGAGAGGTGAGTATGATGAGAGGACTGGGGTCAGTTAGGAGCTGGGGAGAGGTGAGTATGGTGAGAGGACTGGAGTCAGTTAGGAGCTGGGGAGAGGTGAGTATGATGAGGGGACGGGAGTCAGTTAGGAGCTGAGGAGAGGTAAGTATGATGAGGGGACTGGAGTCAGTTAGGAGCTGAGGAGAGGTGAGTATGATGAGAGGACTGGAGTCAGTTAGGAGCTGAGGAGAGGTGAGTATGATGAGAGGACTGGGGTCAGTTAGGAGCTGGGGAGAGGTGAGTATGGTGAGAGGACTGGAGTCAGTTAGGAGCTGAGGAGAGGTGAGTATGATGAGAGGACTGGGGTCAGTTAGGAGCTGGGGAGAGGTGAGTTTGATGAGAGGACTGGGGTCAGTTAGGAGCTGGGGAGAGGTGAGTATGATGAGAGGACTGGGGTCAGTTAGGAGCTGGGGAGAGGTGAGTATGGTGAGAGGACTGGAGTCAGTTAGGAGCTGAGGAGAGGTGAGTATGATGAGAGGACTGGGGTCAGTTAGGAGCTGGGGAGAGGTGAGTATGATGAGAGGACTGGGGTCAGTTAGGAGCTGGGGAGAGGTGAGTTTGATGAGAGGACTGGGGTCAGTTAGGAGCTGGGGAGAGGTGAGTATGGTGAGAGGACTGGAGTCAGTGAAGAGCTGGGCAGAGGTGAGTATGATGAGAGGACTGGGGTCAGTTAGGAGCTGAGGAGAGGTGAGTATGATGAGAGGACTGGAGTCAGTTAGGAGCTGAGGAGAGGTAAGTATGATGAGGGGACTGGGGTCAGTTAGAAGCTGAGGAGAGGTGAGTATGATGAGGGGACTGGGGTCAGTTAGGAGCTGAGGAGAGGTGAGTATGATGAGAGGACTGGAGTCAGTTAGGAGCTGAGGAGAGGTAAGTATGATGAGGGGACTGGGGTCAGTTAGAAGCTGAGGAGAGGTGAGTATGATGAGGGGACTGGGGTCAGTTAGGAGCTGAGGAGAGGTGAGTATGATGAGAGGACTGGGGTCAGTTAGGAGCTGGGGAGAGGTGAGTATGATGAGGGGACTGGAGTCAGTTAGGAGCTGAGGAGAGGTGAGTATGGTGAGAGGGCTGGAGTCAGTTAGGAGCTGAGGAGAGGTGAGTATGATGAGAGGACTGGAGTCAGTTAGGAGCTGGGGAGAGGTGAGTATGGTGAGAGGGCTGGAGTCAGTTAGGATCCGAGGAGAGGTGAGTATGATGAGGGGACTGGAGTCAGTTAGGAGCTGAGGAGAGGTGAGTATGATGAGAGGACTGGAGTCAGTTAGGAGCTGAGGAGAGGTGAGTATGATGAGAGGGCTGGGGTCAGTTAGGAGCTGGGGAGAGGTGAGTATGGTGAGAGGGCTGGAGTCAGTTAGGATCCGAGGAGAGGTGAGTATGGTGAGAGGACTGGAGTCAGTTAGGAGCTGAGGAGAGGTGAGTATGATGAGAGGACTGGAGTCAGTTAGGAGCTGAGGAGAGGTGAGTATGATGAGGGGACTGGGGTCAGTTAGGAGCTGAGGAGAGGTGAGTATGATGAGGGGACTGGAGTCAGTTAGGAGCTGAGGAGAGGTGAGTATGATGAGAGGACTGGAGTCAGTTAGGAGCTGGGGAGAGGTGAGTATGATGAGAGGACTGGGATCATTTAGGAGCTGAGGAGAGGTGCGTATGATGAGGGGACTGGGGTCAGTTAGAAGCTGAGGAGAGGCGAGTATGATGAGAGGACTGGGGTCAGTTAGGAGCTGAGGAGAGGCGAGTATGATGAGAGGACTGGGGTCAGTTAGGAGCTGGGGAGAGGTGAGTATGGTGAGAGGACTGGGATCATTTAGGAGCTGAGGAGAGGTGAGTATGATGAGAGGACTGGGGTCAGTTAGGAGCTGGGGAGAGGTGAGTATGATGAGAGGACTGAAGTCAGTTAGGAGCTGAGGAGAGGTGAGTATGATGAGGGGACTGGAGGCAGTTAGGAGCTGAGGAGAGGTGAGTATGGTGAGAGGACTGGAGTCAGTTAGGAGCTGAGGAGAGGTGAGTATGATGAGGGGACTGGAGTCAGTTAGGATCCGAGGAGAGGTGAGTATGATGAGGGGACTGGAGTCAGTTAGGAGCTGAGGAGAGGTGAGTATGATGAGAGGACTGGAGTCAGTTAGGAGCTGGGGAGAGGTGAGTATGATGAGAGGACTGGGGTCAGTTAGGAGCTGGGGAGAGGTGAGTATGGTGAGAGGACTGGGATCATTTAGGAGCTGAGGAGAGGTGAGTATGATGAGAGGACTGGGGTCAGTTAGGAGCTGGGGAGAGGTGAGTATGGTGAGAGGACTGGAGTCAGTTAGGAGCTGGGGAGAGGTAAGTATGATGAGAGGACTGGGGTCAGTTAGGAGCTGGGGAGAGGTGAGTATGGTGAGAGGACTGGAGTCAGTTAGGAGCTGGGGAGAGGTAAGTATGATGAGAGGACTGGGGTCAGTTAGGAGCTGGGGAGAGGTGAGTATGGTGAGAGGACTGGAGTCAGTTAAGAGCTGGGCCGAGGTGGGTATGATGAGAGGGCTGGGGTCAGTTAAGAGCTGAGGAGAGGTGAGTATGATGAGAGGACTGGGGTCAGTTAGGAGCTGGGGAGAGGTGAGTATGGTGAGAGGACTGGAGTCAGTTAGGAGCTGGGGAGAGGTAAGTATGATGAGAGGACTGGGGTCAGTTAGGAGCTGGGGAGAGGTGAGTATGGTGAGAGGACTGGAGTCAGTTAGGAGCTGGGGAGAGGTAAGTATGATGAGAGGACTGGGGTCAGTTAGGAGCTGGGGAGAGGTGAGTATGGTGAGAGGACTGGAGTCAGTTAAGAGCTGGGCCGAGGTGGGTATGATGAGAGGGCTGGGGTCAGTTAAGAGCTGAGGAGAGGTGAGTATGATGAGAGGACTGGAGTCAGTTAAGAGCTGAGGAGAGGTGAGTATGATGAGAGAACTGGAGTCAGTTAGGAGCTGAGGAGAGGTGAGTATGATGAGAGGACTGGTGTCAGTTAAGAGCTGAGGAGAGGTGAGTATGATGAGAGAACTGGAGTCAGTTAGGAGCTGAGGAGAGGTGAGTATGATGAGAGGACTGGTGTCAGTTAAGAGCTGGGCCGAGGTGGGTATGATGAGAGGGCTGGGGTCAGTTAAGAGCTGAGGAGAGGTGAGTATGATGAGAGGGCTGGAGTCAGTTAAGAGCTGAGGAGAGGTGAGTATGATGAGAGGACTGGGGTCAGTTAGGAGCTGGGGAGAGGTGAGTATGGTGAGAGGACTGGAGTCAGTTAGGAGCTGGGGAGAGGTGAGTATGATGAGGGGACTGGGGTCAGTTAGGAGCTGGGGAGAGGTGAGTATGGTGAGAGGACTGGTGTCAGTTAAGAGCTGGGCCGAGGTGGGTATGATGAGAGGGCTGGGGTCAGTTAAGAGCTGAGGAGAGGTGAGTATGGTGAGAGGACTGGAGTCAGTTAGGAGCTGGGAAGAGGTGAGTATGATGAGAGGGCTGGGGTCAGTTAAGAGCTGAGGAGAGGTGAGTATGGTGAGAGGGCTGGAGTCAGTTAGGAGCTGAGGAGAGGTGAGTATGGTGAGAGGGCTGGAGTCAGTTAGGAGCTGAGGAGAGGTGAGTATGGTGAGAGGGCTGGAGTCAGTTAGGAGCTGAGGAGAGGTGAGTATGGTGAGAGGGCTGGAGTCAGTTAGAAGCTGAGGAGAGGTGAGTATGGTGAGAGGACTGGAGTCAGTTAGGAGCTGAGGAGAGGTGAGTATGGTGAGAGGGCTGGAGTCAGTTAGGAGCTGAGGAGAGGTGAGTATGGTGAGAGGGCTGGAGTCAGTTAGGAGCTGAGGAGAGGTGAGTATGGTGAGAGGGCTGGAGTCAGTTAGGAGCTGAGGAGAGGTGAGTATGATGAGGGGACTGGAGTCAGTTAGGAGCTGGGGAGAGGTGAGTATGGTGAGAGGACTGGAGTCAGTTAGGAGCTGGGGAGAGGTGAGTATGATGAGGGGACTGGGGTCAGTTAGGAGCTGAGGAGAGGTGAGTATGATGAGAGGACTGGAGTCAGTTAGGAGCTGAGGAGAGGTGAGTATGGTGAGAGGGCTGGAGTCAGTTAGGAGCTGAGGAGAGGTGAGTATGGTGAGAGGGCTGGAGTCAGTTAGGAGCTGAGGAGAGGTGAGTATGGTGAGAGGGCTGGAGTCAGTTAGGAGCTGAGGAGAGGTGAGTATGGTGAGAGGGCTGGAGTCAGTTAGGAGCTGAGGAGAGGTGAGTATGGTGAGAGGGCTGGAGTCAGTTAGAAGCTGAGGAGAGGTGAGTATGGTGAGAGGACTGGAGTCAGTAAGGAGCTGAGGAGAGGTGAGTATGGTGAGAGGGCTGGAGTCAGTTAGGAGCTGAGGAGAGGTGAGTATGATGAGGTGAGTGGAGTCAGTTAAGAGCTGGGGAGATGGGAGAACTATGCTTTCCACTTACACATTTTTATATAATTCCCAGATTCTGTATGACCATCCATCATCTCTGGATTGCCATAAGAGGAGTTATCCACATATGGGCGGAGTCATACATCATGTAGGCGGAGTTATACAACATATGGGCAGAGCTATACATCATGTAGGCGGAGTTATACACTATTTGGGCGGAGTCATACATCATGTAGGTGGAGTTATACCCCACACGGATAGGCCCTTTAAAATCTCTAAACATTAAATTTAAATGTCACAACACCACCATGTCAGCCGTGATATGCAGGGAATTAGTTAATCCATAGATTTATCCTATAGTCCCAGTCTGTGGCTGCACAGGATTATCCGCCTGTAACCAATAGTGGCATCTCAGTACTGTAATAATAATAATAACAACAATATAGAACGGAGATTTATACAAATCTATATTCAATTCAACCTAAAATGTACCAGTTAAAAGGCTAAGAAAAGAACTTTTAGGAACCAAAAATACTGTTAGAAATGTACAAATTATCTCTAGAAATACAATAAATAGGTAGAAATTCTGAGTTCCTGTCCTGTCGCTACACGCACTGTGCACAATATGGAAACTCCTCCCTCTGCAGGCTCCGCCCGGCACAGGCTCCACCCTGCGCAGGCTCCACCCTGCGAAGGCTCGCCAAGTTCCTATGCCCTAACTGCTACAATGGGGAAGGGAGAGCTAGGTAAAACTACAAGTACCAGCGTGCCCACCACTTGTTGAAGCATGCTGGTACTTTTAGTTCCTCCCAGGTAGGAGAGCCACAAGTTGCCGGTCCAAATGATTACAATTATCGACCCTTGCCCTCTGTCGCTATGGTGACCGAGATGCCAGTATCTCGCCCATAAGGAGGGTTCTCTGGTTATATAGACACTGCAGATCAGCATTTCAGGGAGTTAAGCCATTCATTGCATTAATTGACCAATGAGAAGGCTTAAAAGGTCTAAGGGGAGGGATTTCCTCCTGACAGTGGGAGTCTTCCTCCTGGTACTTCCATCAGTATTTTCTTAGGCTGGCAGCACACTTGTCTGTGCAGAAAACCCTGACTTTTATGGCATGTGCATTACTGCGGTTTTTATTTTCAATGCGTTTGCGTTTTTCATGCATTTCCATTTTGCGTTTTTTAATAAATATTCATCTTCAGTGAGTGAAAAAATTAAATGATTTCCCTTTTTTTCCCTCAAAAACACAAGCGAATAGTGTGCGTTTTTGATTTCCTATAAGAAAGCACGTGCATGCAAATCGCAAACAGTAGGCCGGAAGAACTAGCTGTGCGATTTTAAAACACAAATAAAATTGCAGTGCAAACCACATAGTAATACGATTTTTGTGTGGCCCATCGAATCGGATGGTCAATCATCCGCCAAGTCGCATGAGGTATGGCCACCTTAAAGGGGCACTACAGCGAAAAACTGTAAAATTTAAAATATGTGCAAACATATACAATTAAGAAGTAAATTTTTTTCCAGAGTAAAATGAGCCATAAATTACATTTCTCCTATGTTGCTGTCACTTACAGTAGGTAATAAAAATCTGACAGAAGTGACAGGTTTTGGACTAGTCCATCTCTTCACATTTTACATTTCTCTTTTACATTTTACAGTTTTTCACTGTAGTGCCTCTTGGGCCCTTTTCCACTAGAGCGATTGTGATTGCTGAATCGCAAAATCGCAAATCGCTAGTGATTTTTAAATCGCTAGAGTTGTTACTTTATCATAGAAATCATGAGAAGTATTTTCCACTACAGTGATTCGATTTGGAAATCGCTAATCGCAAATCGCAATCGCTTGCTGGAGTGATTTTTACAATGATAATGCAATGCAAATGAAAATCACAAATCGCAATCGCATAACAGAATTAATGAAAAATCGCAATCGCTGGCGTTTGTGATTTGTGATTGCGATTGCTAGTGGAAAAGGGCCCTTTAAGACTGCTGGCTGGAACATGTCACCCCCAATGTGTGAGAAGCCTAGAATGGAAGCTGAATGTGCGAATCTGTTCAGCGTTGCTGGGCCAAGAACTGGCGTTCGGCCCGGCAATCAGAAGGACCTGCTGAACGCACGGGAGGTTTGATTTATAGATTAATGGCAGATTCTGCTCACAGGAGAGTATGAAGCCGAAGACATTTGCAGGTCATCAAATCTACGTGTCCAGAAAGCTCTAGAGCTCTTTAAATGGAATCTGAAGTGAGAGGTATGTGGAGGCTGCCATATCTATTTCCTTTTAAGCAATACCAGTTGCCTGGCTGTCCTGCTGATCTTCTGCCTTTAATACATTCAGCCATGGACCCTGAACAAGCATGCAGCAGATCAGGTGCTCTGACTGAAGTGTGACTAGATTAGCTGCAAGCTTGTTTCTGGTGTTTTTCAGACACTACTGCAGCCAAAGAGATCAGCAGGGCTTCCAGGCAACTGGTATTGTTTAAAAGGAAATAAAACAATTGCAACCTTTATATAATTCTCGCTTCAGATTCCCAGCTGTAGACGTCCGCCAGATCTATGAGAATATAAAGCAATGATCTGCATGGTGTCACCCGCTGTCCTGTACCGGTGCATTGTGGGTCTTGCTTTTTGGACACGTGGAAGTGATTGCTTGCAAATACCTTTAGTTTTGAGAAAGACTTAGGCCAGGGGCCCGCTAGAAATCTCAATCGCTTAAGCGCTTTTGTAGCATTTTTTTCAGCGTTTTCCGGAACAATTTCTGCCGATTTTAAAGCATTTTTGAATTTTGAGCTCGTGATTTGTATAGAGATTTGCGATTTTCACTAGAGCAAAGCTTTATGGGTACAGCAAGCGGTTCTGAGTAGTAAAAACACTGCAAAATCACTTTTGTATGGCAGTCGAAAAGCGATTATTTTGCGATCCTATATTGAAGCGCAACCGCTCCAAAACTGTTGCAGAATCTGCAAATGCGATTTTGGGAGACCGCGATCGCTGCTGTAGGGTCACCTCCATTGACTTTCATTACCCTGGCGCTTTTGGATTTGCCGCGATTCTAGAACACTGCTGAACACACGGCGGTGGGGCCCGGGTTCATGTTATGCGGTCATGTACTGAACTCCGCCTGAACTGTTTCCTGTGAATGTTGGGCGGAGTCGTTCCTCCACATTCATCCGGCAATAAAAACCTGACTGAGATCTGTGTTTGCACAGGAAACGTTTCATTTAGTCATTTACTCCTCACGCTCGGTAACCACGGCTGCTGAGTCACCATAGCAACAACTGACCCCGCCAGGAAGAAGCTTTTTCTATAACTTGTGCCGGCAGTCACAATATCCCTTTGTCTGCCATCTGTGCGCGGCGTGCCAGTAGGGGGCATCTTGTGGCTGCTGGCAGCGGCGAGGCCTCATTCACTGCATGGCGGAATCTAGGTCAGCACCTCCCCCTAACTCCCCGCTGTGTCCTGTGTATTATTGCTGGACCTGTTAACCCTTTCTCTCCTGGCCAGGCCTAACGCCACGTCTCTCCCGCCGTCATACAAAACGTTGCTCCGCCTACATACGCAATCACATCGTGCTGCTCATTATCGCTTCCATGTTTCCCTCAGATGAGGTCATCTGATCAGTTTTTTTTACGATCGAATTGTATAGAAAACTTCTATGGTCGGTTGGAATACAGAATTTTATCAATCGGAATGCTGGATTTTACGATCGTATCTGAAGAGAGAACGTTCCCAAATCTTCCCGTTTATGGGAACAATCGATAATCACCTTCTGGTGACTAATGATCCGGCAATTCTGATCAAATAATCGTATCTGTGGAGAAAATTGTTCCACTAATGGGCACCTTAAGGTGGAGGTTTGCTGGTGTCATTCTTAAAGGGGCCATTACCATGAAAATATGGACGTTCTGCTTCCTCCGGAATCATTGATGTAATGGCAGCAGGATAACATTAGAGATGGTCGGTGAGATGCTAATATTTCTGAGTTGATGCAAATGTCATGATCATTTTATGCAGCTTTGAAAGAGACCACTCAAATGAACTGATTGTGACTGGACTCGTTGCAGGACGCATACAATTTGCATGCAAGGAGGTATTCGCATCTTGTTGACCATCTATGGTCTTCTGTTTATGACGCAATGTATGCACTGCAGAGGTACTATCAAACTGCCACCAATTCTCACCGCAGTGATCTGATATGACCCATACCACTCACAAGATTTACTAAACCTGGGTTTGCTCAATCACGTTTGCTGTCACTTTTTTCTCTTTTTTTAAAGCAGAAGCCCTGATTTACTGACAGGTCCCTGGCCACTGGATGGGGATTCCCCTGTTTATTCGGTCTCTTCTATCTGACAAGACACCCGGAAACTGTTGTATCCCTCCCCCCATATGGGCTGTATTGATTGATCACATTCCTGCCCCTCTGTCCCCAGCTCCTCCCACATTCTGCAGCAGTGGGAGTGAGATTCATGATGGTTGTGGTTAGGGGACGAGCTTCGGTCCAGGAATCCATCATAGCAACGCCTAACCAACCTGTACATCCCAACCAATCAGGGGCCAGCTTTAACTGCTCTGAAGCCCCTTGCATTGATTGGTTGCCTAGAGTTTCTTCTCAGAATTCAACTCCACCCGAAACGTTTATTTCAACTTTGGATATTTGTGGAGGAAGGGATACAATCTCTATGGTTTTTATTGCTGTCTGTGTCCCTTTTAGCATAATATGGGGTCACAGAGGAGCCTCAGGGGCCACCAGCACAAGAGCTGATAAATCACCCCAGTAAGGAGATGCAGGCAGCAGTAAAAACAATTCTGACTCCCCAACACGATCCAAAATTTAAAAAAGCCCCGTGGTACTTTAGGCTAAGGCTTGGGAGAAAGCTGAAGGCCTCAGACAAAGACTGACGTTGTTGGGCATTGTGGCTCCTCAAAAAATAACCTGTTCGGGCCCATTCTAGATCATTCAAGCTCTGTCATTGTGCAGAAAGTTTGGGGTGCAGAAGGGTCTTGAAAATCCAAAAAGAACGTGGAAAAACCAGCATAGAAAATGGACTTATTGCCGTTCAGTGAGTAAGGCCTCTGTTGTTTGGTCCCGTGATTCCAGCTGTTCTGACCTAACTCTTAAAAACTGAACAAGAATCCTCTCAAATCCTCTCTCCAAGAACTGATCACAAGTCCTCTCAATAACTGAACAAGACCCCCTCAAATCATTTTTCTACAAACTCATACCATGTCTTTGCAAGAACTGAACAAAACCCCTCCCAAAAACTAATTAAAAGAACTCATCACAAGTCCTCAACAAGACTCCTCTCAAAAACCCCTCCTAGAACTCATACCAAGTCCTCGCAAGAACTGAACAAAATACCTTGCAAAAACGAACCCTAAGAACTCATGACAGGACTCCTCTCAAAACCTCTCTCCAAGAACTCACCACAAGTCCTCGCAAGAACTAAACAAAACACCTTGCAAAAACGAACCCCAAGAACTCATCGCAAGTACTCAAGACACCTTTTAAAAACCCACTCCAAGAACTCATCGCGAGTCCTCACAAGAACTCAATGAGACATCTCTTAAAGATGTACTCCAAGAGGTCATCACAAGTCTTTGCAAGTACTCAACAAGAATCCTCTCAAAAACTCACTAAAACACATTGCAAGACCTCGCAGGAAACTTGAAGGACTCAAATGAACTCTTTTGTAGATCTCATAGCAAGAGCTCAACTCCTTTCATAAACCCATTGTAAGAAATCCTCATAGGTTCTCGGAAGAATTTGGTGTAACACCTCCCAAGAACTCCTTGCAACTTATGTAGAACTTGGCGTAACTCCTCTCCAGAGCTCAGTGTAACTTCTTGCAAGTTCTCATTGCCTCGACTTGTAAATAATCATCTCCTCAAGACTATCATCCTTCTGAAAACTGCAGCTCATAGAAATTTTTTTCTTTTTTACTTAAATAGGCTAAAAAAGCGTCTTATTAAAAGAAAACCCCAGACGTCCATTTTGTCACTAATCGGCTTAAGAGACTTGGGTGTGTCACATTACATAGGATGAACGCTCCCTGTTGGACGGCTAGGCCTCGGCTACGCAGGTACATTAAATTCTAACAGTAATAGGCGTGTCCTCGGCTTCCAGGTACGACACAGAGATGAAACTGTTGTCTTCAGAAGGGCCGGGTGTCTCTCCGGACAGAAGAGCTGGCGCTTAGCTGTTGCTGGGTCTCCTCTGATTATCGTGGTGTTCACTGTCCTCCTGATTGGAAGGGAGGTCCACTCTTTGTTCATCCATCCTCTTGGCCTGGACCCTCTGAATGAGGCTGAAGAAGTCCTCATCGGGCATGGTGGGACCCCGGGGCATGGAGTCTGGTGGGGCACATCTTTGGTCGTCTATTCGGGAAGACTAGGAGAAAGGAAGGGAATGTAAACATTGGCATGAACTCGCATGAAATAGATATTAAGCCAAAAATGTAGGATTTGTTATACAGGATCTTCTCAAAAAATTAGCATACTGTGATAAAGTTCATTATTTTCTGTAATGTACTGATAAACATTAGACTTTCATATATTTTAGATTCATTACACACAACTGAAGTAGTTCCAAGCCTTTTATTGTTTTAATATTGATGATTTTGGCATACAGCTCATGAAAACCCAAATTTCCTATCTCAAAAAATTAGCATATTTCATCTGACCAATAAAAGAAAAGTGTTTTCAAAACAAAAAAAGCCAACCTTCAAATAATTATGTTCAGTTATGCACTCTATACTTGGTCGGGATTCCTTTTGCAGAAATGACTGCTTCAATGCGGCGTGGCATGGAGGCAATCAGCCTGTGGCACTGCTCAGGTGTTATGGAGGCCCAGGATGCTTCGATATCGGCCTTAAGCTCATCCAGAGTGTTGGGTCTTGCGTCTCTCAACTTTCTCTTCACAATATCCCACAGATTCTCTATGGGGTTCAGGTCAGGAGAGTTGGCAGGCCAATTGAGCACAGTAGTACCACGGTCAGTAAACCATTTACCAGTGGTTTTGGCACTGTGAGCAGGTGCCAGGTCGTGCTGAAAAATGAAATCTTCATCTCCATAAAGTTTTTCAGCAGATGGAAGCATGAACCCACTTGTGAACCAGAAACAGCGGCAGAAGCGCCTGCCCTGGGCTACAGAGAAGCAGCACTGGACTGTTGCTCAGTGGTCCAAAGTACTTTTTTCGGATGAAAGAAACTTTTACATGTCATTCGGAAATCAAGGTGCCAGAGTCTGGAGGAAGACTGGGGAGATGGAAATGCCAAAATGCCTGAAGTCCAGTGTCAAGTACCCACAGTCAGTGATGGTCTGGGGTGCCATGTCAGCTGCTGGTGTTGGTCCACTGTGTTTTATCAAGGGCAGAGTCAATGCAGCTAGCTATCAGGAGATTTTGGAGCACTTCATGCTTCCATCTGCTGAAAAGCTTTATGGAGATGAAGGTTTCATTTTTCAGCACGACCTGGCACCTGCTCACAGTGCCAAAACCACTGGTAAATGGTTTACTGACCATGGTATTACTGTGCTCATTTGGCCTGCCAACTCTCCTGACCTGAACCCCATAGAGAATCTGTGGGATATTGTGAAGAGAAAGTTGAGAGACGCAAGACCCAACACTCTGGATTAAGGCCGCTATCGAAGGATCCTGGGCCTCCATAACACCTGAGCAGTGCCACAGGCTGATTGCCTCCATGCCACGCCGCATTGAAGCAGTCATTTCTGCAAAAGGATTCCCGACCAAGTATTGAGTGCATAACTGAACATAATTATTTGAAGGTTGACTTTTTTTGTTTTGAAAACACTTTTCTTTTATTGGTCGGATGAAATATGCTAATTTTTTGAGATAGGAAATTTGGGTTTTCATGAGCTGTATGCCAAAATCATCAATATTAAAACAATAAAAGGCTTAAACTACTTCAGTTGTGTGTATTTGAATCTAAAATATATGAAAGTCTAGTGTTTATCAGTACATTACAGAAAATAATGAACTTTATCACAGTATGCTATTTTTTTGAGAAGATCCTGTATATTTGCCTTTCCAGAACTCACATTTTTTTTTTTAATATCTGCTTCCTCCTCTCCCCACCTAACCTGTGTACCCCCCAACTAACTCAACTGCATTGTAATCTCTCTTTGTTCCCAAACCCAAAATGAACATAAACTTGCATTGCAGTGTTCTACCCAGAATTTTTTTTTCTCTGGGTGTAATGAAAAAGTACCCGGGTGGGGCGCAACCAGGGGAAGGCTGGCAAAACTCAGCTTACAGCATAGGAGGAGGATGAGGAGGCGAGCCGATGACAGCCGGGTGCTCCTTAAAATTAGCCAGGTGGAGCACTCAGCTAAAAGAGCCTGGGGAGAAACACCTGCATTGGGCACTAAAGCACTCATTATGTCATATGTCTGTCAGGCCTTAAAGTGAACCAGAGACGAAGCACCCTCATGTATTTCACCATATATATCAGTGGGAACATTAGAAAAAACACCTACCCTGCTCTCTGTTTCATCCTTCACTGCTCAGCCTGCTCGTTATCAGCCCTGATAAAATCCCTGACTGAGCATTCAGTCTGGCTTTGCTCAGGAACCATTATAGCAGAGTCTGTCTTCTCTGATGTCTTTTCAAGCCCAAGCCTGCCCCCTTCTGGCTCTGCTATAATGACTCAGCTATAATGATTCCTGAGCAAAGCCAGATGAATGCTCAGTGGGGGATTTTATCAGGGCTGATGACAAGCAGGCTGAGCAGAGAAGAATGAAGCAGAGAGCAGGGTAGGTGTTTTCTCTAATGTTCCCACTGATATATATGGTAAATACATGAGGGTGCTTCATCACTGGTTCACTTTAAAGAGGAAATGCAGTAAAAATAATTTAATGAGTAAAATTGCTTTTTTTTTTTTTTTTTTGACAATATTAACTTAGGCCTAGTGCACACCAGAGCGGTTTGGCTGCGTTTTGCAATCCGCTTGCGGATGTGGAAACGCTTGGGTAATGTATTTAACTGGGCTGGTGCACACCAGAGCGGCAGGCGTTTTGCAGAAACGCATACTCCCGGGCTGCTGCAGATTTTGGATTGCGGAGGCGTTTCTGCCTCAATGTAAACTATAGGAAAAATGCAAACCGCTCTGAAAAACGCTAGATCAGAGCGGTTTTGCAGGCGTTTTTGTTACAGTAGCTGTTCAGTAACAGCTTTACTGTAACAATATATCAAATATGATACACCAAAAACGCTTCCCAAAACCGCAAAACGCTAGCTGAAACGCTACAGAAAAAGAAGAAAAAGCGTTTCAAAATCTGCTAGCATTTTGTGGATCTGCTAGCGGTTTTTGGTGTGCACCAGGCCTTATAGATTATTTAGTCATTGTTCCCTCATTGTGAAATCTTTCCTCTCCCTGATTTACATTCTAACATTTATCACTGGTGGTGACATCTTTACTGCTGTCAGGTGATAACTGCAGAATCCTTGTTTATTTAGAGTTCTGAAGCCAGTAAAAATATAACTGCTCTCCCAGAATCCTCTGGGAGGAGAATTCCACATAACTAAACAGCCTAGGCTGTGACATCACTGGGAGGGCGGGGCTACATACCAATATAAAGATATAGAAAGCGTTTCTGATGCTAAAACCAAAATAATTTGTGTAAAAGTAGCCATACTGAATAACTTACTGCATTCTACTGTATTCCACTACCGGGGGCGTAAACTAGAAATCATTGCCCCCCCCCCCCCCCCCGCTTTCTGCACAGGTTAACTGAGAACCAATGTTAGTCAGTTGGCTAGTGCACACTGCAATGTGTTTTCCCCATGCAGATAAGAACAGACAGCAGTGAAGCACTACATGCATTTCTCTATCAATTACATTAGCTTCTGTGATAGAACGTGCATGTTTGCACACATGCAGAAAACACATACAGAAACCCAACGGACGAGCGTGCTCCCAGCCTCAGCTTATTACACTCACTCTGTCCATCTCTGATAGAGCAGAACTGGCTCTGCAGACTCCTCCAGCATCACCACAGTACACAGCACTTGGGGAGGGGTGGAGAGACTGGGGGCGGGGATCTGCAGACTCCTCCAGCATCACTACAGTACACAGCACTTGGGGAGAGGTGGAGAGGCTGGGGGCGGGGCTCTGCAGACTCCTCCAGCATCACTACAGTACACAGCACTTGGGGAGGGGTAGAGAGGCTGGGGGCGGGGCTCTGCAGACTCCTCCAGCATCACTACAGTGCACAGCACTTGGGGAGGGGTAGAGAGGCTGGGGGCGGGGCTCTGCAGACTACTCCAGCATCACTACAGTACACAGCACTTGGGGAGGGGTAGAGAGGCTGGGGGCGGGGCTCTGCAGACTCCTCCAGCATCACTACAGTACACAGCACTTGGGGAGGGGTAGAGAGGCTGGGGGCGGGGCTCTGCAGACTACTCCAGCATCACTACAGTACACAGCACTTGGGGAGGGGTAGAGAGGCTGGGGGCGGGGCTCTGCAGACTCCTCCAGCATCACCACAGTACACAGCACTTGGGGAGGGGTAGAGAGGTTGGGGGCGGGGCTCTGCAGACTCCTCCAGCATCACTACAGTACACAGCACTTGGGGAGGGGTAGAGAGGCTGGGGGCGGGGCTCTGCAGACTACTCCAGCATCACTACAGTACACAGCACTTGAGGAGGGGTAGAGAGGCTGGGGGCGGGACTTTGCAGACTCCTCCAGCATCACTACAGTACACAGCACTTGGGGAGGGGTAGAGAGGTTGGGGGCGGGGCTCTGCAGACTCCTCCAGCATCACTACAGTACACAGCACTTGGGGAGGGGTAGAGAAGCTGGGGGCGGGGCTCTGCAGACTCCTCCAGCATCACTACAGTACACAGCACTTGGGGAGGGGTAGAGAGGCTGGGGGCGGGGCTCTGCAGACTCCTCCAGCATCACTACAGTACACAGCACTTGGGGAGGGGTAGAGAGGTTGGGGGCGGGGCTCTGCAGACTCCTCCAGCATCACTACAGTACACAGCACTTGGGGAGGGGTAGAGAGGCTGGGGGCGGGGCTCTGCAGACTCCTCCAGCATCACTACAGTACACAGCACTTGGGGAGGGGTAGAGAGGCTGGGGGCGGGGCTCTGCAGACTCCTCCAGCATCACTACAGTACACAGCACTTGGGGAGGGGTAGAGAGGTTGGGGGCGGGGCTCTGCAGACTCCTCCAGCATCACTACAGTACACAGCACTTGGGGAGGGGTAGAGAGGTTGGGGGCGGGGCTCTGCAGACTCCTCCAGCATCACTACAGTACACAGCACTTGGGGAGGGGTAGAGAGGTTGGGGGCTGGGTGTTGTACACAAGAGCCTGCGGCACACTGAATAGGAACTGTCTACAAATCTTTGTTTGCAGCACTTTGAAAACTTTGTATGATTCCGCATCAGTGACTGAGCAGATGCAGTCATTAGAAAAACTGCACAGAAAGCATAACGTTTTTTTCTCTCCGTTGCCCTTAGTTGTCAGTCGCTCAGGTCACAGAAAAGAAACTTCTCCCTCTATGGGGCCCTCTGCAGCTTCTGGGCCCCCCTGTGGTTGCATTCCTTGCAGGGTCTATTGTTACGCCCCTGGTCACTACAGGGCCTCTTTAAGGTAGAATCTGTATTCCTAAAACACTGAGGTCACCTGACCTGCGACACAGAATACAAGAGAAGGTCGGGAGTGACGGTGTCAAAGTAGATTTTTTTTGTGTTTTAAGTTGACGGAGTGGAATTAGTGAGTCACTGCGTTGGAGCGCGATAATGAGGACCTGTCTAATAACACTGTGTGTAGTGCTTGTAGACAGATACTGGCAGGCAAATGATAATCCCGGGGGGGATAATGAAAGGGTTACACAGAGAGCCCCTGTAATCTGCTGCTGCAGTGTAATCACCAGATCCCTGACAATGGGAGGAACAATGGGGAATCTGTGTCACCGCAGAGTGCGCTGTCATCCATATTGTCACGCAGGTCGCTGAGCGGCAAAACCAAGATCTCTCGTATGTGAGCTGCGAGATGGCCGGACCCCCGAAAATCTCCATCTACCTCTCACAAGTCTGATTTCTGCCACCCTGCTGGATCGGAGTGCAAGTTTAGTGTCCCCCCCCCCACACTGTCACCCCCTGCCCCCACCCATTGTGTTGCCTTTCCCCCCCCCCACTGTGTCACCTCTGCCCCCCACTGTGCCACCTCCCCCTCCCCCCGCCCACTGTCACCTCTTCACCCACCCCCACCAGGGCTGGGCCAAGGCAGAGGCGAGAGAGGCTCCAGCCTCAGGGCGCAGTGTAGGAGGGGGCACACAACTCACTCAGCTATCATTCCCCTATTGTGTTTGAAGCAGAGAGAAATAAGAAAAGGGGATGCATCTAATAGCAATCAGTGTGTGACGGCTGGGGTGGGAGGGATGGAGGGGCGCATTTTGGTGTCTCAGCCTTGGCTGCTGGAGGACTCTGGTGTCCAGAATCCCCCCCTCAGTCTGTCCTGTGTGTCTACTGCAACCCCCCCCCCCCCCCCCGCTGATATTGCGTCGCCTCCTTGCTTTAGTGCAAGGAGGTAAAGACCCGGCTGGCACCCCATGCGGCACCACTTGCACGACCGCACACGTCTGAAGAAGTCATGTGGGCCGTGACGAAACGCGTTACGTGACACACCGCACTACCCGGAAGTGGGTCCTGGATCCATCACCCTTGTCTCCGCTTCTCTTCCTCCCCCTTTGACCGTGGCCAGTGCGGCGCACGATCGTTTCGATGACAAGGCTGTGATGGTGCTGTGAGATGGTGAAGCCTGTCAGTGACAGTGCGGTTTAGGAGTCCAGCAGCAGCCCACTACTATGAGTGCAAACCTGGCTTGCTACCTATGGGGGTTGAGGTTAGACACATGTGTCTGTAATGAGAAGCGTATACATATCTATGTAGAGGCGTGTATTGGCAATATTTATACACACGGTCTGATGTGCAGTAGTCTTTTTGACCCTGTCTGGGCTGATCTGGATACAAGTTTTTCACTCTGGGCCTGAAGAAATAGCTCTATGCATGCATTTGGACTTTAAAGGAGTGCACTCCAGTTCTATGCAGTTGCCTTAGTGATTAGCTTGCTCCAGCTGTGTTTTTATGGGAGGGGGTATGTTGTTGTTTGTCTGTCTACAGGTTTTGACCAAGATGAATATATTTCTAATAAATTGCATATTTTTACACCAGCTCTTACTTTTGTTCGCTATTATTACATTTTTTTTATGGGTGAGACGAGCCTATGTGGGTGATATCCCACTCTCTGAATACATACAGGGTGCATGTCTCTGTTTTCCTTCTGTCCTGTGCAAGTGTTCAGGTCCACTTTAACAGGAAATCAATATGGCAGCCTCCATATCCCTCTCACTTCAGGTGTTATTTAAAGGACTTACGATGTAAGATAGCTAATCTATTTTTTACTGACCTGGGGCCCCTCGCAGGCATCTCAATTACTTGCCGCAGCTCCGGTTCTCCTTGGTGCCCCCACTGGCCAGCCGCAATGATGGCGATCCACCGGCGGGGTTGGCTCTTCTGTGTCTGCACTCGTACCCACGCGTACACGTCTTCTAGTGCATACTGCGCTCGCGCAAGCACAGAAGGGCCAACCCCGCTGTGATCCTTGCGGCTGGCCAGCGGGAACCCCGAGGAGGAGCGGGGCTGCGGCGAATGACTGAGACGGCTGGGAGGGGCTGGAGTTAAAAAAACAAATGAACTATTTTGCATCGGAAGTTCTTAAATATAAGTGTCCAAAAGAATGGGGGGTGCTTTTCTCAGAAATCCTGCTATCCCCCAGCAGCTTCAACTGCCCTAATTCCAAACTGCATACAATTTGCATTACATTTTCATGCGAGCCGGTAAGATTAGCCTGTGGTTGCTGAGTTGGTATTTTGTCGGGGTGACACTTACCTGACACTTCATGAGCATGTTGAAGAACTCATCGCCCGGCTCCTGCGTCTCGCTCTCCACCTTGAGGTGCCCCATGTTGTTCTGTGTGAGGCGCAGGCCTGGGAGGCTCCCCACGCTCGCTCGCTGGTCGTCCAGCCGCCGGCTCTGAGAGCTTGCAATCAGATCAAAGAATTCTTCTGTCTGCGGCGAGGCCATCAAGGAGGAAGCAGCTGGAGGATGAAAGCGAGAAAGTGCGAATAAATCAGCGATCTCTGGCGCTGATAGCCTCGCAACGCTTCCTGACCGCAGCGCCAACACACAGCTATAGCCTCGCAACGCTTCCTGACCGCAGCGCCAACACACAGCTATAGCCTCGCAACGCTTCCTGACTGCAGCGCCAACACACAGCTATAGCC
The DNA here is from genome assembly GCF_040937935.1 of Hyperolius riggenbachi. Classification (NCBI taxonomy): domain Eukaryota; kingdom Metazoa; phylum Chordata; class Amphibia; order Anura; family Hyperoliidae; genus Hyperolius; species Hyperolius riggenbachi. The sequence goes on from NC_090653.1 coordinate 285,743,752, forward strand.
TCGCAACGCTTCCTGACTGCAGCGCCAACACACAGCTATAGCCTCGCAACGCTTCCTGACCGCAGCGCCAACACACAGCTACAGCCTCGCAACGCTTCCTGACTGCAGCGCCAACACACAGCTATAGCCTCGCAACGCTTCCTGACCGCAGCGCCAACACACAGCTATAGCCTCGCAACGCTTCCTGACCGCAGCGCCAACACACAGCTATAGCCTCGCAACGCTTCCTGACTGCAGCGCCAACACACAGCTATAGCCTCGCAACGCTTCCTGACTGCAGCGCCAACACACAGCTATAGCCTCGCAACGCTTCCTGACCGCAGCGCCAACACACAGCTATAGCCTCGCAACGCTTCCTGACCGCAGTGCCAACACACAGCTATAGCCTCGCAACGCTTCCTGACTGCAGCGCCAACACACAGCTATAGCCTCGCAACGCTTCCTGACTGCAGCGCCAACACACAGCTATAGCCTCGCAACGCTTCCTGACTGCAGCGCCAACACACAGCTATAGCCTCGCAACGCTTCCTGACCGCAGCGCCAACACACAGCTATAGCCTCGCAACGCTTCCTGACTGCAGCGCCAACACACAGCTATAGCCTCGCAACGCTTCCTGACCGCAGTGCCAACACACAGCTATAGCCTCGCAACGCTTCCTGACCGCAGCGCCAACACACAGCTATAGCCTCGCAACGCTTCCTGACCGCAGCGCCAACACACAGCTATAGCCTCGCAACGCTTCCTGACTGCAGCGCCAACACACAGCTATAGCCTCGCAACGCTTCCTGACTGCAGCGCCAACACACAGCTATAGCCTCGTAACGCTTCCTGACTGCAGCGCCAACACACAGCTATAGCCTCGCAACGCTTCCTGACCGCAGCGCCAACACACAGCTATAGCCTCGCAACGCTTCCTGACCGCAGCGCCAACACACAGCTATAGCCTCGCAACGCTTCCTGACCGCAGCGCCAACACACAGCTATAGCCTCGCAACGCTTCCTGACCGCAGCGCCAACACACAGCTATAGACTCGCAACGCTTCCTGACTGCAGCGCCAACACACAGCTATAGCCTCGCAACGCTTCCTGACTGCAGCGCCAACACACAGCTATAGCCTCGCAACGCTTCCTGACTGCAGCGCCAACACACAGCTATAGCCTCGCAACGCTTCCTGACTGCAGCGCCAACACACAGCTATAGCCTCGCAACGCTTCCTGACCGCAGCTCCAACACACAGCTATAGCCTCGCAACGCTTCCTGATCGCAGCGCCAACACACAGCTATAGCCTCGCAACGCTTCCTGACTGCAGCGCCAACACACAGCTATAGCCTCGCAACGCTTCCTGACTGCAGCGCCAACACACAGCTATAGCCTCGCAACGCTTCCTGACTGCAGCGCCAACACACAGCTATAGCCTCGCAACGCTTCCTGACTGCAGCGCCAACACACAGCTATAGCCTCGCAACGCTTCCTGACCGCAGCGCCAACACACAGCTATAGCCTCGCAACGCTTCCTGACTGCAGCGCCAACACACAGCTATTCCGCAATCCTTCCATTCACTGCAATGCTGCAGATTATTCCAATCATGGACAGTAATACACGGGCAACTCTTGACACTTAAATGATATTGGCTGATAAGCCCCATCTACACGATACGATTCTTTGTACGATTCGATTACGATTCTATTTACGATTCGATTAAATCCGACATGTCCGATCGGAATTCGATTTAATTCTATTTGCCATTGTTTTGCCATGGCAAATCGAATTGAATCAAATCGAATTCTGATCGGACATGTGGAATTTAATCGGATCGTACAAAGAATCGTATCGTGTAGATTGGGCTATAGTGTATTATAGATATACAGTATACTGTAGTCAGATACCACAGAACACCATCACAGGTCTTGTGGAGTCCAGGCCTGACCACCAGGGGGAGCTGCACTATATTACAGGCTGATAGTGAATTATATGTATTATAGATATATAGTCAGATACCACAGGACACCATCACAGGTCTTGTGGGGTCCAGGCCTGACCACCAGGGGGAGCTGCACTATATTATAGGCTGTGTATTACATGTATTATAGATATACAAGTAAAAACCGGGTGCTAGGCCATGACCGCTACCCCCTTCCTCCCCAGCACGCACAGATGCGTCCCACTAGCCCTGCCCCTTACCCCTGTCCAAAGTATATGCACACAGGGAGATGTTGCTTGCTTGGCAGTTGGAAAAAGCTGTTATTTCCCACAATGCAATGAGGTTCACAAACCGCAAACTGTCAGGTCTGGAAGCATGGACACCCACACACAGGGACACAGGGGCTTTATATTATAGGATACCACAGGACACCTTCACAGGTCTTGTGGAGTCCAGGCCTGACCACCAGGGGGAGCTGCACTATATTATAGGCTGATAGTGTATTATATGTATTATAGATATATAGTCAGATACCACAGGGAACCATCACAGGTCTTGTGGAGTCCAGGCCTGACCACCAGGGGGAGCTGCACTATATTATAGACTGATAGTGTATTATATGTATTATAGATATATAGCCAGATACCACAGGACACCATCACAGGTCTTGTGGAGTCCAGGCCTGACCACCAGGGAGAGCTGCACTATGTTATAGGCTGATAGTGTATTATATGTATTATAGATATATAGTCAGATACCACAGGAAACCATCACAGGTCTTGTGGAGTCCAGGCCTGACCACCAGGGGGAGCTGCACTATATTATAGGCTGATAGTGTATTATAGATATATCAAAGCAGGTTATTTCGGCGCACGGCCGAAGCTGGGCGCCGTCATAGCAGCAATGCTATGCTAGCGGTAATTTGCAGCTCCGGCCGCTGCCAGACCCCAAATTACATCTCCTTCCAACAACCCAGAGGGGGGAAAGTATTTTACGCTTCTGGGGAGTTTAGCGGCAGGCCTGCACCGAACTGAGTGGCACCGACACAATATGTTAGATATTTAGATCTACTGTATATCGAGCACTGCTATTTCAGCGCAGGAGATTTGGGCGCAGCCGGCGCCACCATAGACCGTAATAGGAATCACGTCTATAGCAGCGCACAGGGAGTAACTTCGGCGCCGTCAGATGACGGAGCTGAAGTTACTTATAAAACACTATAATTCGGCCGCCAGCAATTGCTGGAAGCCGAATTACATCATTCCCCACCATCCACATGGACCTGGAGGGGGAATAGTAATTAACGTCGCTGGGGAGTTGTGCAGAAGCAGGATAAGCCATACTGGCTGTATCCTGAACGTAAGTCTCCTGGCGGCGATTTCTCTCGTACGCGATCTATATAGATAGATATATAGGGAGATACCACAGGACACCATCACAGGTCTAGTGGAGTCCAGACCTGACCACCAGGTGGAGCTGCACTATATTATAGGCTGATAGTGTATTATATGTATTATAGATATATAGTCAGATACCACAGGACACCTTCACAGGTCTTGTGGAGTCCAGACCTGACCACCAGGGGGAGATGCACTATATTATAGGCTGATAGTGTATTATATGTATTATAGATATATAGTCAGATACCACAGGACACCATCACAGGTCTAGTGGGGTCCAGGCCTGACCACCAGGGGGAGCTGCACTATATTATAGGCTGATAGTGTATTATATGTATTATAGATATAAAGTCAGATACCACAGGGAACCTTTACAGGTCTAGTGGAGTCCAGGTCTGACCACCAGGGGGAGCTGCACTATATTATAGGTTGATAGTGTATTATATGTATTATAGATATATAGTCAGATACCACAGGACACCATCACAGGTCTAGTGGGGTCCAGGCCTGACCACCAGGGGGAGCTGCGCTATATTATAGGCTGATCGTGTATTATATGTATTATAGATATATAGTCAGATACCACAGGACACCATCACAGGTCTTGTGGAGTCCAGGCCTGACCACCAGGGGGAGCTGCACTATATTACAGGCTGATAGTGTATTATATGTATTATAGATATAAAGTCAGATACCACAGGGAACCTTCACAGGTCTAGTGGAGTCCAGGTCTGACCACCAGGGGGAGCTGCACTATATTATAGTCACAAACACCCCAAAACAACCATGCGCTGCGATTCAGTGGTGAATTGCAGCGCATGTATGGAAACAGCAGACACTGCAGTCTATGCACTGTCTGCTGTCCCTGCGATCCTGTTTCCATATGCCCCGTGGAAAGCGCGCCTATGGAAACGAGCCCTTAGAGTGAACCTAAACCGTCGCAAAAAAAGTGCTTTACTTACCTGGTGCTTCTACCAGCCCCCTGCAGCCGTCCTGTCCCCGCCGGTCCTCAACCAATCCTCCGTTCCCCGCTGTGGCTTAGTTTTATTTCTGCCGACCGATCAGTGTCCTCGATCCTGTCCACAAGAGCGTCCTGCGCAGTATGAGCTTTTCTTGTACTGCAACTGCGTAGGACGCTGTTGCCAACGGAAACTTGAACGAGGAAGCGCGTAGCCAGCAGACGGCGGCAGGGGGCTGGTAGAAGCCCCAGGTGAGTGAAACTCTTTTTCTTTGCGGCGGTTTAGGTCCGCTTTAAGGATGCAGAGTGGAGAATTAGTTTGATCTCAGTCGGATTTGAATGAGATTGCCTGAATGCCCGTACACTCATGGTGAAATTTGACTTGAAAATTATTCCTTCTTATCGGTCACACAGAAATCGCCCCGTATTTGGCACCCACCCTGTAGTGACGCAATCGCAGCGACTCGTCTGCCAGTGTATGGACTCACATATCCGGTCGTCCAGGCCGGGCACGGGCGTTGTGGCGGGCTCCACCTCCGCGTTCTGGCTGTCCTCGAGCGTACATCTCTGGTCGTCCATCCGGTTGCTCTGAAATTTACTGAGGAGGTCGAAGAAGCATTCCTCGTCTGACGGCGCCCGATTGATTTTCTGAAAGACAAGGCGTTGGAGAGAATTTAATAGGGATTTCCCCGGCTGTCCAGAGAGCGATCAATACTGTGCAATTCCCCCGCCACTCTCCATATTGATCCTCAGCCCCTCCCCCCCAGCAGCGGCTCCAGAGTCTCGCAACATGTCATTAAAGGGGAAGGCCCTGCTTATTGATGTTGTTCGGGGATCAGATTGGCAGCGCGATCTCACCGGACAACATCCACAGCGCTCAGAGTAACACGACTCAATATAGACCCGGCCAGATCCCGGGAACAGCATTTAAAGGGACACCTTAGTAATACAACAACATAAGATATTTTTTTCCTCTTAAAGTAAAACTGAAGCAACCTAAAAAAGAACAGTTACTCAGCTATGGAGAGGAAGATACTTAAAGAGAGCCAGAGATGAAGCACCCTGGTGTATTTTACCTTATAAATCAGTGGGAACATGACAGTAAACACCTAATCTGCTCTTTGTTTCATTGTTCTCTGTTTAATCTGACTGTTATCACCTCTGATAAGAATCCCCGACTGAGCACTCAGTCTAGCTTTGCTATGGAAAGATCATAGCTGAGTCTGTCTTCTCTGGTGTCTTTTCAAGCCCAAGCCTGCCCCCTTGTGGCTCTGCTATAATGACTCAGCTATAATTATTCCCTGCAAAGCCAGACTGAATGCTCAGTCCGGGATTCTTATCACAGCTGCTAACAGACACTTTTAGCAGTGAGGATGAAACAGAGAGCAGGGTGTTTTCTCTAATGTTCTTACTGATATATATGGTAAAATACACAAGGGTGCTTCGTCTCTGGTTCCCTTTAAAATGGGTGCAGGCGCACAATGCATAAAAAAAATAGGCTAATAAGCTGTTAATCTTATAAACAGAGGTACTCTTACTTGGCTATCTTGAATTTGGAACAGTTTATTGAAAATAAAAAGGTCTTTTATTTGAGCACATAAAATGATCAACGTGTTTCGCAGGTGCTTGCCAGCTTCCTCGGGTCAGTAAAAAAAACAACTAAACTGAGAGGGATATGGATGTTTCCTTTTAAACAATACTAGTTGCCTGGCAGCCCTGCTGATCTCTTTGGCTGCAGTAGCGGCTGAATCACACACCTGAAACAAGCATGCAGCTAATCCAGTCTGACTTCAGTCAGAGCACCTGATCAGCATGCTTGTTGAGGGGCTGTGGCTAAAAGTACTAGAGACACAGGATGAGCAGGAGAGTCAGGCAACTGGTATTAATTCAAAAGGAAAAATCCATATCCTCAGTTTAGGTTCCTTGTAACTGCTGTGTAGTGAGCATGAGCGCCTCCATGTGCCTAGAGGCCAGAGCTTGCTACACAGCCTTAGCAGTTAAGGCACCTGTTTTTTTTCACTGATCTGAGGAAGCGGGAAAGCACCCGTGAAACGCGTTGTCAATTTTATATGCGCAAATAAAAGACCTTATTTCAATAAACTAGTCCAAATTCTTCAAAATTCGGCGGAAGATGTCGGCGCTATATAAATACTAAATAATAATAAAAGAGAGGCGAGATTACATCTCTGTTTATAAGATCAACAGCTTTACTAGCCTACATTTTATGCCTTGGGTGTCTCCACCCCTCCCTCTCCACCCCTCCCTCTCCACCCACGCTCGCCCCCAGCGTTTCACCACATAAGACGAGGGAGGTACTCTTGCTTGGCATTGGCAATATATCTTAGATTGTACAAAAACGTTTTCGAGCTCTTCCTCTGGTGTACAGGAAAACGTTTGTGTACTGTTGTGCCAAATCACCAGTGACACATCTGCTGACGTCACAGTGCCCCTGTGCGCACTTCACAATTGTTTTCACAACCAAAAGTATATATATAAATTTCAGCCCGCGGGGATATTTCACCTTAGGCATCAGAGCAATTTTCACATTCTATTCATTCGCCAATAACTTTATCACTAATCATCACAAAGAATTGATCTATATCTTGTTTTTTCCGCCACCAATTAGACTTTTCTTTGGGTGGTACATTTTGCTAAGAATAGTTTTTTTTCTAAATGCATTTTCACAGGAATATTAAGAAATTATGGAAAATATTTCTCAGTTTTCAGTCATTATAGCTTTAACCTCCCTGGCGTTCTATTAAGATCGCCAGGGAGGCTGCGGGAGGGTTTTTTTTAAATAAAAAAAAAACTGTTTCATGCAGCCAACTGAAAGTTGGCTGCATGAAAGCCCACTAGAGGGCGCTCCGGAGGCGTTCTTCCGATCGCCTCCGGCGCCCAGAATAAACAAGGAAGGCTGCAATGAAAGGAAGGCTGCCTCAGAAAATGGCTTCTCAGAGTATGAAAGAGATAAAAAGGGTCAATAGTTCATAGATTTTAGCTCTGGCATACTTCAATGAAAGTGTCATTGAGCAGAAAAAATGAAACAGGAAAAACTTAAAAAGTAGATTTAAATATAAAATATAACTGTGGGATATCTAAAAAAAAGGTAATGTCTACGAGAAGGAGGATAGATACAATTGTTTATCTTATCAGTTTATTTTCACCTCGGGTGTCCTTTAAAAACAATAGATTTTATTTTTGATGCAGCTACAAATAAATGCATTTTAGTTTTTGGAATCAAGGGCCATTCACACTTATTGGAATTTGCGCTGAGCGCAGAATTGCGATTCCGTGTTTGCCAGGAGTTTTATTTATTTCAACAGCATTTGACTAGTATTTTTTTTTGTTTCATATATTTTTATGCATTTTGCTTTTTTTTCTGCTTTTTTAAATGGTCACTTTTTTTCTGTGTGTAATTCGCATGTAATGAAAGTCAATAGAAATGCAAAAAAAATTGCATTTGTGATGGGAAAATTGCATCCGATTGGGAGGATAATTAGATACAGTCTCATGCTAATTAACTTTCTTCGGAATGCACAGAAAAACCGCACACAAAAATGTGAAGTTGCAGAGGAGTGAAATCAAAAGGCAAAACTAAAAAATTGCAGAATGCAGCAATGGAGTGGCAGAAAATCGCAGGCGTATTCGCAGGGAGTAGTGTGAAAGCTACCTTAGAGGGAACCTCAAGTGAGAAGAACAGGTGCTCTGATTGAAGTGTGACTGGTTCAGCTGCATGCTTGTTTCAGGTGTGTGATTCAGACACTACTGCAGCCAAATAGACCAGCAGGACTGCCAGGAAACTGGTATTGTTTAACAGAAAATAAACATGGCAGCCTCCATGTGCTTCAAAAACAAAGTTTCAGTGTGTTTTTTTTCCCAGCAATTTCTGTTGCTTCTGGTGTTGCTGGACAGGCTGGCGGTTTAATCTGTGCATCCGGCAGAGAACGCCTATAACCTGCGTACGCAGAATAATGTTGTGTAGCTGGTCATTACCGAATCTCGGATTACATTTCCTAAGGAAGTCCTCCGAATCTGACTGCAGGAATGGTTCATCAAATACAGACATGAATGAGTTGAGGGCGATAGAATTGTCTGCGTGTTTCCACCTTTCACGCCTTTGTCATCCTCGTATCCAGGATACCAGCTGCATCAATAGTGCACTAATGCACGGCTAATGGGAGCACAGAGGCCGGGAACCCCCATTCTGCCAGTCGTAAATATGGATTCCTCCTGTAACAGCCACTCTCGCTGCTCTCTGGACCCCTCCGGATATTACGCTCGCTGCGGACCCTTCACGGCCGCGGATGGCAGAATAAGGCGTGTCCCCCTCCCCCCCTCGTTAGCGGCGCAGGCCTAATTAGTTGTACTCATTTAATAAAGGCGTCAGGTAGAGAGCAAGAGCTTAATTAGGCCGGAGAAATTGGCGGCGGCTGATGCGTTGTACTCCGGCCACAAGGAATTCCTTTGTGTGTTTATGTTATAGAAAGCACATGATGAATTAATAATATGAGGATCTCGGGATTGCAGTCCGCGGGGGCTCATCACCGGATTATCTGCAACCGAAAACATCTCATGTCTACAAACGTCAGGACTAGCTAGACACTGCTTCTGAAACACGACACGCTGACACTGGGGGGTCACAGGACAATGACACGCTGACACTGGGGGGGACAGGACAATGTCATGCTGACACTGGGGGGGACAGGACAATGTCATGCTGACACTGGGGGGACAGGACAATGACACGCTGACACTGGGGATCACAGTACAATGACACGCTGACACTGGGGGGTCACAGGACAATGACACGCTGACACTGGGGGGGGGGGGGGTGTGGGGGGGATCACAGGACAATGACACGTTGACACTGGGGGGGTCACCGGACAATGACACGCTGACACTGGGGGGTCACCGGACAATGACACGCTGACACTGGGGGGTCACCGGACAATGACACGCTGACACTGGGGGGTCACAGGACAATGACACGCTGACACTGGGGGGTCACAGGACAATGACACGCTGACACTGGGGGGGGGGAGGGGGGGGAACAGGACAATGACACGCTGACACTGGGGGGGACAGGACAATGTAATGCTGACACTGGGGGGACAGGACAATGTCATGCTGACACTGGGGGGGGGGACAGGACAATGTCATGCTGACACTGGGGGGACAGGACAATGACACGCTGACACTGGGGATCACAGGACAATGACACGCTGCCACTGGGGGTCACAGGACAATGACACGCTGACACTGGGGGTCACAGGACAATGACACGCTGACACTGGGGGGTCACAGGACAATGACACGCTGACACTGGGGGGGGGGGGGGGGAATCACAGGACAATGACACGTTGACACTGGGGGGGTCACCGGACAATGACACGCTGACACTGGAGGGTCACCGGACAATGACACGCTGACACTGGGGGGACAGGACAATGTCATGCTGACACTGGGGGGGACAGGACAATGTCATGCTGACACTGGGGGGACAGGACAATGACACGCTGACACTGGGGATCACAGGACAATGACACCCTGACACTGGGGGTCACAGGACAATGACACGCTGACACTGGGGGGTCACAGGACAATGACACGCTGACACTGGGGGGGGGGGGGGGTGTGGGGGGGATCACAGGACAATGACACGTTGACACTGGGGGGGTCACCGGACAATGACACGCTGACACTGGAGGGTCACCGGACAATGACACGCTGACACTGGGGGGTCACCGGACAATGACACGCTGACACTGGGGGGTCACCGGACAATGACACGCTGACACTGGGGGGGGGGGGGAGGAACAGGACAATGACACGCTGACACTGGGGGGGGACAGGACAATGTCATGCTGACACTGGGGGGACAGGACAATGTCATGCTGACACTGGGGGGGACAGGACAATGTCATGCTGACACTGGGGGGACAGGACAATGACACGCTGACACTGGGGATCACAGGACAATGACACGCTGTCACTGGGGGTCACAGGACAATGACACGCTGACACTGGGGGTCACAGGACAATGACACGCTGACACTGGGGGGTCACAGGACAATGACACGCTGACACTGGGGGGGGGGGGGTGGGTGTGGGGGGGATCACAGGACAATGACACGTTGACACTGGGGGGGTCACCGGACAATGACACGCTGACACTGGGGGGTCACCGGACAATGACACGCTGACACTGGGGGGTCACCGGACAATGACACGCTGACACTGGGGGGTCACAGGACAATGACACGCTGACACTGGGGGGTCACAGGACAATGACACGCTGACACTGGGGGTCACAGGACAATGACACGCTGACACTGGGGGGATCACAGGACAATGACACGCTGACACTGGGGGTCACAGGACAATGACACGCTGATACTGGGGGTCACAGGACAATGACACGCTGACACTGGGGGTCACAGGACAATGACACGCTGATACTGGGGGTCACAGGACAATGACAAGCAGGGGGTCATGTCATAGTGACAGATACCCTCTCTGCACACACTGTATCCCCCCCACCTCCACTCTCTGTCTGCAGATAATCTCTGCAGCGCTGGAAGCAGTTCTTCAGAGTTTTATTTAAAACGTGTCAGTGTAAAATCTCACATTATCACTTTCATAATTACATCACCTTCATCAGGAAAATATGGGGCAGCTGCTGGAAGAAGGCAGCAAAGTACAGGGACGTTCCAGAAAGAGTTTTATGTAAGAGGTGCGAGATCCACTCGCCTCCGATGCCGGTTCACGAGAAACGGAAGATTCACCTGCGGGGAATCTGAATCCTGATCATGTGACTGGCACCGCACCATGTGCTCCTCTACTGATCATGTGACTGGCACCGCACCATGTGCTCCTCTCCTGATCATGTGACCAGCACCGCACCATGTGCTCCTCTCCTGATCATGTGACCAGCACTGCACCATGTGCTCCTCTCCTGATCATGTGACCGGCATCGCACCACGTGCTCCTCTGCTGATCATGTGACCCACACTGCACCATGTGCTCTTCTCCTGATCACGTGACCGACACCGCACCATGTGCTCCTCTCCTGATCATGTGACTGGCATCGCACCATGTGCTCCTCTGCTGATCATGTGACCCACACTGCACCATGTGCTCCTCTCCTGATCATGTGACTGGCACAGCACCATGTGCTCCTCTCCTGATCATGTGACCCACACTGCACAATGTGCTCCTCTCCTGATCATGTGACTGGCACAGCACCATGTGCTCCTCTCCTGATCATGTGACCGACACCGCACCATGTGCTCCTCTCCTGATCATGTGACCAGCACTGCACCATGTGCTCCTCTCCTGATCACGTGACCGACACCGCACCATGTGCTCCTCTCCTGATCATGTGACCAGCACTGCACCATGTGCTCCTCTCCTGATCACGTGACCGACACCGCACCATGTGCTCCTCTCCTGATCATGTGACTGGCACCGCACCATGTGCTCCTCTCCTGATCATGTGACCAGCACCGCACCATGTGCTCCTCTCCTGATCATGTGACTGGCACCGCACCATGTGCTCCTCTCCTGATCAGGTGACCGGCACCGCACCATGTGCTCCTCTCCTGATCATGTGACCGACACCGCACCATGTGCTCCTCTCCTGATCATGTGACCAGCACTGCACCATGTGCTCCTCTCCTGATCACGTGACCGACACCGCACCATGTGCTCCTCTCCTGATCATGTGACCAGCACTGCACCATGTGCTCCTCTCCTGATCACGTGACCGACACCGCACCATGTGCTCCTCTCCTGATCATGTGACTGGCACAGCACCATGTGCTCCTCTCCTGATCATGTGACCAGCACCGCACCATGTGCTCCTCTCCTGATCATGTGACCAGCACCGCACCATGTGCTCCTCTCCTGATCACGGGACCGACACCGCACCATGTGCTCCTCTCCTGATCATTTGACTGGCACAGCACCATGTGCTCCTCTCCTGATCATGTGACCAGTACCGCACCATGTGCTCCTATCCTGATCATGTGACTGGCACAGCACCATGTGCTCCTCTCCTGATCATGTGACTGGCACAGCACCATGTGCTACTCTCCTGATCAAGTGACCAGCACCGCACCATGTGCTCCTCGCCTGATCATTTGATTGGCACAGCACCATGTGCTCCTCTCCTGATCATGTGACCGGCACCGCACGATGTGCTCCTTTCCTGATCATGTGACCAGCACTGCACCATGTGCTCCTCTCCCGATCATGTGACTGGCACCGCACCATGTGCTCCTCTCCTGATCATGTGTCTAGCACCGCACCATGTGCTCCTCCCCTGATCGTGTGTCTAGCACCGCACCATGTGCTCCTTTCCTGATCATGTGACTGGCACCGCACCATGTGCTCCTCTCCTGATCATGTGACTGGCACTGCACCATGTGCTCCTCTCCTGATCATTTGATTGGCACAGCACCATGTGCTCCTCTCCTGATCATGTGACCGGCACCGCACGATGTGCTCCTTTCCTGATCATGTGACTGGTACCGCACCATGTGGTTCTCTTACAATCATGTGACCGGCATGAACTTTAATATTTATCATGCTATCTAAACTTTGTATATCCTCCTGTGATATAACTGAGTTTTTGCAGTTTCTCCGAGCATCTGAACTTGAGGTGGCTTTGCTGGGGGACCGCCCTCCTGGCAAGATTGGCACCTGTCTTTACTGGTTTTCCTGAATAATCTTCTCATTGTAGAATGAATAGCTGATGTCTTTGCTCCTTGGCATTGTGGTAATACACACCTGAATGCTCCAGACAAGGAAGGTGCCCAAAATTCTGCTCACACTTGTCAATGATCAAGTAATAAAGTGCATTCGATAAACAGCAACTGGCTAACCATCTAGCAATGATGAGCAGATTCGACCAGGAGACAAATCTTTCTCTTCATGCTGAAATCGATCCGGAATCAGCCTTGTGACGCGTCCAATGTGTCCCGCCCGGTACCCAGTGCACTATACATTACCTGTTCCTGTCCCCTGCTGGCTCCAGGCTCCGCCCATACACCTGTCCCACGTGGTTGTGTGATGTCACACACACCCATGTGTGCGGCGGCAACCACATGCAGCGCGTGTATGGGCAGAGGACGGAGCCCGGAGCGAGCAGTGGACAGGGACAGGTAATGTATACGGCACTGGGCCCTGGGTGGGGGCACACTGAAGAATTAGAGGGCCAGCGTCAAGTGTTTTGTGGTGTTCCTGCTCGTCCCGATATTGCTCAACATTACTGCCGTGCACCCGATCGGCCACGACTGCCCAACATCTTGCAGCATGTCGAATTAACATGCCCGGCCAAAAATGTGTTGCATCGTCAATCGGACATGCTTTTGGTGGCACCGATTTTCATCTGATACAATAATTATTGAAACCGATGGTCGATCGACCTCCAAGTGGACAGATGTATAGGGCAGGCACCTTCACGGTCTTAATGTCAAACACTGCTTCTGCGTTTAAACTATATAATTCTAGTATATCTCCTATATTCTGCCACTGTATAAATCTCCCTCACAAATTAGGTCAGTGGGTTCCCGTTTAAGTTACGGTGAACCGAAAACAAACAGAATTTTTTCGTAAGCGGTTTAAAGGAGGGCGAGAGCCGCTGTTCTGAGAATGGAGGGCGATATACATTCCAGTGAAATAAGGAGATGGGAATGAGATGTCTGCGATGGTCTCGCATCACGTGTCGGCCATTGTTCGCCCGCGTGTTATTCCGGCGGCGTGACGGATGGCACCTCTGTGATATCGGTCACACAAAGCACCGAGCTGTCTGGCGGCTTCCTTTTCTTGGAAAGAGCGGGCGCGGCTCTCAATCCGTCATCCGCCGCCCACCTCGGGCTGACAGCGGCCCGTCATGTGATGCGGCGCTCCGCAGGGAGAAGGGGACCGTCTTGCCAATTACAGCGAGAGCGCGGCTGGCTCCTCCAGCCAACGCACGTATGTCACTGTCACCGCGCCTTTCATCCGGGGACGAGACGCGAAACCTTTCATCTTCCCAGCTGAGCTGTCTTGTGTGACCTGGAATCCTTCCACCGCCGGGATCAGCTGCGCTCCTAATCGCCCGCCGCTTCCTGCCGAACCCCTATGTTACTTACAGTAGCAGAAATCTCAGGAAACCAACAGATTTTTGACTAGTCCATCTCCTCGTGGGGGATTCTCAGTATTTAATTTACTCTTTACCAAAGCACTCAGTGGAAAGGATATATACAAAGATGCAGTGGACATAGCAACTGCCGTTGAGTAAGTGCTTTTGAAAATAAAGAAATCCCTGAGAATCCCCATGAGGAGATGGGCAGTCCAAAACCTGTCCTTCTGTTAGATTTATACTACCTACTGTAAGTGACAGCACCATAGGAGAAAAGTAATTTATAGCTCATTTTACTCTGGGGAAAATGTACATTTTATAAATATGCACACATACAAATGTAAAACATTACAGTTTTTGTAATAGTGGTCCTTTAAAGGGGTTCTGTGGAGGGATTAAATAAACAAAAACCAACACTTACCTGGGGCTTATATTGGTCCCCAGCAGCTGGCATGTCCTGCGCCGTCCTCCTACGATCCTCCGTTCCCCGCTGCCGATCCCGGTCTAATATTCATGTAAGAAGACGAATAATACTCGCTCACGAATTATTCCTTGTACTGCGCCTGCGCAGTAAGCTTCCAATGACGTGCAGCCGCAGTGTAATTAGACCCCTGATTACACCGGGAGCGGCGGCGGGGAACCGAGGATCGGAGGAGGAAGGCGCGGGACATGACAGCTGCAGGGGGCCGATGGAAGCCCCAGGTAAGTGACCTCAGGGAGCCCCGGCACAGAGTCACGTGACCTCAGGGAGCCCCGGCACAGAGTCACGTGACCTCAGGGAGCCCCGGCACAGAGTCACGTGACCTCAGGGAGCCCCGGCACAGAGTCACATGACCTCAGGGAGCCCCGGCACAGAGTCACGTGACCTCAGGGAGCCCCGGCACAGAGTCACATGACCTCAGGGAGCCCCGGCACAGAGGCACGTGACCTCAGGGAGCCCCGGCACAGAGTCACGTGACCTCAGGGAGCCCCGGCACAGAGTCACGTGACCTCAGGGAGCCCCGGCACAGAGTCACGTGACCTCAGGGAGCCCCGGCACAGAGTCACGTGACCTCAGGGAGCCCCGGCACAGAGTCACGTGACCTCAGGGAGCCCCGGCACAGAGTCAGGTGACCTCAGGGAGCCCCAGCACAGAGTCATGTGACCTCAGGGAGCCCCAGTCACGTGACGTCAGACAACTGATTGATGATGCTCATTAGGTGAGAAGTATTATTGTATTCCGTAGTGCTGGACAATACACCGGGATACATACAGAGGTAGTCAGAACTACCAGATTGTCATTTTGGTATCAAGTTATTTGGGATGTATTGTTGTCACAAAAGAAAGGCAAATATTATAATTTGAACGGTCAGAAATGGCGCCTGATCTTATCTGCATCCAATGAATAATACTCGGCGACACTCGGCAACAGAATATGGCGATTCTGGCGGTTCTTCTCGGCGACACCCCTTATTGCGCTGGAATGTGACGATTCTGGCGGTTCTTCTCGGCGATGCCCCTCATTGCGATGGAATGCGGCAGTTCTCGGCGATGCCCCTCATTGCGATGGAACGCGGCGGTTCTTCTCGGCGATGCCCCTCATTGCGATGGAATGCGGCAGTTCTCAGCGATGCCCCTCATTGCGATGAAGCGCTGCGGTTCTTCTCAGCGACGCCCCTCATTGTGCTGGAATGCGGCGATTCTGTCGGTTCTTCTCGGCAATGACCCTTATTGCGCTGGAACGCGGCGATTCTGGCAGTTCTTCTTGGCGACGCCCCTCATTGCAATGGAACGCAGCGGTTCTTCTCGGCAACGCCCCTCATTGCGATGGAACGCGGCGGGTCTTCTCGGCGACGCTCCTCATTGCGATGGAACGCAGCGGGTCTTCTCAGCGACGCCCCTTATTGCGATGGTAGGCGGCGGGTCTTCTCGGCGACGCCCCTCATTGCAATGGAACGCAGCGGTTCTTCTCGGCAACGCCCCTCATTGCGATGGAACGCGGCGGGTCTTCTCGGCGACGCTCCTCATTGCGATGGAACGCAGCGGGTCTTCTCAGCGACGCCCCTTATTGCGATGGAAGGCGGCGGGTCTTCTCGGCGACGCTCCTCATTGCGATGGAACGCGGCGGTTCTTCTCGCGTGGTGGAACTATTATCAATGTCGGGTGAATAATTTGGTCATTAATCTTCCTGGCTGCGGTCGGCCCCTGCGCCGCTCTGCTGACACTCCGTCTGTTCAGGTGCTTTGCAGGAATAATGGGTGAAGGCGAGGAAGGGGTTAAGCTGCGCTGCGATCTCTCCAGCTCCTCGAGGTGCCCCAGAAATAATCGGAGCATGGCGGCGCCCGTCTCGTAATTGGGCAATTCGGTGCGGTCTGCAGGGTGAGAGATTATAATTGCCGGGGAGGCTAATTAACAGCGATTCTCACAGGGACAAATAAATGAGGACGAGATGAGGCGCAGCCAGTGACCTTGGAACCGCTGCGAGAACAATGTATTGTTAGGAGCCGACCGCACGACACCGCCGCGTTCTACCGATACCGGATAATGCAAATGCCTGACAGACATAAAACTGTGCACCGAACAACAAATAATCAGCTGGAGAACCGGAGCATAACCTGTCCTCCTCCGAATACACTATACTACTGGAGGACGCCGCCCCTTCCCCTCCTGATATACTCTGTGCTGCTGGAGGACTCTGCTCCTCCCTCTATCTAACTCTCCTCTCCTGATATACTCTGTGCTGCTGGAGGACTCTGCTCCTTCCTCTAACTCTCCTCTCCTGATATACTCTGTGCTGCTGGAGGGCTCTGCTCCTTCCTCTATCTAACCCTCCTCTCCTGATATACTCTGTGCTGCTGGAGGACTCTGCTCCTTCCTCTAACTCTCCTCTCCTGATATACTCTGTGCTGCTGGAGGACTCTGCTCCTTCCTTTATCTAAGGGCTTGTTTCCACTGTTGCGACGCGATTTCGGCCGCATTCCGACGCTTGTAAAAACGCATGCGGATGCGTTTCCACATGCGTTTTTACCCGCGATTTCGCATGCGATTTCGCATGGCAGGGTGCCATGCGAAATTAACCATGACACTGCCAGGGCTAAATAAAATTGAAAAAGGTGCGAAATCGCACGCGAAATCGCGGGTAAAAACGCATGTAACAAACGCATGCGTTTTTACTATTAAATACATTAGCGGCGATTCGCACGGATTCCCGACGCAGGCGAAATCGTTGGCTCTTTTGTGCGTTTTTTTCACGCTGAAAGAAACGCACCTCAACAACGCTACAGTGGAAACAGGCCCATCCACTTGTATTACATGTGCGGATCTGCATGCGTTGGACGCATGCAGATTCGCGATAGTGGAAACGAGCCCTTACTCTCCTCTCCTGATATACTGTGTGCTGCTGGAGGACTCTGCTCCTCCCTCTATCTAACTCTCCTCTCCTGATATACTCTGTGCTGCTGGAGGACTCTGCTCCTTCCTCTGACTCTCCTCCCCTGATATACTCTGTGCTGCTGGAGGACTCTGCTCCTCCCTCTAACTCTCCTCTCCTGATATACTCTGTGCTGCTGGAGGACTCTGCTCCTTCCTCTATCTCTCCTCTCCTGATATACTCTGTGCTGCTGGAGGACTCTGCTCCTCTCTCTAACTGTCCTCTCCTGATATACTCTGTGCTGCTGGAGGACTCTGCTCCTTCCTCTATCTAACTCTCCTCTCCTGATATACTCTGTGCTGCTGGAGGACTCTGCTCCTTCCTCTAACTCTCCTCTCCTGATATACTCTGTGCTGCTGGAGGACTCTGGTCCTTCCTCTAACTCTCCTCTCCTGATATACTCTGTGCTGCTGGAGGACTCTGCTCCTTCCTCTAACTCTCCTCTCCTGATGTACTCTGTGCTGCTGGAGGACTCTGCTCCTTCCTCTAACTCTCCTGATATACTCTGTGCTGCTGGAGGACTCTGCTCCTCCCTCTATCTAACTCTCCTCTCCTGATATACTCTGTGCTGCTGGAGGGCTCTGCTCCTTCCTCTATCTAACTCTCCTCTCCTGATATACTCTGTGCTGCTGGAGGGCTCTGCTCCTTCCTCTAACTCTCCTCTCCTGATATACTCTGTGCTGCTGGAGGACTCTGCTCCTTCCTCTAACTCTCCTCTCCTGATATACTCTGTGCTGCTGGAGGACTCTGCCCCTTCCTCTAACTCTCTTCCCCTGATATACTCTGTGCTGCTGGAGGACTCTGCTCCTTCCTCTCCTCTCCTGATATACTCTGTGCTGCTGGGGGACTCTGCTCCTTCCTCTAACTCTCCTCTCCTGATATACTCTGTGCTGCTGGAGGACTCTGCTCCTCCCTCTAACTCTCCTCTCCTGATATACTCTGTGTTGCTGGAGGGCTCTGCTCCTTCCTCTAACTCTCCTCTCCTGATATACTCTGTGCTGCTGGAGGGCTCTGCTCCTTCCTCTAACTCTCCTCTCCTGATATACTCTGTGCTGCTGGAGGACTCTGCTCCTCCCTCTAACTCTCCTCTCCTGATATACTCTGTGCTGCTGGAGGACTCTGCTCCTTCCTCTAACCCTCCTCTCCTGATATACTCTGTGCTGCTGGAGGACTCTGCTCCTTCCTCTGACTCTCCTCTCCTGATATACTCTGTGCTGCTGGAGGACTCTGCTCCTTCCTCTATCTCTCCTCTCCTGATATACTCTGTGCTGCTGGAGGACTCTGCTCCTTCCTCTATCTCTCCTCTCCTGATATACTCTGTGCTGCTGGAGGGCTCTGCTCCTTCCTCTGACTCTCCTCTCCTGATATACTCTGTACTGCTGGAGGGCTCTGCTCCTTCCTCTAACTCTCCTCTCCTGATATACTCTGTGCTGCTGGAGGGCTCTGCTCCTTCCTCTAACTCTCCTCTCCTGATATACTCTGTGCTGCTGGAGGACTCTGCTCCTTCCTCTATCTCTCCTCTCCTGATATACTCTGTGCTGCTGGAGGACTTTGCTCCTTCCTCTATCTAACTCTCCTCTCCTGATGTACTCTGTGCTGCTGGAGGACTCTGCTCCTTCCTCTATCTCTCCTCTCCTGATATAAGCCTCTTTTCCACGGGCAGTTGAACTGTGTGCTCAGCAAGCAGTTACCAGGCAGCAGCAAGCAGTGACCAGGCAGTAGCGAGCAGTTACCAGGCAGCAGCGAGCAGTTACCAGACAGCAGGAAGCAGTTACCAGGCAGCAGCGAGCAGTTACCAGGCAGCAGGAAGCAGTTACCAGGCAGCAGGAAGCAGTTACCAGGCAGCAGGAAGCAGTTACCAGGCAGCAGGAAGCAGTTACCAGGCAGCAGGAAGCAGTTACCAGGCAGCAGGAAGCAGTTACCAGGCAGCAGGAAGCAGTTACCAGGCAGCAGGAAGCAGTTACCAGGCAGCAGGAAGCAGTTACCAGGCAGCAGGAAGCAGTTACCAGGCAGCAGGAAGCAGTTACCAGGCAGCAGTGAGCAGTTACCAGGCAGCAGGAAGCAGTTACCAGGCGCAGTTACCAGGCAGTAGTGAGCAGTTACCAGGCAGTAGTGAGCAGTTACCAGGCAGTAGTGAGCGCAGTTACCAGGCAGCAGCAAGCTGTTACCAGGCAGTAGTGAGCAGTTACCAGGCAGCAGCAAGCAGTTACCAGGCAGCAGCAAGCAGTTACCAGGCAGCAGCAAGCAGTTACCAGGCAGCAGCAAGCAGTTACCAGGCAGCAGCAAGCAGTTACCAGGCAGCAGCAAGCAGTTACCAGGCAGCAGCGAGCAGTTACCAGGCAGCAGTGAGCAGTTACCAGGCAGCAGTGAGCAGTTACCAGGCAGTAGTGAGCAGTTACCAGGCAGCAGCAAGCTGTTACCAGGCAGTAGTGAGCAGTTACCAGGCAACAGCAAGCAGTTACCAGGCAGCAGCAAGCAGTTACCAGGCAGCAGGAAGCAGTTACCAGGCAGCAGTGAGCAGTTGTGAGAGTATGAGAGGCTTTTTACTGCCTATCAGCGGTCCGTGGAAAAGAGGCCATACCCTGTGCAGCTGGAGGACCATGTCATTCCTTTAAACTGTGAGAGGTTTCAGCTGAACAGGTTATGTGACCATATAGACTCAGGTAAGTTAGTGAATGAGTATAGGTAATTGCAGGGAGCGATTAGTGTGCGTTGTTTTATGCCTGAGGCTGATCTATGTCCGCACCTGGCAATTAAAGGCGTGAGGACACTTAAAGGGAACCTAAAGTCTAAGAAATAAAGCCGGTTGTACTTACCTGGGGCTTCCATCGGCCCCCCTGCAGTCGCACTGCGCCGGTACTCAACGATCCTCCGGTCCCCCGCCGCGGCTCGGTTTCAATTTCACCGACGGTGCCTGCCGCCGGCTATTACTCATACCTGGCCCTGGCCGTGCGCGTCCTCGATCCCCTCGCCGAGAGCATCCTGCGCAGTTCAAGAAAATCTCTACTACCCCTGCGCAGGACGCTCCCCGCAATGAAAGCGCGATTAAGGACGTGCGCGGTCAGAGCCACACAGGCACAGTGGCCGGCAACAGGCTCAATCAGTGATATCGAAACTGAGCCACAGAGAAGGACCGGAGGATCGCTGAGTACCGGTGCGAGCGCAGGGTGACTGCAGGGGGGGGGGGGGGGGGGGGGGGTCAGGGAGGTGGTAGAAGCCCCAGGTAAGTAAAATTGGCTTTATTATTTCTTAGACTTTAGATTCGACTTTAGATTCCATTTAAGGAAAACTTGTAGTGAAAATAACATAATGAATATTTTTTTTTTATTTTTTTTTACAATATACATTCATAAATTACTAGCTGATTGCCCGGCATTGCCCGGGTATGTATTTGGCTGGTGTTGGCTCCGCCTACTTTTTCTAGCCCTAACACACAATTACTCACTGACCAAGTTTGTGAGCTTTGCATTGTTTGGCATCAATAATTTGCATTGAAATGAAACAAATCTAATTGGCTGTGTGTGGCTCCACCCCCTTTTCTTAATTGGAACCCCAGTCACCCAATAACCAACTGTACCAGGTTTGAGGCCTGTGCCCTTAACAGTGCAAGAATCGTAGCAATTAAATATTCCCCTTGAAAAGCAACAGGTGAAGTTTGATTCACTTTTGTAGGCTCGTCCCACTTTTCTGAATATTAATCCCAGTCACCAACTGTGCAACGTTTAAAAACCCTGCCATTAACAGAATTGCTGCAGTTTACATTTTCCCAGTGAAATTTGTATTTGTCTCCACCCACTGATGACCCGACGTTGCCCGGGTATGTATTTGACTGGTGTTGGCTGAGCCCACTTTCTAACCCTACTACACAAACACTCAATGACCAAGTTTGTGAGCTTTGGGGTCCTTGGCATCAATAATTTGTATATTACCATAGAAATTAAACAAATCAGAAAGGCTGTTTGTGGCTCCACCCCTCTCCAGCATTTAAACCCCAGTCACCCAATGACCAACTGTAGCAGGTTTGAGGCATCTGCTATTAACAGTGTAAAAATGGCAGCAATTTAAATATTCCACTTGAAAATCAACAGGTGAATTTTGATTGGCTATTATAGGCTCCACCCACTTCCCTGAATATTAATCTCAGTCACTCAGTGATCATCTGGGCAAAGATTGGGAACCCTGAAATAAACAGTGTAAGAAGGGCTGCAGTTTACACTTTCCCAGTGAAATTTGTTTTTGGCTCCACCCACTTTTTGTAACCTGGACACAAAGTCACTACTCAATGCCCAAGTTTGTGAGTTTTGGGGTCCTTGGCATCAATAATTTGTATTTTCCCATGAAATGAAACAAATCTGATTCACTGTTTGTGGCTCTGTCCCTTTTCTGAATTTGAACCTCAGTGACCCAATGACCAACTGTACCAGGTTTGAGGCTTGTGCCATTAACAGTGCAAGAATGGCAGCAAATTTAATATTCTCCTTGAAAAGTAACATGTGATTTTTGATTGGCATTTTTAGGCTCCACCCACTTTTCTAAATATTTATCCCAGTCACCCAGTAACCAGCTATGCTAAGTTTGAGAACCCTGCCATTAACAGTGAAGAAGGGCTGCAGTTTACAATTTACCAGAAAAATCTGTTTTTAACTCCACCCACTTTTTGTAACCTTGACACACAGTCACTACTCAATGACCAAGTTTGTGAGCTTTTCGGCTCCTGGCATCAAAATTGTGCTAATGGAAGCAGTTTATCCAGCAAAGAAATCTGGCTGTTTTTGGCTCTGCCCCTTTACTGAATTTGAACCCCAAACACTTAACGACCGACTGTAGCAGGTTTGAGGCCTCTGCTATTAACAGTGTGAGAATGGCTGCAGTTTCAATATTCCCCTTGAAAATCAATAGGTGAATTTTGATTGGCTCTGGTAGGCTCCACCTACTTTTCCAAATATTAATCCTAGTCACCCAGTGACCAACTGTGTGAAGTTTGAGAACCCTGCCATTAGCAGTGTAAGAAAAGCTGCAGTTTACATTTCCCCATGTAAAAAGTTAGTTGTTTTTGGCTCCGCCCACTATTTCTAATCTTGACATACAGTCACTTTATGACCAAGTTTATGAGCTTTGGGGTGTTTGGCATCAATAAGTTGCATTTTACCATTGAAATTAAACAAATCTGATTGGCTGTTTTTGGCCCGCTCCCTTCAGAATTTAAACCCCAGTCTCCCAGTGACTGACTGTAGCAGATGTTAGGCCTCTGCCATTAAGAGTGCATGAATGGCAGCAATGTAAATATTCCCCTTAAAAATCAAAAGGTGAATTTTAATTGGCTGCTGTAGGCTCCACCCACTTTTCTGAATATTAGTCCCAGTCACCCAGTGGCCAACTGTGTCACGTTTAAGAACCCTGCCAATAACAGAATGGCTGAAATCAATCGAACAAATCTGATTGGCTGTTTGTGGCTCCACCCCTTTAGTGAATTTGGACCCCAGTCACCCTGTGGCCAATTGTGTAAAGTTTGGGAACCCTGCAATGTAAAAAATGAAGTTGTTGGTACCGCCCACTTTTTCTAACCTTGACATACAGTCACTCAATTATCAAGTTTATCAGCTTTGGGGTCCTTGGTATCAATACTTTGTATATTCCCATTGAAAAATAAACAAATCTGGCTGTTTGTGGCTCCGCCCCCTTCCTGAATTTGGACCCTAGTCACCGAGTGACCAACTGTACCAGGTTTGAGGCATCTGCTATTACCAGAATAAGAGAATGGTAGCAGATGAAACATTCCCTTTGAAACTCAAAAGGCGAATTTTTATTGGCTGTTGTAGGCTCCACCCACCTTCCAAAATTCTAATCTGTCACCCAATGACCAACTGTGCAAAGTTTGAGAACCCTGCCATTAACGGTGTAAGAATGGCTGCAGTTTATATTTTCCCAGTAAAAGTTGTTTTGACTCCGCCCACTTTTTGTAACCTTGACACACAGTCACTCAATGGCCAAGTGTGTGAGCTTTCAGGTTCCTGGCATCAAAAATGTGTGATTGGAAGCAGTTTATCCACCAAGGAAATCTGATTGGCTGTATGTGGCCCCGCCCCTTTAGTGAATTTGGACCCCAGTCACCCACTGACCGACTGTAGCAAGTTTGAAGTCTCTGCCATTAAAAGTGTAAGAATAGCAGCAGTTTAAATATTCCCCTTGAAAATCAATAGGTGAATTTTGATTGGCTGTTGTAGGCTCCACCCATTTTCTTGAATCTTAATCGCATTCACCCAGTGACCAACTGTGGCAAGTTTGAGAACCCTGTGATTGACAGTCAAAGAATGGCTGCAGTTTACGTTTTACCATTTAAAATAAACGGCTGAAATTTGATTGGCTGTTTTATGCTCCGCCCACTTTTCCTGGATTTGTAACCTCGGTCACCAAGTGACCAACTGTGCCAAGTGTGGCTCATTTTTTCCATTGACTTGAATGGGTGGAATCTGATTTGCTGTTTGTAGCTCCGCCCAGGTGTGCAGGGGGGACGGGAGACCCCCAGAACATATCATCCCAGGTAGTAAGGGATCTGTGTACCAAGTTTCGTTCAAATCGGTCAAGCCGTTTTTGCGTGATCGCGACACATACACACACACACACCCACATACATACTGTACATCCGATTTTATATATATATATATATATATATATAGATTTAGTCAGTGTTTTACCATTGTAAAATCTTTCTTCACCCTAATTTACTTTCTAAAAATGTATCTCAGGTGGCAACACCTTTACTGCTGTCAGGTGCATCACTGAGGAATGTTTGCATACTCTGTATTCTGAAGCCAGCAGAAACAGCACTTGGTCTCCCAGAATGCTCTGGGGGGTAGGAGGGTGGAGTTAAAGCAATATATAGCTATAGGAATGTGTTTCTGATGCTGAAACCAGAAAAATGAATGTAAAAGTGGGTATCCTGAATAATTTACTGCATTCAACTATATGTGACTACATGGCCTCTTTACTGCATTCTGCTATATGTCACTACAGGGCCTCTTTACTGCATTCTGTTATATGTCACTACAGGGCCTCTTTACTGCATTCTGCTATATGTCACTACAGGGCCTCTTTACTGCATTCTACTATATGTCACTACAGGGCTTCTTTACTGAATTCTGCTATATGTCACTACAGGGCCTCTTTACTGCATTCTGCTATATGTCACTGCATGGCCTCTTTACTGCATTCTGCTATATGTCACTACATGGCCTCTTTACTGCATTCTACTATATGTCACTACAGGGTCTCTTTACTGCATTCTGCTATATGTCACTACAGGGCTTCTTTACTGCCTTCTGCTATATGTCACTACAGGGCCTCTTTACTGCATTCTGCTATATGTCACTACAGGGCCTCTTTACTGCATTCTGCTATTTGTCACTACAGGGCCTCTTTACTGCATTCTACTAAATATGTCACTACAGGGCCTCTTTACTGCATTCTGCTATATGTCACTACAGGGTCTCTTTACTGCATTCTGCTATATGTCACTGCAGGGCCTCTTTACTGCATTCTGCTATATGTCACTGCAGGGCCTCTTTACTGCATTCTGCTATATGTCACTACAGGGCCTCTTTACTGCATTCTGCTATATGTGACTACTGGGCCTCTTTACTGCATTCTGCTATATGTCACTACACGGCCTCTTTACTGCATTCTGCTATATGTCACTACAGGGCCTCTTCACTGCATTCTGCTATATGTCACTACAGGGCCTCTTTACTGAATTCTGCTATTTGTCACTACAGGACCTCTTTACTGCATTCTCATATACGTCACTACAGGGCCTCTTTACTGCATTCTACTATATGTCACTGCATGGCCTCTTTACTGCATTCTGCTATATTTAATTACAGGGCCTCTTTACTGCATTCTGCTATATTTAATTACAGGGCCTCTTTACTGCACTCTACTATATGTCACGACAGGTCCTCTTTACTGCATTCTGCTACATGTGACTACAGGGCCTCTATACTGCATTCTGCTATATGTCACTACAGGACCTCTTTACTGCATTCTGCTATATGTCACTACAGGGCCTCTTTACTGCATTCTGCTATATTTAATTACAGGGCCTCTTTACTGCACTCTACTATATGTCACGACAGGTCCTCTTTACTGCATTCTGCTACATGTGACTACAGGGCCTCTATACTGCATTCTGCTATATGTCACTACAGGACCTCTTTACTGCATTCTGCTATATGTCACTACATGGCCTCTTTACTGCATTCTGCTATATGTCACTACAGGGCCTCTTTACTGCATCCTACTATATGTCACTACAGGTCCTCTTTACTGCATTATGCTATATGTCACTACAGGTCCTCTTTACTGCATTCTGCTATATGTCATTACAGGGCCTCTTCACTGCACTCTACTATATGTCACTACCAGGATTCCGGATATCCGTATAACCCGGATATCCGAACTTTTTTACGCTATTTGGATCGGATTCAAGATTCCGGATCTCTCTAGAAATCCGGCTAGCTATCTGCGGATATTTGGCCGCATAACGCAGATATCCGCGGATATTACGGATATCCAGATCCGAAATACTGTAACACAGCTGACGTCCTTGAGCCAATCAGAGGACTCCCAGCAGAGGCCCCAGCAACCAATCGCAGAGGGGAACCCTGGCCAGCCCCACCTGACCTCATTGAGCCAATCAGAGGGCTCCCAGCCTAAGCCCTGGCACCCAATCACAGAAAGGAACCCTGGCCAGGCCCCCCTGTATAATAAGGAGGGCTGCCATGATAAGAAATCTCGTCTTAGCTTGCTGAATGCTCACTAAGACCTAGTGCACACCGGAGCATTTCCGCTGCGGTTTGCGATCTGCTTGCGGGTGCGGATCCACTAGGGTAATGTATTTCAATGGGCTGGTGCACACCAGAGCGGGAGGCGTTTTGCAGAAACGCATACTCCCGTGCTGCTGCAGATTTTAGATTGCGGATGCGTTTCTGCCTCAATGTTAAGTATAGGAAAACCGCAAACCGCTCTGAAAAACGGCACTTCCGAGCGGTTTGCCAGGCGTTTTTTGTTACAGTAGCTGTTCAGTAACAGCTTTACTGTAACAATACATGAAATCTACTACACCAAAACCGCTTCACAAAACCGCAAAATGCTACCTGAAATGCTACAGAAAAATAAGAAAAAGCGTTTCAAAATCTGCTAGCATTTTGCGGATCTGCTAGCGGGTTTTGGTGTGCACCAGGCCTGAGAGACATGCTGCAGTGCTGCTGGCCTAGCATGTGCTGTATACAGTGATAAACCTAAAGCAGGCCATACACTGGCTCGATTCACGGCCGTTTCGACAGCAGATCCGATCCTGGGATCGGATCTGCTGCCAATCGCTTGCGCTAAACGCACCCGCCGATCCGATTCCCTCCCGAAATCGGATCGGACCGTCGATCGCGCCGTGCGGGAAATTACCCTCGATCGCCCGGCGGTAGGAGCGCGTCGCTTGCGGCGTACGATTCGGGCCCGATCCGAGCATGTATACATTACCTGAAGCTGGTTCCGGGGTCCTCTTCTCCTCGCTGCACCGCATTTCCGCATCTCCCAGTGTACGCTTATACTTCCTGTGTCACTCCGGTGACCAGGAAGTTGAAATAGAGGGCGCTCTATTTGAACTTCCTGGTCACGGAGTAACACAGGAAGCGCCGGGATGGAGCAAGAACAGCGGTGCGGTGCAGTGCAGAGAAGACGCCCGGGAGCCAGCCTCAGGTAATGTATACGGGGGGGGGGGGGACAGGCGGCAGGAGCAGCTGAACAGATTGTGATCGGTTTCAGGCTGAAATCGATTCACAATCTGTTTGCAGTAAAGGCAGCCATACGATCCCTATCTGATCAGATTCGATCAGATAGGGATCTGTCAGCTGGTCGATCTAATGGCACATCGACCAGTGTATGGCCACCTTTAAGCTGTGCAGTGATTAACTCCTTCACTATCACTACACTATTGTTATATTGTTAATTAGCTTGATTTCATTGTGTGACAGTCAGAGTGTGTGCTGTGCTGCAGGGCTGCTGTAGCCACTATGTGTGTGTGCTGTGGCACGTGGCATGTGGCCTTGACTAATATTAGTCACGGCTTTTAAACTGGATCCGTTTGCCGCGCATGTGCAGTGGCGTCCGTTCACAAGAGCCAACAGCGCCGTGCCTGGGAACAGAACTGCAGGGCACAGCCTGAGCAAGGAGGACATTAGTAACAAAAGCAGGTATTGCATTTCAATTTATTTTTTAGTATCAGATATCCTTTAAAGTGCCCACAAACAGCTGCTGCAGACAGTAAAGTGTTATCTTTGCCTCTGAGGGCTTGTTCACACCTAGGGTATTTTGCGTTTTTTTTTTTGAGCGCCGGCGATTTTAAAAAACGCCCTAAAATCGCTTGTGCAATGAATCCTTATAGTATAGTTCATATGTGAGCGTTTCATCAGCTTTCCGCTCAGCAAAGCGCTGCCTGTACCATTTTTAGGGTGGTTTTGCTACAATGTAAGGTATAGGAAAAATGCAAAACGCTCCCAAAATCGCTTTATACGGTGATTGTGTTCACGCTTTTAAGACGAAATACATTGTATTTATTTATTTCCGCGTCAAAGAGTTCACTTCCTGACTTGCTCTGCAAAAGCGCTTTACAAAAAATCATAGCGCGCAGGTAAGCGCCGGGAGGGGAAAAATGACTCACAAAATCACAAAACGCTGGCCGTCTGCGATTTTGATTTTAGATGTAAACAAATCCTGAGAGCTGCCAGGCCACACGAGCGACTTACGGTAACTGCTCTCAGTGATGTCCTTCAATGCAGTCGCTAACAACTAGTTCACACTTTTTTTTTTTTTATTCTCAGATGTCCTTTAAAGAGACACTGAAGCGAAAAAAAAATTATGATATTATGATTTGTATGTGTAGTACAGCTAAGAAATAAAACATTAAGATCAGATACATCAGTCTAATTGTTTCCAGTACAGGAAGAGTTAAGAAACTCCAGTTGTTATCTCTATGCAAAAAAGCAATTAAGCTCTGCGACTTTCAAAGTAGTGGAGAGGGCTGTTATCTGACTTTTATTATCTCAACTATAAGTAAACAAATGTCTTTTTAAGGGCCCGTTTCCACTATAGCGTTACGAAATCGCCGGCGAATCACCGCAGGCAAATCGCATGTGGGTGCGATTCCGCATGCGTTTTTTGCCGCGATTTCGCATGCGATTTCGCATAGGTAAGGCTGTATGCGATTTTAACCATGTCACTGCCTGTGTGAATTAACATGGGTACCTATGCGAAATCGCATGCGAAATCGCGGCAAAAAACGCATGGGGAAAACGCATGCGATTTCCCTATTAAATACATTGCGTGCGATTCGCCTGCATTCCACACGCAGGCGAATTCTGAGGCCCCTACCCTGCAGATTTTTTCTGCACAGAAAAACGTGCGGGGAAACGCACAAGTGGAAACAGTCCCATCCACTTGACTGTGACTTGACTGTGCGAATCCGCATGCGTTGCCCGCATGCGGATTCGCGATAGTGGAAACGGGCCCTAAAAGAATCATTTTGAATGCTGAGTGTTGTGTAATCTGCACATATTAAGCTGGCCACTAACGGTCCAATTTCTAGCGAAAAATCGTTCGAGCGATCAAATTCTGATCGGACGAAAAATCGTTCACTACACCATCAACTAACCAATCATTTCTTCCTATCTATCACAACCACCAGGAAAATTCAAATTTTCGTTCGACGAAAATTCATTCGGGCGACATTTTTTCCACTCGTTTATAATCGATTGCGTCCACCAATGGAGATTATTTACAACCAATCCGATCAGAATTTCTGATCGGTCGAACGATTTTTAGCTAGAAATTGGACCGTTAGTGGCCAGCTTTAGAGAATGATGCAATGTTAGAAAAAACACGATATACCTGAAATAAAAATATGAGAATATTTTCTTTGCTGCTAATCTTCTAGTAATTATTCATAGTACACAACCAGGGCCGGCCCTAGACTTTTTGCCGCCTGAGGCAAATTTTTTTAAAAAAATTGCCACCGCCGCCCCTCCCCCCCCCCCTCGGGGGGGGGGGCGCTCTGGGGGACCGCCGAGCTGGAGGGGTAGCTGGCAGGACGGGGGTATTGGGCCAGCGGCGGGGAGGGGGGTCGGACCTCCCCCTCCCTCGCCTGGGTCCCCCGTCCTCCGCTCCCCTCCAGCCTAAATAGACGCAGCCATATATGTAAGAGGCACGGGCGGGGAGGACACTCACCTCTTCCCAGCATGCGCTCCACTGACATCACTTCCTGCAGCGTTGCAGGAAGTGATGTCAGTGGAGCGCACGCTGGAGCGAGGAGGAGGTGAGTGTCTCCCCGCCCGTGCCTCTTACATATACGGCTGCGTCTATTTAGGCTGGAGGGGAGCGGAGGACGGGGGACCCAGGCGAGGGAGGGGGGGTCCGACCCCCCTCCCCGCCGCTGGCCCAATACCCCCGTCCTGCCAGCTACCCCTCCAGCTCGGCGGGCCGGCTCCCCGCACCCACGGACGGGCGGGTGCCGCCCCTGGAAATTTGCCGCCTGAGGCAAAAGTTTCACCCCGCCTCATGAGCGGGCCGGCCCTGTACACAACCAATTCATTATATCATATATTTTTTTCGCTTCAGTGTCTCTTTAAAGGCCCATTAACGGTGCAATATTTTCCTCAGACGCAATCGTTGGCTCAGATTTTTACAATCAAGTTGCACTGAAAACAATGCAGTATGTGGAGAAAATTGTTGTGAAACAATTTTATGATCGATTGGTCGTGACTTCACTTTGGCGACAGGTCCAA
The DNA here is from genome assembly GCF_040937935.1 of Hyperolius riggenbachi. NCBI lineage: Eukaryota > Metazoa > Chordata > Amphibia > Anura > Hyperoliidae > Hyperolius > Hyperolius riggenbachi. The sequence continues at coordinate 285,774,400 of NC_090653.1, forward strand.
CCTTATTATTTTAAATGATACTTATATTACGTTGGTGTTTCCATAACGTCTATTTTGAACGATTCTAACCAAAGTCGCCTCTTTTTGGTGGCGCCAAATTTGTCTCGCGCCTAATCTTTCTTCACCCGTTCAATGGCTGCTTTCACTACGGGGCTCTTAAAAAGAAACCGTAACCAAGAATTGAACTTCATCCCAGTCAGTAGCTGATACTCCCTTTCACATGAGAAATCTGTTCCTTTTCACAAACAGGTCATAAGGGGGCGCTGTATGGCTGATATTGTGGTGAAAGTACTCTCGCAGTGTGATGTCATGACCATGGTCCTGACCGTTTGCTGTGTGTGTGCATTATGGGAAATAACATCTTTTTTCCAACTGCCAAGCAACCAGTATCTCCCTCTGGGCACAGAACTCTCAGTAACGAACATTCCGTACAGATGACTTGGCAGGACTACAGATTGTCACCACCAGTGATACATTTCAGAATGTAAATCAAGGAAAGGAAAGATTTTACAAAAATATTTGAGCGTGACGAAATGACCCATGGTGGCCGGCCGTGTGAAATGGCCCTCAGTACTACATACCTGGTCAGGTCACGCAATTCCCTCTGTACGTGATTGGCCAATGGACATTGCACAGGCTGGACTAGGGGGAGGGGCCCAGCGGTGTGACCTCATCAAACCACACTTAGCCACAGCTACTTTTTGCACAGTAAAAACCATACATACGATGAATTTTAACAGACCGCAATAAAAGCGCTGCTAGTCTTGTTGAAAATAGGAAGTACTGGCTCTCAAAAAATACAAATAAAAATGACATAACAATTGCAATATGTTGAACATAATTAAATAGGCATATTAAATTGTCACAAAAAACTCATGTAATCAACACTTCAAGAGGAACTCCAGTGAAAATAATGTACTAAAAAAAAGTGCTTCATTTTTACAATAATTATGTATAAATGATTTAGTCAGTGTTTGCCCATTGTAAAATCTTTTAAAACCCTGATTTACATTCTGACATTTATCACATGGTGACATTTTTACTGTTGGCAGGTGATGTAGCTGCTGCATGCTTTTTTGGCAGTTGGAAACAGCTGTAAACAGCTATTTCCCACAATGCAACAGAGTTCACAGACAGGAAACTGCCAGGAGTACCACGGTCCTCAGAGTTTCTTGTGGGAGGGGTTTCACCACAATATCAGCCATACAGCGCCCCCTGATGGTCTGTTTGTGAAAAGGAATAGATTTCTCATGTAAAAGGGGGTATCAGCTACTGATTGGGATAAAATTCAATACTTGGTCGGAGTTTCTCTTTAAGAAGTAATGCGAGTTAAACAGTCAATATAAAATCATAAAACTATAAACATCAACACTTAAAATTACCATTCAGGGCATACAAACTAAGGAAAGAATATTACGCTAGTTCTATAGTGAAATAATTATAGTAGGAAAGCTGCCATTATCTGTATATGAGAGCGCAAATTACACAGAATACATCCTATCTAGTAGAACTGAGGACGAGTATAGCGACAGCTTCAGTCACAACACCAGAATCTGCAAAACGAATGACAATGTGCAAAATAAACGATTTTCTTTGAAAGATGATTTCTCGTGCTCTCTGACTTACATACATCTTGCAACAATGTGTTTCCGCATGCCCATATATGGTCAGTTTGTGCAAAAGTGGAAAGTGACTTTTCCCATACTCATCGTCTTGACAAGGCAGTTGGCAAAAAAAAAAAAAAAAGAATTTTCTTCTATGTTGCCGTCACTTACAGTAGGTAGTAGAAATCTGACATTACCGACAGGTTTTGGGCTAGTCCATCTCTTCATGGGGCATTCTCAGCATGGCCTTTACACTTTATAAAGACATTCTCTAAAAATGATTTATACAATGATGCTGGCCAGCCTCCCTGCTCGCTGCACATTTTGGTATTTGGACAGAGCAACTGCCATGCACTAAGTGCTTTTAAAAATAAAGAAAACCCTGAGAACCCCCTATGAGAAGATGGGCTAGTCCAAAACCTGTCGCTTCTGTCAGATTTCTACTGCCTACTGTAAGTGACAGCAACATAGGAGAAAAGTCATTTATGGCTCATTTTACTCTGGAAGAAACGTACTTCTTATTTGTATGTGTTTTAAATTTTAGGATTTTCGTGACAGTTCCTCTTAAAGATACACCCTAGATGAAAGTCAGCTGAGGCTGCGATGACAAGCGCCTTGGCCAATAATCTGGCGTGTGCTCGGCCAGCCAGCATTCCGCCAGGTGCATCAAATTGGCCGAGCGAAGGCAGATAGCTTTGTTCTCCTCGCTCTCTCCGCCCACCGCATGATGTCACACCTGGGCAGCTCTGACAGCCCTCCCCCCATTGCAAGAGAACACGTTGCTAGCCTGCAGGCTATGTGTCTGTACATCCTCAGCCCAGCAGTGCTGTCCGTGGGATAGAGCCCATCTAGTGTGTGTACAGCCTTAACCGATATTCCTGTTTGTTGGCAGATTTGGCAATGCTTGCATACAATATTCCCGTGGTGGTGGTGATGGCACAGGCAGTAGGCATTTGCTGATAACACCGCATACCTGGAGGTTACCGTCCATTCCTCGGTGTGACCAGAACAGTCTCATCTCCCAACTTCCACCACTCACCGAAAGGAATTAACAATAACATATCTAGTAAATGCTCATAGTATGCTTTGAAAGAAAACAGCATATTGCACATGGAAACATTTAACATCTTGGAAAGAGTTTAGAGCACACTTGAAGTAAAAGGGCTATGGAGGCTGTCATATTTATTTCCAATACCAGTTGCCTGGCTGTCCTGCTGATCTCTGGCTGTAGTAGTGGCTGGATCACACACCTGAAACAAGCATGCAGCTGATCCAGTCTGACTTCAGTCAGAGCACCTGATCTGCATGCTTGTTCAGGGGCTGTGGCTAAAAGTATTAGAGACACAGGATCAGCAGGGCAGCCAGGGAATCTGCATTGTTTAAAGTGGACCTGAACGCTTCCACAGAGCAGAAGGAAAAAAATAGAGACCTGAGAGAAATACACCCTGTGTGTATTTAGAGAGTTAAGGCTGTCTAATTCCCCCCCATCTGTGACCAATCACAAGTTGTAATTTGATCTCTCCCCTGTGTCAGCTGATTGCCATGGCAGATAAGCTAATTTGAAAGCACAGGATGTTAACAATATGTCTGCTTCCATGAAAGCAGGAAGTAGAAACACTGCAGATTTATATCAGCTGCAACAAAGAAATGTTTTTTTTTTCTTTAAAGGGTATTATGCTGTTGCTTATCTTTTAGAACAGAGAGGAAGTTCTGAGTCCAGGTCCACTTTAAAGGGAAATAAATATCTCGGCCTCCATACTCCTCTCACTTCAGGTTCCCTTTAAATAAACTTTCAGCATCTTTTCCCACACACCCCTGCTAGGCAAACACCGGTAGCGACTTCTGCCAGCCAAGGATTCTGCCTTGAAAGAGAACACAATTGTCCTTGCAGCTGTGATCATGTTTCTCTTGTTATCTCCTAATCTAAAGGACAAAACGCACAGCGGAGGTTCAGCTGACAAATAAAGAGACCGCGGCGATAATGGCGAAAGCCAGACTGAATTCCTGCAGGGAACAGCTGCGGCACACAAGACTGGATTACATCCAGATTCCCCCCGCACCATCAGACCGCCCGAATTATAGCGAGAGAGCAATCAACGGCCGCGATAAAGTGCCCATTAATGTTCCTGCAGAAGCGTTACGTCGCTGGAGACAAACCTTCACCTTCGCTCAGATCTGCGGCGAATCATGCGAGCGGCTGCGAGTCGGCCGCGCCGGAATAACAGGCCCTTTCTTAAAAGATTTAGTAGGCTGTTAACTCCGGCCTGCCCAGAAGCTGCGGGCACACGAGAAACGCTGCCAGCGAACCCGCGCCTGCCAGCTACAGACTCGCCAAGGAGGGGAGAAAAAACGTCTATGCGCTCATCTGCAAATTCACAGCGACGCCGTCACTGCAAAAATACGGACCAACATGACACATCGACGCATTCATCGCCAAAATATGGAACAACATCACGCATCAATGTCTTCACCCCTAAAATACGGATCGACATCACACAGCGACACCTTCACCGCAAAAAATATGGACCATCATCACACAGCAACGCCTTTACCGCCGAAAAACAGACTGTCACCCCGCAGCATCGCCTTTACCGCAAAAATCCTGACCGACAATATGCAGCGACGCATTCACCGGCAAAATAAAATACAGACCGACATCATGCAGTAGCATCTTCAACGCCAAAATACGGACCAGCATCACACAGCAAGGTCTTTGCCGCCAAAATAAGGACTAACATTACGTATCGACACGGTCACCGCTAAAATCCACACCGACATCATGCAGCAGCATCTACACCGCCAAAGTACGGACGGTATCACGGAGTGACACATTCACCAACACATCATACAAACTATCGTTACGCAACGCTTTCACCCAAAGAATACGGACCAATGTCACACAGCATCGCCTTCAGGCTAAGTTCACAGTGGGACGTTAAAGTCGCGCGTTAAAACAGCATTTAACGCAGAATAACTCACTGCAATGAAAAATCAATGCCCTGTTCACAGTGCACACGTTGCGTTGGTGTCTAACGCTGCACGTTAAGTAAAAGTACTGCATGCAGTGCGTAATACACGTTATTAGATGCGTTGGACTGTTTGCACATGCTCAGTAATGACTTGGAAGCATACTTTTCATTGCCTGTATTTTTTACTGTATCTGCTGTATGCGACGGTAACGCTGCGTTGCCACTTTTTGGGCGCGTTGCGTTGTAAGCTTGCGGTGCGACTTTAACGTGGCATCAAAACGCAACGTCCCACTGTGAATCTAGCCTCAACCGAAAAATACAGAACGACATAACGCAGCGACGCATTCACCGCCAAGATATGGTGCAACGTGGGGCAACAATGTGTTCACCGCCAAAATATGGAGATATGACAAGCAGCGACGCCTTCACCGCCAAAATATCGAGCAATGTGTCTCAGTGACGTGTTCACTGCCAAAATACGGACCGACATCACCCAGCAATGCATTCACCGCAGAAAAATGGAGCAACGTGATGCAACAACGCATTCGCAGCTAAAACACATAACGATCTGACACAGCAGCATGATCACCGCGGAAAAGTGCACTGATGTGACGCAATGACGAGATCACCGCGGAAATGAGGACTGATGTGATGCAGCAACGAGATCACTGTGGAAAAGCGGGACTGATAGGACGCAGCGACGAGATCACCACGGAAAAGAGAACCAATGTGACGCAGCAACGAGATTACCGCAGAAAAGCGGACTGATGTGACGCAGCAACGAGATTACCGCAGAAAAGCGGACTGATGTGACGCAGCAACGAGATCACCGCAGAAAAGTGCACTGATGTGACGCAGCAACGAGATCTCCCCAGAAAAGCGGACTGATATGACGCAGCAACGAGATCTCCCCAGAAAAGCGGACTGATATGACGCAGCAACGAGATCACCGCAGAAAAGAGGACTGATGTGACGCAGCAACGAGATCACCGCAGAAAAGCGCACTGATGTGACGCAGCAACGAGATCACCGCAGAAAAGTGGACAGATGTGACGCAGCAACGAGATCTCCCCAGAAAAGCGGACTGATATGACGCAGCAACGGGATCTCCCCAGAAAAGCGGACTGATGTGACGCAGCAACGAGATCACAGCAGAAAAGCGCACTGATGTGACGCAGTAACGGGATCACAGCAGAAAAGCGCACTGATGTGACGCGGCAACGGGATCTCCCCAGAAAAGCGGACTGATGTGACGCAACGACGAGATCACCACGGAAAAGCGGACTGATGTGACGCAGCAACGAGATCAACGCAGAAAAGCGCACTGATGTGACGCAGCAACGAGATCACCGCAGAAAAGCGGACTGATGTGACGCAACGACGAGATCACCGCAGAAAAGTGGACAGATGTGACGCAGCAACGGGATCACAGCAGAAAAGCGCACTGATGTGACGCAGCAACGAGATCACCGCAGAAAAGCGCACTGATGTGACGCAGCAACGAGATCACCGCAGAAAAGTGGACAGATGTGACGCAGCAACGAGATCTCCCCAGAAAAGCGGACTGATATGACGCAGCAACGGGATCTCCCCAGAAAAGCGGACTGATGTGACGCAGCAACGAGATCACAGCAGAAAAGCGCACTGATGTGACGCAGTAACGGGATCACAGCAGAAAAGCGCACTGATGTGACGCGGCAACGGGATCTCCCCAGAAAAGCGGACTGATGTGACGCAACGACGAGATCACCACGGAAAAGCGGACTGATGTGACGCAGCAACGAGATCAACGCAGAAAAGCGCACTGATGTGACGCAGCAACGAGATCACCGCAGAAAAGCGGACTGATGTGACGCAACGACGAGATCACCGCAGAAAAGTGGACAGATGTGACGCAGCAACGGGATCACAGCAGAAAAACGCACTGATGTGACACGGCAACGAGATCACCACGGAAAAGCGCACTGGTGTGACGCAGCAACGAGATCACCGCAGAAAAACGCACTGATGTGACACGGCAACGAGATCACCACGGAAAAGCGCACTGATGTGACGCAGACATCGATGAGATCACCGCAGAAAAGCGCACTGATGTGACGCTGACAGGGATGAGATCACCGCAGAAAAGCGCACTGATGTGATGCAGTGACAAGATCACCGCAGAAAAGAGGACCGATGTGAAGCAGCAACGAGATCACCGCAGAAAAGCAGACTAATGTGACACAGCGACGAGATCACCGCAGAAAAGCAGACTAATGTGACACAGCGACGAGATCACCGCAGAAAAGCAGACTAATGTGACACAGCAACGAGATCACCGCAGAAAAGCAGGACGATCTGATGCAGCGATGAGATCACCGCCGAAAAGTGCACTGATGTGACACAGCGACGAGATCACAGCAGAAAAGCGCACTGATGTGACGCAGCAACGAGATCACTGCAGAAAAGCGCACTGATGTGACGCAGCAACGAGATCACCACGGAAAAGCAGGACTGATCTGATGCGGCGATGAGGCAAGAGACTAACGAAATCCCCATAAAAGAGGAGTAAAACCCTGGCAAAATCCTGGATGATCCGCGGGAGGAAAAACGCCTTATAAAGTCTGGAATGATTCGCCTTAATAAGGTAAAGATCCCTTCCTGCGTCCTAAATGACAGATGGATAAATTCCTGGAGCGATGCAGGATTATATATAAATATAAATTTAATGCATGTATTCTAGTAATTCCAAGGCTTTGCTGAAAGGTGTGCGCTAAAACCACAAAAAACACAAAAACTGAATCATTGTTACAGCTCTTACAGCAAAGAATCCTTATCACAGCTCTTACAGTAAGGAATCCTTGTCACAGTTCTTACAATAAAGAATCCTTGTCACAGTTCATACTGTAAAGAACCCTTCTCACAGCTCCAACAATAAAGAATCCCTGTCACAGCTCTTACAGTAAAAAAACATTCTCAAAACTCTCACAGTAAAGAACCCTTGTCATTAGAGTTGCTAATAATTCTGGCTTGCATGAAAATAAATGCACTTTGTGCTGATTTGATTGGACCGCTTACAAGCTACATATGGTTTGCATTCAATTTGCATCTCATTGACCACCTCTGCTTGTGTACCGTGACAACAGACCCTCCTTTTATCAACTGAAGCACAAATACAATCAATTCCGAAACCATAATCTATATTGCTATAGCTCTTACAGCAAAGAACCCTCAACACAGCTTTTTACATGTAACATCCCTGATGTATTTCGGGTTGACTTTAGTACATAAAACATAGTCTAATGTCCTTCCATATTACTATTATGTAGTTATATAGCCCTGACATCTTCTGCAGCACTTTACAGAGTACATAGTCATGTCACTGACTGTCCTCAGAGGAGCTCACACTCTAATCCTGCCATAGTCATAGTCTAATGTCCTCCCATATTATTGTTATGTATTTATATAGCACTGACATCTTCTGCAGCACATTACAGAGTACATAGTCATGTCACTGACTGTCCTCAGAGGAGCTCACAGTCTAATCCTACCATAGCCATAGTTTTATGGCCTACCATATTATTATTATGTATTTATATAGCACTGACATCCTCTGCAGCACATTACAGGGTACATAGTCATGTCACTGACTGTCCTCAGAGGAGCTACAATCTGATCCTACCATAGCCATAGTCTAACGTAGTACCATATAATTATTATTTTTATTATATACGTTTATTGCACTGACATCTTCTGCAGCACTTTAGAGAGTACATAGTCATGTCACTGACTGTCCTCAGAGGAGCTCATACTCTAATCCTACCATAGTCATAGTCTAATGTCCTACCATATTATTATTAATATGTATTTATATAGCACTGACATCATCTGCAGCACATTACAGAGTACATAGTCATGTCACTGACTGTCCTCAGAGGAGCTCACAATCCAATCACTACCATAGTCATAGTCTAATGTCCTCCTGTATTATTATTATTTATTTATATAGAGCTGACATCTTCTGCAGCACTTTACAGAGTACAGTCATGTCACTGACTGTCCTCAGAGGAGCTCACACTCTAATCCTACCATAGTCATAGTGTAATGTCCTACCATATTATTATTATGTATTTATATAGCACTGACATCTGCTGCAGCACTGTACAGAGTACATAGTCATGTCACTGACTGTCCTCAGAGGAGCTCACACTCTAATCCTACCATAGTCATAGTCTAATGTCCTACCATATTATTATTATGTATTTATATATACCTGACATCTTCTGCAGCACTTTAAAGAGTACATAGTCATGTCACTGACTGTCCTCAGAGGAGCTCACAATCTAATCCTACCATAGTCATAGTCTAACGTAGTACCATATAATAATTATTTTTATTATATACTTTTATTGCACTGACATCTTCTGCAGCACTGTACAGAGTACATAGTCATGTCACTGACTGTCCTCATAGGAGCTTACAATCTAATCTTTGCATAGTCATAGCCTAGGCCAATTTGGGGGGAAGCCAGTTAAGTTATCAGTATGTTTTCGGACTGTGGGAGGAAACCGGAATGCTCAAAGAACACCCACGAAACCACAGTCTTAATAAAAGTGGATAAACGACCATTTGAAGGTCGCGTTGTGTTTGGACGACCTCCGTCTCTTGGGGGGGGGGGGGGGGGGGGGGGTCAGTAAGGTGTAAGCAGGAGTCAGAGTACAGGTGATGGTGTAGCGCAGCGGCCGGTGATGATAGGTCCCCCTGGAAGCCCCCCCTAGCAGGAGAGGAGAGGTACTCACATGAGATGGGTCTCCTGATGGAGAGGAGGGTGGGATGCTGGATGCAGATTCCTGGATGCAGGATGCGGTGGTCCCTCAGCGATCTCTCCTAGCAGAACGCACACGAGCAGCGATCAGCCATGTGGAAAGCGCAGACAGTGCCAGCGACCTGCTATATACCAGCCCTGGCGTTAAAGGGGCAGCTCCTCGGGCTCATCCCTCCGGGGGTGACAGCAGGGAACGCACAGAGGAGAGACAGACACAGTGAGCCAGCCAACAGTCTGTGTGCGCACCCCTCCCAGCTAACAGGCAGTGCAAACAGGCAGAACGCAGGGATATGGGAGTAACTCCTTCCTCGCTGCAAGCCCAGGACTCGCTCAGCAGGCACAGGCACTGAAACTTTCCATTTAAAGGCGCAGAGACGTGAATAACAAGATTGGCAGAACGCCCAGGGAACGATTTCTACTGAAATCTGCATCAAGCGTGATTATAAACCCACAGATGCCGTCCTCGTCACATCCCTAATCCTACATTTACTGCTGATAGGAACCAAATTCCATCACGTATCTCAAGCAGAGAGAGGTCAAGCCTGGCACACACCATGCAATCTTTACTTCAGATCGATATTCAGATCTGACAACGATCACCTATAGAAGAAAGCTACACACACATGCAATTCTTTCAAATTCCAATCAGATTTCAAATGGATACCAATTGAAAATGGACTGAAAGGACGTACACACAGAATGATAGCAAGTATTTCAATCGATACATTTCAAGTATGCCCAATCTGCTTTCGAAAGAGAAAGAGTTCGATTTTGATCAGGGATAAATCTCAGGCAGTCAGTAGGCTGTATACTTTAGGTACACACCATGCAATTTTACTTCAGATTCTATTTCCGATCAAGAAAAAGATCGATATTCAGATCTGACCTATCAAATATAGAAGAAAGCTAGTGCACACACACACATGCAATTTCTTTTCAAATACCGATCAGATTTCTGATCATATTTTTGAATGGATATCGATTGAAAATATATGGAAAGGATATACACACGGAACGATAGCCAGTATTTCGATCGTTAATTTCCAGCATGTTGGATCCGCTTATGATTGAGAAGGGGATCAATTTGGGGCTTGGTTGATAGCAGTCACTAGGCTGTACATATCTCACTAATATTGCAAATGTGAAAGTTGGCTGAACGGATGTGAATGACATTTGGCTCACACACAGTACATTACCTGGAATAACATATAGGATACTTTTTATTCCCATAACCAAAAAGGGGACGGAGACAAATCCAAATTTCACTGGGAAAATATAAACTGCAGCCATTCCTACACTGATAACGGCAGGGTTCTCAAACTTTACACAGTTGGATGACTGGGATTAATATTCAGAAAAGTGGGTGGAGCCTACAAAAGCCAATCAAAATTCACCTGTTGATTTTCAAGGGGAATATTTAATTGCTACCATTCTTGCACTGTTATGGCACAGGCCTCAAACCTGCTACAGTTGGTCATTGGGTGACTGGGTTACAAATTCAGAAAAAGGGGTGGAGCCCCAAACAGCCAATCAGACTTGTTTCATTTCAATACAAAGTATTGATGCCAAAGACCGTAAAGCTCACAAACTAGGTCATATATTTATATATATTTTTTTTCACACGATCCGATCTTTCTCTAGATCAGACATCGAAACAGTTACTGTGAACGCCTCGCATGCAGATTGTATGCAGTTTGTACTTGAGCCTTCTGCTGATTTCGATTGGCTTGAATTCATGGATAGAAGCTGGAGCTGAGAGGACAGCGTCTCACTGACCGGCACTAATCTCCAGGCATAGATATAAAAATACAACCAGCTCAGTGATTGGAGTACTCAGACGTATCTGCTGCGTGATATGAGACTCCTGCAGCTAAACATTGCTTCTTAAAATTCAGATTGCATGTACGAAAGCAGTAGGGCACGACGATCGGGAGGAGGAGGGGTTTAGGGGGGAGGGATCGGGGCTTATGTTACAATAGAATCGTCAACGATAACTATAAACAGAAACCAGTCGCAACAACCAGCTGTATTACTGAGCTGTGATTTCACAAGGTGCCAATTAACCGTGCAATATTTTCCTCAGATGCATTTTACAATCGAATTGTACAGAAAACCATGCAGAATGTGGAGCAATTGGACATTAAAGGATTGCATGGTTGATTGGAATACAGAACTTTGTTGATTGGAATCGTGGGTTTTACAATCCTATCTGAAGAGAGAAAGCACTCTGATCATCCCTCGATGGAAAAAAAAACCGATAATTACCCTCTGATATCTTATGATTCCACAAATCTGATCGAATGGTCTCATCTGAAGAAAATATTGTACTGTTAATGGCTATCTTAGGCACTTCTGACATATCTAAGTTTGCACAGATGTTTTTGTAGCATTTTTGCCGTCGCGGCCTCCTAGGAGCTGCTCGCTAGTCCACCGCCATACAATACAAGTCAACGGAAGCGCTAACCGATGCAGTTAAGGTGGCCACTGACTTACAATTTGCAGAAAGATTGTTTAAAAACGATTATTCATAGGAATGATCAGAAATGATCGTTTGGGGCCACTAATGGACGAAAAAACCACCCAACCAAACAGATCAGATGAGTGAAACCAATCAGATTTTCTGATTGATCCTGTCAATCAAATCAAATTGGTTAGGAGAGTTTTGTCCATAAATGGTCCCAAACGATCACTTCAGTTCATTCATATGAATAATCGTTTGTAAATGATCGTTTGGCAAATTGTATCATTTTAATGGGCACCTTAAGATTGGCAGCTGCACAAGCATCTGTCAGCGTAAACAATTTATCGTGGTTCTTGAATCCTGAATCTGTCACAAGATTTATCTGCTGAATCAACTTAAAGAACACCTGAAGTAAGAGGTATACGGAGGCTGCCATGTTTATTTCCTGTTAAACAATGCCAGTTGCCTGGCAGTCCTGCTGGTCTGTTTGGCTGCAGTAGTGTCTGAATAAAATCAGAAACAAGCATGCAGCTGATCTTGTCAGATCTGACAATGTCAGAGACACCTGATCTGCTGCATGCTTGTTCAGGGGCTATGGCTGAAAGTATTTGAGGCAGAGGATCAGCAGGAGAGCCAGGCAACTGGTGTTACTTAAAAGGAAATAAACATGGCAGCCCACGTATACCTCTCTTTTCAGTTGTCCTTTAAACTGCCCATTCATGGCTAGTTTTATGCTAACAATTTTATATTTTGATTCGATAATGTGATTAAATTGTATGTGCATAATAATGATCAGTGCTTTAAATCGATTACACATAAAACAGAGAATACGGTTCAAGGTTGGTTTACTGACATTCAGATCCTGGAGAATATGCCCCTGGATATCTGAAGGACTTGTTGCAGCTGCACCACAACCTCAGATCCACAGATTCTAACATCTTATCACCCTAAGAGTCCACCTCAAAGCCTTTGCAGTCCGAGCCTTCTGTCATGCTGCCTCTACTCTTTGGAACTCCTCACCTCACTTACTTAAAATAGCTCCAACCCTGGCATTTTTTAAATCCAGGCTGAAAACTCCTGTTTAATGTGACATTTACGGACATTTCAATTTTTCCTCTATAGCACAATCCATCCAACAAGTTATTACTGGTCTAAGTTTCTGCACATTTTTGGATAATGGCGGGAACAGACAGCTGTGTCACATGATGCAGCATTTGAAGGAGCTATGATGTCATAATCTGGGAGGGTTATGACATCATCTCAAATTAAACAGATGCTCGCTTTATTCCTCTACCTGGCAATATGGCCACCAGTACATAAGGGAGACTTGTGTTATAAAATATAATACTAATGTTATATTTATAATATAGAGCTATGTAGAGGTCAGCCCCGCTATATGCATTTATTTATATATCTAAAAGTCGCCCGAAGCCGTTGGCGGGGAGATGACGCACGTGATGGTGACTGGATGCTGCCATTTAACTTTACTTTGAAAATTTGTGACCCGTGATGTAATTAATTCTCCGCAGAAGGACGCGGGACGCCACGCCGTCACTCAGCGACATTCCCACGGGCAAGAGAAACGTTCTATAGCTGATTAATCCTTTTATTATATCCAGCAGAGGAGGGGAATGTGCAGACTGGCCAGTGATAACAGCAGGGGCACCCCAATGTAATATGGGCCCTACTGTCCCCCTCCGCCCCATCTGCACGCCACAGCACTCTCGCCTTCCATAATACTAATACACATAATAGTGAGATCTCCCTGCAGTAGGGTGTGTCTCCTCCCCTCCCACAATGTGAGATCTCCCTGCAGTGGTTTGTGTCTCCTCCCCTCCCACAATGGTTAGATCTCCCTGCAGTAGTGTGTGTCTCCTTCCCTCCCACAATGTGAGATCTCCCTGCAGTGATTTGCGTCTCCTCCCCTCCCACATTGGTGAGATCTCCCTGCAGTGGTTTGTGGCTCCTCCCCTTCCACAATGGTGAGATCTCCCTGCAGTGGTTTGTGTCTCCTCCCCTCCCACAATGGTGAGATCTCCCTGCAGTAGTTTGTGTCTCCTCCCCTCCCACATTGGTGAGATCTCCCTGCAGTAGTTTGTGTCTCCTCCCCTCTCACAATGGTGAGATCCCCCTGCAGTAGTTTGTGTCTCCTCCCCTCCCACAATGGTGAAATCTCCCTGCAGTGATTTGTGTATCCTCCCTTCCCACAATGGTGAGATCTCCCTGCAGTAGTGTGCGTCTCCTCCCCTCCCTCAATGGTGAGATCTCCCTGCAGTGGTTTGTGTCTCCTCCCCTCCCACATTTGTGAGATCTCCCTGCAGTAGTTTGTGTCTCCTCCCCTCCCACAATGGTGAGATCTCCCTACAGTGGTTTGTGTCTTCTCCCCTCCCACAATGGTGAGATCTCCCTGCAGTAGTTTGTGTTTCCTCCCCTCCCACAATGGTGAGCTCTCCCTGCAGTAGTTTGTGTCTCCTCCTCTCCCACAATGGTGAGCTCTCCCTGCAGTAGTTTGTGTCTCCTCCTCTCCCACAATGGTGAGATCTCCCTGCAGTGGTTTGTGGCTCCTCCCCTCCTACAATAGTGAGATCTTCCTGCAGTGGTTTGTGTATCCTCCCCTCCCACAATGGTGAGCTCTCCCTGCAGTGGTTTGTGTCTCCTCCCCTCCCACAATAGTGAGATCTTCCTGCAGTAGTTGGTGTCTCCTCTCCTCCCACAATGGTGAGATCTCCCTGCAGTGGTTTTTGTCTCCTCCCCTCCCACAATAGTGAGATCTTCCTGCAGTAGTTGGTGTCTCCTCTCCTCCCACAATGGTGAAATCTCCCTGCAGTGGTTTGTGTCTCCTCCCCTCCCACAATGGTGAGATCTCCCTGCATTAGTTTGTGTCTCCTCCCCTCCCACAATGGTGAGATCTCCCTGCATTAGTTTGTGTCTCCTCCCCTCCCACAATGGTGAGATCTCCCTGCAGTGGTTTGTGTCTCCTCCCCTCCCACAATGGAGACATCTCTCTGCAGTAGTTTGTGTCTCCTCCCCTCCCACAATGGAGACATCTCCCTGCAGTAGGTTACACTATAAAGAATGTATTATTTGGCTATGTAATATAATTTGGTGGATACCTACTATACTTTTGACAGGTGACATCACAGGATAATAATGTCAGGTGCTATAAAATATTACAAGATGGAAGTAAGGGCCCGTTTCCACTATCGCAAATTTGCATGAATTTTCTGCATGCAGATTCACATGACAATACAAGTTAATGGGACTGTTTCCACTACAAACAGAATTTGCGTGCAGGGCTGTGCAGGAAAACTTATGCACAGCAGAGCCAACAGAATTCGCACACCGCACGCATAGTGTGCGATCCGCCTGTGATGTAATTAATAGGAAAATCGCCTGCTTTTTCGCCTTGCAACTTTCCATGCAAATTCGCGTACATTTTTCACATAAAAATTAGAAAAGCACACAGGCACTGACATGATTAAAAAAGCATAAAATACGCATACGAATTTGCATTTGAATTCTTTTACGCCTTTTCCACAACGAAATCGCAACGCACTAGTGGAAACGTAGCCTAAAAGGAAGCAGTTAGATACAGAGTAGCCACGTGCTGGGAATGAGGCGTCCTGTCTCTTTAAGCAGTGCAGTAAGGCCTCTAGCTGGGCGTCAGTCAGCCGTGCTACCCTGCAGGCAATCACTTCCCAATGATTAGCGTGTCATTCCCGGGATAATGGGACATGGGGGAGTTAAAGAAAGTCACTTAAGTATCATTAAACAGGGATGCGCCTGAAATGGTCCCCTGACTCCTCCTTGTCACTGTCTAATTAGCGCCGTCACTTGTGAGGAGCGGGAGACAATGCGATCGGGGGAATCTTCTCCTCTGCCCTGTAATTAGCATCCTAACATAGCAGGCAGCGCTATAATCAGCCCCAGAAGCCAGGTATTACACCCGCCTCTCTGCCGGGGAGCGCCGCCAACCAACGCCAAACCCACCAGCGCTCAGATTATAATGTTTAACACGCCGCTCATCTGCCCGGCCAATTACCGGATCCCGCGGAGTCGTGACAGCGGCCACACGTCAGGCCGGGGGAGGAGGGGGGGGGCGCGTTCCACATCTCCCGAGACCAATCAACACCGCCGGCAAGAGAGCGTGGCGAACGCGGGAATCCTAGACGTGCTCAGACCAGACATTTCTGGCAATGCACCGAATCCACAAACCACTGACGCCAATCGAGGAAAGGCATGCCGGAATCCACTCCATGTAAGGCAGAGATGGATTAACGGACAACTGAAGTGAGAGGGATATGGAGGCTGCCATATTTATTTCCTTTTAAGCAATACAAGTTGCCTGGCTGCCCTGCTGATCCTCTGCCTCTAATACTTTTAGCCATAGCCCCTGAACAAGCATGCAGCAGATCAGGTGATTCTGACATTATTGTCAGATCTGACAAGATTAGCTGCATGCTTGTTTCTGGTGTGTGATTCAGACACTACTGCAGCCAAATAGATCAGCAGGGCAGCGAGGCAACTGGTATTGTTTAACAGGAAATAAATATGGCAGCCTCCATTTACCTCTCACTAAAGGTGGCCATACATAAGAGCGAATATGGGCAGATTCGACCAAGAGACAAATTTATCTCTAATCGAATCTGATTATAGATAAATGTGTCTCTAATAGAATCTGCCCAATCACTACAGTCCGATTCCCATCCGGTATCAGCTTGAAATCATCAGGCTGCCATCCGCACCACCGCTGCCCCCCTAATGTATAAATGTATATGTAGTACATTTATACATTACCTGTCCTGTAGTAGCTCGCCGGGTCCATCCGTCCATCTCGCCGGGTAACAGCCGCATACACGCTAGCGGCGCATAGCATCTGACGTCAGACATAGCGCCGCCGGCGTGTATGCGGAACCCGGTGAGATGGACGGAATCCGCGTGGAGGCTGACACCGTACAGGTAATGTATAAATGTATGTATATGTAGTGTGCATTTATACATTACCTGTCGTGTAGCAGCGCGCCGTGTCCATCCGTCCATCTCGCCGGGTAACAGCCGCATACACGCTAGCGGCGCATAGCATCTGACGTCAGACATAGCGCCGCCGGCGTGTATGCGGAACCCGGTGAGATGGACGGAATCCGCGTGGAGGCTGCTACAGGACAGGTAATGTATAAATGCACTACACTACATACATTCATACATTGCGGCGGCGGTTTCCTCGTCTCGTTAGCAAATCGACCGCCGTACGCCACGCACCCGACCGACCAACTTCGGCCCGACATCTTACAGCATGCGCGATCGACCATGCGGCCAATTTCTGTCCCGAAATCGGTCACTTTGTCAGTCAGGCATGCACTTGGCAGCACCAATTTTCATCCAATTCGATTATAATAATCGAATTGGATGGTCGATTGGTTGGTTGGTCGGCTGATGCATGGCCCCCTTAAGGGCTGGTTCAGGTGGAAGACTGGGGGTGCCTCTCTGTGTTTCACTTTGCTTTGTATTACATAGCTCCCAACTGTCCCTCTTTTGGAGGGACTGTCCCTCTTTCCTCCTCAGTTGTCCCTCTTTCCTCCTCAGTTGTCCCTCTTTCTATGTAAATATGTGTATTCATTACTGAAAAATGTGTTTAATTGACTCTAAACTTTATTCCCATCCTTTAAATTGATAAATTACTAATTTTAAAATGTTAACATGAAGGGAAATGAACCAGGATAGAAAGGACCAGTGTGGTTTGAATTATAAAACAACATATTTTTCTTATGAAATCTTTATGGTATGCGTGACTAGGGTTGTGCGGGGGCCGTTACTAGGGGTGTGGTGGGGGCGTGATCAGAGGCGTGGCAGGGGCGTGGCTTAAGTGTCCCTCTTTCTCACCTCAAAAAGTTGGAAGGCATGGTATTAGTAGCGTCATTCTGTCGTCGCGTTTGGAGATTCTAGCGGGACACGATTAGGTGAACGCAGCCGATGCTGACCGCCACGCACAGGAATTTCAATGGACCGTGACATTCGCGTAATCGTTGATAATTGCTTTGAGATCGATGAACGCTGCCATTCAGCTCAGTGCGGGATGGCAGGTATCGGTCTCAAGTCACTAGGGGCCACAGTGCATTGTGGGATTGCTCCCATAAACAGGTCAATTACGGCACTTGCTCTCTTTAGATACAGTAGTAATTCTAAAGATCAAAGTCATAGGTGTGGCACATCCCCTTCAGTGAGTGAGGAACACAAATAAAACTCTCACAGTCCAGCAGGCCTGCACTAGCTGCACTTGAGTCCACTGTCACTGGACGTGTGCTCCGCCAAACAATTGGGGAAAACAGTTCAAACATGAATGGAAGAAAACAGAAGCGTGCACCTTCCGTCCAGGGTTTTAATCTCGAATAGTGACAATGGTATGAATCAAAAGTACATTTCAGCGTATCAAAGTGCAAAATCCAACATGATGGGTGAACGTAGATGTGAAGCTTACGTGTCCATCCAGATGGCTGGTCTGTGGAAAGGAGGTGGGTGGGAGGCACAGAGGTGGCGAGCGACGGCCGTTTCGCGTCTCCTGACGCTTGGTCACGCTACGTGCCACTAATCTCTCTTTAGATACAATCATAAAATCCAACATTCCAATTGACAAATTCTGTGTTCCATTTGACCATAGAATCGTTTCACGTGGACTTTCTCCACATACATGCTGCGTGCTTTTCTGTACAATTTGATCGTAAAAATCTGATCCAATGATCACATCTGAGGAAAATATTGAACTGTTTATGGGCACCTTTAGGCCAATCACATTCCATTGTTTTTTTTCAATTGGAGTTTTGTCTGATCGCCACTAGCCAAATTCAGAAGCTCATAACTCTTCTGGGAGGTACTGTAGCCTC
Source organism: Hyperolius riggenbachi (assembly GCF_040937935.1). Taxonomy (NCBI): domain Eukaryota; kingdom Metazoa; phylum Chordata; class Amphibia; order Anura; family Hyperoliidae; genus Hyperolius; species Hyperolius riggenbachi. The sequence goes on from NC_090653.1 coordinate 285,793,116, forward strand.
TTGTCACATGACTCCCGCCTCTCACATGGTGTAGTCTGCAGCATTCAGAAGAGAATGGAGGTCACAGCTAGGTTGTGAGCTATGCTATGTATCCATTTAAATGCTCCATTCCCAAGTTTGGCAGAAGTGTTTGCCCAATCTCTGAGCGAATGCCCCTCCCTCCACCCGGCCTGGACAATATCTGTCCACCTCCTATGGCCCCTCCCTCCGCCCTGCGCTGTATCTGTGCCCCTCCCTCCTCCTGGCCCGAGCAGTACCTGTGTCCTTCTGTGGCCCTTCCCTCCGCCCGGCCTGTGCAGTATCTGTGCCCCTCCTGTGGCCCCTCCCTCCTCCTGGCCTGCGCAGTACCTGTGTCCTCCTATGGCCCTTCCCTCCGCCCGGCCTGCGTAGTACCTGTGTCCTCCTGTGGCCCCTCCCTCCGCCCGGCCTGCGTAGTACCTGTGTCCTCCTATGGCCCTTCCCTCCGCCCGGCCTGTGCAGTACCTGTGTCCTCCTGTGGTCCCTCCCTCCTCCTGGCCTGCGCAGTACCTGTGTCCTCCTGTGGCCCCTCCCTCCGCCCGGCCTGCGTAGTACCTGTGTCCTCCTGTGGCCCCTCCCTCCGCCCGGCCTGCGCAGTACCTGTGTCCTCCTGTGGTCCCTCCCTCCGCCCGGCCTGTGCAGTACCTGTGTCCTCCTGTGGCCCCTCCCTCCGCCCGGCCTGCACAGTACCTGTGTCCTCCTGTGGCCCCTCCCTCCGCCCGGCCTGCGCAGTACCTGTGTCCTCCTGTGGCCCCTCCCTCCGCCCAGCCTGCGCAGTACCTGTGTCCTCCTGTGGTCCCTCCCTCCTCCCCGCCTGCGCAGTACCTGTGTCCTCCTATGGCCCCTCCCTCCGCCCGGCCTGTGCAGTACCTGTGTCCTCCTGTGGCCCCTCCCTCCACCTGGCCTGCGCAGTACCTGTGTCCTCCTGTGGTCCCTCCCTCCGCCCGGCCTGCGCAGTACCTGTGTCCTCCTGTGGCCCCTCCCTACGCCCGGCCTGTGCAGTACCTGTGTCCTCCTGTGGCCCCTCCCTCCGCCCGGCCTGTGCAGTACCTGTGTCCTCCTGTGGCCCTTCCCTCCGCCCGGCCTGTGCAGTACCTGTGTCCTCCTATGGCCCTTCCCTCCGCCCGGCCTGCGCAGTACCTGTGTCCTCCTGTGGCCCCTCCCTACGCCCGGCCTGTGCAGTACCTGTGTCCTCCTGTGGCCCCTCCCTACGCCCCGCCTGCACAGTACCTGTGTCCTCCTGTGGCCCTTCCCTCCGCCCGGCCTGTGCAGTACCTGTGTCCTCCTATGGCCCTTCCCTCCGCCCGGCCTGTGCAGTACCTGTGTCCTCCTGTGGCCCCTCCCTCCACCCGGCCTGCGCAGTACCCGTGTCCTCCTGTGGCCCCTCCCTCCGCCCGGCCTGTGCAGTACCCGTGTCCTCCTGTGGCCCCTCCCTCCGCCCGGCCTGTGCAGTACCTGTGTCCTCCTGTGGCCCCTCCCTCCGCCCGGCCTGCATAGTATCTGTGCCCCTCCTGTGGCCCCTCCCTCCGCCCGGCCTGCACAGTACCTGTGTCCTCCTGTGGCCCCTCCCTCCGCCCGGCCTGCATAGTATCTGTGCCCCTCCTGTGGCCCCTCCCTCCGCCCGGCCTGCACAGTACCTGTGTCCTCCTGTGGCCCCTCCCTCCGCCCGGCCTGTGCAGTACCTGTGTCCTCCTGTGGCCCCTCCCTCCGCCCGGCCTGCACAGTACCTGTGTCCTCCTGTGGCCCCTCCCTCCGCCCGGCCTGCATAGTATCTGTGCCCCTCCTGTGGCCCCTCCCTCCGCCCGGCCTGCACAGTACCTGTGTCCTCCTGTGGCCCCTCCCTCCGCCCGGCCTGCATAGTATCTGTGCCCCTCCTGTGGCCCCTCCCTCCGCCCGGCCTGCACAGTACCTGTGTCCTCCTGTGGCCCCTCCCTCCGCCCGGCCTGCATAGTATCTGTGCCCCTCCTGTGGCCCCTCCCTCCGCCCGGCCTGCATAGTATCTGTGCCCCTCCTGTGGCCCCTCCCTCCGCCCGGCCTGCGCAGTACCTGTGTCACCCCTGCAGTATTCCCAGGGATTTTGCTGTCAGATATACGACTATCGCTCTATTTCCTGTACCTGTTTCATGTCACACGGATCACATTTCCCCATCGCTCACATTATCTGATTCCAGGGACGAGCGGAGGCTGGAAAATTCATGGCCTTGAGAAGTGCGTCACGGCGGAACGCCAGCGAGCCCCGGTGTTTACCTATCACAGCGCCTGACATTTACAGATACCGCGCTCCTTAAAGGAGAACCCGCTGCCGGCCCGAAGCTACGAGGACATCGTTAATCAGCGTCTTAATCGAGAGTCTGGCGTGTGTACAGCTGCCTCGCAATGGCGTTAAATGGTCCGCCACAGAAAATCTCTACAGAACAAGCCAGGAATCACCTCCCAACCCCCCCCCCCCCCCCCCCCCCAGCGGTACAATCTATAATGGTGCAGCCAGCTTAGGACCATCGGAGACAGCCGGGGGGGGGGGGGGGGCAGTGCTGAAAGAGTCCATCGCAATATATTATTCATGAGGGAAGCCCTGTAAGTGGCTGACAGTACAGGTACCACCTACCACAGCCCAGATCCATTGTAGAGTATCAAATCTCAGTGACTCTCTGTACAGCACCAAATCTCAGTGACTCTCTTTACAGCACCAAATCTCAGTGACTGTCTGTACAGCACCAAATCTCAGTGACTGTCTGTACAGCACCAAATCTCAGTGACTCTCTGTACAGCACCAAATCTCAGTGACTCTCTGTACAGCACCAAATCTCAGTGACTCTCTGTACAGCACCAAATCTCAGTGACTCTCTGTACAGCACCAAATCTCAGTGACTCTCTGTAGAGCACCAAATCTCAGTGACTCTCTGTAGAGCACCAAATCTCAGTGACTCTCTGTACAGCACCAAATCTCAGTGACTCTCTGTACAGCACCAAATCTCAGTGACTCTCTGTAGAGCACCAAATCTCAGTGACTCTCTGTACAGCACCAAATCTCAGTGACTCTCTGTACAGCACCAAATCTCAGTGACTCTCTGTAGAGCACCGAATCTCAGTGACTCTCTGTACAGCACCAAATCTCAGTGACTCTCTGTACAGCACCAAATCTCAGTGACTCTCTGTACAGCACCAAATCTCGGTGAGTCTCTGTACAGCACCAAATCTCGGTGACTCTCTGTACAGCACCAAATCTCGGTGACTTTCTGTAAAGCACCAAATCTCAGTGACTCTGTAGAGCACCAAATCTCAGTGACTCTCTGTAGAGCAAAAGATCTCAGTGACTATCCATACAGCACCAAATCTCAGTGACACTTTGCAGACCACAAAATCTTAGTGACTCTCTGTACAGCACCAAATCTCAGTCACTATTTGCAGAGCACCAAATCTCAGTGACTCTCTGTACAGCACCAAATCTCAGTCACTATTTGCAGAGCACCAAATCTCAATAACTCTCTGTACAGCACCAAATCTCAGTGACTCTCTGTACAGCACCAAATCTCAGTGACTCCCCGTACAGCACCAAATCTCAGTGACTTTCTGCACAGCACCAAATCTCAGTGACTCTCTGCACAGCACCAAATCTCAGTGACTCTCTGTACAGCACCAAATCTCAGTGACTCTCTGTACAGCACCAAATCTGTGACTCTCCGTACAGCACCAAATCTCAGTGACTCTCTGTACAGCACCAAATCTCAGTGACTCTCTGTACAGCACCAAATCTGTGACTCTCCGTACAGCACCAAATCTCAGTGACTCTCTGTACAGCACCAACTCTCAGTGACTCTCTGTACAGCACCAAATCTTAGTGACTCCTTGTACAGCACCAAATCTCAATGACTCTCTGTACAGCACCAAATCTCAGTGACTCTCTGTACAGCACCAAATCTTAGTGACTCTCTGTACAGCACCAAATCTCAGTGACTCTCTGTACAGCACCAAATCTCAGTGACTCTCTGTACAGCACCAAATCTTAGTGACTCTCTGTACAGCACCAAATCTCAGTGACTCTCTGTACAGCACCAAATCTCAGTGACTCTCTGTACAGCACCAAATCTCAGTGACTCTCTGTACAGCACCAAATCTTAGTGACTCTCTGTACAGCACCAAATATCAGTGACTCTCTGGTCATCTAGTCTTAGTACTCCCAGAGAAGTCCTGTAGCCCCCTGAATTCTTGTTTCCCACATTACACGGCTCTCAGACGTCCCACATACAAGATTCACACAAAATACCGTATCTGGCAGATTGCGCTATTTCCGGTTTATGTACATTAAACATGTATGATGGGAGGCCTCCTTGTTATCGCTTCATAGATGACAAAGAGTGAAACGTCTGTCTAACCTAAAACCACCATGTCCGCCATGTCCCTGGCTCCACCCATGCCTTAGCTCCGCCCCCTTATCAGCACGCCACAAAATCCATATCAGAAAAACCTGCTTTTACTAATTCACGTTCTGACTTGTTTATGGTCAGCTAGTAAAATAGTTTTAGCAACATTAAATGATCAAATAGCCCATTAACAGTACAATCTCCAGACCGATCGACCATACGATCAATCGGATTGGGAGCAGTTATTAGTGCCGGTCGACGAAGAATGATCATTCTATGGATCATTCCATCAATCTGAATTCTGGAATGATTCTGGTAGTCTGATTGGATCTCATCACTTCCCTTCCGTTGGGGGGCCAGAGGATCCTTTCCGATCGATCACAACAATGATATTGGACAGTCCATCGTTTGGGAAACTGGACTGTTAATGGGCACAAAAGAAAAGGGAGAAGTCAAATGTATCGCCAGGAAATGGTAAAATCTGGATATCGTTGTTAGATTCCGACACGCTGAATTTATTTGTTACGATTTTCCAAACATTTCCGTTTTCTGGTAAAGCAATGGGAAATAATCCTCAAATAGCAGCTCAGTACCTGACACCCTCACAAGCTATGTGCTCCCCTGCCCCCTTCTCTTTATCATGCGGATAATCAGCAGGAAACCTTTGCATTCTAACATCTCTCCTGCTTCAGAATAGATGGCTTTAAAGAGACTCCGTAACAAAAATTGCATCCTGTTTTTTATCATCCTACAAGTTTCAAAGGCTATTCTAATGTGTTCTGGCTTACTGCAGCACTTTCTGCTATCACAGTCTCTGTAATAAATCAACTTATCTCTCTCTTGTCAGACTTGTCGGCCTGTGTCTGGAAGGCTGCCAAGTTCTTCAGTTTTGTGGTTCTGTGATGCATCTCCCCCCTCCAGCCCCCTCTCTGCACACTGCCTGTGTATTATTTAGATTAGGGCAGCTTCTCTCTTCTCTCTTATCTTTTACAAGCTGGATAAATCCTCCTCTGAGCTGGCTGGGCTTTCACATACTGAGGAATTACATACAGGCAGAGCTGTCTGCACTCTGCAGGAAGAAACAGCCTGACACTTCAGTGGAAGATAGCTGCAGGGGGAAAGAAACACACAAATGATCTCTTGAGATTAAAAAGGAAGGGTGTATACAGCCTGCTTGTGTATGGATGTATTTTCTATGTGTGGACATACTGTACATCAACCTACTTCCTGTTTTGGTGGCCATTTTGTTTGTTTATAAACAAACTTTTTAAAACTGTTTTTAACCACTTTTAATGCGGTGAGGAGCGGCGAAATTGTGTCAGAGGGTAATAGGAGATGTCCTCTTACGCACTGGTATGTTTACTTTTGTGCGATTTTAACAATACAGATTCTCTTTAAGCATACATACACACACCCAATTTTGATTGGCCGATGACTTGCCCCATTTTACCACCACCATGTAGTGTGAGAACTTACCTACACAATCTGCTCACTGTATTCACAATCTGTTGGTCCTCATGCTTCGCAGGGGTGGTAAAATCGGGCCAATCGGAATTGGATGTGTGTAGCATGCTTACCACGAGGAGGAGGCGTGGTCAAAGGAATAAAACCTCAGATTTCTGCGTATGTTTCTGACAGTTGTGACAGCGGATGGTTCCTGCAGTACTGGCGGTGCATTAGGGTGATCCATCGATTTTCCCTTCGGTGGTATTTGGCGTAATGATGTAAATGCGACGCGGTAGGCGTAACCATGACAACGAAGCGCCCGCGCACCGTACTGGACACCGGATACCCCTATGTAAGGTATAAGCTGTAATTTCATTACTTTCTGCGCATTTTCCATATCTGTCTGGCTTTTATGTCTGTAAGGAAAATGAGATTGGAAGGAGTCATTTAACGGAATAATGGCTGGCCTAATGGACGCCGTCCGCAGGTGACGCACAGCTAAAGGGACGCTGCACTGCGCTCCTAGATCCCCCTGCCCCGTGCAGATTCCTGACCCTCTTCTTGTTAGGGTCAGTCTCCTAGCTGCAGTGCCACTGGAAGGGGCTGATACACAGACACAGGACTACACTTCCCATGATGCCTAGTGGTGACTGTTAGGTGCTGACTGATTGGCTGGTGTCAGCGTGTAGCTCTTCCAACTGTCAGGTGACAATGGGAGGAGCTAAATCTCATCAATACCGCCCATTGTCATCCAAACTTTGCTCTATGTAGGGGAGCCATTACCCGGTGCGGCGGCGTCCTGTGTGGATAAAAGTGACAGACAAAGTCGGCCAGTTCAATCTCCTCCAGGAGCAACAATGTTAGAGTTGTGCTGGCCCGCCCCCCGAAATGTATGCTGGGCCTTCAGAGCCCCGGTCCCAATCCCTTTTCCGGATCACCCTTGTCTTCCCCCAGCACCCTGGAAAAAAAATAGGTGCTGTGGAATACGTGGGTGATCCTGAAAAAGGATTGGTAAGGTTGACTCACAATTTATCTCTCCTTAAAGAGAAACTCCGACCAAGAATTGAACTTCATCCCAATCAGTAGCTGATACCCCCTTTCCCATGAGAAATCTATTCCTTTTCTCAAACAGATCATCAGGGGGCGCTGTATGGCTGATATTGTGCTGAAACCCCTCCCACAGGAAACTGTGAGGACCATGGTCTTGGCAGTTTCCTGTCTGTAAACCTCATTGCATTGTGGGAAATAGCTGTTTACAGCTGTTTCCAACTGACAAAAAGCAAGCAGCATTCTCCTTCCAGTGACATCACCTGCCAGCAGTAAAAATGTCACCATGTGCTAAATATCAGAATGTAAATCCAGGAGAGGAAAGATTTTACGATGGGCAAACACTGACTAAATCATTTATACATAATTATTGTAAAAATGAAGCACTTTTTTATTACATTATTTTCACTGGAGTTCCTCTTTAAAGGGACTGAGAGCTGCTGGAGAGATACGTAGAGGGCGCACTTCTCCTGCGTTGGCCACGATGACGGAAGTGCGGGGATCGGGTCCCGGAGCTGCAGACATCGGGGGACGGCGGCGTGGGAGCGATCCAGGCTGATGGGGGTGGAGGAAGCCCCAGGCATGTATAACATCTTTTTATTATTGAACTCTGGTACACTTTAAATGACTTAACTCATGAATTGTCTCTGCTTATCTAACTTAAAGGACCACTCAAAATTGTAAGAGTTAAAATACATGCAAACACATACAGTACATACTGTATAAGAAGTAGGATTCTTCCAGAGCAAAATGAGCCATAAATCACTTTTCTCCTATGTTGCTGTCAGAAATCTGACAGAAGCGACAGGTTTTTGACTTTTGACTAGTCCATCTCTCTCTCCCCCCTCCCCTGTTCACGGCCTGTGATGCTAATCAATTTTCATCCGATTGAATAATAATTATCAAATCAGATGGTCGATCGGCTGCCAAATCAAGAGATGAATGGCCACCTTAAAGGGGCACTATTATGGCGAAAAAAATTAATATTTTAAATATGTGCAAACATAAACAAATAAGAAGTACGTTTTCTCCAGAGTAAAATGAGCCATAAATGACTTTTCTCCTATGTTGCTGTCACTTACAGTAGGTAGTAGAATTCTGGCATAAGTGACAGGTTTTGGACTAGTCCATCTCTCCATAGGGGATTCTGAGCAAGGCTTTTATTCTTTATAAAGATATTCCCTAAAAAGGATTTAAACAATGATGCTGGCCAGCTTCCCTGCTCGCTACACAGTTTTTTGGCAGTTGGACAGAGCAACTGCCATTCACTAAGTGCTTTTGAAAATAAATAAATCCCTGAGAATCTCCCCATGAAGAGATGGACTAATTCAAAACCTGTCGCTTCTGTCAGATTTCTACTACCTACTGTAAGTGACAGCAACATAGGAGAAAGGTAATTTATGGCTCATTTTACTCTGGAAAAAATGTACTTCTTATTTGTATATGTTTGCACATATTTTAAATTTTACAGATTTTCGCTGTAGTGCCCCTTTAAGGGCTTTTTTTCCACTAAAAATTGCAAACGCAAACTGCCTTGAAATGCAAGTGCGATTTATTTCTATATACACCAAGTGCTTTTTCATGCTTTTCACCACAATTTTCCTTTCACGGTTTGCGACTGTGTTTATTCATTTATGTAAAAAAAATGTAATGTAAAACTGAAATCACAAGAAAACCACATAGCCATTGTCTTAAAGAGGAACTCCAGGGAACATTTTACTGCTGGCAGGTGATGTAGCTGCTGCATGGTTTTTGGCAGTTGGAAACAGCTATTTCCCACAAAAGTTCAAACTTTTCTTGTGGGAGGGGTTACTTGTGGGAGGGGTTTCACCACAATATCAGCCATACAGCGCCCCCTGATGGTCTGTTTGTGAAAAGGAATAAATTCCTCATGTAAAAGGGGGCATCAGCTACTGATTGGGATAAAGTTCAATTTTTGGTCGGAGTTTCTCTTTAACACAAACGCAGGAAAAATGTAGCAGGCTTTGCCTTATTTTGGGGGAAAAATCAAATTGCTTTAATGAAAGGAGGACATCGATTTCTCCAATAATCACGATCGGTGAAGCGTATGACCCGACAATCGGATTGAATCGCTTTCTGAGGAAAAGAGACCCATTATTTTCTCATCATAAATTATTACGATGTATCTTCATTCGGCTATCGGCCTGATTGATGTGAGATTGGGTTTCGGGTGGTCTGACCCGCTGCATCGTATCTCTTGGTTATCTGGCGATCGGCAGCCATTGTCTCGCTATTTCGGGGGAATGGAGCAGATATAATTGGCCGGTATTAATCAGTCGCTGTCCGGCGTCGGCTCTGATCTGCTGCCCGCTGATAAGCCGTCCCTTCTGGTGATTGGCCGTCCGGCACGCCGTTATTGGCTGCGGCGACAAACACCTGGGGACGCTCGGCTAAGGCCATAAATAACCAGCGAGCGGCCGAGACCTCATACATCATGATTGTCTCGGGTGACGGCGGCGGGATATCGGCTGGAAATGTCACATGGCTTTTCGCTCAGGACGGATCGCCTAATTAGGCCGCCGTTTATTAGAGGTCAGAGGTGAGGATCGCGCCCATTTCTCTCCCAGAGAATTATCAATCATTTCCACCTGCTCTGTGCACACGTTCGCCATAATAGCACAGGTGATCACTGTATGTTTACCAGCACAGCTGAATGCTCGCCTAGCTAAACACCAAAGCTTAAATAGGATCCTTCTTGGGGCGTTCAATCAGCTGGCTTTTTAGAAGCGTTTAGAGAGCAATTATTATTTTCCCGTCACGCTATTTAACCATCATTTTCTAGCAGTCTAATTCCTCCGAAGTGCAGCACGCAGCTGCTTCCTAGCACCGCGTGAACCCGACACGGACAAGATGTCACCGACAACCACCCTAGCGAACTGACGGCAACATTAGCAAAAATTTGGACAGGCAACCTGTCGGGAAAATGTCTGTGTGAATAAGCCCCAAGGTCCCTTTTTTACCAGAAAAAATTGCGATCAGCATCCCAAACATGCTGCGAAGCAGACTGCGATTCTTACCAGAAAACTGAGCGTATTTTTAGCAGGCGGGTATTGAAGAATCTAATACAGGCCGATCGCAGAAAAAAATGCTGCGCGTTTGTGAATGGCCAAAAAAACGAAGCGTGGCGCTGGAAAGGGGGCACCGCGATGTTAATCATGGTGTTCTTGCAATCAGCAAATTGTGGCAATCCGAAAACACGTATGATCTTATACATCAATAAGGCAAGTATCAGCATTACTAAATCGCATTATTATCATTATTTCGTGTCTAAAAAAAGTTCCTTTTTCATGATACAAATACAAGTTCTTCTCTGTGTGCCTATGCATAAGGGGCAGCTATCAGGAGCAGCAGGGCATTGTGGGTATTTTCACATCATTGGACAATGCAGGCAGGCCAGAGAGGATCCCTAGGCTGAGATTGGTCAGACCCATCAGGTGAGATCAGAGAAGCAGGGAGGCCTTGTTCACACTTAGGGCGCTTTCGTGTTTCTTTAAGCGTCTGCGATTTTTTATGAGAGTGTTCACATGTGAGCGGTTCGATTCTGATCCGCTCAGCAAAGCGCTGCCTGTACCATTTTTGGGGCAATTCGCCTATAATGGAAGGTATAGGGAAATCGCAAAGCGCTTGAAAAAGCGCCTTGTATAACGATTTCCCCAGCGCTTTTTAGTATAAATTCATTGAATTTATTCTTTTCTGGGTCAAAGAGTTCACTTTCTGACCGATGTCAGGAAGTGAAATAACGAATCGCTCTGCAAAAGCGCTTAGAAAAATGCTTTACTAAAAATCACTAACGCGCAGGTAAGTGCCTGAAGGCGCTAAAAAAGACCAACAAATTCACCCACAAAATCGCAAAATGCTGGCGTCAGCGATTGCGATTTATGATGTGAACAAGGCCTAAGATGAGTTATAAAGCAAAGCCTGCAACTGTAACCAGCAAAGATGGCCGATCTCGTACACGTTCGTTATGATGCAAATCATTCTGGCTTCTGTGCAAATATCATGCAAATTCATGCAGCCCAGAATACGGCCAATAAAATGTACCTCCTATCAATTAGGATTGGCCAAGCAAGCATACAATTTGCATGAAACATGCATGCAAGATGGAATTATAAGCATCTGACTGACCACCACTCGTAGTGGGAAGAGCAATGTTTTATATAACAAAAATAAATAAGTAAATAAGGAGCATGGGGGTTTCTTGCCAGAGGTATCCCGACTCCCGCCCCCCAAGCATAGAGGCCTGAAGGAAGGAGCTTCAGGACAATCTGGGGATTTTCCATAGATGAAACCTGGCTCTATATAAAGGATCTGCGGCTTAAAACATTCAGATGAGAATATATTATCATGCCGCCGCAGAGTTGGGCGCAGGGCGAGCCGAATGCTGCTGAAATTCCCGGCAGCGTTAAATATTATTCCCCCTCTGAGTCATAGCCAATGAGGGGACACGTAATTTGGGGTTTAGTTATTGCTGACCCCCCATTTACCGCTACGCGGCCTCGGACTAACATTGCGGCTATAGCTGCTCTGATACTAGGTGCTACGCAACGCACGGAGCTTCTTTGCTTCTGAATGACGGACATTGGGATTGCAAAACGCTGGTGATTATTGCTACCGTTTTGTGCTGGCGATTTTTCGAGGTAAAAGTGTACTTTTGAGACACATAAGATCCCTATCCACTGTTATATATGTCATGTCACTGTTTGTAACTGGATTTTCTTTTTGATATTGAATAAAAACAGTGTTACAAAAATAAAAAGCGTATTTTTGATGTACATTTTTGCGATTTTTGAGTGATCGCAATTAGCACTTTTTTTTACATTGCAATCGCTCAAAAAATGTAAAAATAAGGCTGCAAGCACCGCGTTTGCGTTAACAGTGAAATAAGAATCGCCTGCGATCATGGCATTGAGATCACTTTACATTACACTAGCACTTTTATAAGCGCGAGCGATCGCTGGCGATCTGTGGTAAACGCCTCCGAATTGCCTATGTGTTGAATGGGTCCTTTAAGTCATTTTCAGAGGAGAAAGCAACTCATAATTCCCAGAAAACAACTGCATGAATAATCTCCGACCCCTCTGTCACAGGGACACCATGTGACGATAACTATGGCGTATGAGGGGCGATGTGATGGCCCGGGAGCTCCGAGCATAGTGTCAGATCTGTAGCGGGAGAGAGGAGAGGCTGCAGGTCAGACGGCGGGGAATACCATAGCTACCAGCCATGTAACCTCCCACACCGGGCACATCGCTGCTGTACTCTGCCTACAGTCCGACTTCAAGGAACAGGAAAGGGTCCGCTCACTCCAGGGTGCAGATTATTCATACATTACTTAAAGTGGATCTGACCTCTTGCACAGGACAGAAGGATAACACAGAGAAATGCACCCTGTATGTATTTAGAGAGTTTAGCCTGACTGATTCCCCCTCATCCGTGCCCAATCACAAGTTGTAATTTGATCTCTCCCCTGTGTCACATGACTGCCAAGGCAGAGATGGCAGATAAGCTCATTTGAAAGCACAGGATGTTAACAATATGTCTGCCTCCATGAAAGCAGGAAGTAGACACACTGCAAATTTATTGCAGAATTTCTATCAGCTGTAACAAAGTAATGTTTTTCTGTAAAGGTTATTGTGCTGTTGCTTATCTTTTAGAGCAGAGAGGAAGTTCTGAGTTCAGGTCTGCATCAGAGAAAAATGTTTACAAAATAATTACAAAAATGCACCCTAGATCATTATTTTCTCCTTAGTGACCTACAGCTGCTTCATCACTCCGAGTCAGCCTAAGACACTCCCCCCTTTCAGTCACATGGACAGCAGGGGGGAGAGTGATTGCTTTGTGAGCTGAAGCCACGCCTCTCTGCTGACAGTAAGGAGGCGTGGCTTTACTCTGACGAGGAAGTATGGGTGTGGGCCTAGCGGTAGGAAGAAAGCAGGCAGCCGGAGGTGGCAGAGGAGTAGACCAGAATTTATTAACTGAATCAACAGGTATTTTTCTTTTTTCCTTTGCAAAAACTATTATTATTAATATTTTTTTTTTTACAAAACTTTATGTATGAATAATTGAAAATAATGTTCTCAATAAATGCATACTAAGATTTTTTTTTGCCCCAGAGTAGACCGGGTTTGCTTTACACAGTGTTAAGGAGGCCACACACCATACCATTTTTTAAAAATCTGTTCAATTTAAGAATTGCAATCAATTTTTCTGACTGATTGTAACATTTCAAAAATATGACCAATTATTATTATTTAGTATTTATATAGCGCCGACATATTACGCAGCGCTGTACAGTGTATATATATATCTTGTCATTAACTGTCCCTCAAAGGAGCTCACAATCTAATCCCTACCATTGCCATATGTAATATTATGTAGTGTAAGTACTGTAGTCTAGGGCCAATTTTTAGGGGGAGCCAATTAACTTATCCGTATGTTTTTGGAATGTGGGAGGAAACCGGAGTACCCGGAGGAAACCCACGTAGACACGGAGGGAACATACAAACTACTTGCAGATAGTGCTCTGGCTGAGATTCAAACCAGGGACCCAGCGCTGCAAGGCGAGAGAGCTAACCACTACGCCACCGTGCTGACCAATGTACCACACACGTGTGTTCAATTTTTCCCCAACTATGATAAAAATGATTGGAAACTGACAAAATTGCCAGGGTGTGAATATTAATAAATTAACAATCCAACACACACCATACAATCTTTAGTAGAAATTGAAGAGAAATATCTGGCATTCCGGATCCATTTAAATCGAAAAAATGGGAAATCCGATCGGATTTCTCAGTCGAATGAAAAAAAAAAAAAAGCTTTCGATTTTTTCGAGAGATACGATCGTTTTTATCGAATTACTGTGAAATCGGATCATTTTATTGTATCGTGTGTGGCCACCTTTAGAGCATGTACCTTACTTACATTTATTGTTATAGATGAAATTTAGTTGCACCCTGAATGGGTTAAAGGTTGAATCCTCCCCCAAGGGGGGTGGAGCTATTCTGCACTTCCTGTGAATGTAAGATATAAGTTTCTGGTATTTGGCAGTGGGTGACACACCTGATGAAGGGGCTGGTCATGAAACATGCAGTGTGCTGACTAGATACAATAAACTGAACACAAGGTCCAGCCAATGGTGTGTCTCCCTCTGTTGAGTGGATCCAGTGGATCAGTTGATCTCTACGGACCAGGATTGAGCCACATGGTTCATGAGATCACAGCCAGTGACTAGCGGCCTTTACCAGAAGCCCCGCCCCCTGTCAAACGGCCTATACCAGATGGCCCGCCTCCTGTCTATCTGCTAGCTCTTTTAGGTAAAACGAAGTGGCCACATCTCTTTATCCGGACAATCTTTTTAGGCTTAGGTTTTGAAGGTACTTTGGGGTGACAGACAGCTGCACTTTCGCGTGAGAAATATTTTCGAAGAAAAAAAATTCACAAGAAAATCTTACAACATTGAGGCAGGGAACACACTTGCAGGGCCGTTTTCCCCTGCGTTTCCCAGGTTTCCGTCGGGTTTTGCGGTCGCGTCTAACGCGTGCGTTTTTCCGCGTGCGTTTCTGCGTTTGCATGGCATGTAGTGTCATGCAATGTGCGGAAAAAAGCAGAAAACTGTGCGGCTACAAAACGCGGAGAAAAACGCGAACGCAAACGCGCACAAACGCATGCGGCGCAGCGTTTCCCGAGCTAGGCTATTAATTTCAATAGCCTCTAAAATCGTGCGCGTTTTGCCGTTCGCGGCAAAACGCGCAGAAACGCATGTAGTGTGTTCCCTGCCTGAAAAAAAAAAAAAAAAGAATGCAAAGAACATGTCAGGTAAATGTAAGGCAGCATGTTTCCTGTTTCGCTCTGCGCTGTCACGCGAATACGCGAGAACGTCTGTATTGTGCCGTGCAGCGGATCTGCTTGTCTTATAGACGCGGCATAATTGCGTCCTCTGAGAGGAATACGGCACGCATCGGCCACTGTGCGAATCATTGGCGCGTAAATCCTTCAGACTGCTCTCTCGCTCTCCGCTCTCCTCTCAGCCTCCCCTCTGACGCAATAACGACTCTCCAACGTACAGACGCATCTCACAACCGCCTCGGTTTCATCGCATTCATGCGCAGATATGCTCGGAGGTCATTCCAGTCTGAGAGGATTCTTATGCTTTTATAAATATTAACACTGCTGAGATTTACATTTTAGGCTTAAGTAAAAACAAAACCTTAAGTGAGAGGTATATGGAAGCTGCCATATTGATTTCCTATTAAACAATACCAGTGGCCTGGCTGTCTTGCTGATATCTCTGGCTGCAGTAGTGTCTGAATCACACACCTGAAACAAGCATGCTGCAAATCCAGTCATACTTCAGTTAGAGAACCTTGGGCTTGATTCACAAAGCGGTGCTAACCTACTTAGCACGTCTGAAGTCTTTAGACGTGCTAACCAGGGTGCTAAGTAGGTTAGCACCGAATTTCTGAATCAGATCGCGCACTAAGTACCACGCGCAAAGTTTTGCGTGCGCAAAGTTCTATGCGCGCGCTAAGTCCCATATGCTTTAATGGGCACTTCGCGAAGAGCGCCCTGCGCTCTGTGAAGTGCGCGCGTTAAGTTTTACGCGCATAAAGTTTTGTGCGCGGAAAGCTCGTTTAGACGTGCTAAGGGGGTTTTCACAGGCGTGCTAACAGTTAGCACCGCTTTGTGAATCAAGCCCCTGATCTGCTGCATGCTTGTTCAGGGGCTATGGCGAAAAGCATTAGAGGCAGAGGATCAGCAGGACTGCAAGGCAACTGGTATTGTTTAAAAGGAAATAGACATGGCAGCCGCCATATCCCTCCCACTTCAGGTATGCTTTAGAATTCGATAAAAATTCAATCCCCCCCCTCCCCCCCACACAGACTTCATACCGCTTGTCAGCTCTCTGTCCTCTCGCGGTCCCCTTGTTTATACTTGTCCCGCAGCTGGCGATCGCGTCAGTGTCCCGGGACTTGCAGATCAAGAATGTAAATTTAATTAGAACAAAAATAAATCTGCTCGTTTTGGAGATTAAGCAGTCTGATCATTCATCAAAACCAGCGATCATTCCCAGGAATCACTTCAGTCCCGGCTCGCGACAAATAGAAATGACCGCACAGTCCTGCGTACCGGTCGCATAACACCCTCTATAGCTGATAAACGCATTATCTTCTGAGAAGCACAATGGGATTTAAAGGATATTCAAATCTATTTTTAACGTTGTTCTCACGAGGTCTGGCGGCCACACACGTCAATTCGCAGAAGATTAATAGACGGGGGAAGTGAGTTTTACGCAGCCGATTTGCCAAGATGTATATTGTGTACACACGCGAGACTGAGAAATACAGTTTATCTTATAAAGGTGACGGGGGGATAATAATCTTATACATCAAAAATCTCCCCCCGTCTTCGGACGAGTTTGTGAAGAAAATGACTCGTGTTTGACCATGGAAAAACGCAAAGGCAAAATGGAATAACCACCATTTAAACGTAATCCATCAAATCTACACCAAAACATACACAATGCAGCATAAAACATAAAAAAATATGCCTAATCCAAAATATATCCCCCCAAAAGTATACATAATCCGCTGCGTATCTACACAAAAACAAAGAATCCAGCATATAACCACAGAAATGTACATAATCCAGCATATCCCCCAGAAATGTACATAATCCGGCATATCCCCCAGAAATGTACATAATCCAGCATATCCCCCAGAAATGTACATAATCCGGCATATCCCCCAGAAATGTACATAATCCGGCATATCCCCCAGAAATGTACATAATCCAGCATATCCCCCCAGAAATGTATATAATCCATCATACAACCACAGAAATGTACATAATCCAGCATATCCCCCAGAAATGTACATAATCCAGCATATCCCCCCAGAAATGTACATAATCCGGCATATCCCCCAGAAATGTACATAATCC
This sequence comes from Hyperolius riggenbachi, assembly GCF_040937935.1. NCBI lineage: Eukaryota > Metazoa > Chordata > Amphibia > Anura > Hyperoliidae > Hyperolius > Hyperolius riggenbachi. The sequence continues at coordinate 285,809,951 of NC_090653.1, forward strand.
AGTATATACCCCAGAAATGTACATAATCCAGCATATCCCCCCAGAAATGTACATAATCCAGCATATCCCCCCAGAAATGTATATAATCCATCATATCCCCCAGAAATGTACATAATCCGGCATATCCCCCAGAAATGTACATAATCCAGCATATCCCCCCAGAAATGTACATAATCCGGCATATCCCCCAGAAATGTACATAATCCAGCATATCCCCCAGAAATGTACATAATCCAGCATATCCCCCAGAAATGTACATAATCCGGCATATCCCCCCAGAAATGTACATAATCCGGAATATCCCCCCAGAAATGTACATAATCCGGCATATCCCCCCAGAAATGTACATAATCCGGCATATCCCCCCAGAAATGTACATAATCCGGCATATCCCCCCAGAAATTACATAATCATAACCAATAATGTATATATTTAAAATAAATAACAAATAATCTGACATATCTCCCCAGAAATGTACATAATACGGGATATTGCCTTAGAGATTTACAAGCATAATTCAGCATATCTCCCCAAGGATTTACCAGCATAATCCAGCAATTTTTTTTTAGATTTACTGGCATAATCCAGAATTTATTTTTAGATATTTGCTGGCATTATCCATCATATCTCCCCAGATATTTACCTGCATAATCCATCATATCTCTCCACAGGTTTACCATCATAATTCATCATATCTCTCCACAGGTTTACCAGCATAATTCATCATATCTCTCCAGAGGTTTACCATCATAATTCATCCTCTCTCTCCAGAGGTTTACCAGCATAATCCAGCATATCTCCCCTGATATTTACCAGCATTATGCAGAATTTCATTTTAGGGATTTACCAGCATAATCCACCATACCTCCCCAGAGATTTACCGTCGTAATCCAGCATATCTCCCCAGAGATTTACAAGCATAATCTATCATATCTCCCCAGAGATTATCTGGCATAATCCAGCATATCTCCCCAGAGATTTACTGGCATAATCTAACATATCTCCCCAGAGATTATCTGGCATAATCCATCATATCTCCCCAGAGATTTACAAGCATAATCCAGCATATCTCCCCAGATATTTACTGGCATAATCTAACATATCTCCCCAGATATTTACAAGCATAATCGATCATATCTCCCCAGAGATTTACAAGCATAATCCAGCATAACGCCCCAGATATTTACTGTCATAATCTAACATATCTCCCCAGATATTTACTGGCATAATCTAACATATCTCCCCAGAGATTATCTGGCATAATCCACCATATCTCCCCAGAGATTTACAAGCATAATCCATTATATCTCCCCAGATATTTACTGTCATAATCTAACATATCTCCCCAGATATTTACTGGCATAATCTAACATATCTCCCCAGAGATTATCTGGCATAATCCAGCATATCTCCCCAGATATTTACTGGCATAATCTAACATATCTCCCCAGATATTTACAAGCATAATCGATCATATCTCCCCAGAGATTTACAAGCATAATCCAGCATAACGCCCCAGATATTTACTGTCATAATCTAACATATCTCCCCAGATATTTACTGGCATAATCTAACATATCTCCCCAGAGATTATCTGGCATAATCCACCATATCTCCCCAGAGATTTACAAGCATAATCCAGCATATCTCCCCAGATATTTACTGTCATAATCTAACATATCTCCCCCGAGATTTACAAGCATAATCCAGCATATCTCCCCAGATATTCACTGGCATAATCTAACATATCTCCCCAGAGATTATCTGGCATAATCCAGCATATCTCCCCCGAGATTTACAAGCATAATCCAGCATATCTCCCCAGAGATTTACAAGCATAATCTAACATATCTCCCCAGAGATTTACAAGCATAATCTAACATATCTCCCCAGATATTTACAAGCATAATCCATCATATCTCCCCAGAGATTTACAAGCATAATCCATCATATCTCCCCAGAGATTTACAAGCATAATCTAACATATCTCCCCAGATATTTACAAGCATAATCCATCATATCTCCCCAGAGATTTACAAGCATAATCCAGCATATCTCCCCAGAGATTTACAAGCATAATCCATCATATCTCCCCAGCGATTTACAAGCATAATCCAGCATGTCTCCCCAGAGATTTACTGTCATAATCCAGCATATCTCCCCAGAGATTTACAAGCATAATCTAACATATCTCCCCAGAGATTTACAAGCATAATCCATCATATCTCCCCAGATATTTACCGGCATAATCCAGCATTTCTCCCCAGTGATTTACTGTCATAATCCAGCATATCTCCCCATAGATTTACAAGCATAATCCATCATATTTCCACAGAGATTTACCGGCATAATCCCCAGATATTTACAAGCATAATCCATCATATCTCCCCAGATATTTACAAGCATAATCTAACATATCTCCCCAGAGATTTACAAGCATAATCTAACATATCTCCCCAGAGATTTACAAGCATAATCCATCATATCTACCCAGAGATCTACTGTCATAATCCATCATATCTCCCCAGAGATTTACCGGCATAATCCATCATATCTCCCCAGAGATTTACAAGCATAGTCCAGCATATCTCCCCAGTGATTTACAAGCATAATCCATCATATCTCCCCAGAGATTTACAAGCATAATCCAGCATATCTCCCCAGTGATTTACAAGCATAATCCATCATATCTACCCAGAGATCTACTGTCATAATCCATCATATCTCCCCAGAGATTTACCGGCATAATCCATCATATCTCCCCAGAGATTTACAAGCATAATCCAGCATATCTCCCCAGAGATTTACAAGCATAATCCATCATATCTCCCCAGCGATTTACAAGCATAATCCAGCATGTCTCCCCAGAGATTTACTGTCATAATCCAGCATATCTCCCCAGAGATTTACAAGCATAATCTAACATATCTCCCCAGAGATTTACAAGCATAATCCATCATATCTCCCCAGATATTTACCGGCATAATCCAGCATTTCTCCCCAGTGATTTACTGTCATAATCCAGCATATCTCCCCATAGATTTACAAGCATAATCCATCATATTTCCACAGAGATTTACCGGCATAATCCCCAGATATTTACAAGCATAATCCATCATATCTCCCCAGATATTTACAAGCATAATCTAACATATCTCCCCAGAGATTTACAAGCATAATCTAACATATCTCCCCAGATATTTACAAGCATAATCCATCATATCTACCCAGAGATCTACTGTCATAATCCATCATATCTCCCCAGAGATTTACCGGCATAATCCATCATATCTCCCCAGTGATTTACAAGCATAATCCATCATATCTCCCCAGAGATTTACAAGCATAATCCAGCATATCTCCACAGAGATTTACCGGCATAATCCATCATATCTCCCCAGAGATTTACAAGCATAATCCAGCATATCTCCCCAGTGATTTACAAGCATAATCCATCATATCTCCCCAGAGATTTACCGGCATAATCCATCATATCTCCCCAGAGATTTACAAGCATAATCTAACACATCTCCCCAGAGCTTTACAAGCATAATCCATCATATCTCCCCAGAGATTTACAAGCATAATCCATCATATCTCCCCAGATATTTACCGGCATAATCCAGCATTTCTCCCCAGTGATTTACAAGCATAATCCAGCATATCTCCCCAGATATTTACAAGCATAATCTAACATATCTCCCCAGAGCTTTACAAGCATATTCCTCCTGCTTCAGCCTTATTTGGTGGATGACACGGAACGCGTTTGCCTGAAAAATTTACAAAGTGAGCACATTGTACCTCCTGCAGATATTGTCGAATTAAAAGATCTCCAAGCTATATGGATGTTTTGTCCTTGGAAGACTTACTTTTTTTGACAATGAAAACGTTTTATTAAGATTTTTTGCAATTTCTTTATATGAATAAAGTTTGATATTACATTTTGGATAGAACTACAGGCTTTGTGGTTTCTTAAACAAATTGATCCTCTTATATACACACGACACAGAACACGAGGCAATGGGACAGGAATGTGGAATATCTCTTGCTATGTTTTTGGGTGTTTTTCAGCAGATGTGGAGCAGATCGTGGCTGGAGTTTCTCTGTGCTGCAAAAAGGCATTTCCTCGTTATTACAACAAGTTCCCGAGAGGCCCTGAGAGCTTCTGCTCCTCCAGGCAGGCGATACGCTGGGCTTGTGACAATCAGGGTGTCACATATACTGACAGATTCCCTCAATCAATCTCTGCCAACAGATTCCCTCGATCAATCTCTACCAACAGATTCCCTCAATCAATCTCTACCAACAGATTCCCTCAATCAATCTCTGCCAACAGATTCCTTCAATCAATCTCTGCTGACAGATTCCCTCGACCAATCTCTACCGACAGATTCCCTCAATCAATCTCTGCCAACAAATTCCCTTGACCAATCTCTGCCGACAGATTCCCTCCATCAATCTCCGCCGACAGATTCCCTCCATCAATCTCTGCTGACAGATTCCCTCGACCAATCTCTGCTGACAGATTCCCTCGACCAATCTCTGCTGACAGATTCCCTCGACCAATCTCTACCGAAAGATTCCCTCAATCAATCTCTGCAGACAGATTCCCTCAATCAATCTCTGCTGACAGATTCCCTTCATCAATCTCTGCTGACAGATTCCCTCCATCAATCTCTACCAACAGATTCCCTCAGCAGAGATTGGTTGACGGAATCTGTCAGCAGAGATTGGTTGACAGATTCCCTCAATCAATCTCTGCCGACAGATTCCCTCAATCAATCTCTGCTGACAGATTCCCTCCATCAATCTCCGCTGACAGATTCCCTCCATCAATCTCTGCCGACAGATTCCCTCGACCCATCTCTGCCGAAAGAATCCCTCCATCAATCTCTGCTGACAGATATCCTCGACCAATCTCTGCTGACAGATCCCCTCGACCAATCCCTGCTGACAGATTCCCTCCATCAATCTCTGCTGACAGATTACCTCGACCAATCTCTGCTGACAGATTCCCTCCATCAATCTCTGCTGACAGATTCCCTCCATCAATCTCTGCTGACAGATTCCCTCCATAAATCTCTGCTGACAGATCCCCTTGACCAATCCCTGCCGACAGATTCCCTCGCCCAATCTCTGCCGACAGATTCCCTCCATCAATCTCTGCTGACAGGTTCCCTCCATCAATCTCTGCTGACAGATCCCTCGACCAATCTCTGCCGAAATAATTCCCTCCATCAATCTCTGCTGACAGATTCCCTCCATCAATCTCTGCTGACAGATTCCCTCGACCAATCCCTGCTGACAGATTCCCTCGACCAATCTCTGCTGACAGATTCCCTCGACCAATCTCTGCTGACAGATTCCCTCGACCAATCTCTACCGAAAGATTCCCTCAATCAATCTCTGCAGACAGATTCCCTCAATCAATCTCTGCTGACAGATTCCCTTCATCAATCTCTGCTGACAGATTCCCTCCATCAATCTCTACCAACAGATTCCCTCAGCAGAGATTGGTTGACGGAATCTGTCAGCAGAGATTGGTTGACAGATTCCCTCAATCAATCTCTGCCGACAGATTCCCTCAATCAATCTCTGCTGACAGATTCCCTCCATCAATCTCCGCTGACAGATTCCCTCCATCAATCTCTGCCGACAGATTCCCTCGACCCATCTCTGCCGAAAGAATCCCTCCATCAATCTCTGCTGACAGATATCCTCGACCAATCTCTGCTGACAGATCCCCTCGACCAATCCCTGCTGACAGATTCCCTCCATCAATCTCTGCTGACAGATTACCTCGACCAATCTCTGCTGACAGATTCCCTCCATCAATCTCTGCTGACAGATTCCCTCCATCAATCTCTGCTGACAGATTCCCTCCATAAATCTCTGCTGACAGATCCCCTTGACCAATCCCTGCCGACAGATTCCCTCGCCCAATCTCTGCCGACAGATTCCCTCCATCAATCTCTGCTGACAGGTTCCCTCCATCAATCTCTGCTGACAGATCCCTCGACCAATCTCTGCCGAAATAATTCCCTCCATCAATCTCTGCTGACAGATTCCCTCCATCAATCTCTGCTGACAGATTCCCTCGACCAATCCCTGCTGACAGATTCCCTCGACCAATCTCTGCCATCGGTGGATTTTATCCATCCAGTGAGATCACAATCCCATCTGGCATACAGACTGACAAGAGATGGTCACAGATATACGCATAATTCTGGTTTGATACAAGTTGTCTGCCGGTTTGAATTGGGCCAATGAAACCAGCAGGATTGTGCCCAATATTGCGTTGCATACAATTTGTATGCGCACTGGAAGCATTAGCCGTAATTAGCGGTGCGTTGCTCCGATTATGCGGCTTGCAGCGCAACCGCCTCAGTTTACCGCCATTTTATATATTTCTTTTATGTTTGCTCTTCTGAGTGTTTTATACACTTCAGGTCGTGGTAATTGCGCTCAAGTGTTTTTCATCCCAGAATAGAGCACTTCAGGCAGATTTCAGGAAGGAGACGAGACAGCCGTTCGGCAGTAATATGAGTAATAGCGAGATTCGTGTTTCATCTCTCCATCAGGGTAACTCTGCGTTGTCAGTCTGCGCCTCTCTGTGTTTTTTGTTTTTTATCAATTCTTCGAATGTTCAATGGGACGCGCGACACGTGGCAATTACTGCGGAGTAAAGGATGCCATGTACAGCGTTATTCTTAAACAATCATTTAAAGCACCACTATCGTAAAAAATTGTAAAATATAAAATATATGTTAACACATACAACTAAGAGGTATGTTTCTTCCAGAGTAAAATGAGCCATAAATTACTTTTCTCCTCTGTCGCTGTCACTGAGGGCCCATTCACCCTTGCGTTTGCAAAGCGATTTTTGCCGGCGTTTTGCAGGAGTGATTTTTCAGCGGAAAAATCACTGAACACTGCAGTGATTTTTCCGCTATCGCGTTTAGCGCTTCTATAGCACTGAAACGCGATCGCCGGGAAATCGCCTGAAAATGGTGCAGGCGACGCGTTTGCGTTTCGCGTTTTTGGGCGATTTGCGGCGATTAGCGCAAATCTCCCAAGTAAGAACGGTGCCATAGGGTTTCATTACACTAGCGCTTTGAAAAGCGCTAGTGTTTAAGCGTTTTGCCGGCTTTTAAGCGTTTTGCCGAAATCTCCGGCAAAACGCTCAAGTGTGAATGGGCACTTACAGTAGTTAGTAGAAATCTGACAGAATTTGGACTAGTCCATCTCCTCACGGGGGATTATCATGATTTAATGTATTCTTTACAAAAGCACTCCATGAAAAGGATCTATATGAAGATGCTGGCCACTCCCCCTACCCACGCACACACCTGTTTGCACACTATTCTGACTGAGCAACTGCCGTTCACTAAATGCTTTCAAAAATAAACCCCTGAGAATCCCCCATGAGCCGATGGACTTGTCCAAAACCTGTCAGTTCTTCTGTCAGCTTCTACTACCTACTGTAAGTGACAGCAACATAGGAGAAAAGTAATTTATAGCACATTTTACTCTAAACGAAACACACTTTTTATTTACTGTATGTGTTTTCATGTCATTTACATTTTACACTTTTTTTCGCCATAGTAATCTTTCAAATGATCGTCTAGAAATGATCATCTGAATGAAACTTTCTGGAGTCCCAACACAAAAACCTGAGCACATCTAATTAAAACCAGTTACATCAGCTTCCTGCTTCGCTTTATAAAGCTTATTGCGAAAGAAAATAGATCATTTTGAGAGAATTCAATTGAGATTTTCCAACATGTCCAATAGTGTATTTAAAGGGCGTCCAGCGCAAACATCTGTAAGATATAAAATGTAGATTTCTCCCAGAGTAAAATGTACTATAAATGACTTTATTCCTATGTCACTGTCACTTATGCTGGGCATACACGGTGCGTTTCTGGCGCTGGACTCTCCTCTCGATAATTTTTGCCGCACGATTCTGCAGCGGATTCTCTTATCTTCCGCTCATTTTTCTTATCTTTTTCCATTCACTATCAGAAATCGAGCGGCGAGAGGATCGAACGGGAGATCGGACATATCGGAAATTATCTATCGAACCATCGAATCACCTCAGAAACGAACCGTGTATTCCCAGCATTGCAGTAGTAGTAGTGAAAATCTGACAGATCGGCTTTGGAATAGTCCATCTTCCTCATGGGGGACTCTTGGGTATTTCTTTATTTACAAAAGAACGTATTAAAGAGAAACTCCGACCAAGAATTGAACTTTATCCCAATCAGTAGCTGATACCCCATTTTATATGAGAAATCTATTCCTTTTCACAAACAGACCATCAGGGGGCGCTGTACGGCTGATATTGTGGTGAAACCCCTCCCACAAGAATCTCTGAGGACCATGGTACTCCTGGCTGTTTCCTGTCTGTGAACCTTGTTGCATTAGAGGGAAATAGCTGTTTACAGCTGTTTCCAACTGCCAAACAAGCAAGCAGCAGCTACATCACCTGCCAGCAGTAAAAAGGCCCCCAATGTAATAAATGTCAGAATGTAAATCAGGGATTTAAAAGATTTTACAATGGGCAAACACTGACTAAATCATTTATATATAATGATTGTAAAAATGAAGCACTTTTTTTTATTACATTATTTTCACTGGAGTTCCTCTTTAAGTGACAATAATCTCAATTTCAACTGCCAAAATGACGTGCAAAGAAGTGGGGAAGCTGGTCAACATCTTTATATAGATCCTTTCCAGGGAGTGCTTTTCTAAAGAATTCAAGTAAAACTGAGAATCCACCCTTGAAGAAATGGACTGGTCCAAAACCTGTCAGATCCGCCAGATTTTGACTACCTACTACAGCAAGTTACAGCAACATAGGAAAAAAGTAATGTGTAGTGTGTTTTACTCTGAGACAAGTTTTATGCATTTTACATTTTTACAGTTTTTCATGCTGGTCCCTTAATGGATCAGACCCTGATTCAGATTCAAACTGATGACGGATTTGAATCAATTATTTTTGCTGATATTTTGGTGGGGGTGGGGTGTTATATAGTGTGGGCGGAGCACCATGCTTGTGGTCTGTTTATAAAGAGGACAATATGCCATTTCTTTTCCGATTCTCCCCTTTAAAGAGAATCTGTATTGTTAAAATCACACAAAAGTAAACATACCAGTGCGTTAGGGGACATCTCCTATTACCCTTTGTCACAATTTTGCCGCTCCCCGCCGCATTACAAGTGGTTAAAAACAGTTTTAAAAAGTTTGTTTATAAACAAACAAAATGGCCACCAAAACAGGAAGTAGGTTGATGTACAGTATGTCCACACATAGAAAATACATCCATACACAAGCAGGCTGTATACAGCCTTCCTTTTGAATCTCAATAGATCATTTGTGTGTTTCTTTCCCCCTGCATCTATCTTCCACTGAAATGTCAGGCTGTTTCTTCCTGCAGAGTGCAGACAGCTGTGCCTGTATGTAATTCCTCAGTATGTGAAAGCCCAGCCAGCTCAGAGGACGATTTATCCAGCTTGTAAAAGATAAGAGAGAAGAGAGAAGCTGCACTCATCTAAATAACACACAGGCAGTGTGCAGAGAGGGGCCTGGTTCATAGCAGAACCACAACACTGAAGAACTTGGCAGCCTTCCAGACACAGGCTGACAAGTCTGACAAGAGAGAGATAAGTTGATTTATTACAGAGACTGTGATAGTACAAAGTGCTGCAGTAAGGCAGAACACATTAGAATAGCTTTTTGAACTTGTAGGATGATAAAAAACAGGATGCAATTTTTGTTACGGAGTCTCTTTAAGACTGTCATTCTTTAAAAGTGAATCTGATTTATGTTCATGGTGGTGATTAGAGCTTTGATCTCATCCTGGGACCTTCGTGTGGTACTGGAGCCCAGACTTCATAACTGCGACTAGGTCACAATTCACTGTATAAGCCCCAGTACTTCTATTGTCTCTGCAGAACACAGGGAATTTGCGGATCAAAGTGCCCAAAGCGGTAAGTATTCATGTACAGCCCACAGAAAGCCAACAAACCTGGACTGTTTCTGTATGGGGAAAGCTTGCAACCCTGATCTGGGTCACATCAGAACACAGCGAGGATTGCTGAAAGCACAGTAAGGCCTGGTACACACCAAGCGTTTTTGGTAGCGTTTTTGCCACCTGTGAAAACGCTTGGCTAATGTATCTCAATGGGATGGTGCACACCAGCGGTTTGAGGTGTTTAGCAAACCGCAGCCGTGGATCCTGCAGTATTTTTGCGGTTTGCAGATGCGTTTCTGCCTCAATGTTAAAGTGTAGGAAAGTGGAAAACCGCTCTGGAAAACGCTAGATCAGAGCGTTTTTTCAGGCGTTTTTGTTACAGAAGCTGGTCAGTAACAGCTTTACTGTAACAATATATAAAATCTGCTACACAAAAACGCCCCCAAAAAATGCTAGGCAGGTTTAGAACATCTCTCTAATCATGCCTAGAATCGCTCTGAAATCTGCTTCAGAAACCTCCAGCGTTTTGCGGATCTGCTAGAGGTTTTGGTGTGCACTGGGCCTGAGCTGGTGTGACTGTAGTACTGAGCTGGCACCCAAAAGCTCTCCCTGCGGACATTGCATGCAGCTGTAATACAACCGATTCTATTCCAGGTCTACAGTCTGCTATGAGGGCTGTAAATGCTTTTATCGCCCTGTAACACGACTTATAGCAATTTACTGATCTCTTATGCAGGGGCGTAACTAGAAATCACTGGCCCCCCTGCGATACTTTGGATGGGGCCCCTTCCCCCCTCACTTTCTGCACAGGTAAACTGAGAACCAATGTTATTCAATTGGCTAATGCACACTGTAATGTGCTTTCCCCGTGCAGATACAAACAGACAGCAGTGAAGCATTGCACAGCATTTTTTCTATCAATTACACTAGCTTCTGTGATAAAACGTGCATGTTTTCACACATACAGACACGGTGTGCAGAAAACCCATACAGAAAACCTATAGACGAGTGTGCTCCCAGCCTCAGCTTATTACACTCACTCTGTCCACCTCTGATAGAGCAGAACTGGCTCTGCAGACTCCTCCAGCATCACTACAGTACACAGCACTTGGGGAGGGGTAGAGAGGCTGGGGGCGGGGCTCTGCAGACTCCTCCAGCATCACTACAGTACACAGCACTTGGGGAGGGGTAGAGAGGCTGGGCGCGGGGCTCTGCAAACTCCTCCAGCATTACTACAGTACACAGCACTTGGGAATGGGTGGAGTGACTGGGGGCGGGGCTCTGCAGACTCCTCCAGCATCACTACAGTACACAGCACTTGGGGAGGGGTAGAGAGGTTGGGGGCGGGGCTCTGCAAACTCCTCCAGCATCACTACAACACACAGCACTTGGGGAGGGATAGAGAGGCTGGGGGCGGGGCTCTGCAGACTCCTCCAGCATCACTACAGTACACAGCACTTGGGGAGGAGAGGAGAGGCTGGGGGCGGGGCTTTGCAGACTCCTCCAGCATCACTACAGTACACAGCACTTGGGGAGGGGTAGAGAGGCTGGGGGCGGGGCTCTGCAGACTCCTCCAACATCACTACAGTACACAGCACTTGGGGAGGGGTGGAGAGGCTGGGGGCGGGGCTCTGCAGACTCCTCCAGCATCACTACAGTACACAGCACTTGGGGAGGGGTGGAGAGGCTGGGGGCGGGGCTCTGCAGACTCCCCCAGCATCACTACAGTACACAGCACTTGGGGAGGGGTGGAGAGGCTGGGGGCGGGGCTCTGCAGACTCCTCCAGCATCACTACAGTACACAGCACTTGGGGAGGGGGTGGAGAGGCTGGGGGCGGGGCTCTGCAGACTCCCCCAGCATCACTACAGTACACAGCACTTGGGGAGGAGAGGCTGGGGGCGGGGCTTTGCAGACTCCTCCAGCATCACTACAGTACACAGCACTTGGGGAGGGGTAGAGAGGCTGGAGGCTGGGGGCGGGGCACTGCAGACTCCTCCAACATCACTACAGTACACAGCACTTGGGGAGGGGTGGAGAGGCTGGGGGCGGGGCTCTGCAGACTCCTCCAGCATCACTACAGTACACAGCACTTGGGGAGGGGTTGGTTGGGCTGTGGGGTCAGGCGCTGTACACAAGACCCTGCTGAACACTGAATAGGGACTGTCTACAAATCTTTGTCTACAATACTTTGTATGATTCCTTATCAGTGGCTGAGCAGATGCAGTCATTAGAACAACCGTGCAAAGGATAGAAAGATTTTCTCTCTCCGCACCTTTAGATGTCAGTCTCTCAGGACAGGGAAAAGAAACAACTCCCCCCATGCCCCCCCCCCACGTGGCTTCTGGGCCCCCCTGCTGCTGCATCCCTTGCAGGGGCTTTTGTTGTTACGCCCTTGCTCTTATGTTCTACAGTCACAGCACACATCACAACATTCGGGACTCACCAAGCGCGGCATCTGCACTCGCACATCCATGGCGTCGACGGGGCCGCTGTCAGGTGACAGGGCCCCTGAGGTACAATCGTTCTCCTTGTATCTTCTACTCCTGGCCGGCCTCACAGGGAGGTCCTTCTTCAGGCCAGTCATGTGATGGCTGTCACCGTTCTGCGTCTGGAGGAGAGGAGACTATGTCAGCTCAGCTTCCTGACCACAAGAGCACCTGTCTACAACTGTACGTTCCTTAAAGAGGAAATGTAGTGACAATAACGTAATGAATAGAATTACTTTATTTATTTTTGTTAATATTCATAAATGATTTAGTCAGTGTTTGCCCATTGTAAAATCTTTTCTCACCCTGATTTCAATTTATCACAGGTGGCGACACCTTTAGTCCTGTCAGGTGCATCTTTGCGGAATGTTTGCTTACTGATAGTTCTAAAGCCAGTACCAAACATATCTGGTCCCTCACAATGCTCTGGTGGGAGAATTCCGCATAGCTAAGCATCACTGGAGGGTGGGGTTACATACCAATATAAAGCAATATAGAGATATAGGAAGTGTTTATAATGCTGAAATCAAGAATATTACCATAAAAGTGGCTATCCGAGATGAAAAACTAACTATAATAAGTAACTTGTCTATATATCTTATCTAAAGTTTAGATAGTTTACACAGCAAATCTAGCTGCAAACAGCTTCAATAGAATATGATTATTTCTTCCTGTGATACAATGACATCAGCCATGTTGTTTGTAAACATTACACAGAGGCAGGCTTATCTGCATCTTCTGTGAAAAAGACCTAATCCCCCCTCCTCCCCTCTGCCTCTGAAATCTCTGGCTAGTAATACCTCCCCCCTCCTCCTGCCCAGACTGAGCTCCCATGAGCCCTTGCTACCGCCAAGGCTCTCTGAAAACTGGGTGGGGCTTATTTAGTTTATAGGTAATTAGAGTATTAAAACAACAACAAAGAAGTATTTGGCTTGAGGAATGCCCTATGAACAGTAGGAAAGGAACACAATTATGCAATGAGTAAAAGTTCATCTCGGATCCACTTGAAAGGAAAGACCAGCACTTGGAGATGACTTGGGTCTCTTTATCAAGGTAAGACATTGTAAAGCGGTCTCAGTGTATTGCACGTATGTTAGGAATGTGCATTGCTGCAGCAAGTGCAGCGGCGTGACTCCGGTTTACAATTTGTTGCCTTGATAAAGGGTCCCAGGTGGTCTCAAAATGTTGGTCTTTCCTTTAAACATTAAACTTGAAAGTGCTGTGTCCATGTGAATCTTTTCACTGTATTATGGTGATGTCATTCGCCTGTCTGTGCGCCGACCGGAGCGGCTCTATTGTCAGATACCACAAGCCTCGCTAAGCATGTATGTTTCACTACAGCATCACATGTGGCACATCCATCCTCAGAGCCAGGTCATCCACAAGGCAGTTAGGTAGGTGCCTAGGGCATGGTGGGTGTCTAGGAACTGCCTGGCATGTTTTCTGATATCTATTCCCCATTTCACTTTACTAAAGAAGCAAGGTGGCCAGTACGCCTAGGGCTCCATGTCATGCGAATCCACTTTCTCCGTGTCCTGAGCTGCCAATCACTGCACATCACGGGACCTGAGCTGCCAATCACTGCAGTGTCACGTGACCTGAGCTGCCAATCACTGCACATGTCACATGTCCTGAGCTGCCAATCACTGCACATGTCACATGTCCTGAGCTGACAATCACTGCACATGTCACATGTCCTGAGCTGACAATCACTGCACATGTCACATGTCCTGAGCTGACAATCACTGCACATGTCACATGTCCTGAGATGCCAATCACTGCACATGTCACGTGTCCTGAGCTGCCAATCACTGCACATGTCACATGTCCTGAGATGCCAATCACTGCACATCACGTGACCTATGCTGCTAATCACTGCACGTGTCACGTGTCCTGAGCTGCCAATCACTGCACGTGTCACGTGACCTGAGCTGCCAATCACTGCAGTGTCACGTGACCTGAGCTGCCAATCACTGCACGTGTCACGTGTCCTGAGCTGACAATCACTGCACATGTCACATGTCCTGAGATGCCAATCACTGCACATCACGTGACCTGTGCTGCGAATCACTGCACGTGTCACGTGTCCTGAGCTGCCAATCACTGCAGTGTCACGTGACCTGAGCTGCCAATCACTGCAGTGTCACGTGACCTGAGCTGCTAATCACTGCACTTGTCACGTGACCTGAGCTGACAATCACTGCACATGTCCTGAGATGCCAATCACTGCACATGTCCTGAGATGCCAATCACTGCACATCACGTGACCTGTGCTGCTAATCACTGCACGTGTCACGTGACCTGAGCTGCCAATCACTGCACATGTCACGTGTCTTGAGCTGCCAATCACTGCACATGTCACGTGTCCTGAGCTGCCAATCACTGCACATGTCACATGTCCTGAGATGCCAATCACTGCACATCACGTGACCTGTGCTGCTAATCACTGCACTTGTCACGTGTCCTGAGCTGCCAATCACTGCACATGTCCTGAGATGCCAATCACTGCACATGTCACGTGTCCTGAGCTGCCAATCACTGCACATGTCACATGTCCTGAGATGCCAATCACTGCACATCACGTGACCTGTGCTGCTAATCACTGCACTTGTCACGTGACCTGAGCTGACAATCAATTTCACTACTGTTATGTGTAACCCCGCCTCCTCCAGCAGTGGGGCAATTTTCTGATGGCTGCAGGTTCTGAAATACGTGTAAATTACTATTCTATCTATAGGGAGCTCTGGAACGTCACCCGGAGCCCCCGCTATACCGAGATTACACATTTACACCCTCACCTTTTCAGAGGGCAGTTTTATCAGGTCCAGGCTGTCCATACTGCTCCGGTGCGGCCGCTTGGGTCTGGCCCCTGCAAGAAGAATAAAGAGAACCGGTCACATAAGAGTGTGTAAGAAACGTGTGTACAGCAGCATACTGGCAAAAATGCTGCCCGCTTTCACTACGTTACCTCAGAGTGATCATGTGACACCATGATGCTGCCCGCTTTCACTACCTCACCTCAGTGTGATCATGTTACACAGTAATGCTGCCCCGCCTTCACTACCTCCCCTCAGAGTGATCATGTGACACAGTAATGCTGCCCCACCTTCACTACCTCACCTCAGAGTGATCATGTGACACAGTAATGCTGCCCGCCTTCACTACCTCACCTCAGAGTGATCATGTGACACCATAATGCTGCCCGCCTTCACTACCTCACCTCAGAGTGATCATGTGACACAGTAATGCTGCCCCGCCTTCACTACCTCACCTCAGAGTGATCATGTGACACCATAATGCTGCCCGCCTTCACTACCTCAACTCAGTGTGATCATGTGACACCATAATGCTGCCCGCCTTCACTACCTCACCTCAGTAATGGCAACAATTGGGATTGATTTCATACTTCACAACTTTTTGATAAGAACACGCCCCCTGCCACATCTCCAAGGACGCCTCTGCCACACCCCTAGTCCCCAATACCATAAAGAGTTTATATGCTAGATAGATCACCTCTTACAAGGTTCCCAGCTCAGAAATATCCCATTCCAATTTCTGACAGCCACTTGTTTATCAGCAGGGATGCCGTTACTTTAGCCAGTTATTTTACAGACAGTTGCGGGCGGGTCTTTAGATGTGGAGGAGAACCAACAGATTTGCCATAATTGTGCATCAAGTACCGTGTGCCTGGCTTGTGTATAGCCAGGTACAACAATAGAGAATAGTGCGTTCTACTTACCAAATTACGGCAAGTCCATGTCGGTGGAGATCTATGGTTGGAGCAGACCCTGGTAATCCAGATCCACAATGCAGCTACTGGCATCGGCTGGTTCCAGATCTCCAGTGCTGGATCCCAAATTTTTAGTATGGTTTTTGGCAATATTCTGGCAGGCGGATTTCAGATTTAAGGTACGGTTTTGGCAGTGAATATTCCCAAGTTTCTTACACTGGATCCTTGGCTCCAGGTACTGCTGCTGGCAGCTCCTGGTCTCAGCTCTCTGGTGATGGCTAATATATTCCGGGTACCGCCGTTGGCAGCTCCTGGCTCTCTGGTGATGGATCCTTGGTTTCAGGTACAGCTGTTGCTCCCAGCTCTCTGAAGATGGCTCCTTGGTTCTGGGTACAGCTTCTGCTCCCGGCTCTCTGGGGATGGATCCTTGGTTTTGGGGGTAGCTCCTGCTCCCAGCTCTCTGGTGATGGCTCCTTGGTTCCAGGTACAGCTCCTGCTCCAGACTCTCTGGGGATGGATCCTTGGTTTCGGGGGTAGCTCCTGCTCCCAGCTCTCTGGGGATGGAGCCTTGGTTCTGAGTACAGCTCCTGCTCCCGGCTCTCTGGTGATGGATCCTTGGTTTCAGGTACAGCAGCTCGCGTGCTCTGGTGATGGATCCTTGGTTCTGGGTACAGCTCCCAGCTCTCTGGGGATGGATCCTTGGTTTCAGGTACAGCACCTCCCGTGTTCTGGTGATGGCTCCTTGGTTCTGGGTACA
This sequence comes from Hyperolius riggenbachi, assembly GCF_040937935.1. NCBI lineage: Eukaryota > Metazoa > Chordata > Amphibia > Anura > Hyperoliidae > Hyperolius > Hyperolius riggenbachi. The sequence continues at coordinate 285,826,901 of NC_090653.1, forward strand.
GCTCCTGCTCCCGGCTCTCAGGAGATGGCTCCTTGGTTCTGGGTACAGCTCCTGCTCCCGGCTCTCTGGTGATGGAGCCTTGGTTCCAGGTACAGCTCCTGCTCCCGGCTCTCTGGTGATGGAGCCTTGGTTCCAGGTACAGCTCCTGCTCCCGGCTCTCTGGAGATGACTCCTTGGTTCTGGGTACCGCTCCTGCTCCCGGCTCTCTGGGGTGGATCCTTGGTTCTGGGTACAGTTCCTGCTCCCAGCTCTCTGGTGATGGAGCCTTGGTTCCAGGTACAGCTCCTGCTCCCGGCTCTCTGGAGATGACTCCTTGGTTCTGGGTACAGCTCCTGCTCCCGGCTCTCTGGAGATGGCTCCTTGGTTCTGGGTACAGCTCCTGCTCCCGGCTCTCTGGTGATGGAGCCTTGGTTCCAGGTACAGCTCCTGCTCCCGGCTCTCTGGGGATAGATCCTTGGTTCCAGGTACAGCTCCTGCTCCCGGCTCTCTGGAGATGACTCCTTTGTTCTGGGTACCGCTCCTGCTCCCGGCTCTCTGGGGATGGATCCTTGGTTCTGGGTACAGTTCCTGCTCCCAGCTCTCTGGAGATGGCTCCTTGGTTCCGGATACAGCCGCTGGCAGCTCCTGGCTCTTTGGTGATGGCTCCTTGGTTTCGGGTACAGCAGCTCCTGCTCCTGTCTCTCTGGTGACAGATCCGTGGTTCCGGGTACAGCTCCTGCTCCTGTCTCTCTAGTGATGGATCCGTGGTTCCGGATACAGCCGTTGGCAGCGCCCTGACAGCTCTCAGCTGCTTGTGGATGTGACTTCTGTTTCGGATAGTTTTCAGTCTATCCCCTCCCTGAAAATGATGTTTTACGCAGACTGCCAAACCTGCGGCCGTCCAACGGAAGCTCTCTGGAGTGTTGCTAAATGCTCCCTCTGTCTCAGGTCTGCTGTGATCTCACACGAGTTTCGTATGGAGGAACCGGACTGAATTCATCTGCTTTGGGGCGTGCTTGTGAAAGGCTGCTGGACGCAGGTTAAAAATAAAAATGTGGGCAAGTTTGTTCCCGGAGGTCGGGAGGGATTTTCCCCGCCGGGTGATTTGGGGGAACTCTGAGTTCACTAAATATTCTACAATAAGAAGCTGTATTCACTAAATCCAACCAATCTTCCGATTCTGCTGCTCACATCACCAGGAGACAACAGCTTATGGGCATTCCACTAAACCGACATCCTCACAAACTATGTGTCTGACTTCACCTCGTCCATGACTAATACTAAGGGCAAAATGAGAGCATCAGGACAGGAAAAACTCCCACTGCATCATGGGAAAGAATACAAAGGTGACAACCATGATGGTTTAGCAGTATTATACCATAATCCAAATCGCATGCCCTACCATATTATTATTATTATGTATTTATATAGCACTGACCTTTTCTGCAGCACTTAACAGAGTACATAGTCATGTCACTGACTGTCCTCAGAGGAGCTCACAATCTAATCCTGCCATAGTCATAGTGTAATGTCCTACCATATTATTATGTAATTATATAACACTGACATCTTCTGCAGCACATTACAGAGTACATAGTCATGTCACTGACTGTCCTCAGAGGAGCTCACAATCTAATCCTACCATAGTCATAGCCTAATGTCCTACCATATTATTATTATGTATTTATATAGCACTGACATCTTCTGCAGCACTATACAGAGTACATAGTCATGTCACTGACTGTCCTCAGAGGAGCTCACAATCTAATCCTACCATAGCCATAGTCTAATGTCCTACCATATTATTATTATGTATTTATATAGCACTGACATCTTCTGCAGCACTTTACAGAGCACATAGCCATGTCACTGACTGTCCTCAGAGGAGCTCACAATCTAATCCTACCATAGTCATAGTGTAATGTCCTACCATATTATTATGTAATTATATAGCACTGACATCTCCTGCAGCACATTACAGAGTACATAGTCATGTCACTGACTGTCCTCAGAGGGGCTCACAATCTAATCCTACCATAGTCATAGTCTAATGTCCTACCATATTATTATTATTATGTATTTATATAGCACTGACATCTCCTGCAGCACATTACAGAGTACATAGTTATGTCACGGACTATCCTCAGAGGAGCTCACAATCTAATCCTACCATAGTCATAGCCTAATGTCCTACCATATTATTATTATGTATTTATATAGCCCCCCCCCAATCCCTCCATCCTCGCTGATCAGAGCCGGTAATACCCCCCGATCCCTCACCGATCGCAGCCTCATTCATTCACAAGTAAACAGAGCCGAACGCATAAACAGCAATCAGCGCGGTCTTTATACCGCCGAACGTGTCAGAAGGAAGAGTTGGTAATTGAGGAGACGTTTCCGAGCTCCACACGGCAGACAAAGCGGGGAACAAAACGTGGCACACAATGGGCTGCGCCGCTCGTTCACTCTGCAAGCCGGAGAGGCGCAGAAATAAATAATGCCTTATACATCTACGAAAAGAAACGCGATTCGTACGCAAAATGAACAATCCGAGGAAAAGACGACTATCGGCAGCCGCAGCAGACGGAGGAAAACTTCCCGTCTTCCAAGAACTTCAGCGAGGAGAGAGCAGACTGTGTATGCCAGTATGTGGGCGGGGCACAGGACAGCGACACCCACTTCTGGGTTTTTATGGTTTTCTGGGTTCCAGCGACTATCAAAGCCAAAGTGAGGCATGAAACCTTCATAATGATTGGAATAACAAATCAAGTGAGAGGGAGGAGGCTGCCATATTTATTTCCTTTTAAACAATGCAGATTGCCTGGTTGTCCAGCTGATCCTCTGCCTCTAATACATTTAGCCACATCCCCTGAACAAGCATGCAGCAGATCAGGTGCTCTGACTGAAGTGTGACTGGATTAGCTGCATGCTTGTTTCAGGTCTGTGATTCAAACACTGCTGCAACCAAAGAGATCAGCAGGACAGCCAGGCAACTGGTATTGTTTATAAGGAAATACATATGGCAGCCTCCATATTCGTCTCACTTCATATATTTCCTTCATATAACGGTAAGATTTAAAAATCCTACTAATATTTTAAATGGGAAAGTTTGGATGTTTGTTACTCGATCACGTAACAATAGCTGAACGGATGTGAATGACATTTGGCACACACATAATACATTACCTGGAATAACATATTGGATACTTTTTATCCCCATAACCAAAAAGTGGGCGGAGACAAATACACATTTCACTGGGGAAATATATACTGCAGCCGTTCTTACACTGCTAATGGCAGGGTTCTTATACTTTGCACAGTTGGTCACTGGGTGACTGGGATTAATATTCAGAAAAGTGGGTGGAGCCTACAACAGCCAATCAAAATGCACCTATTGATTTTCAAGGGGAATATTTCATTGCTGCCATTCTTGCACTGTTAATGGCACAGGCCTCAATCCTGCTACAGTTGGTCATTGGGGGACTGGGGTTCAAATTCAGAAAAGGGGGTGAAGCCACAAACATCGAATCAGGTTTAATTTCAATGCAAATTATTGATGCCAAAGACCACAAGGCTCACAAACTAGGTCATTGAGTCATTGTGTGTTAGGGTTAGGGCTGGAGCCCACACCAGCCAAATACATACCCGGGCAACCCGGACCATCAGCTAGTAATAAAAGTGAAAGTTTGCTCCTTCAGTCTTGTCTAGTGATAGGAAATGATTTGTTACAAATAAACACCGTATCTGGGGAGCAGCTTGTAAGGAATAGATACCATTAAAGGATGGCATTAAAGTTTAGAGTCATATATAAACACATTTTTTAAGTAGAAAAATACATACATTTGCTTAGATCTGTGCATGAGTCCCAAAAAAGGGAGAAAGAGAGAGAAATGAGGGAGAAAGAGGGACAGGGTTTCCAAACAGGGATAGTCAGGAGCTATAGGTGTGTGTAATATATATATATACCCCTCCCCTCCAATTCCCGACCACAGCCCCTCCCTGACGTCTGAAATGTACAGTAATTCATCACATGGCACCTGGGCAGCCGGAGGAGCTATAATGACAGAGCATGACTATTACAGCGTATGACTGAATTGCTGGTCTAGGGCTGGCCATACTGTGCAGCATCTGTAGCTGCTGATGGACTACAAGTCTCAGCATGCCCTGCCAGCAGCTGTGGGCAGATCATTGGGGGATTATTTAGGTCATCCACAGATTAGACATTGAGAGGAGATAAATTAACCCACCATCTGCTAAGCGGGGTAAATTACGGCTTTATAAGAGATTGAGGTATTGGTAGGAAATTAAACCGTTCATTTATTGCTATCGTGATCTTAGCCGTCTCCCTCAAACCCCCCTCCCTTCCAATTCCCGACCACAACCCCTCCCTGAGGTCTGAAATGACCCGGAGGATTCCCATACAAAAAAACATACAAACTCCATGCACAGCACCGTACACACTCCATGCACAGCACCGTACACACTCCATGCACAGCACCGTACAAACTCCATGCACAGCACCGTACACACTCCATGCACAGCACCGTACACACTCCATGCACAGCACCGTACACACTCCATGCACAGCACCGTACACACTCCATGCACAGCACCGTACACACTCCATGCACAGCACCGTACACACTCCATGCACAGCACCGTACACACTCCATGCACAGCACCGTACACACTCCATGCACAGCACCGTACACACTCCATGCACAGCACCGTACACACTCCATGCACAGCACCGTGCAAACGCCATGCACAGCACCGTGCAAACGCCATGCATAGCACCACACAAACGCCATGCATTGCACCATACAAACTCCATGCATAGCTCCATACAAACCCCATGCATAGCACCGTACAAACCCCATGCACAGCACCGTACAAACTCCATGCACAGCACCGTACAAACTCCATGCACAGCACCGTACAAACTCCATGCACAGCACCGTACAAACTCCATGCACAGCACCGTACACACTCCATGCACAGCACCGTACACACTCCATGCATAGCACCGTGCAAACGCCATGCACAGCACCGTGCAAACGCCATGCATAGCACCACACAAACGCCATGCATTGCACCATACAAACTCCATGCATAGCTCCATACAAACCCCATGCATAGCACCGTACAAACTCCATGCACAGCACCGTACAAACTCCATGCACAGCACCGTACAAACTCCATGCACAGCACCGTACAAACTCCATGCACAGCACCGCACACACGCCATGCACAGCACCGCGCACACGCCATGCACAGCACCGCACACACGCTATGCACAGCACCGTACACACGCCATGCACAGCACCATACAAACTCTATGCACAGCACCATATAAACTCCATGCATAGCTTCATACAAACTCCATGCACAGCACCGTACAAACTCCATGCACAGCACCGTACAAACTCCATGCACAGCACCGTACAAACTCCATGCACAGCACCGTACAAACTCCATGCACAGCACCGTACAAACTCCATGCACAGCACCGTACAAACTCCATGCACAGCACCGTACAAACTCCATGCACAGCACCGTACACACTCCATGCACAGCACCGTACACACTCCATGCACAGCACCGTACAAACTCCATGCACAGCACCGTACAAACTCCATGCACAGCACCGTACAAACTCCATGCACAGCACCGTACAAACTCCATGCACAGCACCTTACACACTCCATGCACAGCACCGTACAAACGCCATGCATATAACCGTGCAAACGCCATGCATAGCACCATACAAACTCTATGCACAGCACCATATAAACTCCATGCATAGCACCATACAAACTCCATGCATAGCTTCATACAAACCCCATGCACAGCACCGTACAAACTCCATGCACAGCACCACACAAACTCCATGCACAGCACCACACAAACTCCATGCACAGCACCATACAAACTCCATGCACAGCACCGTACAAACTCCATGCACAGCACCGTACAAACTCCATGCACAGCACCGTACAAACTCCATGCACAGCACCGTACAAACTCCATGCACAGCACCGTACAAACTCCATGCACAGCACCGTACAAACTCCATGCACAGCACCGTACAAACGCCATGCATAGCACCGTACACACTCCATGCATAGCACCGTACACACTCCATGCATAGCACCATATAAACTCTATGCACAGCACCATATAAACTCCATGCACAGCACCACACAAACTCCATGCATAGCTCCATACAAACCCCATGCATAGCTCCATACAAACTCCATGCATAGCTCCATACAAACTCCATGCATAGCACCATACAAACTCTATGCACAGCACCATATAAACTCCATGCATAGCACCTTACAAACCCCATGCATAGCACCATACAAACTCCTTGCATAGCACCCCCTCCTGCAGCTAAATCATCTTTAGGAGATGGTCCTGGCACTTAGCTGGACTTTCACGGGTACTCTGCAGCCTTCCTTTTTCACTAAAATTGAACCTCAATCCTTGACGTTCTTCAGAATCCGATAAATGGTTGCAATATTCTGCGAAGCAACGCAATGATGGCTGCACGTGTTTCCTTGCAGGTAACCATGGTTAACAGAGGAAGAACAATGATTTCAAGTGGAAATGGGATTTTGGGATTAAAGGCTGTACACATGCTTGGTTAACCGCTTCCGGACCACAGTAATGAAATCTAAGCCGCGTTTGGGACCTGTTATCCCTACCAGGGCGTAGATTTCAGTTACTGCACGAACTGCCGCCGATCGCCCCGCTCTCTCTCCACTGCAGCTCGCTCGCTCTGCCGTCGCTATGACAGCAGAGATCTGTGAGCTGGTCAGGTGGTGATTTCATTGGCTCCTGAAGCTGTGATCACTGTGAGCCAATCACAATCACAGCCAATCACAGTAATGACAGGTCAGGGGCCAATGAAATCGGCTCCTGATTGGCTCATGGAGCGCTGCTGTCATAGCGACAGCAGCGTGAGTGGGCTTCAGTGACGAGAGAGCTGCGTAAACGTGAAAGAGTCGGGTCGGTACGGCGTGACGTCAGTGAGCCCCGTTGTTTGACCGAAAAGTCTTTAGTCCTTATGGGGCCAGAGACTGCTGGCCAGGAAGCGGACAAAGTTGGTTGAGGTGGCCGATGAGGACCGCCTCAGCTGATAATCAGTCGTGCGTACATGGCCGCCAACCGCCTACCGCGCAAGTGATCCGCCTGGCGGATCTACCATACTCATCTGACGGATGGCCAACCACTTGGAAGACGCTGATCCAGAGGAATCCCCGTCTTCCTCCATCTTGCCGTTGCAGCGCGGTGTCCTCCCGTAGCTCGCGGACGCACTTCATTACGAGCTCAGCCGCACTACCCCTGCGCCGTACCGCAGAGCCACTTGGGCGGAAAGAGCAGAGCCAGATTGGATCGGTGCCACTGCGCATGCGCAAGCCATTAACAGGGGACAGCGCGGGAACTGGTCTATTCCTTACAGGGATACTGGGGAAAATAAACGAATGATATAAACAATAATATTTATCCTCCTACTGCTAAAATTACTTTTTTAAAGAGGAACTTCAGCCTATTGCTAGGCATACATGGCTCGATCGATTCCCTGCTTGATTCCGCAGGCGAATCTCTTATCGTCCGCTCATTTTTCTTATCTTTTTGCACTGCCTTCAATGCGGAATCAAGCGGCAAAACGATCGGGCCGGAGATCGGACATGTTGGAAATTATCTATCTAATCATCTAAATGGCTCAGAATCAAGCCGTGTATTCCCAGCATAAACAAAGCTACTGTCATTAAGTTACATTAGTTATGTTAATTAAAATAGATCGGTAATATAATCTCTTACCCGCCCTGTTTTAAAAGAACAGGCAAATGTTTGAGATGTCATGGGGGCAGCCATCTTTTTGGTTGAAAGGAGGTGACAAGGAGCAGGAGACACAGTTCCAACTGTCCTGTGTCCTGATCACCCCTCCCACCCGTGCGCTAGACTTCAGATCTCAAATTCAAGATTAAAAAAACAAATTTGCACCAAAACAGCAGAAGGAGAACAACATCATCAGAAATCCCATCATGCTTTGCACAGCATCAGGGGGAAAATGCCCGGGCAGTTTTCTTCTGTGCAGCTAAAAATGAGGCTTGGGTAAGAAAAAAAAAATCTGATGCTGTGAAACTGTTAAAGAAACACCAAGTCTTTCCAGTGCTGCTGGGGGTTTTCTTTTATATTTCAACATTTACAAAGTAGGTTGAACGTTTTAACGTCTCTAATCAGTGGCAGGCTATGAAGTGTCCCAGAGTTAGAAAAAGGTCAATAGTTCATGTATTTTATCTCTCCCTGCCCTGAAGTTGTATTCTGACAGGAAAACTTTTATGGCTGTAATTTACGTATCAGTGATGTTTACTATACTCTGTAATGTACTGTAGAAGATGTCAGTGCTGTATAAATACATAATAATAATATGGTAGGACATTAGACTAGGACTATGGTAGGATTAGAGTGTGAGCTCCTCTGAGGACAGTCAGTGACATGACTATGTACTCTGTAATGTGCTGCAGAAGATGTCAGTGCTATATAAATACATAATAATAATAATGCAATTTGGCTGTACACATTTTATCGCACCTAATTTCCAGTCGCATTCTATTCCATTGCGGCTGTCGACATCCACATTAGAACGCGCCACGACAAGCATGCCGAGAAGTCGCGTTCACGCACATTAAGTCGCGTTGGCACATGCACCAGATGCAGCGGAATCTCTAATCATTGTCCAGAAACTCTTCCAGATGCTCCTGTAAGTGGAATGATTGGTAGAGAACAAATCCTTGGCCTGCGAGGAAGCGGCGGGGAAAATGATAAACCAGTTTTTTCTTTCTCAGGCTATAGAAGTGCAGAGATCGGAGACATTTATTTTTAACTACCTCATTAAACGCCGCGTCTCGCCACGGGTTCATCATTAATAGCCCTCACAAATCACTTCTACCTTTTTTAGAACGCACCGAGCGAAAGTGATTTAAATCGGAGATAGCCCGCTCCCCGGCGCCGGCAGCCAAATCGATTTTCAGCACGTAATTAGCAGAGTGCCGCTCTAATTGCGTTGCAGAAATTAAACCGGGGTCGGCGGTTACACGAAAAAACGCTGTTCAGCGATCTGACGGAGCATTTGGCGGCTTTGTTGTGTTTTTTTCGATTGTAACCTGGACGATCGCAAGGAGAAGCCATCGGAAAGACGGATAATGAACCCGGCAGAGTTAATGCTCCAGTGGAAAGTATCCGAGCGCATTATAAGTCATTATAGGGCGGCCGCGACAGGCAGCGCATTAATAACGTGGACGGTGACATTATGGAGCTCGCGATGAGCTCTTTCTCCCCGGTGACCCAATTACAACGGCGGCCAATAAATCAATCCGACCGTATTACGCTCCGGTGTATTCCGCAGACTGCGCTGTGCGGGATCCACGTCACATCACAATTGTCTGAGATTAAAGCCTGGTACAAACATTAAATATTCATTGGCCAATCACTGTCCAATTTTACCACCTGGTAGTATTCAAAGTCTGCTGTCTCTCATACTACATGGAGGTGGTAAGATTGGCCAATCAAAATCTAAGGTGTATACCAGGCTTTGGGGGGTGGAGGGCGCTCTGCTGGAACACTGGTCGGCAGCCATCATACAGAGATAGTTCCATTTCACCCTGCAAACCAGCTGAAATATCACATCAGGCTGACAACATGTACTGCTGAACTGACAGAAAAGCTGGCTGTGGTTCCCTTTGGCAGACTTTTCTTACCTGTCCAAAACTAAAGCCTGGTACAAATATTCAATTATGATTGGCCAATCAGTGAGGCTGGTTTCACACTCCTAACTGGCGTTATATGTGCGCTGCGGTGATCGTATTGCTAAAAATAGCCTTTGGAGATTACTGCGGCAATGCGCGGTAATCTCCCGCCTGGCTGCAAGCCAAGCAGGAAGTGAGGTTCTCTAGCGCTAACTTCCTGTGCCTGAAATTAGAATGGCGCGGAAGTGTATTGACGAAATACGCTTCCGCACATGCGCCCTGCAAATGGAACGCCAAACATTTTAAAATGTCTGTGTTGCCACAGACTTACATGACTTCCGGCCGCCACGGATGTTCGCCGATACCGCGACGTTGTTGTCATGTTAAATTTGAAACTTCCGGCGCAACGCATCGGTAACTTATGAGATGCCCCATAGGTTTCCATTGCTATAGGGTTACCCTGCGGTAAAAAAAGGGCAACCCAACGCAAATGAAAACAGACCAGTCTGAAACGGCCCTAAACAATTTTATCACCTCCCTGTAGTATGAGGGTTTACCTACAAAATATGTTTATAGTCATCAAAATGACCCTCATACTACAGAAAGGTAGTAAGATTGGTCAGTGATTGGCCAATCCTAACTGAAAGTGTGTGCCAGGCTTTAGAAACAGATGAGGAACTGTGACAGCAGTGTGCGGTAGAGTGAGCGAGGCCAGTGAGTACCGCCTGTTTCCCGCTCACACCGCCATCTTAGCGCCGTTCCAGCGGCCGCCACCTGCAGCACTTCACTCTCTCATCCTAATCTGCAGAAAAACAACTCTTCAGGCTCTAAGTGTTCTCAAGCCGCAAAATGGCGCCCCTAAAAGTCCTCGAGATCTCGCTTCATTAATTCCTACAATCCCGCCAAACACTTCACGCCGCTGAACTCGTCCTCGCCGATTCACAGGTGGGAAAACGCGTTCTCTTCGCTATTAACCTCTGCCGGACCGTTTATCACATTGCCTCATGAGGAAGCACCCTCAGGTTTTATGGCTGTCTAAGTTCCCATTAGAATCGGAGGTTTGAACCCCAATAAATCCTCAGAGTGCAGAACTTGACAACCCTCTCACCCCTCACACCCATGTCATGTGACTGCTGCATGGCCTCTGTATTGGTGCAGAAGCCAGATGGAGGGGAGGATGGGGCGTGGCCAATGTAGGAAGGGTGTGGTCAGGCAGAAGGAAGCATTTCAAGGGGGTATGGCTGTGCAGGAAGAGGAGTGGTATGAGTGGGAAAGAGCATGGCTGCGCAGGAAGAGGTGTGGTATGAGAGGGAACATGGCTGCGCAGGAAGAGGTGTGGTATGAGAGGGAACATGGCTGCGCAGGAAGAGGTGTGGTATGAGAGGGAACATGGCTGCGCAGGAAGAGGTGTGGTATGAGAGGGAAGGCAAATGGGTGCACAGGAAGAGGTGAGGTATGAATAAGAGGGAGCATGGCTGTGCAGGAAGAGGTGTGGTATGAGAGGGAAGGCACATGGCTGTGCAGGAAGAGGTGTGGTATGAGAGGGAGCATGGTTGTGCAGGAAGAGGTGTGGATTGAGAGAGAAGGCAAATGGCTGCACAGGAAGAGGTGAGGTATGAATAAGAGGGAGCATGGCTGTGCAGGAAGAGGTGTGGTATGAGAGGTAAGGCACATGGCTGTGCAGGAAGAGGTGTGGTATGGGTGCAAGGGGACATGGCTGTGCAGGAAGAGGTGTGGTATGAGAAGGAGGGAGCATGGCTGCTCAGGAAGAGGTGGGATATGAGAGGGAGCATGGCTGTGCAGGAAGAGGTGAGGTATGAGAGGGAAGGAACATGACTGCGCAAGAAGAGCTGTGGTATGGGTGCAAGGGGGCATGGCTGTGCAGGAAGAGGTGTGGTATGAGTGTGAGGGTGCATGGCTGTGCAGGAAGAGGTGTGGTATGAGTGAGAGGGGGCATGGCTGTGCAGGAAGAGGTGTGGTATGAGTGTGAGGGTGCATGGCTGCGCAGGAAGAGGTGTGGTATGGGTGCGAGGGGACATGGCTGTGCAGGAAGAGGTGTGGTATGAGAAGGAGGGAGCATGGCTGCTCAGGAAGAGGTGGGGTATGAGAGGGAGCATGGATGTGCAGGAAGAGGTGAGGTATGAGAGGGAAGGAACATGACTGCGCAAGAAGAGCTGTGGTATGGGTGCAAGGGGGCATGGCTGTGCAGGAAGAGGTGTAGTATGAGTGCAAGGGGGCATGGCTGTCCAGGAAGAAGTGTAGTATAAGTGCGAGGGGGCATGGCTGCCCAGGAAGAACTATAACATGAGAGGGAGGGAGGATGGCTGCCAAGGAAGAGGTGTGGTATGAGTGCGAGGAGGCATGGCTGCCCAGGAAGAGGTGTGGTATGAGTGCAAGGGGGCATGGCTGCCAAGGAAGAGGTGTGGTATGAGTGCGAGGGGGCATGGCTGCCCAGGAAGAGGTGTGGTATGAATGCGAGGGGGCATGGCTGCCCAGGAAGAGGTGTTGTATGAGTGCAAGGGGGCATGCCTGCCAAGGAAGAGGTGTGGTATGAGTGGGAGGGGGCATGGCTGCCAAGGAAGAGGTGTGGTATGAGTGCGAAGGGGGCATGGCTGCCCAGGAAGAGGTGTGGTATGAGTGCAAAGGGGGCATGGCTGCCCAGGAAGAGGTGTAGTATAAGTGCGAGGGGGCATGGCTGCCCAGGAAGAGGTGTGGTATGAGTGCGAGGGGGCATGGCTGCCCAGGAAGAGGTGTGGTATGAGTGCGAGGGGGCATGGCTGCCCAGGAAGAGGTGTGGTAGGAGTGCAAGGGGGCATGGCTGTGCAGGAAGAGGTGTGGTATGAGTGCGAAGGGGGCATGGCTGCCCAGGAAGAGGTGTAGTATAAGTGCGAGGGGGCATGGCTGCCCAGAAAGAGGTGTGGTATGAGTGCGAGGGGGCATGGCTGCCCAGGAAGAGGTGTGGTAGGAGTGCGAGGGGGCATGGCTGTGCAGGAAGAGGTGTGGTATGAGTGCGAAGGGGGCATGGCTGCCCAGGAAGAGGTGTGGTATGAGTGCGAAGGGGGCATGGCTGCCCAGGAAGAGGTGTGGTATGAGTGCGAGGGGGCATGGCTGTGCAGGAAGAGGTGTGGTATGAGTGCAAGGGGGCATGGCTGCCCAGGAAGAGGTGTGGTATGAGTTTGAGGGGGCATGGCTGCCCAGGAAGAGGTGTGGTATGAGTGCGAGGGGGTATGGCTGCCCAGGAAGAGGTGTGGTACGAGTGCGAGGGGAGGAGGGAGGAGTCAGAGGCAGGGGGAAGGGGGAATGAGTCAGAGGCAGGGGGATGAGTCAGAGGCAGGGGGATGAGTCAGAGGCAGGGGGAATGAGTCAGAGGCAGGGGGAGGAGTCAGAGGCAGGGGGAGGAGTCAGAGGCAGGGGGAGGAGTCAGAGGCAGGGGAGGAGTCAGAGGCAGGGGAGGAGTCAGAGGGATGAGTCTGATGGTTGAGGTGACATTGCAGTAGTAATACTCTATACTTCCCTCAGTGTTTGCACATACAGTGAGGATGGGGGTAGGGGGGATGAGGGCAGGGGGAGGAGTCAGAGGCAGGGGGGAGGAGTCAGGGGCAGGAGGAGGAGTCAGAGGCAGGGGAGGAGTCAGAGGCAGGGGAGGAGTCAGAGGCAGGGGATGAGTCTGATGGTTGAGGTGACATTGCAGTAGTAATACTCTATACTCCCCTCAGTTTTTGCACATATAGTAGCAGCGCAGTTTGGGCCGCCGCTGTCACATGCCGATCTCGCTGTCTGTGACGGATAGACAGGAAATCACAGCCCTGCGGAGGGGTAATTAGGGCAGCAACGTATAATTAAGGATTTTTTCAATTTAGTCTGCAGAAATCAGAAATGCTCTCGACCTTCCTCGGTACAATTAGAGGCCATTGTGTGCAGATTGGGGGTTTTATGATTTTTCAATTACACTTAACAATCTATTCATGCCTTTCCTGATAAAACAATTACACTCAGTGATGGGAAATATACAAAGTGTTCAGTGAAAAGAATGGAAAACAGTAACAGAGCAGAAACATTTCATTTCTGGCACCCCCCAGGGTCAGTGTGTCATTGTCCTGTGTCCCCCAGTGTCAGCGTGTCATTGTCCTGTGTCCCCCAGTGTCAGCGTGTCATTGTCCTGTGTCCCCCCAGTGTCAGCGTGTCATTGTCCTGTGTCCCCCCAGTGTCAGCATGTCATTATTCTGTGTCCCCCCAGTGTCAGCATGTCATTGTCCTGTGTCCCCCCAATGTCAGCGTGTCATTGTCCTGTGTCCCCCCAGTGTCAGCGTGTCATTGGCCTGTGTCTCCCCAGTGTCAGCGTGTCATTGTCCTGTGACCCCCCAGTGTCAGCGTGTCATTGTCCTGTGTCCTCCAGTGTCAGCGTGTCATTGTCCTGTGTCTCCCCCAGTGTCAGTGTGTCATTGTCCTGTGTCCCCCCAGTGTCAGCGTGTCATTGTCCTGTGTCCCCCCCAGTGTCAGTGTGTCATTGTCCTGTGTCCCCCCAGTGTCAACGTGTCATTGTCCTGTGACCCCCCAGTGTCAGCGTGTCATTGTCCTGTGACCCCCAGTGTCAGCGTGTCATTGTCCTGTGTCCCCCCAGTGTCAGCGTGTCATTGTTCTGTGTCCCCCCAGTGTCAGCGTATCATTGTTCTGTGTCCCCCCAGTGTCAGCGTATCATTGTCCTGTGTCCCCCCAGTGTCAGCGTGTCATTGTCCTGTGTCCCCCCAGTGTCAGCGTGTCATTGTCCTGTGATCCCCCAGTGTCAGCGTGTCATTGTTCTGTGTCCCCCCAGTGTCAGCGTGTCATTGTCCTGTGTCCCCCCAGTGTCAGCGTGTCATTGTCCTGTGTCCCCCCAGTGTCAGCGTGTCATTGGCCTGTGTCTCCCCAGTGTCAACGTGTCATTGTCCTGTGTCCCCCCAGTGTCAGCGTGTCATTGTCCTGTGTCCCCCCAGTGTCAGCATGTCATTGTCCTGTGATCCCCCAGTGTCAGCGTGTCATTGTTCTGTGTCCCCCCAGTGTCAGCGTGTCATTGTCCTGTGATCCCCAGTGTCAGCGTGTCATTGGTCTGTGTCCCCCCAGTGTCAGCGTGTCATTGGCCTGTGTCCCCCCAGTGTCAGCGTGTCATTGTCCTGTGTCCCCCAGTGTCAGCGTGTCATTGTCCTGTGTCCCCCAGTGTCAGCGTGTCATTGTCCTGTGTCCCCCCAGTGTCAGCATGTCATTATTCTGTGTCCCCCCAGTGTCAGCGTGTCATTGTCCTGTGTCCCCTCAGTGTCAGCGTGTCATTGTCCTGTGTCCCCCCAGTGTCAGCATGTCATTGTCCTGTGTCCCCCCAGTGTCAGCGTGTCATTGTCCTGTGACCCCCCAGTGTCAGCGTGTCATTGTCCTGTGTCCTCCAGTGTCAGCGTGTCATTGTCCTGTGTCCCCCCCCCAGTGTCAGTGTGTCATTGTCCTGTGTCCCTCCAGTGTCAGCGTGTCATTGTCCTGTGTCCCCCCAGTGTCAGCGTGTCATTGTCCTGTGTCCCCCAGTGTCAGCGTGTCATTGTCCTGTGTCCCCCCAGTGTCAGCGTGTCATTGTCCTGTGATCCCCCAGTGTCAGCGTGTCATTGTTCTGTGTCCCCCCAGTGTCAGCGTGTCATTGTCCTGTGTCCCCCCAGTGTCAGCGTGTCATTGTCCTGTGTCCCCCCAGTGTCAGCGTGTCATTGGCCTGTGTCTCCCCAGTGTCAGCGTGTCATTGTCCTGTGTCCCCCCAGTGTCAGCGTGTCATTGTCCTGTGTCCCCCCAGTGTCAGCGTGTCATTGTCCTGTGATCCCCCAGTGTCAGCGTGTCATTGTTCTGTGTCCCCCCAGTGTCAGCGTGTCATTGTCCTGTGATCCCCAGTGTCAGCGTGTCATTGGCCTGTGTCCCCCCAGTGTCAGCGTGTCATTGGCCTGTGTCCCCCCAGTGTCAGCATGTCATTGTCCTGTGTCCCCCCAGTGTCAGCGTGTCATTGTCCTGTGTCCCCCAGTGTCAGCGTGTCATTGTCCTGTGTCCCCCAGTGTCAGCGTGTCATTGTCCTGTGTCCCCCCAGTGTCAGCATGTCATTATTCTGTGTCCCCCCAGTGTCAGCGTGTCATTGTCCTGTGACCCCCCAGTGTCAGCGTGTCATTGTCCTGTGTCCTCCAGTGTCAGCGTGTCATTGTCCTGTGTCCCCCCCCAGTGTCAGTGTGTCATTGTCCTGTGTCCCCCCAGTGTCAGCGTGTCATTGTCCTGTGTCCCCCCAGTGTCAGCGTGTCATTGTCCTGTGTCCCCCAGTGTCAGCGTGTCATTGTCCTGTGTCCCCCCAGTGTCAGCGTGTCATTGTCCAGTGATCCCCCAGTGTCAGCGTGTCATTGTCCTGTGTCCCCCCAGTGTCAGCGTGTCATTGGCCTGTGTCTCCCCAGTGTCAGCGTGTCATTGTCCTGTGTCCCCCCAGTGTCAGCGTGTCATTGTCCTGTGTCCCCCCAGTGTCAGCGTGTCATTGTCCTGTGATCCCCCAGTGTCAGCGTGTCATTGTTCTGTGTCCCCCCAGTGTCAGCGTGTCATTGTCCTGTGATCCCCAGTGTCAGCGTGTCATTGGCCTGTGTCCCCCCAGTGTCAGCGTGTCATTGGCCTGTGTCCCCCCAGTGTCAGCGTGTCATTGGCCTGTGATCCCCCAGTGTCAGCATGTCATTGTCCTGTGATCCCCCAGTGTCAGCGTGTCATTGTCCTGTGTCCCCCCAGTGTCAGCGTGTCATTGTCCTGTGACCCCCAGTGTCAGCGTGTCATTGTACTGTGACCCCCAGTGTCAGCGTGTCATTGTCCTGTGACCCCCAGTGTCAGCGTGTCATTGTCCTGTGATCCCCCAGTGTCAGCGTGTCATTGTCCTGTGTCCCCCCAGTGTCAGCATGTCATTGTCCTGTGATCCCCCAGTGTCAGCGTGTCATTGTTCTGTGTCCCCCCAGTGTCAGCGTGTCATTGTCCTGTGATCCCCAGTGTCAGCATGTCATTGTCCTGTGTCCCCCCAGTGTCAGCATGTCATTGTCCTGTGATCCCCCAGTGTCAGCATGTCATTGTCCTGTGTCCCCCCAGTGTCAGCGTGTCATTGTCCTGTGTCCCCCCAGTGTCAGCGTGTCATTGTCCTGTGTCCCCCCAGTGTCAGCGTGTCATTGTCCTGTGTCCCCCCAGTGTCAGCATGTCATTATCCTGTCCCCCCCCCCCCCAGTGTCAGCGTGTCATTATTCTGTGTCCCCCCAGTGTCAGCGTGTCATTGTCCTGTGATCCCCCAGGGTCAGCGTGTCATTGTCCTGTGACCCCCCCAGTGTCAGCGTGTCATTGTCCTGTGTCCCTCCAGTGTCAGCGTGTCATTGTCCTGTGATCCCCCAGTGTCAGCGTGTCATTGTCCTGTGACCTCCAGTGTCAGCGTGTCATTGTCCTGTGTCCCCCCAGTGTCAGCGTGTCATTGTTCTGTGTCCCCCCAGTGTCAGCATGTCATTGTCCTGTGATCCCTTAGTGTCAGTGTGTCATTGTCCTGTGTCCCCCCAGTGTCAGCGTGTCATTGTCCTGTGTCCCCCCAGTGTCAGCGTGTCATTATTCTGTGTCCCCCCAGTGTCAGCGTGTCATTGTCCTGTGTCCCCCCAGTGTCAGCGTGTCATTATTCTGTGTCCCCCCAGTGTCAGCGTGTCATTGTCCTGTGATCCCCCAGTGTCAGCATGTCATTGTCCTGTGACCCCCAGTGTCAGCGTGTCATTGTCCTGTGACCTCCAGTGTCAGCGTGTCATTGTCCTGTGACCCCCAATGTCAGCGTGTCATTGTCTTGTGTCCCCCCAGTGTCAGCGTGTCATTGTCCTGTGTCCCCCCAGTGTCAGCGTGTCATTATTCTGTGTCCCCCCAGTGTCAGCGTGTCATTGTCCTGTGATCCCCCAGTGTCAGCGTATCATTGTCCTGTGTCCCCCCAGTGTCAGCGTGTCATTGTCCTGTGACCCCCACTGTCAGCGTGTCATTGTCTTGTGACCCCCAGTGTCAGTGTGTCATTGTCCTGTGTCCCCCCAGTGTCAGCGTGTCATTGTCCTGTGTCCCCCCAGTGTCAGCGTGTCATTGTCCTGTGTCCCCCCAGTGTCAGTGTGTCATTGTCCTGTGTCTCCCCAGTGTCAGCATGTCATTGTCCTGTGACCCCCCAGTGTCAGTGTGTCATTATTCTGTGTCCCCCCAGTGTCAGCATGTCATTGTCCTGTGTCCCCCCAGTGTCAGCGTGTCATTATTTTGTGTCCCCCCAGTGTCAGCGTGTCATTGTCCTGTGTCCCCCCAGTGTCAGCGTGTCATTATTCTGTGTCCCCCCAGTGTCAGCGTGTCATTGTCCTGTGTCCCCCTAGTGTCAGCGTGTCATTATTCTGTGTCAGCGTGTCATTATTCTGTGTCCCCCCAGTGTCAGCGTGTCATTGTCCTGTGATCCCCCAGTGTCAGCATGTCATTGTCCTGTGTCCCCCCAGTGTCAGTGTGTCATTGTCCTGTGTCCCCCCAGTGTCAGCGTGTCATTGTCCTGTGTCCCCCCAGTGTCAGCGTGTCATTATTTTGTGTCCCCCCCAGTGTCAGCGTGTCATTGTCCTGTGTCCCCCCAGTGTCAGCGTGTCATTATTCTGTGTCCCCCCAGTGTCAGTGTGTCATTGTCCTGTGTCCCCCCAGTGTCAGCATGTCATTATTCTGTGTCCCCCCAGTGTCAGCGTGTCATTGTCCTGTGATCCCCCAGTGTCAGCATGTCATTGTCCTGTGACCCCCAGTGTCAGCGTGTCATTGTCCTGTGACCCCCAGTGTCAGCGTGTCATTGTCCTGTGACCCCCAGTGTCAGCGTGTCATTGTCCTGTGACCCCCAGTGTCAGCGTGTCATTGTCCTGTGACCCCCAGTGTCAGCGTGTCATTGTCCTGTGACCCTCAGTGATAATTAAGAATTTTCCTGGCAGACTCGAATAAGTTCCAGTGAATCAATTTTCAAAATAATAAATTTTTCCATTCAATTTCCGATCAATTTTGACCTAAAATCGATCCAAAGAATTGATTGGACTGGATGGCAAATTGACATCGATTGGGGGCGGGGCAGGAGGGTAGTCGATCGGCAGTCCATAGCATTGCTCCGCATAGAACAGTACAACACTGTGGTTCGATCAATAGATTTCCTGCTGGAGTCTATTACAAATCTGTGTGCTGTGTGTGGCAGGCATCGATTCCGATGAGAGAAGAATTGATTGGGCCAGATCGGGTGGCAAGCTATTAGTGTATGGGTACCTCAGCCATTTCTGCAATCAGCAGCGACCAATCCCTCGCCTCTGAGTATCGGTGTGTCGTTAAACTGATGCCTGATTGTTCTGGTCCCCCCTAGGTAAAGCTACATCACTGATGTCTCTAGATTGGTCAATTTTGATTGGCCAATCACTGACCAATTATACCCCTTCCATGTAGTATTAGAGCTTACCTACACAGTCTGTTCATACCATTTAAAATATGTTGCCCCTCCTACTGCCTGGAGGCGGTAAAATTGGCCAATCAAAATAGAAGGTGTGTACAAGGCTTTATTTAGGGTGCGTACACACATCCAATTTTGATTGGCCAATCATTTGCCAATTTTACCCCCTCCATACATTATAAGGGCCAACAGATTTTCAATACTATGAATAGATTGTGTAGGTAAGCTTCCATAGTACATGGAAGGGGATAAAATTGACCAATCAAAATTGGATGTGTGTAGCCTCCTTAAGAAGTTTTAGCTTCCCATGTTTATTGCTGCCGCTGCTCTCGTATTGCACGCTCTCTGGGCTCGCAGTACATTTCCAGCGCCTCTAGCTCGGAAACCTGGCGTTCCGTGGAGACGGATCGCACAATTACTGTTTTCATTCGCCCTGACCTCGTCTGAATCGTGTCTCGGGACATTCTGATCTGCGTTGGGAGGAGGCCGCCGCTGCGCCGCCTCTGACTGCGCTCATTTGCTCGCCGCTCAACTCTCAGCTGAGTAAATAAAGGTACGAGAGCAGAAACGTCACAAAATGCCCCTCTGTTTATTTTCACAGCGGGCCGCGGAAAGTATTCCCAACCGAAATCCAAGATCCGAATTCCACAAGCAAGAAAAGGCGACTCAACGCTGGCACAAGACGAGGAAAAGGAAAATCGTATTCAAATCTCGCAGCTGCTGGACGCAAACACAAAACTCTGCCTCTAGGGCCACTGAAAACACATCGATTATTTCACCATAAACCAACCAATCTGCACTTCCAATCATTATACCGATATATATATATATATATATATATATATATATATATATACATATACATACATACATATACTGTATATATATATACCGTATATATTGCACCAACATCTTTGCTGATCACAACTGATGATTATTATTATTTAGTATTTATATAGCGCTGACATCTTCTGCAGCGTTGTACAGAGTATATTGTTTTGTCACTAACTGTCCCTCAGAGGGGATCACAATCTAATCCTACCATAATCATATCTATGTATGTATCGTGTAGTGCATGTATCATAGTGTAGGGCAGGCATGGGCAAACTCGGCCCTCCAGCTGTTATGGAACTACAAGTCCCACAATGCATTTGCCTTTATGAGTCATGACTGTGGCTGTCAGACTCCTGCAATGCATTGTGGGACTTGTAGTTCCTTAAAGAGAACCTGTACTGAGTAAAAATATTTAAAATAAACACACGAGGTAACTTCAAGTGAACATTGCATAGTTACCTTGCCATCAGTTCCTCTCAGAAGCTCACCATTTTCTTCTGACAATAATCCCTTCCAGTTCTGACAATATTTTGTCAGATCTGAAATATATCAGTTGCTGTCAATAAAATATCAGTTGCTGTCAGGTATAGCTGAGAGGAAAACTGATGTACCAGGTAATGTCCATGTTTCCCTATGGCTCAAGTGGGCGATGTTACAGTTTAACTGTCTACTGACCAGAAAGCTGTTATGGCTAATGGCTATTTTCAAAATGGAGGACGGGAAATTCCCCTGATCACAGTGAACAAATAGGACGCGGGACAGGAGAAAGACACTGAGGAGTAGACTACATGGAAGGTAAGTATGACTTGTGTATGCTTATTTTGACTTTTAGTTTTCAGTTCAGGTTTTCTTTAAAGTGAACCTAAAGTCTGGCAAAAAAAATGAGATTAACTCACCTGGGGCTTCCCTCAGCCCCCTGCAGCCGATCGGTGCCCTCGCAGGCGCCGATCGGCTGCAGGGGGCTGAGGGAAGCCCCAGGTGAGTTAATCTCATTTTTTTTGCCAGACTTTAGGTTCTCTTTAACAGCTGGAGGGCCAAGTTTGCCCATGCCTGGTCTAGGGCCAATTTAGGGGGAAGCCAATTAACTTATCCGTATATTTTTGGGATGTGGGAGGAAACTGGAGTGCCCAGGGGAAACCCACACAGACACGGGGAGAACATACAAACTCCATGCAGATAGTGTCCTGGCTGGGATATGAACCGGGGACCCAGCGCTGCAAGGCTAACCTCTACGTCACCAAGCTGCCCACAATAAAAATGTTTTTCTAATCTGATCATAAACGCTTTTCCAATCTACTTAATTGTCATCAAACAATCACCTTTACAATCGTGCACAATTTGATTCGGGACATCAATGAGGTTTATTTTCTGCCAGTCCGATATAACATTTATCTTATTGCTCGAGCAATCGTTAACTAAAAATTGTACCTGTGATGATTTGCTCAGCTGCCTGTGCAGGCAGCCAGCCTTTTGACCATGTGTAGGTTTGCATGCTGCAGGACTCTGGAAAGAAGAGCTTCTGTCAGTTTTGCAGCTTGTGCTTGCAGAGGAATTTGCATACGTTGTCATGCAAATTGCCTGGCCACATTCATTGGAGGCGTGTACTATAAGTACTATGTCTTTCCCACAATGCTTCGCTGTTCATAAGGATTTTGTCCTGTGTAACACTCCTGCCGGGAGTGTCAGCCATGCTCTTTGTTTGAAGTTCAGCTTAGAGTAATTCCTGAATCTGCGCTAGGCAGGTTTTCCCTAGTGCAGTTAGGATTGTATTGTCTGTTTGTATGTTCTGTTGCCATTGTCCTGTCCCAACGGTGGTCGAGAGGAAATGGTTCTGATCTCTGTTCTTGGAGTATAGCTGGTGCAGCGGTTGCTACCAGCTATCTCTTCTGTTCTGTCTCCAGGGATCGCGCTAGCTACTTTTCGCTAGCGCTGGGGATCCTTCTGTTCTGCAACTCTGTCTCCTGGGATCGCGCTAGCCACTTTTTGCTAGCGCTGGGGATCCTTCTGTTCTGTCTCCTGGGATCGCGCTAGCTACTTTTTGCTAGCGCTGGGGATCCTTCTGTTCTGCTACTCTGTACCTGGATCGCGCTAGCCACTTTTCGCTAGTGCTGTGGATCCTATCTCTCGCTTGTCCCTGTTTTCGTGTGTCTGTCTTATCTGCTACGACCGCTTGCTGGAGGCTCGGTGAGGTAACCGTTAAGCAAGCGTTCGCGTCCTTTGTTTCATGTTTGTCTGTCGATGGTTAGTTAGGCGTGCTTGTCTCTATTGTGCTTATCACGTGGAGACCGCGCATAACCGCGTGCACTGTTGCGAATGAGTGCGGTGTTCGCGGTTAGCTAGCATTTGTTGTTTTCCGCATCTTCTCATTGTATTATTTACTGTGCCTTTGCTACCCTCGTATTCTGTCCTGACCTGCCTTGTGTCACGTCTGGCGATCGCACCTCTCGCGATCGCGTTTCTATTTCATATCTGCTGTTTGTGCGCGGTCGCGGGGTGGCGACTGGATTGGCGCACACACATACAACCTGTCCCTTTGCTTGTTCTCATTCGCAATCGCCTCTCTTGCGATTGCGTTTCGTACAATTCCTGTCTGGCATTTGTGGAGGTACAGAGGATTGGTTCCTCTGCACTCCCCAGCGCCATCTGCCGACAGGAATTTCCCTCTACAGGTGCGTAGCACCTTTTGCTGGGTTCCTGCAAATTATACGCTTGTGGAGGATTTCCGCCGTGTCAGCGCACGCGTTGTGCGCTGATCACAGGGAAAGTTCCACAATCGTTACAGTACCGTTAGTGGGCACCTTTAGACAACTGGTTGTGTAATCTAACATTATTTTAAAATAATGTTTATGTTTGAGGGTAGGAACCCACTAGGCAGAAATGCTGGCGTCGCGGAAAACACACATAATGCAAGTCAATGAGCCGCATGAACAAACGCATATGTTTGTATTCTGCAATGTGCGTTTTTGGTCTTACTGCATATTTTTCCAAAACACATGTAAACCGCACATAATGAAAGTCAATGGTGACACAGAGGTATTTAGTGTGTTTTTTTTTAACCCTCCTGGTAGCCGCCGCAGAGGATTTCTCTGCCCCGGGAGGGATAATTTTACAAATCCCTCCCGCAGACGCAGCCTCAGAAACTGCACACTGCCAGGACGGTTAAGTGTCTTGTATGCCTTTTTTAATGCATTTTTTTAAACCAAGTACGATGATGTATTTCCGCTTCCTGTTAACTTCCTAGTGATTTGCATAAAACGGATTAAAAAAAAGCCATTTAAAACCTATACAAAACGCATATGCGATTTATGTATGCGAACAGCAAACGCACTAAACCGCACGCAAAACGCATCTGCGGAACAAAAACGCAAATGCACAGAAAATGCACTAAAAACGCAAGAACTCATGCAGCAAATTGCTAACTTTCCCGCACTGCCTAGTGTGTTCCGACCCTATGTCTGCTTCCATGACAGCAGGAAGTAGACACACTGCAGACTTATTGCAGGATTTGTATCAGCTGTAGCAAATAAATGTTTTTCTGTAAAGGTTATTATGCTGTTGCGTATCGTTTAGAGTAGAGAGGAAGTTCTGAGTTCAGGTCCAATTTAAAGCGTCATTAAAACTGCCGTTTCTATCCGTGGATGAGTCAAAACAAAACAAACAATAAAACACGGTCATGTCTGCTAAGAAGCGACGTGGCGTTACAATACGGTAATTATCCGGATCTGAGACGGACAGCTCCTCTGCGGAAAGATCATTAGCCTCTCTCGAGACGCCGGCTGTCATTTGGACGCGGCCGCGTGGTGACACATCGAGGGGCTCTCAAGTGTGCTCGATAAGACTAATTAAAGAAGGCATTAAGAGTCGTTCTGTTTATCTTTTCCTGTCCGATTAATTGGACAGATATCAGAAGCGGTTTACAAAGAACTGCAAATCTGGGTGGCGAAACTAAAGGTAGCTATACATCAGGCGACTTGGCGGCCGATCGACTATCCAATTCGATTATTATAATCGAATTGGATGAAAATCGGTGCCGCCGTGTGCATGCCTGACCGAAAAAGCGACCAATTTCGGGACAGAAATTGGTTGCATGGTCGATCTCGCATGCTGCAAGGTGTCGGGCCGACTTCTGGAATGAGCGACGAGACGACGAAACCCCCGCCGCTACCGTCGCAATGTATAAATGTGCCCGGTGTGTGCATTTATACGTTACTGTAGCAGTCATGCGTGAAAAAGAAAGAAGTAAATAGACTATGGTGTCAATTCATCAAAGGCTGTTCGATAAAAGAAAGTCGGGAACATACCGTATTCGGTATTTTAGATTTTTTTAATGCTAATTCCCAATATTTTCACAGGTGCAGTAGAAGTGTGGTAATTTACCGAAGCCCATTGTCGGTAACAGCAGAAGAGTGTCAGTTGTCTGTGTTGTAACATGCTGTTCCGTGCAGTGACGTCATTACAATAGTAAGATCCCTTTAGGTGGACATGTTTTGTTATACTGCCTCTGCTGGCTTTGAATCTGTCTATTAGTCTTTATTAATGAGAACCTGTAACAAAAAAAAAAGTTTGCCTGGGGGTACTCACCTCGGGAGGGGGAAGCCTCAGGGTCCCAATGAGACTCCCCCCCCTCCCCCCCCCTGTAGCTGCAGGCATTCCAGAGCTGGCTTCCCTGAAGCGTCCCACAATCCTGGCTCGACAAGCCTGACAAGGCTGGATATATTTACTTTCCCTGGCTCCAGCGGGGGCGCTGTTGCGGCTCTCCGCATGCAGATAGGTGAAAATAGCCGATCTCTGTCAGGTCCGCTCCACTACGCAGATGCAGGAGACTTGCGCCTACGCAGTAGAGCGGCCCGACAGCGATCGGCTATTTCCGCCTATCTCTGAGCGGAGAGCCGATACTGCGCCTGCCCTGGAGCGGGAAGGTAAATATTTACATCCCCGCTGTTCTGAGGGGAACAACGAGACCGGCGTGGCACACAGGAGGACTGGGGAAGCCTCGATAGGATCCGGAGGCTTCCCCCACCCGAGGTGAGTACCCCCCAGGGGAGGATTTTTTCATTACAGGTTTTCTTTAAGATTTTATTTAAATGCCACAGCTTAGAAGAACTTCCAGGAGACATTGCACATGCCCTGCTTGGGTGATTTCCCCACTAGCTCCTCCGCATCTTCAAACAGTACCCTAAAGGGTTAAACAGCCAAAGGCAGGCAGGGGATGCCGCTTTTGTTCCGTTCTCTCTGCTCGCTGCCTGGGGGGTAGAAAAGCTGGAACCTCCCGAGAAGCCTTTGCAACCTATCAACATCCGATCAGCAGGACTTGCAGAAGACAGAGGTTTTTTCTATTGGCTTCTGCTCCTGTCAGTCGTAGCTTATCCCTCTCTGCTTCTGAGAGTCACAGCTCCTCCACACGGTTTCCGACAGAGGAGAGCTGTCTGTAATTGTCATGTAGGTTACTGTGTTTTACCGCCTGCTGTAACCTTCATGAGTTAACATTTACTGACATTTGTTGAGGTGTATATAAATAGGAGGGGCCGCACATGCACAGAAGACCCCGACTGACACAACTGAGGCAGATTACCTGGACCAATAGCCAGAGAACAGAGGCACTCAGGAAGACGGCGAGGGACTCAGAGGTGCTTATGGTGCTGGAGGAAGTCCCAGGTTAGTATCAAAACTTTATTTATTGTCCTCTCGGGTAAACTTTAAGAGGGTTACCGGTAAATATTGGATTCGACTTATACAAGAGGTTGAACTATATTCAAGGAAAGGAACATGTCTTTCCATTGTCACTGTCTCCACACCGATATTCTAAACGGCAAAGTCATTTTAATAATGCGCGTGCAAGTGGAAGTGACGTTTTATGCACGGCATGCAAACATGCTCTGAAACAATGTCGTTTAACGGCGGTGTACACACGAGGCCGATTGCACGATATCTGACTAACAGTCGCCTGAGTTAATCCGCTGGATGGATCAAGCAAAATGCCGATTGCTTGTCCTTTAGCTACATTTTTCTGAGCGAATTTTTCCAGATATGGTGAAAACTGCCGTTCGATAGACGTTTCTAGCACTTGTATAACATGTGTACTGTATATGCGTATGAACAGATCGTTCAAGAGGGCTACTCCACTGAACAGACAGGGAAAGAATTTGAGACAATGAGATGTTAAAGTGAACCTCCAAACTAAATATCTACTGAGCAGCACTGAAGGCTTGGTGTTTCTTTAACCAGTTTCACAGCATCAGAACTTTGTTTTTCTCACCCAAGCCTCATTTTTAGCTGCACAGAAGAAAACTGCCCAACAGCGTCCACATGCAATAGATGAGATGCAGCCAGCAACATAGACACTGAGTGGTGAGTTCATAGGTTCATAGTTACCACACCGCTGGTGTGCAGACTGAGGATGGAAATAGAGTTCAAGCAGCCTCCAAGGGATCACAAGTGTGGTTGTGGGAGTTTTGGCCTTTTTTTCAGGGCCCCCGTTCTGTCCCTGTTTTAACTTTGTTTGTGTAATGTGTGTTATTCATGTTCTTACAATATGTATATGTGTATTTTGTATATCAATTTTCTACATTAAAATGATCTAGCATGCACCCAAGAGTCAGTTGTTCCCTATGTAACTTTGCTATTTATCCTTGCTGACAAGGTGCATACTGGTTATTATATTGGGATTCATTTCATCAGTTTTGATATATAGTTGGTGGTCTGTATTGGGTCACCAACAAACTTAATAGGTTATCTGCTCCTTAGGTGTCTTTTCTTTGTCCTTTTACATAATGTAACTTAATGACAGTATGTTTGTTTAGGCTGAAGTTCCTCTTTAAGAATTCCAGCTTGCATGCAAATATAATGCAAATTGTAAGTGCTTTGAATTGGGACACTCCAAATTGACAGCAAGTGCATCTGATTGGCACGGTTCCGAGCTGCATACAATTGTCATGCAAGCTGGAGCTGTAGGCATCCCACTTCCCCTCTCTGGTAAGAATGAAGAAGAAGTTGGAGGGCAAAGTAATCAGGAAGGTTCCAGGAAGTGTAATAAAGGCTTGTGATTGGCTGTGTGGGCTCCGCCCTGCTTCTCCCATGAATGCCACACTGGCAGCCAGAACTGGGCATGAATAGTAAGAGGTGTCAGCTTATCAACAGGATATAAACAAGGATCCGGCCACAACAGCAGTGCGATACCAGCGCACTGAGCTCAGCTCTTGTGCTGGAGTGAACCGGCCTTCTGTGACATAAAACGAGGACACCAGCGGATGCCCCTCCCCCTCCCCAAATAATGAAAACTTTGTCGAGCTTCTAAAGGAAAATTAAATTTTTTTCCTCCCCTGAAGATCTCCGAGAACCTCCCAGACAGTCTGTAGGTTAGAAATGCAGCCCCATTAAGGTGGCCACACACGATACAATAAAAAAAAAATCAGATTTTGCTGCAATTCGATAAGAGTGATTGGTACAGGAAAACCTAAAGTCAGAGCTTCCTCTCTGCTGTAAAAGATAAGCAACAGCATAACAAATTTTAAAGAAAAATATTTCTTTGTTACAGCTCAGACAAATCCAGCAATAAATCTGCAGTTAGTCTACTTCCTGCTGTCATGGAAGCAGATGTAGGGTAGAAACACACTAGGCAGTGTCTACTTCCTGCTTTCATGGCAGCAGACATAGAATTAACATCCTGGCCCATATGCAATTCACTTTTCTCCTAAGTTTTCTCCTAGGAAGTGAGATTTTTAAATTTGTTAATAAAATGCATTTTAAGCCACCATTTGATAGTCCTTTTTAATTTACTTTTTGGTACTTTTTTAGTTAAAAAGTGCTGGAAAGTAATTCTAATTTGAAGATGGAAAATTGTCTCCTAGGAGATAACTCAGGTGAAAAAGTGAATTGCATATCGGCCCCTGTGTTTATAAATTAGCTGCTCTGCCATAGTAGGCAGATGAAACAGCTGAGAGGTCGAATTACACTAGTGCTTAGTCACAGATGAGAGAGAATTAGACAGGCTAAACATTTCTCTGTGTTCTCCTTCTGTCCTGTGCAAGAATTCAGGTCCACTGAAGGCGACTTCCAGCAGCGACCGAGAATTTCCAGCATGCCTGATCAATTGTTTTGATCGATTGCGTGGCCATATTGCGGCATCTGCACCTGCCAGATTCGGCTGTATATCATTGCCGATAATTGAGTAATGTATGAGCACTCTCTGTCTCACCTGTCTGGGATCTGTGCTCTGCTCATCAGGTCTGATTACAGATACAGCCAGGATTGGAATGGATTGCTGTGTGCATTGATCGGGGCGACAGGCTGAAAATAGATCACAGATAGGTGGAAAACTGCTACTGCAGCCTAATGAAATCCTATGGGGAAGTTCATACATCCCACGTTGCGGTACGCTATGCCGAAAGTGCCCAATTATATACCGTGGCGTTGCGATGTCACGGCGCATATGCGCAGAAGCGTATTTTTACAATACGCTTCCACACACTTCCCCATACCTGAAGCAGGAAGTGACCAAAACCATGCCTCACTTCCTGCTTGGCCCAATTTAATACCGTGCGGATCCTGCGTTGGCCCGGAAGTCATGTTAGTCTATGGTGACACGGTTTTTTTTAAAAAGTTGTCGTTGCATTGCTGCGGCGTGCATGCACGGAAGCGTATTCTTACAATACGCTTACGTGCACTTCCGCATACCTGAACCAGGAAGTGACCACAAGCGTCACTTCCTGCTTGGCCGAATGCCAGACAGGGAACACTGCGTACTAACTCTGTTTTGTGAAGGCATGTTTTTCGCAGTGCAATGCACGCAACGCATCGCTAACGCCAATATACAGTCTTAAACCAGCCTTACAGAAGTGATTAAGGTCGGTCTGACACACACACACCGAGATTTTCACGCAAATCGCATACACAGCTGCTGAGCGAATCAAGTCCTCAGTCAGACATTCCAGTTTAACACTCATGTTTCATATGTGTGAATTCCTAATGCCTTACTGAATGCAAATATGCAGTCCATTTCTTGGTAGGACTTATATGCTTGGAGAAATAGTTCTCTGCCTGATTTTGTCCCTTCTGAAAGGGCGCTGGAGTTCCCCCTTTGGCAAGGAGGGCATCAGCTCTTATGTCAGCCCCTCCTATCAGGATGAGATCTTTAAGAGTTTGGTACAAACAGATCTATGGGTCTTTGTCTATCATCTCTGTCAAATCTCATCTGTCGACAGGCCAGCCAGACACTGGCCAAAGCGCAATACTTTGGAGTACTCGGCACCAAGATTTTGCCGCTTATTGAACGCAGCCAAACACCGCATTTTGAACTTTTCAGATAATTCTTCATCATTCTCTCTTTTCTGTATTTCTATCCAACCAATGTGTTTAACTGCCAGATATATGTATTTGGTAGTTTGAATGTAAATCTTTTATGTATAGTTTATATAATAAAACTAATGATTTAATCGGTCCAGTTTTGCCCTTGTTATTACCGGATTATTCTGATATATGCTAGAACTCTATATATGGCCTCAATTCATCATTGTCTTTGAGATAACTTTTTCCAGTTTGTTAAATTACCGAATTCGGTAACCATTCGGTAACGTGTCGATATTTCCATTTTACAGCCTTACACAAGGCCATAAGATTCCCATGGAATTGTGGGTAAGAGGCAGTCCTTTGAGCACTACGTAGCAACATTCTGAATAGGGCTTTACACCTGGACCAGGATTCTGGAAGTGGTTGGGACAATCCCACAATTTGATAGGAGCCTTTTCTAAAAATTATAGTGCAGCTAGCAAAATTAGTTAACCCTGGCACTGCCTGTGTTCTCTTACAAGATGATTCAAGAGAAATGCAGATGTCGTGTTATAGCAAATAAATCTATTCTCTTACAAATTTATATGGTTGCAGACCTTATTCTTGCCCTTCTGCGCCTTTGAATCACTCTCAGCTGATACATAACCACTTCACATGGCTCCATCTTCTCTGTCAGCAATGATCTGACAGGAATAACGACAGAGCAGTGAAGGAGATAACTAATCCTAAATGTAACGCTAAACCACGCCCACTTTCTTTTTCATGAATCGCACTTTCTTCCGTTTTAGCGAATCGTTACCGAATGATTACCAAATGCTCGCTAACAGCTGTAGATAACTTTGATGAATCCTGAAATGAAGTTAACAAATTCGGTATTTTACCGAACTGTTGTTAACAAATTTGCTAAGTGTTGATGAATCGAGTCCTCAGAAGAGACACACTACCGCATTGTTTTATTTTTATAAATTGTTGATTTGCTAGGTAAAAGGTTGCAAATAACCGTTTTTCCTTCCTTTCAGGAATAGCTAGTTCTGAGGTCTCTCTCCCTCGTTTCAATCTGGAGAGTGGTGGCAACAAATACTAGATTTTCAGCATGAAATTGATAACTTTTTTATACCGATTGTACATACAGTTGAGATTGTATCATGTATGGGTACACCATCCAATCTTAATCGTTTACTGTGCTCAGTGTTTCAGTCTTCAGAAGCCTCTAGTGGATGAGATCTGAATGGCAACTGTGGCATAATACGATAGGATTGGTGTTTGTCACAGACTTGTCCAGAAACCCTGACACCTTCCAATGAGCCCGAGAATCTCCTCGCCGTCCAGCAGGACGGTTGGTATAGAGCAGTGCTGTCCAACTTCATGGGCATGGAGGGCCATTTTTTTTTCAGACCCCATGGTGGAGGGCCGAAGGTTCTTGCTAGAGCCGCTGCCCCCCCCCCCCCCCCCCCTGAAAAAAATGCAATTAAAGGATAATTAGATTGGCAGCACTTTTCACAAAATGCAATTTAAAATAAAACACGAGGGTTCCATTGAGCGGCGCGCGTAGCGCGCCGCGCCGAAAAATGGGTGTGGCCATGGACCAGAATGCGGGTGTGGCCACGGGTGGAGACAAATTTACATGAACTTAGCAATGTGGGACATTAGATTAGGATAGTGGTGGTGAACCTTTTGGAGGCCGAGTGTCCAAACTGCAACCCAAAAGTCACTTATCGCAAAGTGGCAACAGCAATTTAAACTACATACAAACGTTTTAACTCATACATGAACATTATGGAAAATCCAAGTTGAAAATAAACTGTGAAGATAAACAATTTCATCCATCCTACTCCTGAAAAATGTGGTTTTTTTTTAGAACCTCCCAGTTTTATTTTCCGTTTTAAAAAGCTAAAAAAGTAGGTTTAATGCTATTGTCTCATGATGACGATTCAGCTTTTCCATAGTCTCACAGTTCGCAATCATGTGACCCCCAACAAGACAAATTCAGCAATCATGAGGCCCCCAACAAATCATGAGGCCCCCAACAAGACAAATTCAGCAATCATGATGCCCCCAACAAGACAAATTTAGCAATCATGAGGCCCCCAAAAAATCATGAGGCCCCCAACAAGACACATTCAGCAATCTTGAGGCCCCCAACAAGACAAATTTAGCAATCGTGATGCCCCCAACAAATCATGAGGCCCCCAACAAGACAAATTCAGCAGTCATGAGGCACATAAATAGACAGCATTTCACATAAATAAGCAGAATGCCCCTTTAGTGACAGGTGCCCCCCACTTAGATAGTGACAGATGCCCCCCACTTAGATAGTGACAGGTGCCCCCCAGCTAGATAGTGACAGGTGTCCCCCCCCAGTTAGATAGTGACAGGTGCCCCCCCAGTTAGATAGTGACAGGTGCCCCCCCAGTTAGATAGTGACAGGAGCCCCCCCAGTTAGATAGTGACAGGTGCCCCCCCAGTTAGATAGTGACAGGAGCCCCCCCAGTTAGATAGTGACAGGAGCCCCCCCAGTTAGATAGTGACAGGTGACCCCCCAGTTAGATAGTGACAGGAGCCCCCCCAGTTAGATAGTGACAGGTGACCCCCCAGTTAGTGACAGGTGCCCCCCCAGTTAGATAGTGACAGGTGCCCCCCCAGTTAGATAGTGACAGGTGCCCCCCCAGTTAGATAGTGACAGGTGCCCCCCCAGTTAGATAGTGACAGGAGCCCCCCCAGTTAGATAGTGACAGGAGCCCCCCCAGCTAGTGACAGGTGCCCCCACCAGTAGCGAGCCCGTTACCTCTGGGGCTGGCCTCTCCTGTGTCCCCGCTGGTGTCCCCGCTGGCCTCTCCGGTGTCCCCGCTGACGATGCCGCTGCTGCCTCACAGATCAGACCTCACAGATCGCGGCGACTGAAGCAAGCAGAGCGCGCGCATGACACCCGCGCGGCAGAACGTCACATGCGGAAGTGACTAATGATTCACTTCCGCATGTGACGTACTCCGTGCGGGTACCATGCGCCCTCTGTTTACATCAGTCGCCGCGATCTGTGAGGTCTGATCTGTGAGGCAGCGGCAGCGGGGGGACATAGGAGAGGCAGCGGCAGCAGGGGGACATAGGAGAGGCCAGCGGGGACACCGGAGAGGCCAGCGGGGACACAATAAGAGGGAGCAGGCATGGCGCCCATAGCGCAAGCCATGCCTGCATCCCAGGGAGACGAGCGGGCCGCAGCAGGTGGCCTGGCGGGCCGGATGCGGCCCGCGGGCCGCCAGTTGGACAGCACTGGTATAGAGGATGGCGCCTTTAAATCAGATCCACCTTTTCTGTATTCGCAGCGCCTGTCGGACACAATGGAGGTTAAAACTCCTAATAGCGCCATCAGAAAGGTAATTAAAAAGAGCATTACAGTAATCTCTCCTGCGACAAAATCAATACGTTTCCAAACACAGATGGAATGGCGCGATGTTATCCAAATATTGATCGCCGCGGCCGGGATAAGTGATTTAAATTGATGTTCTGGGCCCACCGACGAGGCAGGTCGCAGGCAATTATACTGGAATTATTTACTGTAGAGTCCGCAGGCTCAGAATTAGCTCTGATAACGCAGAAGTGACGCAGGCGCTCGATAATGGCAGTCCTTAAAGGGAATCCTTATATTTGATGGGGGGCAGTATCAACCAGGCCCTCTGACTCTCTCCAGGCCCCAGGCACCTGCCTAAGTTTCCTTGAGGATAATCCAGCTTTGGAACCCACCAACCTACTACTACTGCCAACTTAAAGGACACCTGAAGTAAGAAAGATATGGTGGCTGCCATATTTATTTCCTGTTTAACAATACCAGTTGCCTGGCAGCCCTGCTGATCTCTCTGGCTGCAGTAGTGTCTGAATCACACACCTGAGACAAGCATGCAGCTAATCCAGTCACACTTCAGTCACCTGATCTGCTGCATGCTTATTCAGGGGCTATGGCTAAAAGTATTGGAGGCAGAGGATCAGCAGGACAGCCAGGCAATCTGCATTGTTTAAAAAGAAATTACCAGCCTCAATATTACGTCCTTTAACACTGGCATGCAGAAAGTATTCAGGAAGCAGGCCTACAGCGGTAGACAACCTCCTATTCGGTGACACGCACCAGGTGATATGTGAACATAGTGACAGGTCCTCTTTGAGCAAAGGAAAAGATGGCTGAGAGGCGCGGGCGGCGGGAGTCTGTCACGGAGAATCCAGATGCTGTCAGAAAACAAACATATGTGGGCCAAGAATAGCAGAGGAGCGGTGGCGGCGGATCAGCTGACAGGGGAAGAATACGGCAAATCAGAGGCTGTGGAAGGGGAGGCGGAGGGAGGCCCCGCAGAAGCGCTGTGTAATCAGGGGCGCCGCACCACGCGACAATGGAAAATCACGGCCGACGCTGCCTCCCGGAGACATCCGAGACAGAAACCGCCGAAGAGGATCTGATTAACCCTTGCAACACTGCAAACACAGCGGCATGCTGTGACCAGAACCCGCCCACCACTAAACTGTCACCTGAATGAATCAGAGCTGGGAATGCTGCTAATCGGGCAGTACACGCCCTGCAACAATGTAGCGATAATCTGCATACAGTGTAGCCATGTAAATGTAGGCTGTTTTGATAAGTATGCCAGGATGTTGGGACGCTTGAATCAATTCTATACTTGCTACAAAAGACAGCTACACATTGAGGCCTGGAACCCACTAGAGCACTTTTTTGAGCGCTCTGTCAATGTAAATAAATCAAACAAATTCCACACTATCGATTGCGATTAGGCCTTGCTCATATCTAAAATCGAAATCGCTGATGCTATTTATAATTTTGCTATTTTTTTGCGCAATTGTCTTTTACCGCCTCCCGGCGCTTACCTTCGCGGTGCAATTTTTTATAAAGCGCTTTTTTAAAGAGACTGTGTAACAAAAATTGCATCCTGTTTTTTATCATCCTACACGTTCCAAAAGCTATTCTAATGTGTTCTGGCTTACTGCAGCACTTTCTACTATCACAGTCTCTGTAATAAATCAATGTATCTTTCCCCTGTCAGACTTGTCCTCCAGTGTCTGGAAGGCTGCCAAGTTCTTCAGTGTTGTGGTTCTGCTATGAACTCCCCCTTCCAGGCCCCTCTATGCACACTGCCTGTGTATTATTTAGATTAAGGCAGCTTATCTCTTCTCTCTTATCTTTTACAAGCTGGATAAATCATCCTCTGAGCTGGCTGGGCTTTCACATACTGAAGAATTACAGACAAGGGCAGAGCTGTTTGCAGGAAGAAAGGAGCAGCCTGAAACAAAGGAAGGCTGTATGCAGCCTGCTTGTGTATGGATGTATTTTCTATGTGTGGACATACTGTACATCAACCTACTTCCTGTTTTGGTGGCCATTTTGTTTGTTTATAAACAAACTTTTTAAAACTGTTTTTAACCACTTTTAATGCGGCGAGGAGCGGCAAAATTGTGACTGAGGGTAATAGGAGATGTCCCCTAACGCACTGGTATGTTTACTTTTGTGCGAATTTAACAATACAGATTCTCTTTAAGCGCTTTTGCAGAGCGTTTTTTTTTTTTCATTTCCTGACGGCACTCTTTCACCCGGAAAAGAATAAATACAATGTATTTATTCATGAATGCGCTGGGGAAATCACTATACCAAGCACTTTTTCAAACATTTTGCAATTTCCCTGTACCTGCCATTATAGGCAAAATGCTCCCAAAATGGTACAGGCAGCGCTTTGCTGAGCGGATTGGAATCAAACGGCTCAGATGTCCACACTCTCATAGGGAATCATTGCACAAGGGCTTTTAGGACTCTTTCACAGTGGGACGTTGCGTTTGATGCGACGTTAAAGTCGCACGACGTGCCCCTAACGCAACGCATGTAGGTTATGAAATTAGACGTTATTTTGCACTGCGTTTTGAGTCTCTCGGTACGCCGTTTTTGTCGCATACTGATGAAACGAAAACGGCGCATGCGTCACATTTAAAAAAAAAAAAAAACCTTACTGAGCATGTGCAACACACAACGCAGCAAATGTATTGCTAAACGCGCAGTATGCAGCATTTGCTAAATATTGCTACACGTTACACACAACGCAACGTGCGCACTGTGACTCTCGCACAGACTGTATTGCTGTGCGTTAGTCTGCATTATAAAATTTTCTAACGTGCGACTTTAACGTCCCACTGTGAAAGAGGCCTTAGGGCGGTTTTCAAAATCGCTGGTGCTTAAAAAATCCAGAAAGCGCCCTAAGGCTCCCTGCACACTGCAAATCAGTTTTCCGATTCCGATTCCGTTTCCGATTCCGTTTCCGATTTTCCCTGAATACATTCAACAGAAAAACGGATTAAAAAAACGCAGCATGCAGTTAAGATTAAAAATCTGAATCGGAATCGGATGTAAAAACAGATTAAAAAGCGGAATCGGAATCTGAAATGCATGCAGTGTGCAAGAGGCCTTAGGCCTGGTGCACACCAGAGGAGTTTTTCTGAGCATTTTAAATTTTTAAATCTGCTGCTAATGTTATCCTATGTGTCTGTGCACACTGGAGCAATGAGGTTTTGTAAAAAACCCCCATAGCATTACATTGGGAAGAGCTTTTGAAACCTCTAGCGTTTGGGGAGCTTGTCTGGTGTGTCTCAGCCCTTAGGGCCCGTTCAGATCACAAATGCGGATGGCCATGCGTGCGGAACGCGTGTGGACCACAACGCGTACGAACGCACGCCATCCGCGTTTGTGTGCGTTGCGTGGCTGATCCCATCACTGAAAAGTGAATGGGACAGCCGCGCGTTTTTGCTAAATCTGCGTGCAGCATGCGTTCCCGGACCGCACAGGTCCGGAACGCATGCAGTGTGAACATCAGACATTGCACTCTATGCACTGTCTGATGTCTTGCGTGTTGGCCTTCTGCGTTTCCAAAACGCGGCTGGAAACGTGTGCAGTCTGAACGGGCCCTTAGTGTGAACAAGCTCTTAGCAAAATCACATTCACGAGACATGCAGAATTTTGGGAGCATTTGTGCTTCAATGTAAAGTATATAAGCGCCGGCAAATTGCTCATGAATCACTACACCCGGCGATTTGTGTGTGATTTTAAATGACTGCAAACTAACAAATTATAATAATTTGAAAAGACCAATCAAAATTAAAATTGCTAATTGCAAATCGTTATCAGAATCGCTGGCAAAAAGCTTACACTTTTTAAAATCGATCCCAAAAGCGCATGAAAAACGCTCATGAAATCGCTTACAAAACGCTAATTAAAAACGATAAAACTTGCGACTTGTAGTGGGTTCCAGGCCTGATTCGTATTAATGCTAAACTAATGATAAACAATGAAAAATGTTCAGATATTGTGTATTTTTCTAATTTCCGCTGCAGAAGTGCGCTAGGACTGGCATCTATCTGTTGGGATACGGCTGCTAAATATTGGAATCGTTGAAAATTGCGCTGAAGTTGCCCATTAAGGCTGCTTACACACAGGGACGTTACAGGCGCACGTTATTGCAGCCTGTAACGCTCCCCCAACGCACAGCAATGTAACTGCAATGGG
The DNA here is from genome assembly GCF_040937935.1 of Hyperolius riggenbachi. Lineage (NCBI taxonomy): Eukaryota > Metazoa > Chordata > Amphibia > Anura > Hyperoliidae > Hyperolius > Hyperolius riggenbachi. The sequence continues at coordinate 285,863,772 of NC_090653.1, forward strand.
CTGTTCACACTGCCCACGTTGCGTTACATGTAACGCTGCACATTCTCCCGAAAGTGCAGCATGCTACGGCGTTACAGCGGCTTAAGCCACGTTAGACTTTGCACATGCGCAGTCATGTTGGGGAGGAGGGGAGAGCCGCCGGGCACATGGCTAATTAATATTCACTGCACGTTGTGACGTGCAGTGTTTACTTCCTGGTGCGGCCGCTCTGTGCGGTGATTGGCCGGCAGGACCACGTGATGCTGCATGCGTCCAAGAGTACGCATCATGGCATCACGGACGCCAGAGTGATCTGCACAACGCGGCTCACTCCGACGTCCACACCAGAGAGCACCAGGCCTTGCGTTAGGTGCTACAATAAGGTCGCATAACGTGCACCTAACGCAACGTCTTGGTGTGCAAGTAGCCTAACAGTACAATTTTTAGTGAACAATCAAATGACCCTAATGATTGACAGTCCAAACCGATTGTTGCAATCTATTAAAGAAAAGATTGTATGGGCCCACCAATTCAATCAGACTCAAAAAATCCAAAAGAAATATGGATGGACAGAGCGATCGATAGAGCGATCGTGCATCATCAATCGGCACCATCAACAGTTCCAAATCCGGTCAATCGTTTGGGATAGTTATTTCAGTGGTGGGGATAGATTAAATATGATCTTTCAATAAAAATTGTACCGTTAATGGCCACCTGTAAGTTAGTAAGATGTCGTAGACAGCCAGTCGTAGGAGCAAGGACAGGGAATTATTATACAAATGAGAGAGGCGGAACCAGAAGTCTCACTCTACTGGAGAATACAACAGCAATCAGCCAAGAAAAACCCAAGCCAGCTGACTGACCGGCCTCCATACGCTGCAGATGGACTTTCATTCCAGCCATTTTATGGTAAAAAAAAAAAACGTTGCAAATTCTGATAAGCGAATACAGTATTTTTGTTTTTCTAAACTTTTTGCAGAAGTTTTACAGTTTGGTAAAGATGAGAGTATTCAGAAAAGTAAATGGCTGCGACAAACAGGCCTAACTGTATGTACACAAGAGAAGAAGTTTTTCAGAAAGTTCTCATTTTTGCAAAAATATGTACCTACCAAAAAGTCTTAAAGTGTAACTGTCGGGCATACAATCAAAAATCAATTCTTTATTTTTATCTGGTGAACAAGTAATAAGGATGCTAACCCGGCAATCCAAAAGTTAAAATTACTTATTACTTTTCTTGTTGATAGATGATCATTCCCCAGTTTACCTGACTCTTATTTGGTACACATAAAATTTGGTACACAAAAAGGAAGTTGCAGGGCATGCTGGGTTGTCCTTTTTTGCTTCTCTACTTCCCCTCAGACTTAACTAATGCAGCCTGATTGGCTGAAGCCTCTTTCCCTCATGTTTTCCCCTCCCACACCTCTCGTCCTCTCTGATTGGCCAATATTTCTCATGCTAAGACATTGCACTTTCTATAGTGAAAGGCTGGGCAAATCAGGCAGAGGAGAGTAAGGGAGGAAATTACATCAGGATTGGCTTCAAAATAGCCGCAGTTAAAATCAGGGCTGTGGAGTCGGTCCAAAAATACACCGACTCCGACTCCTCAGTTTAGGATTCCACCGACTCCGACTCCTCTAATTTGCATACTACATTTTTTTTTGATTAAAAGTATGTAACATGAAATTTGTCTCTTAACTGTCAACGCTTAGGAATTTTACAAGACAACTGAAGTGAGAAGGATATGTAGACTACTATATTTATTCCCTTTAGACTAAAACTAGTCCTTGGTAAGAGTACTTGTAAAAGGTACAGGCCGGCACAAAGAACATCTATCAGGCCCTAGGCAATGTAACTGTGGGTACATGTAAGAATGATGTGCAGGTACTCTGCAGGGGAATTAGGAGATTGTAAACAGACAACACCTCTGTGTTCAATGTGCACAGCATTCTCAGTGGATTCCCTGCAGCTCTGTGGGGAGTGCATATGTAGAGTATAGTACTACTGTGTAACAAAGTAAACCTGAGAAAGATGAAATTAAAGTTTTATACATACCTGGGGCTTCCTCCAGCCGCCTTCAGGATAATCAGTCCCTCGTTGTCCTCCTCCGCCACCTGGATCTTCTGCTATGAGTCCAGGTACTTGAGCCAGTCAGGCGTAGTGCGCATGCACACACTCCGCCGCCAGGAGCATACTACACCTGTGCAGCACTATTGCGCAGGTGCAGAATGTTCCTGGCTGTGGGAGCGGCATGTGGCCGGACAGCGCTGACTGGCTGAATTACCAGGACTCATATCAGAAGATCCGGGTGGTGGAGGACAGCGAGGGACTGATTAGCCTGAAGGGGGCTGGAGGAAGCCCCAGGTATGTATAAAACTTTACTTTTCATCCGTCTCAGGTACCCTTTAATTTGTAGTCACCAAACCAAATTTTAACAACATATCAAATTATTTGATTTCATCAGCAAAGGGAGTGCATACATTTGCATAAATCAGCATCAGTGCAGAATTATTTCCATCTCATTGGCCATCTCTATTAGTGACACGGCTACACATCAGGCTTTATTCTTACAGCATAGATGTTATTTAGTATATATAAGAGATTCCTGTGTACACATCATATATACAGTCACAATCAGATATGTATATCTGACCTTAAAAATACGGGGACTGCTTTATTGAAGCAGCACAAGTAACTAATTTTGATTGGTTTATTTCATTTTTGTGGACTAAGCACAGCTATTACTGTATATATACTGTATATATACATTATTTTTAATGACTTATCTAAGAAATAGAACATTTTATCATATTTTCTATTTTAATTACAGTTACAAATTCATTAGGAGTCGGAGTCGGTGCATTTTTTCCCGACTCCGACTCCAGGCACCCAAAATTGCCCGACTCCACGACTCCGACTCCACGACTCCGACTCCACAGCCCTGGTTAAAATGAGCAATGCTATGCTTTTACTGTAGAAAAATCACTAAAACCAAAACGCGGACAGTGCAATACATATGTTATGCAAGTAGAGCAAGTATTTATCTACTTATATACAGTATGTGTATAAGGAATGTACTTGTTAATAATAAAGTGCCGCAGAGACCTGGGCAGAATCTGGAACTTCCGGGTCTCCGCGCTTGTTCCTGGCTGCCGGCATTGCCGGTGACTCATAGTCTGCATACGCTGATAGGCGGAGGGCACGTTCACAGTATGCCCTCCGCAAGAGTAACCAATAGTCAGCTGACCCACTCAGCTGATTGGAGCGGGGTCAGCTGATCTCTTCCTGACACGCCCTTGCTGTATGATTGGTTGTGCGGAAGGTGGCCGGCCACTGATTGGAGAATGATTGATATTTAAATGTGCAGAGTGCTCCCAGTCATCGCCCGTGATAAGCATAGCTTGGCTAGTTGCTGGGTGCGCACTCTGATCGTTGTTTGATATTCTGGACTTTGACCTCGGATTGTATTTTGACTACTCTGCTGTGATTAACCCTAGCTTGCTTCCTGGATATCCTTTGTCTGCTGCCTGAATTGACCCTTACTGGATTCTCTTCTGTCTGCTGCCTGGATTGACCCTTGCCTGGTTACTGGATACTCTCCTGTCTGCTGCCTGGATTGACCCTTGCCTGGTTACTGGATACTCCCTTGTCTGTTGCCTGGATTGACCCTTGCCTGTTTACTGGATACTCTCCTGCCTGCTGCCTGCATTGACCCTTGCCTGTTTACTGGATAATCTCCTGCCTGCTGCCTGGACTGACCACTGCCTGTTATTGGATACCTCTTACATGTTATCTGGATTGTCTGTTACCTGGGAACTCGCCTGTCATCCTAGTTACCACTGACTATCGACGCTGAGTGCTTCAGTTCCTCCAGTAGTAATGACCTATGTGATACCCTTGAACTGTTTCAACTGTGTATGTGATACTGCGGAACTGTGTTACTAGCCTCAGTAGTGACCTCTGGAGGCACTCTGGCTTTCTGGCCTCAGCTGCTATACCTTGCACCTCCAAGGCCTGGGTATAACCGAAGTCAGGCAGGTGTTTTTTCCTCACCTCCCGTTCAAGCGGGGACATGCCACATAGGGTGCAGAAGGTGGTGTTAGATTGGGGTATAGTGGCTGAAAGAAAGCAGGAGATCTGTCAGAGATTACAATGTGATTTTTTTCGGAGATAGTATGGCTGACAGCTCCTTTTAACGCTTTTGCAAAAATGTCAAGTTGAGTGTGAAAACGACTTTTAGCAAAAAACTAAAAGGTGTCAGTTAATGGTACTCTCATATACCATCAATCTTCCGATCCAATAATAGCGATGGGATTGGTTGAAATTAGAGAGTGTTGATGTTGCCGATGGGAAATCAAACAATCGTTTTATCGATCTGTTTCCCCTGCCAGTGGTCCATCCGCTTTGCTGATTGATTTAATCTGAAATCAGATTGGGTATAAAATAACATTCCCTTTATGGGTGCAATCAATTATTTTCATTCTCATCCTTTCCACTGCTATTATCCGCCCGTAAAGTTTATTAAAATGAAAAATTGGGCATCTATAAAATCCTTCCCGAGAGTTCTCTGTGCCTCACCAACACATAAATCCTCATACAAACGCTGAGATCTTCTGACATCCTTAACGTCTTGCTTATCAATTGGTTGGGCATCAGAGGAAGGAGTGCTGTACAGACTTGCTGCTTGGATATAGTTGAGCAACTTGTGCTGCTTTATTTGGACAGAGGCGCCAGGCAGGTTAAAATGATCTAAAAACAACTAAAAAGGAGGAGTACAGGTGGACTTACCTCCTGAAATGATGGACAATCGAGATTGTTCAAATCGCAAATAACAATTTATTTTGGCACTCCGCAACGCGTTTCGCAGGTATAACCCGCTTCATCAGGCAAGGAGTGCAAGCTCAAAAAGGTCCAATAGTGGCAATGCGCCTCTGTAAGTCCACCTGTACTCCTCCTTTTTAGTTGTTTTTAGATCATTTTAACCTGCCTGGCGCCTCTGTCCAAATTTGCACAGTATATAGTCCACCCTGGGTGGAGGGGACTGTCCCCTTCTTTCTATCTACAGAGAGCGACTTCTTAAACCTGAGTGGGGTCAGGTTCTAATGCTCCCCACCTGCATTTCAAGTGGTTGCCTATATGGTAACCCGTGTTTGTGAGTATATCCACATCTGTTAATTATTTCGCCAACAATTGTTAGACTTACTGCACTATATTGGGCTCTCGGTTTTTCTTTTTGTTTCTTGTGCTGCTTTATGGGGGGGGGGGGGGGGGGGGCACAAGCACTGTCCTGAAAACAATGCATTTGTGTGTCTTAAAGAAACTACTCACATAAGATTCTCACCCGAGTTAGCCAAGAACGATCTCAGAGGAGATTTCTCTAGCTTGTATATGAGCCTCAGAACAAATCTGACATAAGGAGACAGATTTAAATGCCTTTTATCCAGGGCTGTGGAGTCGGAGGTTTCATAAACGGAGGATTTGGAGTCGGATGATTTTTGTACCGACTCCACAGCCCTGCTTTTATCACTGAAGCCTAATTCCCATTAAAATGTAGTTAAAGACAAGTTAAAGGGCGTACAGACCTTCAATAAGTGTCGCCCGTAAGGATTTACCTAGATCCTTCTGGAGACACTGTGACTGTTTTTCTTTTTATAACGTCCTGTTTAAAGTTATATAGACACAAACAATGCCTGGGGCTTTATCAGTGGCAGGTGAGGAGGAGAAGAGATAATGGTTTGGACAACAGACCAGGCCTTGTTAACAGCAGCCAATCTTCAGGGCTGGAACCCACAGGAGCGCTTTTGGCAGCGTTTTGGCAGCGCTGCGATACGCTAGCACTTTGCCAAAACGCTGGGCTATTGTTAATGGATGGGGCAACTTCAACAGGAGCGTTTGCGTTTCCCAGAAACACAAACGCAGGACGTGCAGCATTTCGGGAGCGTTAGCGCTTCAATGTAAAGTACTGAAACGCTCAGCAAAACCTAAACTGAGCGTTTTTGCTAGCGTTTTGCGGTTCAGCACACTGTAACAAAATGAAAAATAATTCACAGGACCAATCAGGATAAAAACGCAAAACGCTACGCAACCGCTGAGCAAAAAAATACAATGTTGCAAAACGCGAGCGAAAACACGCATGAATCCGCTTGCAAACCGCTCAGACAAAACGCTAGCGGTTGCGTTTCGCGTTTGCTGATTTCAGTGGGTTCCAGGCCTCACTCCTGATTCACAAGCGTTTCAGTTTGGGCCTGTTCACACTAATGCTGGGTTTACACCATACAATTTTCTGTTATGCTGGGCCTACACGATAAGTTTATGCGCCGGTATCGAGCCAGCGGCTCAATGCCGGCGCGTCCCCGCTCGTCTGCGCGTGCGTGCGGATCGATCCCCGCTCATCCCCGCCGGTGCTACTTATCAGCCGATAAGGGGATCAAGTGGGGAATCAGTTGGATATTATCAATTGAGCCATCAGCGGCTCGATTGATAAGGAAAAAACTGTCCGTGTATGCCCAGCATTAGATTTACCTGCCAGATAGATAAAGTTCAACATGTTGGAAATGTATCTATCTTACGATCTATCTGCCGAGCAATTAGGCCTTGTTCTACTCAGCAGGAGATAACCAGAAGACAATGCACCAGAGAGAATGACCAGTCTCTACAGAAAATAATCTAATTATGCATTCTAAAAGAAAATCTTACAGAAAAATCTAACAGAAAATCTAACAGAAAAATCTAACAGAAAATCTAACAGAAGAATCTAACAGAAAATCTAACAGAAGAATCTAACAGAAAATTGTATGGTGTAAACCCAGCATAATGCTGGGAATACACGGCTCGTTTTGACCCGTGTATCGAGCCGCTCGATAGATTCCCGCTCGTCCCCGCGGGCGGCTTATCATCTTCTCGTTTTTTCCTATTGTCCTGCCCGCGGTATCGAGCGGGGAATCGATCCGGCGGGGTATCGGACAGGTCGGAAATTATCAATCGAGCCATCAGCGGCTCGATTGCACGGTTGAAAACGAACCGTGTATTCCCAGCATAAGGGCTTTTCCGCCTTTTTTCAAGCGCAGGCGATTTTTCAAATCACTCACAAAACGCTTGTGCATTGATTCCCTATGAGAGAGTTCACAGCTGAGCGGGTTGTTTCCGATCCGCTCAGCAAAGCGCTGTCTGGACCATTTTAGAGGCATTTTTGCTCTAATGGAAGGTATAGGAGAAACGCAAAACGCTTACAAAATCGCTTACATTGTATTTATTATTTTCCGGGTCAAAGAGTTCACTTCCTGACTGACGTCAGGGAGTGATTTACAAAACCGCTCTGGAAAAGCGCTTAAAAAAGCGCTTTTACCAGAAACGCAGCGCACAGTGGAGTGCCGGGAGGGAGGAAAAAAAAGCGCTCAAAAATGCAAAACGCTTGCATTTGCGTTTTCAAGCATGGTCTCGAAAGTGATCGGAAGCGAGTTGACATTTTTGCTTTCTCTGCCATCGAGCGATCTACCATGTTGCTAAAATCGATCAGTCCTGCAGATATTGCACTGTGTATGCATGGAGCCGAGCGACCGAAGGAACAAGAATCTTTAGGGAGCTCATTCAGAACAAAGGATTGATCGGACGAGTGATTGTACATTTCGCTCTCTCCAAATGATCCACTACTGATCTGAAAATTGATTAGAATTATCGACTGCCCAAAAGCTTGTACATCAACAATTCAAAATGAAAAAAAAAATTCTAATAATAATTGGCTGCGCACTGTCTTTAAGGTCACACATGTGATAATTGTAGGCCGAAATGGCCAATTGAGCCAACAATCGTGCTGTGTGTACAGCGGCCACCGATTGATACTGCTTTGGAGTTGGGGGCCATTAAAGGATACCGAAGTCCCCAAAAAAATTGTGCGCCTACGGCCAGGAGCGATCTCCGCATGCGCACCACATAGTTGTGAACAAGGAGGTGTGTCGCCGGGCAGCACCTGCGCATTCTTCGCCAACCCTCCCGACATGGAAGTAGCTTCAGAGGGTCGTTACAGAGTAACAGAGGGGGCCAGAGGAGAACGGGGGGATGGGTAAGCATGAGGAGAGACCACTACACGTCTGCTCCCCCCCGTTCCTAAATTTTCTTTTGGACTAAGGTATCCTGTAAGGATCCATAAACAGGTGAGCAGGACTAATCGCAATGTTAGTTTTGCTACCCTCACCCGCAGGTATCTGCTCCCTCGTGTGCAGATCTTCTTTCCCTCCGCCCCCCTTCATATCAACAGAATGCACCGTTAGCCTTCAGGCTAGCCATGTGTCTGTACAGCATTGGTCCCAAAAGTGTTGCTGAGTGATTGTTTTCCAATCCCCAATACTCGACAGAGAAGAGAAGAGAAACCGTGACCAAGAATTGAACTTCATCCCCATCAGTAGCTGATACCCCCTTTCCCAGGAGAAATCTATTCCTTTTCTTAAACGGATCATCAGGTGGCGCTGTATGGCTGATATTGTGGTGAAACCCCTCCCACAAATGTCAGCGCCTCACAGCACTGAGGTACTGACATAACACTGTGGGAGCCGTGTTGCATTGTGGGAAATAACAGATTTTTACAACTGCCAAAAAAGCAAGCAGCATCTCCTTCCAGTGACATCACCTGCCAGCAGTAAAAATGTCACCATGTGATAAATGTCAGAATGTAAATCAGGGAGAGGAAAGATTTTACAATGAGCAAACACTGACTAAATAATGTATACATAATTATTGTACAAATTAAGCACTTTTTTATAACATTATTTTCACTGGAGTTGCTCTTTAACCCCCTTGACGGTACGCACTTTCTGAGGTTGCGTCCACTGGGAGGTTTTTTGCCCACAAAAGTTTTTAGAAATGCTTTAACTAGCATTTCGCTAGCTAAGCGTATGTGAAAAGCTGCTCCAGTCCCCCCCATGCCCGCCGATCGCCGCCGGCTATGCATACCTCGCCACGATCCAACGAGAAGCCCAGTTTACCAATCGGCTACCAGCATTGCTATGGCGACGATCGGAGATGATGTAATCGACGTCATCCGCAATCTCGATCGCAGTCATCGCGAAGCCTGGAGCTGATTGGGTGACTGTGCCGGCGTGGGAACGCTGGGGGGTACGTATACCGGAAGGTATTGTGAACGATCGCGGGGAACCGGAGCAACTTTATGCATATGCTTAGCTAGCGAACCAGGGATGTAAATATTTACCTTCCCGGCTCCAGCGCAGGCGCAGTATCAACTCTCCGCTCGGAGATAGGCGGAAATAGCCGATCGCTGTCAGTCCGCTCTACTGCGCAGGCGCAAGTCTCCTGCGCAGTAGAGCAGACCCGACAGAGACCGGCTATTTTCGCCTATCTCCGTGCTGAGACCCGCAACAGCGCCCCCGCTGGAGCCAGGAGAGGTAAATATATCAGCAATTGTCGGGGGAGGATTCCGGGACACTTCAGGGGGAGCCAGCGCTTGGATTGCCTGCAGCTACAGGGGATGGGAAAGCCTCATTGGTACCCTGAGGCTTCCCCCTCCCGAGGTGAGTACCCCCCAGGGGAACTTTTTTTTGTTACAGGTTCTCTTTAAGGCATGTGTGTACTTAGCTTTAGCCTGGCCGCATGCCTATACTGCCCTACTATGACTATTCCTGTGTCACTTTTGTCTGGTTGTCCATTACGAAGAGAAATTATTTCAATACAATAATCATCTATAAAACATTCAGTCAGTGTTTGTCTATTGAAAAATCTTTCCTCTCCCTGATTTACATTCTGAAATGTATCACATGTGGTGAGATTTTTGAGCTACATACACACATTAGATAAGAGTTGGTTGAAAGCACCTTGGCTGATGATTGTTTGTGAACGATCGCAGTAAGAAGGAGATAATTCAAAAGGCAGAAGTGACATCAAAGAAACAAATGAGTTTAACGACCGATGGCTGTACAAACATGTGCGACACTAAACGATCAACTAAACCTTCCTTAATTTGAAGATCTAATCAAGCAGAAATCCGGAAATAATGAATTTGTGCGTTCAGAATTATACGATTGCAAAACGCACACGCAATGCAGTGTGTTCACGTTGCGTTTGCGCTTTTCTACAAACGAACGTTATTGGTAGCTTTATTATCAGTACACGTCTTCGCACATGGCCGATCATTGGTTCAAAGAATCCAACTGATTCGATTATAAGCAACTCCCGACATCAGTCGGCTTTATGCAGTCGCTTGCCGTCGGTCGTGTGCACTTGTCTAACGATCATCGGTGAACCCTCGTTAATCGGTCGTTTTGGTAGCGATTCGAACGATTTTCATCTGATGTGTGTACAAAGCTTTAGTCCTGCCAGGTGCAGCTCTGAGGAATGTTTGTTTTTTGGAGAGTTCTAAACCTAGTACAAAATATACCTGGTCTCCCAGAATGCTCTTGGGGAGGATACCACATAGCCAAACAGCCTAGGCCAAGCATCACTGGAAGGGGTGGGGCTTCATACCAATATACTGTAGATATAAGAAGTATTTCTAATGCTAAACCAGGAAAATTACGTGAAAGTGGGTATCCTGAATAATCTACTACATTCTGTTATATGTCACTACAGGGCCTCTTCACTGCATTCTGCTATATGCCACTACATGGCCTCTATACTGCATTCTACTATATGCCACTACAGGGCCTCTATACTGCATTCTGCTATATGTCACTACAGGGCCTCTTTACTGCATTCTGCTATATGTCACTACAGGGCCTCTTTACTGCATTCTGCTATATGTCACTACAGGGCCTCTTTACTGCATTCTGCTATATGTCACTACAGGGCCTCTTTACTGCATTCTGCTATATGTCACTACAGGGCCTCTTTACTGCATTCTGCTATATGTCACTACAGCGCCTCTCTACTGCATTCTGCTATATGTAACTACAGGGCCTCTTTACTGCATTCTGCTATATGTCACTACAGGGCCTCTATACCGCATTCTGCTATATGTCACTACAGGGCATCTCTACTGCATTCTGCTACATGTCACTACAGGGCCTCTTTACTGCATTCTGCTATATGTCACTACAGGGCCTCTTTACTGCATTCTGCTATATGTCACTACAGGGCCCCTTTACTGCATTCTGCTATATGTCACTACAGGGCCTCTTTACTGCATTCTGCTATATGTCACTACAGGGCCTCTTTACTGCATTCTGCTATATGTCACTACAGGGCCTCTCTACTGCATTCTGCTATATGTAACTACAGGGCCTCTTTACTGCATTCTGCTATATGTCACTACAGGGCCTCTTTACTGCATTCTACTATATGTCACTACAGAGCCTCTTTACTGCATTCTGCTATAGGTCACTACAGGGCCTCTTTACTGCTTTCTGCCATATGTCACTACAGGGCCTCTTTACTGCATTCTGCTATATGTCACTACAGGGCCTCTTTACTGCATTCTGCTATATGTCACTACAGGGCCTCTTTACTGCATTCTGCTATATGTCACTACAGGGCCTCTTTACTGCATGCTGCTATATATCACTACAGGACCTCTTTACTGCATTCTACTATATGTCACTACAGGGCCTCTTTACTGCATTCTGCTATATGTCACTACTGGGCCTCTTTGCTGCATTCTGCTATATGTCACTACAGGGCCTCTTTACTGCATTCCACTATATGTCACTACAGGGCCTCTTTACTGCATTCTGCTATATGTCACTACAGGGCCTCTTTACTGCATTCTGCTATATGTCACTACAGGGCCTCTTTACTGCATTCCACTATATGTCACTACAGGGCCTCTTTACTGCATTCTGCTATATGTCACTACAGGGCCTCTCTACTGCATTCTGCTATATGTCACTACAGGGCCTCTTTACTGCATTCTGCTATATGTCACTACAGGGCCTCAATACTGCATTCTGCTATATGTCACTACAGGGCCTCTATACTGCATTCTGCTATATGTCACTACAGGGCCTCTTTACTGCATTCTGCTATATGTCACTACAGGGCCCCTTTACTGCATTCTGCTATATGTCACTACTGGGCCTCTATACTGCATTCTGCTATATGTCACTACAGTGCCTCTATACTGCATTCTGCTATATGTCACTACAGGGCCTCTTTACTGCATTCTGCTATATGTCACTACAGGGCCTCTTTACTGCATTCTGCTATATGTCACTACTGGGCCTCTTTACTCCATTCTGCTAAATGTCACTACAGGGCCTCTTTACTGCATTCTGCTATATGTCACTACAGGGCCTCTTTACTGCATTCTGCTATATGTCACTACAGGGCCTCTCTACTGCATGCTGCTATATGTCACTACAGGGCCTCTCTACTGCATTCTGCTATATGTCACTACAGGGCCTCTCTACTGCATTCTGCTATATGTAACTACAGGGCCTCTTTACTGCATTCTGCTATATGTCACTACAGGGCCTCTCTACTGCATTCTGCTATATGTCACTACAGGGCCTCTTTACTGCATTCTGCTATATGTCACTACAGGGCCTCTATACCGCATTCTGATATAGGTCACTACAGGGCCTCTTTACTGCATTCTGCTATATGTCACTACAGGGCCTCTCTACTGCATTCTGCTGTATGTCACTACAGGGCCTCTTTACTGCATTCTGCTATATGTCACTACAGGGCCTCTTTACTGCATTCTACTATATAATACCACAGAGCCTCTTTACTGCATTCTGCTATATGTCACTACAGGGCCTCTATACTGCATTCTGCTATATGTCACTACAGGGCCTCTTTACTGCATTCTGCTATATGTCACTACAGGGCCTCTTTACTGCATTCTGCTAAATGTCACTACAGGGCCTCTTTACTGCATTCTGCTATATGTCACTACAGGTCCTCTTTACTGCATTCTGCTATATGTCACTACAGGGCCCCTTTACTGCATTCTGCTAAATGTCACTACAGGGCCTCTTTACTGCATTCTGCTAAATGTCACTACAGGGCCTCTTTACTGCATTCTGCTATATGTCACTACAGGGCCCCTTTACTGTATTCTACTATATGTCACTACAGGGCCTCTTTACTGCATTCTGCTAAATGTCACTACAGGGCCTCTTTACTGCATTCTGCTATATATCACTACAGGGCCCCTTTACTGCATTCTGCTATATGTCACTACTGGGCCTCTTTACTGCATTCTGCTAAATGTCACTACAGGGCCTCTTTACTGCATTTTGCTATATGTCACTACAGGGCCTCTTTAATGCACTGACGGACGCTCTCTCAGAGGTGACATCCTGTCGCTGGTCCCCTGGGAGTTGGGGCGCACTGATGGACGCTCTCTCGGATGGGACGTTTTGTCGCTGGTCCCCTGGGAGTTTGGCCGCACTGATGGACGCTCTCTCGGAGGTGACGTCCTGTCGCTGGTCCCCTGGGAGTTGGGGCGCACTGACGGACGCTCTCTCGGAGGTGACGTCCTGTTGCTGGTCCCCTGGGAGTTGGGGCGCACTGACGGACGCTCTCTCGGAGGTGACATCCTGTCGCTGGTCCCCTGGGAGTTGGGGCGCACTGACGGACGCTCTCTCGGAGGTGACGTCCTGTTGCTGGTCCCCTGGGAGTTGGGGCGCACTGACGGACGCTCTCTCGGAGGTGACGTACTGTCGCTGGTCCCCTGGGAGTTGGGGCGCACTGACGGACGCTCTCTCGGAGGTGACATCCTGTCGCTGGTCCCCTGGGAGTTGGGGCGCACTGACGGACGCTCTCTCGGAGGTGACGTCCTGTTGCTGGTCCCCTGGGAGTTGGGGCGCACTGACGGACGCTCTCTCGGAGGTGACGTACTGTCGCTGGTCCCCTGGGAGTTGGGGCGCACTGACGGACGCTCTCTCGGAGGTGACATCTTGTCGCTGGTCCCCTGTGAGTTGGGGCGCACTGACGGACGCTCTCTCGGTGGTGACGTCCTGTCGCTGGTCTCCTGGGAGTTGGGGCGCACTGACGGACGCTCTCTCGGAGGTGACATCCTGTCGCTGGTCCCCTGGGATTTGGGGCGCACTGACGGACGCTCTCTCGGAGGTGACGTACTGTCGCTGGTCCCCTGGGAGTTGGGGCGCACTGACGGACGCTCTCTCGGAGGTGACATCCTGTAGCTGGTCCCCTGGGAGTTGGGGTGCACTGACAGACGCTCTCTCGGAGGTGACGTCCTGTTGCTGGTCCCCTGGGAATTGGGGCGCACTGACGGACGCTCTCTCGGAGGTGACGTCCTGTCGCTGGTCCCCTGGGATTTGGGGCGCACTGACGGACGCTCTCTCGGAGGTGACGTACTGTCGCTGGTCCCCTGGGAGTTGGGGCGCACTGACGGACGCTCTCTCGGAGGTGACATCCTGTAGCTGGTCCCCTGGGAGTTGGGGTGCACTGACAGACGCTCTCTCGGAGGTGACGTCCTGTCGCTGGTCCCCTGGGAATTGGGGCGCACTGACGGACGCTCTCTCGGAGGTGACGTCCTGTCGCTGGTCCCCTGGGAGTTGGGGCGCACTGACGGACGCTCTCTCGGTGGTGACGTCCTGTCGCTGGTACCCTGGGAGTTGGGGCGCACTGACGGACGCTCTCTCGGAGGTGACATCCTGTCGCTGGTCCCCTGGGAGTTGGGGCGCACTGACGGACGCTCTCTCGGAGGTGACGTCCTGTCACTGGTACCCTAGGAGTTGGGGCGCACTGACGGACGCTCTCTCGGAGGTGACATCCTGTCGCTGGTCCCCTGGGAGTTGGGGTGCACTGACGGACGCTCTCTTGGAGGTGACGTCTTGTCGCTGGTCCCCTGGGAGTTGGGGCGCACTGACGGACGCTCTCTCGGAGGCGACATCTTGTTGCTCGTTCCCTGGGAGTTGGGGCGCACTGACGGACGCTCTCTCGGTGGTGACGTCCTGTCGCTGGTCCCCTGGGAGTTGGGGCGCACTGACAGACGCTCTCTCGGAGGTGACGTCCTGTCGCTGGTCCCCTGGGAGTTGTGGCGCACTGAGGGACGCTCTCTCGGAGGTGACGTCCTGTTGCTGGTTCCCTGGGAGTTGGGGTGCACTGACGGACGCTCTCTCGGAGGTGACGTCCTGTCCCTGGTCCCCTGGGAGTTGGGGCGCACTGACAGACGCTCTCTCGGAGGTGACATCCTGTCGCTGGTACCCTGGGAGTTGGGGTGCACTGACGGACGCTCTCTCGGAGGTGACGTCCTGTCGCTGGTCTCCTGGGAGTTTGGGCGCACTGACGGACGCTCTCTCGGAGGTGACATCCTGTCGCTGGTCCCCTGGGATTTGGGGCGCACTGACGGACGCTCTCTCGGAGGTGACGTACTGTCGCTGGTCCCCTGGGAGTTGGGGCGCACTGACGGACGCTCTCTCGGAGGTGACATCCTGTAGCTGGTCCCCTGGGAGTTGGGGTGCACTGACAGACGCTCTCTCGGAGGTGACGTCCTGTCGCTGGTCCCCTGGGAATTGGGGCGCACTGACGGACGCTCTCTCGGAGGTGACGTCCTGTCGCTGGTCCCCTGGGAGTTGGGGCGCACTGACGGACGCTCTCTCGGAGGTGACATCCTGTCGCTGGTCCCCTGGGATTTGGGGCGCACTGACGGACGCTCTCTCGGAGGTGACGTACTGTCGCTGGTCCCCTGGGAGTTGGGGCGCACTGACGGACGCTCTCTCAGAGGTGACATCCTGTAGCTGGTCCCCTGGGAGTTGGGGTGCACTGACAGACGCTCTCTCGGAGGTGACGTCCTGTCGCTGGTCCCCTGGGAATTGGGGCGCACTGACGGACGCTCTCTCGGAGGTGACGTCCTGTCGCTGGTCCCCTGGGAGTTGGGGCGCACTGACGGACGCTCTCTCGGTGGTGACGTCCTGTCGCTGGTACCCTGGGAGTTGGGGCGCACTGACGGACGCTCTCTCGGAGGTGACATCCTGTCGCTGGTCCCCTGGGAGTTGGGGCGCACTGACGGACGCTCTCTCGGAGGTGACGTCCTGTCACTGGTACCCTGGGAGTTGGGGCGCACTGACGGACGCTCTCTCGGAGGTGACATCCTGTCGCTGGTCCCCTGGGAGTTGGGCTGCACTGACGGACGCTCTCTTGGAGGTGACGTCTTGTCGCTGGTCCCCTGGGAGTTGGGGCGCACTGACGGACGCTCTCTCGGAGGCGACATCTTGTTGCTCGTTCCCTGGGAGTTGGGGCGCACTGACGGACACTCTCTCGGAGGTGACGTCCTGTCCCTGGTCCCCTGGTAGTTGTGGCGCACTGACGGACGCTCTCTCGGAGGTGACATCTTGTCGCTGGTCCCCTGGGAGTTGGGGCGCACTGACAGACGCTCTCTCGGAGGTGACATCTTGTCGCTGGTCCCCTGGGAGTTGGGGCGCACTGACGGACACTCTCTCGGAGGTGACGTCCTGTCGCTGGTTCCCTGGGAGTTGGGGCGCACTGACGGACGCTCTCTCGGAGGTGACGTCCTGTCCCTGGTCCCCTGGGAGTTGGGGCGCACTGACAGACGCTCTCTCGGAGGTGACATCCTGTCGCTGGTACCCTGGGAGTTGGGGTGCACTGACGGACGCTCTCTCGGAGGTGACGTCCTGTTGCTGGTCCCCTGGGAGTTGGGGCGCACTGACGGACGCTCTCTCGGTGGTGACGTCCTGTCGCTGGTCCCCTGGGAGTTGGGGCGCACTGACGGACGCTCTCTCGGAGGTGACATCCTGTCGCTGGTCTCCTGGGAGTTGTGGCGCACTGATGGACGCTCTCTCGGAGGTGACGTCCTGTCCCTGGTCCCCTGGTAGTTGTGGCGCACTGACGGACGCTCTCTCGGAGGTGACATCTTGTCGCTGGTCCCCTGGGAGTTGGGGCGCACTGACAGACGCTCTCTCGGAGGTGACATCTTGTCGCTGGTCCCCTGGGAGTTGGGGCGCACTGACGGACACTCTCTCGGAGGTGACGTCCTGTCGCTGGTTCCCTGGGAGTTGGGGCGCACTGACGGACGCTCTCTCGGAGGTGACATCTTGTCGCTGGTCCCCTGGGAGTTGGGGCGCACTGACAGACGCTCTCTCGGAGGTGACATCTTGTCGCTGGTCCCCTGGGAGTTGGGGCGCACTGACGGACACTCTCTCGGAGGTGACGTCCTGTCGCTGGTTCCCTGGGAGTTGGGGCGCACTGACGGACGCTCTCTCGGAGGTGACGTCCTGTCCCTGGTCCCCTGGGAGTTGGGGCGCACTGACAGACGCTCTCTCGGAGGTGACATCCTGTCGCTGGTACCCTGGGAGTTGGGGTGCACTGACGGACGCTCTCTCGGAGGTGACGTCCTGTTGCTGGTCCCCTGGGAGTTGGGGCGCACTGACGGACGCTCTCTCGGTGGTGACGTCCTGTCGCTGGTCCCCTGGGAGTTGGGGCGCACTGACAGACGCTCTCTCGGAGGTGACGTCCTGTCGCCGGTACCCTGGGAGTTGGGGCGCACTGACGGACACTCTCTCGGAGGTGACGCCCTGTCGCTGGTCCCCTGGGAGTTGGGGCGCACTGACGGACACTCTCTCGGAGGTGACGTCCTGTCGCTGGTCCCCTGGTAGTTGGGGCGCACTGACGGACGCTCTCTCGGAGGTGACATCCTGTCGCTGGTCTCCTGGGAGTTGTGGCGCACTGATGGACGCTCTCTCGGAGGTGACGTCCTGTCGCTGGTCCCCTGGGAGTTGTGGCGCACTGAGGGACGCTCTCTCGGAGGTGACGTCCTGTTGCTGGTTCCCTGGGAGTTGGGGCGCACTGACGGACGCTCTCTCGGAGGTGACGTCCTGTCCCTGGTCCCCTGGGAGTTGGGGCGCACTGACAGACGCTCTCTCGGAGGTGACATCCTGTCGCTGGTACCCTGGGAGTTGGGGTGCACTGACGGACGCTCTCTCGGAGGTGACGTCCTGTTGCTGGTCCCCTGGGAGTTGGGGCGCACTGACGGACGCTCTCTCGGAGGTGACGTCCTGTCCCTGGTCCCCTGGGAGTTGGGGCGCACTGACGGACGCTCTCTCGGAGGTGACGTCCTGTTGCTGGTCCCCTGGGAGTTGGGGCGCACTGACGGACGCTCTCTCGGAGGTGACGTCCTGTTGCTGGTACCCTGGGAATTGGGGCGCACTGACGGACGCTCTCTCGGAGGTGACGCCCTGTCGCTGGTACCCTGGGAGTTGGGGCGCACTGACGGACACTCTCTCGGAGGTGACATCCTGTCGCTGGTCCCCTGGGATTTGGGGCGCACTGATGGACGCTCTCTCGGAGGTGACGTCCTGTTGCTGGTACCCTGGGAGTTGGGGCGCACTGATGGACGCTCTCTCGGAGGTGACGTCCTGTCGCTGGTCTCCTGGGAGTTGGGGCGCACTGACGGACGCTCTCTCGGAGGTGACGTCCTGTCGCTGGTCCCCTGGGAGTTGGGGTGCACTGACGGACACTCTCTCGGAGGTGACATCCTGTCGCTGGTACCCTGGGAGCTGGGGCGCACTGACGGACGCTCTCTCGGAGGTGACATCCTGTCGCTGGTCCCCTGGGAGTTGGGGCGCACTGACGGACGCTCTCTTGGAGGTGACGTCCTGTCGCTGGTCCCCTGGGAGTTGGGGTGCACTGACGGACGCTCTCTCGGAGGTGACGTCCTGTCGCTGGTCCCCTGGGAGTTGGGGTGCACTGACGGACACTCTCTCGGAGGTGACATCCTGTTGCTGGTCCCCTGGGAGTTGGGGCGCACTGACGGACGCTCTCTCGGAGGTGACGTCCTGTCGCTGGTCCCCTGGGAGTTGGGGCGCACTGACGGACGCTCTCTCGGAGGTGACGTCCTGTCGCTGGTACCCTGGGAGTTGGGGCGCACTGACGGACGCTCTCTCGGAGGTGACGTCCTGTCGCTGGTCCCCTGGGAGTTGGGGCGCACTGACGGACGCTCTCTCGGAGGTGACGTCCTGTCGCTGGTCCCCTGGGAGTTGGGGCGCACTGACGGACGCTCTCTATGAGGTGACGTCTTGTAGCTGGTCCCCTGGGAGTTGGGGCGCACTGATGGACGCTCTCTCGGAGGTGACATCTTGTCGCTGGTCCCCTGGGAGTTGGGGCGCACTGACGGACGCTCTCTATGAGGTGACGTCTTGTAGCTGGTCCCCTGGGAGTTGGGGCGCACTGATGGACGCTCTCTCGGAGGTGACATCTTGTCGCTGGTCCCCTGGGAGTTGGGGCGCACTGACGGACACTCTCTCAGAGGTGACATCTTGTCGCTGGTCCCCTGGGAGTTGGGGCGCACTGATGGACGCTCTCTCGGAGGTGACGTCCTGTCGCTGGTCCCCTGGGAGTTGGGGCGCACTGATGGACGCTCTCTCGGAGGTGACGTCCTGTCGCTGGTCCCCTGGGATTTGGGGCGCACTGACAGATGCTCTCTCGGAGGTGACATCTTGTCGCTGGTCCCCTGGGAGTTGGGGCGCACTGATGGACGCTCTCTCGGAGGTGACGTCCTGTTGCTGGTCTCCTGGGAGTTGGGGCGCACTGACGGACGCTCTCTCGAAAGGTGACGTCTTGTTGCTGGTCCCCTGGGAGTTGGGGTGCACTGACGGACACTCTCTCGGAGGTGACGTCCTGTCGCTGGTCCCCTGGGAGTTGGGGCGCACTGATGGACGCTCTCCCAGAGGTGACATCCTGTCGCTGGTCTCCTGGGAGTTGGGGCGCACTGATGGACGCCCTCTCGGAGGTGACATCCTGTCGCTGGTCCCCTGGGAGTTGGGGTGCACTGACGGACACTCTCTCGGAGGTGACGTCTTGTCGCTGGTCCCCTGGGATTTGGGGCGCACTGACGGACGCTCTCTCGGAGGTGACATCCTGTCGCTGGTCCCCTGGGAGTTGGGGCGCACTGACGGACGCTCTCTCGGAGGTGACGTCCTGTTGCTGGTCCCCTGGGAGTTGGGGCGCACTGACGGACGCTCTCTCGGAGGTGACATCCTGTCGCTGGTCCCCTGGGAGTTGGGGCGCACTGACGGACGCTCTCTCGGAGGTGATGTCCTGTCGCTGGTCTCGTGGGAGTTGGGGCGCACTGACGGACGCTCTCTCGGAGGTGACGTCCTGTTGCTGGTCTCCTGGGAGTTGGGGCGCACTGACAGACGCTCTCTCGGAGGTGACGTCCTGTTGCTGGTCTCCTGGGAGTTGGGGCGCACTGACAGACGCTCTCTCGGAGGCGACATCCTGTCGCTGGTCCCCTGGGAGTTGGGGCGCACTGACGGACACTCTCTCGGAGGTGACGTCCTGTCGCTGGTACCCTGGGAGTTGGGGCGCACTGACGGACGCTCTCTCGGAGGTGACGTCCTGTCGCTGGTACCCTGGGAGTTTGGGCGCTCTGACGGACGCTCTCTCGGAGGTGACGTCCTGTCGCTGGTCTCCTGGGAGTTGGGGCGCACTGACGGACGCTCTCTCGGAGGTGACGTCCTGTTGCTCGTTCCCTGGGAGTTGGGGTACACTGACGGACGCTCTCTCGGAGGTGACGCCCTGTCGCTGGTCCCCTGGGAGTTGGGGTGCACTGACGGACGCTCTCTCGGAGGTGACGTCCTGTCGCTGGTCTCCTGGGAGTTGGGGCGCACTGACGGACGCTCTCTCGGAGGCGACGTCCTGTCGCTGGTCCCCTGGGAGTTGGGGCGCACTGACAGACGCTCTCTCGGAGGTGACATCCTGTCGCTGGTACCCTGGGAGTTGGGGCGCACTGACGGACACTCTCTCGGAGGTGACGTCTTGTCGCTGGTCTCCTGGGAGTTGGGGCGCACTGACGGACGCTCTCTCGGAGGCGACGTCCTGTCGCTGGTCCCCTGGGAGTTGGGGCGCACTGATGGACACTCTCTCGGAGGTGACGTCTTGTCGCTGGTCTCCTGGGAGTTGGGGCGCACTGACGGACGCTCTCTCGGAGGCGACGTCCTGTCGCTGGTCCCCTGGGAGTTGGGGCGCACTGATGGACGCTCTCTCGGAGGTGACATCTTGTCGCTGGTCCCCTGTGAGTTGGGGTGCACTGACGGACGCTCTCTCGGAGGTGACGTCCTGTCGCTGGTACCCTGGGAGTTGGGGCGCACTGACGGACGCTCTCTCGGAGGTGACGTCCTGTCGCTGGTACCCTGGGAGTTGGGGCGCACTGACGGACGCTCTCTCGGAGGTGACATCTTGTCACTGGTCCCCTGGGAGTTGGGGCGCACTGACAGACGCTCTCTCGGAGGTGACGTCCTGTCGCTGGTCCCCTGGGAGTTGGGGCGCACTGACAGACGCTCTCTCGGAGGTGACGTCCTGTCGCTGGTACCCTGGGAGTTGGGGTGCACTGACGGACGCTCTCTCGGAGGTGACGTCTTGTCGCTGGTCCCCTGGGAGTTGGGGCGCACTGACGGACGCTCTCTCGGAGGTGACGTCCTGTTGCTGGTCCCCTGGGAGTTGGGGCGCACTGACGGACGCTCTCTCGGAGGTGACGTCCTGTTGCTGGTCCCCTGGGAGTTGGGGCGCACTGACGGACGCTCTCTCGGAGGTGACGTCCTGTTGCTGGTCCCCTGGGAGTTGGGGCGCACTGACAGACGCTCTCTCGGAGGTGACGTCCTGTCGCTGGTCCCCTGGGAGTTGGGGCGCACTGACGGACGCTCTCTCAGAGGTGACGTACTGTCGCTGGTCCCCTGGGAGCTGGGGCGCACTGACGGACGCTCTCTCGGAGGTGACATCTTGTCGCTGGTACCCTGGGAGTTGGGGCACACTGACGGACGCTCTCTCGGAGGTGACATCCTGTCGCTGGTCCCCTGGGAGTTGGGGCGCACTGACAGACGCTCTCTCGGAGGTGACGTCCTGTCGCTGGTCCCCTGGGAGTTGGGGCGCACTGATGGACGCTCTCTCGGAGGTGACGTCCTGTCGCTGGTACCCTGGGAGTTGGGGCACACTGACGGACGCTCTCTCGGAAGGGGACATCTTGTTGCTGGTCCCCTGGGAGTTGGGGCGCACTGACAGACGCTCTCTCGGAGGTGACGTCCTGTCGCTGGTACCCTGGGAGTTGGGGCGCACTGACGGACACTCTCTCGGAGGTGACGTCCTGTCGCTGGTACCCTGGGAGTTGGGGCGCACTGACGGACGCTCTCTCAGAGGTGACGTCTTGTCGCTGGTCCCCTGGGAGTTGGGGCACACTGACGGACGCTCTCTCGGAAGGGGACATCTTGTTGCTGGTCCCCTGGGAGTTGGGGCGCACTGACGGACGCTCTCTCGGAGGTGACGTCTTGTCACAGGTCCCCTGGGAGTTGGGGCGCACTGACGGACGCTCTCTCGGAGGTGACGTCTTTTCACTGGTCCCCTGGGAGTTGTGGCAGTGGGGGTATGTCAGCTGGTGGGATTATGTTGTGGTAATGAACTGATAACAGGCGCGGGTGGCTGTCCAGGCCTGCAATGACTTTCAGTTCCATTTCTTGTAGAGTCACTTCTGTGTCCCCTGTCACCGCGTCATCTGTCATACGAGCGCGGGGACACCCCCGGGGCGCAGGGCGACAGCGGCCTCCGCACAAGCACCAGCGCCCGCTTAATGATATATTTTTGTCAGTACGCTGCAGAGCATGTCCATGTCGGTATCCGGCTGCCATCCTGACAGCAGCCACCGGCGAAGGGTCAGCAAGTGACGGAGAGAGCGGCTGAGTCTCGCCGCAGGAAATCTGCTCGTTCTTGTATGTTATTTAGTTACAGAAAATTTATTTTTATATATTTATTTAAGTATTTATATAGCGCCAACATATTACGCAGCGCTGTACAGAGTATATTGTCTTGTCACTAACTGTCTCTCCGAGCAGCTCACAATCTAGCCACTATCATAGTCACACCTATGTACCGTATGTATCGTGAGGTGCATGTATCATAGTCTCTAGAGGCAATTTAAGGGGAAGCCAATTAACTTATCTGTATGTTTTTGGGATGTGGGAGGAAACCGGAGTGCCCGGAGGAAACCCACGCAGACAAGGGGAGAACATACAAACTCTTTGCAGTTATTGACATGGTTGGGATTCGAGACGAGAGCGCTAACCACTTCGCCACCGTGCTGCTCACGAATGTGGTGCATCTCAGAGAATAAGGGCACTTTACATTTACCCCGGTATTTCCGGTTACGAATGTCCACAATTTTTTGCTATTCTGCGTTTTGCGATTTTTTGGCGTGTTCGCTTTTTATTGCAAGTTTTCGCAATTTTTGATTTTCTCCATGCATGTAAATTAAGTTAACCACTTGCCGACCGCACGCTTATACCGTGCGTCGGCAAAGTGGCAGCTGCAGGACCAGCGACGCAGTACTGCGTCGCCAGCTGCAGGCTGATTAATCAGGAAGCAGCCGCTCGCGCGAGCGGCTGCTTCCTGTCAATTCACGGCGGGGGGGTCCGTGAATAGCCTGCGGGCCGCCGATGGCGGCTCGCAGGCTAAATGTAAACACAAGCGGAAATAATCCGCTTTGTTTACATTGTACGGCGCTGCTGCGGCCGGGGATCGCCGCCATGTGACAGGGGACGTCCTGTCACTGGCTGCACAGGACGGATAGCGTCCTGTGCAGCCCGGATCACCGGGGGGAGAGGTAGGAGAGGGAGGGGGGTGAATGTCGCCGCGGAGGGGGGCTTTGAGGTGCCCCCCCCCCCGCAACTAGCCTGCACGCAGGAGCGATCAGACCCTCCCTGCACATCATCCCCATAGGGGGGAAAAAAGGGGGGCGATCTGATCGCTCTGCGTGCACCCTGATCTGTGCTGGGGGCTGCAGAGCCCACCCAGCACAGATCACAACAAACAGCGCTGGTCCTTAAGGGGGGGTAAAGGGTGGGTCCTCAAGTGGTTAATTTACATAAAATTGAATGTAGTTAAGTCCACAGTTGCATGCAAATTTTCGCAATTTGAATACAAAAACTCACATTTTTCCTTGAAGTGCATCGTATGCAGTTGGAATGTCCGTTGTGGAAAAAAGCATAATTGTAGGCCTTTTTTTAAGCAGAAAATTCACACAAGGCCCATCAAATGCAATGCCACTAACTTGCAGTCTATGTGCGGAGAACGCGAAATTCACAAAAGCGCAAGGGTCCGTTTCCACTAGAGCGAATCTGCATGCGTTTTCTGCACGCAGATTCGCATAGCCAATATAAATCAATGGGCCTGTTTCCACTTGTCAGAAATTCTGTGCGTTGGATTGTGCAGAAAAAATCTGCCCAGCAGCCATCAGAAATCGCACACCGCAAGGCTAGTGTGCGATTCGCCTGTAATGTAATTAATAGGAAATTCGCATGCCTTTTCGTTACTTTCCATCAAATTTGCGTACGTTATTGCTTAAAAACAATGTAAAAGCACACCGGCACTGACATGGTTAAATCCGCATACTTATATACAGATGCGAATTTTAACGCGTTTTCACATACAAACACGTACGAATTCGCATGCAAATTCGTTTTCACGTTTTCCGTAACGAAATCGCACCACACTAGTGGAAACGGGCCCCAATTCACACACAAATTCTTTCATGTTTCAAAGGTGCCTACTGCTCCTAATCTTTTTGCCACATTGGCACCGATTTATCATAATATTAGTATTGTCCCTCCAGCAACCTTCACTCCTCCCAAGAAATTCTCCTGGCCTCTAAGCTGATCACCTCCTCTCATGCTCGCATCCAGGACTTTACACGAGCATCACCCCTTATCTGGAACTCTCTTCCACAGCCTGTACGTCATGCTCCAAACCTGGACATCTTCAAACGCACTCTTAAAACACACATTTACTTCTCTGTCACAATGTAATCAGAGGCAAAGAATCACTGCCTCATCCATCCTCCACCCCCTTACCTAGTGTGTCCCCCACAACCCATTAGATTGTAAGCTCGCAAGGGCAGGGTCATCCTCCTAATGTTTACTGTTCTTGTAACAATATTTGTGCTGCTTGGAACTCTGCTGTACATTTGTTAGTTGTATCTATGTTCCACCTGTCGTCTTATTGTGCTTTGTAAAGCGCTGCGGAATATGTTGGCGCTATATAAATAATAATAAAAAAAAAAAAAAAAAATTAATATGGTAGGACATTAGACTATGACTATGGTAGGATTAGAGTGTGAGCTCCTCTGAGGACAGTCAGTGACATGACTATGTACTCTGTAATGTGCTGCAGAAGATGTCACTGCTATATAAATACATAATAATATGGTAGGACATTACACTATGACTATGGTAGGATTAGAGTGTGAGCTCCTCTGAGGACAGTCAGTGACATGACTATGTACTCTGTAAAGTGCTGCAGAAGATGTCAGTGCTATATAAATACATAATAATAATAATATGGTAGGACATTAGACTATGACTATGATAGGATTAGACTGTGAGCTCCTCTGAGGACAGTCAGTGACATGACTATGTACTCTGTAATGTGCTGCAGGAGATGTCACTGCTATATAAATACATAATAATAATATGGTAGGACATTACACTATGACTATGGTAGGATTAGAGTGTGAGCTCCTCTGAGGACAGTCAGTGACATGACTATGTACTCTGTAAAGTGCTGCAGAAGATGTCAGTGCTATATAAATACATAATAATAATATGGTAGGACATTAGACTATGGCTATGGTAGGATTAGATTGTGAGCCCCTCTGAGGACAGTCAGTGACATGACTATGTACTCTGTAATGTGCTGCAGAAGATGTCAGTGCTATATAAATACATAATAATAATATGGTAGGACATTAGACTATGACTATGGTAGGATTAGATTGTGAGCTTCTCTGAGGACAGTCAGTGACATGACTATGTACTCTGTAATGTGCTGCAGAAGATGTCAGTGCTATATAAATACATAATAATATGGTAGGACATTAGACTATGACTATGGTAGGCTTAGATTGTGAGCTCCTCTGAGGACAGTCAGTGACATGACTATGTACTCTGTAATGTGCTGCAGAAGATGTCAGTGCTATATAAATACATAATAATAATATGGTAGGACATTAGACTATGACTATGGTAGTATTAGAGTGTGAGCTCCTCTGAGGGCAGTCAGTGACATGACTATGTACTCTGTAATGTGCTTCAGAAGATGTCAGTGCTATATAAATACATAATAATAATATGGTAGGACATTAGACTATGACTATGGTAGGGTTAGTGTGTGAGCTGCTCTGAGGACAGTCAGTGACATGACTATGTACTCTGTACAGTGCTGCAGAATATGATGTTAGATTATGAAATAAGTTGTGATAATGGTTATAATCAATGGGAGGGTTTGGGAGGGGATTGTGGGGAACAGGAGAGAGTTCAGGACACTCCCAGACTATTCAGCCATACAGACTAGTCTTTGTCACATGAAATGATGATTGTTCTGGGTGACAGTGATCAGCCAGCATTACATGCACTGTCCGAGCTGTGGGTGCCATGGAGACGGAAGGGGGAGGAGACACAGATGTCAGTGACAATACAGCAGTCACTTGTAATTGGGGTGGTTTGGGGTGCAGCAGACGAGGGAATACAGAGGAAACAAATGTCTGATGGCAGAAGAGTAGAATATCTGCTGGAGCTGTCCATGTGGTCTGAACTGGTGGCCTCCACATTGCAGAGAGTTCTGCAGGACAAATCCCGTCTCCTGTACTTTCTTCTCCAGAAGAAATAAGACGGTTTTCCCTCTATTCCGCGTCCCCGCTGACCCTCAATGCCATTCTTGCCTCTGAGCAGCGTTCGGGGCGCAGCGGACGGCGGACGTAAATTGTGCTGTGAGTGGCGCCCGTTCAGATCCCGCCAGAAAATGCAGAAGCCTCTCAGGCAGCCAGTATCGGGGTACCCCGGAGTCTAGAGACCGCCGGGCAGGTGGAAGCACGCCACATGCTAATCCTCACTAGACAGAGAGATGGAACGAGCTTCATCAACGAGGACAGCTAGGCCAGAGGACTCAGTGCAAGAATATAGATAACTAGTCCTTCAGCCTCAGTACAATAATACAGATAACTAGGATAACTAGTCCCACAGCCTCAGTACAATAATACAAATAACTAGGATAACTAGTCCCACAGCCTCAGTACAATAATACAGATAACTAGGATAACTAGTCCCACAGCCTCAGTACAATACAGAAAACGAGTCCCCCGGCCTCAGTACAGAGACACAGATAACTAGGACAACTAGTATCCCGGCCTCGGTACAGAAACACAGATAATTAGCATAACTAGTCCACCAGCCTCAGTGCAGAAACACAGATAACTAGGACAACTAGTCCCCCGGCCTCAGTACAGAAACACAGATAACTAGGACAACTAGTATCCCGGCCTCGGTACAGAAACACAGATAATTAGCATAACTAGTCCACCAGCCTCAGTGCAGAAACACAGATAACTAGGACAACTAGTCCCCCGGCCTCAGTACAGAAACACAGATAGCTAGTACAACTAGTCCCCCGGTCTCAGTACAGAAACACAGATAACTAGGACAACTAGTTCCCCGGCCTCAGTACAGAAACACAGATAACTAGGACAACTAGTTCCCCGGCCTCAGTACAGAAACACAGATAACTAGGACAACTAGTTCCCCGGTCTCAGTACAGAAACACAGATAACTAGGACAACTAGTCCCCGGGCCTCCGTACAGAAACACAGATAGCTAGGACAACTAGTCCCCGGGCCTCCGTACAGAAACACAGATAGCTAGGACAACTAGTCCCCGGGCCTCCGTACAGAAACACTGATAATTAGCATAACTAGAGCAGCACCCTCAGTGCAGAAACACAGATAACTAGGACAACTAGTCCACAGTACAGAAAAACATATCTAGGACAACTATTTCCCCGGCCTTAGTACAGAAACACAGATAACAAGGATAATGAGTCCACCAACGTTAGTACAGAAACAGTAGAGAGAGGGCTGGTGGGGGTAGTAGAGTTTGGGATAGGTTGGGCAGGAGAGATAGGGCTAGGTCGGGGAGCAAAGATAGGGCTAGGTCGGGAGTAGAGACAGGGCTAGGTCGGGGAGTAGAGATAGGGCTAGGTTGGGAGTAGAGACAGGGCTAGGTCGGGAGTAGAGATAGGGCTAGGTCGGGAGTAGAGATAGGGCTAGGTCGGGAGTAGAGATAGGGCTAGGTCGGGAAGCAGAGATAGGGCTAGGTCGGGGAGCAAAGATAGGGCTAGGTCGGGAGTAGAGACAGGGCTAGGTCGGGGAGTAGAGATAGGGCTAGGTTGGGAAGTAGAGATAGGGTTAGGTCGGGGAGTAGAGATAGGGCTAGGTTGGGAAGTAGAGATAGGGTTAGGTCGGGGAGTAGAGACAGGGCTAGGTCGGGGAGTAGAGACAGGGCTAGGTCGGGGAGTAGAGATAGGGCTAGGTCCGGGAGTAGAGATAGGGCTAGGTTGGGGAGCAGAGATAGGGCTAGGTCGGGAAGTGGAGATAGGGCTAGGTCAGGGAGCAGAGATAGGGCTAGGTCGGGGAGTAGAGATAGGGCTAGGTCGGGGAGTAGAGACAGGGCTAGGTCGGGGAGTAGAGACAGGGCTAGGTTGGGGGAGTAAAGATAGGGCTAGGTTGGGGGAGTAGAGATGGGGCTAGGTCGGAGAGTAGAGATAGGGGTAGGTTGAGGAGTAGAGATAGGGCTAGGTGGGGGAGTAGAGATAGGGCTAGGTCGGTAAGTAGAGATAGGGCTAGGTGGGGGAGTAGAGATAGGGCTAGGTGGGGGAGTAGAGATAGGGCTAGGTCGGGAGTAGAGATAGGGCTAGGTCAGAAGTAGAGATAGGGCTAGGTCGGGGAATAGAGATAGGGCTAGGACGGGAGTAGAGATAGGGCTAGGTCGGGAGTAGAGATAGGGCTAGGTCGGGGAGTAGAGATAGGGCTAGGTCGGGGAATAGAGAAAGGGCTAGGTCGGGGAGTAGAGATAGGGCTAGGTCAGGGAGTAGAGATAGGGCTAGGTTGGGAAGCAGAGATAGGGTTAGGTCGGGGAGTAGAGACAGGGCTAGGTCGGGGAGCAGAGATAGGGCTAGGTCGGGGAGTAGAGATAGGGCTAGGTCGGGGAGTAGAGATTGGGATAGGTCGGGGAGTAGAGACAGGGCTAGGTCGGGGAGTAGAGACAGGGCTAGGTCGGGGAGTAGAGACAGGGCTAGGTTGAGGAGTAGAGATAGGGCTAGGTTGGGGGAGTAGAGATGGGGCTAGGTTGGGGGAGTAGAGATGGGGCTAGGTTGGGGGAGTAGAGATATGGCTAGGTCGGGGAGTAGAGGTAGGGCTAGGTTGGGGGAGTAAAGATAGGGCTAGGTTGGGGGAGTAGAGATAGGGCTAGGTCGGAGAGTAGAGATAGGGGTAGGTTGAGGAGTAGAGATAGGGCTAGGTGGGGGAGTAGAGATAGGGCTAGGTCGGTAAGTAGAGATAGGGCTAGGTGGGGGAGTAGAGATAGGGCTAGGTCGGGAGTAGAGATAGGGCTAGGTCGGGGAATAGAGATAGGGCTAGGACGGGAGTAGAGATAGGGCTAGGTCGGGAGTAGAGATAGGGCTAGGTCGGGGAGTAGAGATAGGGCTAGGTCGGGGAGTAGAGATAGGGCTAGGTCGGGGAGTAGAGAAAGGGCTAGGTCGGGGAGTAGAGATAGGGCTAGGTCAGGGAGTAGAGATAGGGCTAGGTTGGGAAGCAGAGATAGGGTTAGGTCGGGGAGTAGAGACAGGGCTAGGTCGGGGAGTAGAGACAGGGCTAGGTCAGGGAGTAGACATAGGGCTAGGTCCGGGAGTAGAGATAGGGCTAGGTTGGGGAGCAGAGATAGGGCTAGGTCGGGAAGCAGAGATAGGGCTAGGTCGGGAAGCAGAGATAGGGCTAGGTCGGGGAGCAGAGATAGGGCTAGGTCGGGGAGCAGAGATAGGGCTAGGTCGGGGAGCAGAGATAGGGCTAGGTCGGGGAGTAGAGATAGGGCTAGGTCGGGGAGTAGAGATAGGGCTAGGTCGGGGAGTAGAGACAGGGCTAGGTCGGGGAGTAGAGACAGGGCTAGGTTGAGGAGTAGAGATAGGGCTAGGTTGGGGGAGTAGAGATGGGGCTAGGTTGGGGGAGTAGAGATGGGGCTAGGCTGGGGGAGTAGAGATATGGCTAGGTCGGGGAGTAGAGGTAGGGCTAGGTTGGGGGAGTAAAGATAGGGCTAGGTTGGGGGAGTAGAGATAGGGCTAGGTCGGAGAGTAGAGATAGGGGTAGGTTGAGGAGTAGAGATAGGGCTAGGTCAGGGAGTAGAGATAGGGCTAGGTCGGTAAGT
Source organism: Hyperolius riggenbachi (assembly GCF_040937935.1). NCBI lineage: Eukaryota > Metazoa > Chordata > Amphibia > Anura > Hyperoliidae > Hyperolius > Hyperolius riggenbachi. The sequence goes on from NC_090653.1 coordinate 285,893,906, forward strand.
AGAGATAGGGCTAGGTGGGGGAGTAGAGATAGGGCTAGGTCGGGAGTAGAGATAGGGCTAGGTCGGGAGTAGAGATAGGGCTAGGTCGGGGAATAGAGATAGGGCTAGGACGGGAGTAGAGATAGGGCTAGGACGGGAGTAGAGATAGGGCTAGGTCGGGAGTAGAGATAGGGCTAGGTCGGGGAGTAGAGATAGGGCTAGGTCGGGGAGTAGAGATAGGGCTAGGTCAGGGAGTAGAGATAGGGCTAGGTCGGGGAGTAGAGATTAGGCTAGGTCGGGGAGTAGAGATAGGGCTAGGTCAGGGAGTAGAGATAGGGCTAGGTCGGGGAGTAGAGACAGGGCTAGGCCAGGGAGTAGAGACAGGGCTAGGTCAGGGAGTAGAGATAGGGCTAGGTCAGGGAGTAGAGATAGGGCTAGGTCGGGGAGTAGAGATAGGGCTAGGTCGGGGAGTAGAGACAGGGCTAGGCCAGGGAGTAGAGACAGGGCTAGGTCAGGGAGTAGAGATAGGGCTAGGTCGGGGAGTAGAGATAGGGCTAGATTAGGGGCAGTGTTGCCAACTCATCCCTTTAATTACTCACACATTTAAGTTATACAGGTTCTGGTGCGGCGTACAGTGCCTTAACTGCATCTACCTAGCCACGAAACCTGTATAATTCATATGTGTCAGTAATAAAATGGATGAGTTGGCAACACTGGTTAGGGGTAACGTAATTGTTTTTAACCATGAAAGAGTGCAACACAGAGCTGGATACAGAACACTATGAACGATTCCTAACCACAGATTGAACAACCAACCGATTTTAAGAAAATTATGTGTTACCTATTCTTAGTTCTGAATATATGACGACTCCTTAGGAATGTGTACATTCCCATCTGCTAATGGATGAGGGAGGGATCTAATTAGTGCAAGGTGAGGAGGTCAGGAAACGCCGGTGCTGCGTTCGCCGATAACACGCCATTCGCAGCGTGACGTCCTGGTAATGATCAATTACCGTGGCTCAGCTTATCTCTCAGACCCCTGCTGGGCAGTGAAGAGTCTCTGATCAGCCAGCGCTGCAAGGCGGCCTCCTGATGATCTACACTTATCTCGCCACGGCGCCAATAACTTAATCATCGGAATGGAGCACAATGCGGGATCTTCACAATCCCTGCATCCAGGAATTCCAGGAGAGCAACTCAGCCAATTATTACACAAATCTGGCCATACACAGAGAGATGCAATCATCCAACCCAGCATGCGTCAGACCGGCATCCATCTTAAAGAGGAACTGTAGTGAAAATAACAGAATTAATAATTTATTTTTTTTTTTTACAATTTTCATTTACAAACTATTAAGTCAGTGGTTGCCCATTGTAAAATCTTTCCTCTCCCTGATTTACATTCTGACATTTATCACATGGTGACATGTTTAACCACTTCACCTCCAAGGGTTTTTCCCTTTAAAAAAACCAGAACAATTTTCACCTGTCAGCACGCCTTCCATTCCTTCGCCTATAACTTTATTACTACTTAGTAGAAGCAGACAGACATTTGTACCGAAGATACAGGAGATTTCTTAGAGGAACAGAGGAGAGAAGTGATACAGACAATGAGGACGCCAGAGACAGTCCAGCTGTGAACATACCAGACAATACATGACTGAATGAATCGGAGTTGGGGACACCTGTAGAGGATGGTTGTGCACCCCCTCGCCTTGCACTCAAACTCCAGTTATCAGAACACCTGTGAAATATACAGACTACATCCTCTAACTTATTTTCTCTGAGTAGATGCAGCAGTCCTTAAACTATTTGGCATTTACTGATATTTGCAAAAGAAGGGAGATGTTAGGATGTTGAGATTCATATGTCTGCTCCACCTACAGTGACATAAAGAGTACTGCATTCTAGCTGTGTGTTAATGTTGTGTCTCAATAAAGTTTGTTGTTGTTCTACTGACCATGAAGCTGATCAGACACTTCAGGGCTGAATCACTAATGTTAGCTCTGCGTAACAGCGAGAGTTATCAGCTATTAAAAGCGCTATAAAACTAAGCGTGCCTTAATTAGTGTCATTGTGCGCTACGAGATCTATGGGCATCGTAGCGTGCGTCAGTGTTGCGCGGATAATTTCTGTCATCACGGAATAGCCATGATTCACTAGAATTTTTCCACTATTCGACTGCCGATTGGAATTGCCGAAATTCCGATTGCCGAAATTCCGTGATTGCAAATATTTGGAATTCGGTTACAGACGTGATCGCGGTGGAAATCCAAGATTAGGTTGTGATTGGTGGAAATGGGCAGAATTCACTTTCCTGGGACAATCAGAGGCCCCCAGCCAGGCCCTAGCAACCAATCACAGGAGGGGAGGCTCTGCCCTTCCCTCCTGTATATAAAGTGGGGGCCATTTCCAGAGCTCCATCCTTGCTAGACTCTGTGGCACTGAGAGGATCATCTCCAGGCCATATTGTCAGTCCTTACATTGCCCTTATACTGTATCTGATACTTGTATTCAGCTAGCTAGCCAGTGAGTGATTACTTAAAGAGGAACTCCAGTGAAAATAATGTAATAAAAACGTGCTTCAATTTTACAATAATTATGTATAAATGATTTAGTCAGTGTTTGCCCATTGTAAAATCTTTTAAATCCCTGATTTACATTCTGACATTTATTACATGGTGACATTTTTGCTGTCGGCAGGTGATGTAGCTGCTGCATGCTTTTTTGGCAGTTGGAAACAGCTATAAACAGCTATTTCCCACAATGCAACAAGGTTCACAGACAGGAAACTGCCAGGAGTACCACGGTCCTCAGAGTTTCCTGTGGGAGGGGTTTCACCACAATATCAGCCATACAGCGCCCCCTGATGGTCTGTTTGTGAAAAGGAATAGATTTCTCATGTAAAAGGGGGTATCGGCTACTGATTGGGATAAAGTTCAATTCTTGGTCGGAGTTTCTCTTTAAGTCAGCCCCACGCTTGCTGTGACATCCACCCGCCAGGTGCCACTGGGACTCACCTTCACCTCTGTGATTACTTAAAGTGTATTTCCCTGTTTAAAACCACTTATTACCAATTAATAGCCACATTTAAAGTGTTGATTTAACTTTAAAATCCATTTTCTCAAAAACTAAAAGTTCTTTTTGGAATTTTGTATAAATTGTAGCCCCTTTATGACCGTTATAATCCATGCAATTTGGGGGATTGTAGCATGTATGGGGGCTTTAATAATAGTTTAAACGCTTTTCTGTGATCACGGCCATGAGTGTCCGTGATTGCCTCATCCACGGAAAAAATCTGAGTCGAATTTGTAAGCCGGTTTCAAATCCGGAAATTAATCGCGGAATTTCCGGATTTTTTTTCAATCACGGTACTGCTGAATTGCAGCATTGCGAACGCTACCAACATAACGCAGCTCCATATTATTAAGACACGTGTGGGTTGGTATTCGCAGACGCTCGCTTACTCAGCCTTCCTGGGCAATACCAGCCTTAGATGGTGAGCAAAGGGTTAAAAATAAAAATAGTATATTAACGTTGGCCAAGACAATAAGTAATGGGTGCGGCCAAATATAATGCTTCTAAAGTGAAAGATCTCGACCACAAATCGCCCCCCTAAATGCAGCATTGCACATGAGTGCGGTATGTCGGGAGATTTATCACACCATTACCAATAACACAGGACTGGATTGTCAAACCCTCCAATCGCTGGAGATTCACACTGATTGGCTAGAATCGCTCACAGATATTGGACCGAGTGTGGGCGACCTGTGCGGATTATTTGAATGTCATAAAAAGGTGATTACCTCCTTGTCCAGCCATGTCTGGCCAATGACAACTCTGAAAGTGTCCAACCAATAGCAGTCCCAGAAGCTTCAGGATTCTGAAAGTGTCAGACCAATGACGGTGCTGGAAGTGCCTGACCAATGGCGGCTCTGGAAATGTCTGGGCAATGGCTGCTCTGGAGGTGTCAGACCAATGGCTGCTCTGGAGGTGTCTGGCCAATAGCGGCTCTGGAAGTATCTGACCAATGACGGTGCTGGAAGTGTCTGACCAATGGCGGCTCTGGAAATGTCTGGGCAATGGCTGCTCTGGAGGTGTCAGACCAATGGCTGCTCTGGAGGTGTCTGGCCAATGGCGGCTCTGGAAGGGTCAGACCAATGGCGGCTCTGGAGGTGTCAGACCAATGGCGGCTCTGGAGGTGTCAGACCAATGCCGGCTCTGGAGGTGTCTGGCCAATGGCGGCTCTGGAGGTGTCTGGCCAATGCCGGCTCTGGAGGTGTCTGGCCAATGGCGGCTCTGGAAGTATCTGACCAATAGCGGCTCTGGAGGTGTCTGGCCAATGGCGGCTCTGGAGGTGTCAGACCAATGCCGGCTCTGGAGGTGTCAGACCAATGCCGGCTCTGGAATGGTTTGACCAATGCCGGCTCTGGAGGTGTCTGGCCTGCGGAGGCTCTGGAGGTGTCTGGCCAGCGGAGGCTCTGGAGGTGTCTGGCCAGCGGAGGCTCTGGAGGTGTCTGGCCAGCGGAGGCTCTGGAGGTGTCTGGCCAGCGGAGGCTCTGGAGGTGTCTGGCCAGCGGAGGCTCTGGAGGTATCAGGCCAATGGCGGCTCTGGAGGTATCAGGCCAATGGCGGCTCTGGAGGTATCAGGCCAATGGCGGCTCTGGAAGTGTCTGGAGGCAGCTCTGGAATTGTCTGTCCAATGTAGGCTCTGTTGGTGTCTGGCCAATGGCGGCTCTGGAGGTGTCTGGCCAATGCCGGCTCTGGAGGTATCTGACCAATGGCGGCTCTGGAGGTATCTGACCAATGGCGGCTCTGGAGGTGTCTGGCCAACAGCGGCTCTGGAGGTGTCTGGCCAATGGCGGCTCTGGAGGTGTCTGGCCAATAGCGGCTCTGGAGGTGTCTGGCCAATGGCGGCTCTGAAGGTGTCTGGCCAATGGCGGCTCTGGAGGTGTCTGGCCAATGCCGGCTCTGGAGGTATCTGACCAATGGCGGCTCTGGAGGTATCTGACCAATGGCGGCTCTGGAGGTGTCTGGCCAACAGCGGCTCTGGAGGTGTCTGGCCAATGGCGGCTCTGGAGGTGTCTGGCCAATAGCGGCTCTGGAGGTGTCTGGCCAATGGCGGCTCTGAAGGTGTCTGGCCAATGGCGGCTCTGGAGGTGTCTGGCCAATGGCGGCTCTGGAGGTGTCTGGCCAATGGCGGCTCTGAAGGTGTCTGGCCAATGGCGGCTCTGGAAGGGTCAGACCAATGGCGGCTCTGGAGGTGTCTGGCCAATGGCGGCTCTGGAGGTGTCTGGCCAATAGCGGCTCTGGAGGTGTCTGGCCAATGGCGGCTCTGAAGGTGTCTGGCCAATGGCGGCTCTGGAGGTGTCAGACCAATGGTGGCTCTGGAGGTGTCTGGCCAATGGCGGCTCTGGAGGTGTCTGGCCAATGGCGGCTCTGGGGGTGTCTGGGCAATAGCGGCTCTGGAGGTGTCTGGCCAATGGCGGCTCTGGAGGTGTCAGACCAATGGCGGCTCTAGAGGTGTCTGAGCAATAGCGGCTCTGGAGGTGTCTGGCCAATGGCGGCTCTGGGGGTGTCTGGGCAATAGCGGCTCTGGAGGTGTCTGGGCAATGGCGGCTCTGGAAGGGTCAGACCAATGGCGGCTCTGAAGGTGTCTGACCAATGGCGGCTCTGGAGGTGTCTGACCAATGGCGGCTCTGGAGGTGTCTGGCCAATGGCGGCTCTGAAGGTGTCTGACCAATGGCGGCTCTGGAGGTGTCTGGCCAATGGCGGCTCTGGAGGTGTCTGACCAATGGCGGCTCTGAAGGTGTCTGACCAATGGCGGCTCTGGAGGTGTCTGGCCAATGGCGGCTCTGGAGGTGTCTGGGCAATCAAACATAGCAAAGAAATGAACAGCGCTACTTAAAAACAGATGAGTGCTTACCTGCAAAAAAGTGCAAACCCCACTCATGGGATTCAAATACACAATGAGCATACACATGACCTGTCTACCACTTGGAGGATGTTAGTTTCCGCTAACAATTTGCAATTTGTTAGGTACTTGTCCCTCCCACTGTCGAAGAAGTCTTTGCTCCATGGGAGGGGACCTAACACTAACTAAATTCTACCTATGCATATGCATAGCCTTGGCGCGCTACCAGTAAAATTGAGAATTGCGCAAAAAATGTAAGTGTATGCTCATTGTGTATTTGAATCCCATGAGTGGGGTGTGCACTTTTTTGCAGGTAAGCACTCATCTGTTTTTAAGTAGCGCTGTTCATTTCTTTGCTATGTTTGATTGATTTATTTCTGGTCAGCTGCTCCCACTTAATAGTTTTCCTTTGGTGTATATGCAGAGCCTCTGTTTGGGTTCAAGGTGCGTTTGCAGTTTCTGGGGGGGCTCAGCGCATCTCTGAGCTGAGGCCATTCAGGGGCGGCCTGGTGATGCGCTGATCCACCTTTTTTTGCGCAATTCTCAATTTTACTGGTAGCGCGCCCAGGCTATGCATATGCATAGGTAGAATTTAGTTAGTGTTAGGTCCCCTCCCATGGAGGAAAGACTTCTTCGACAGTGGGAGGGACAAGTACCTAACAAATTGCAAATTGTCTGGGCAATAGCGGCTCTGGAGGTGTCTGGCCAATGGCGGCTCTGGAGGCGTCTGGGCAATAGCGGCTCTGGAAGGGTCAGACCAATGGCGGCTCTAGAGGTGTCTGAGCAATAGCGGCTCTGGAGGTGTCTGGCCAATGGCGGCTCTGGAAGGGTCAGACCAATGGCGGCTCTAGAGGTGTCTGAGCAATAGCAGCTCTGGAGGTGTCTGGCCAATGGCGGCTCTGAAGGTATCTGGCCAATGGTGGCTCTGGAGGTATCTGTCCTGCGGTGGCTCTGGAGGTGTCTGGCCAGTAGTGTATCTGGAAGTGTCTGACCTCTGGAGGTATCTGTCCTGCGGTGGCTCTGGAGGTGTCTGGCCAGTAGTGTATCTGGAAGTGTCTGACCTCTGGAGGTATCTGTCCTGCGGTGGCTCTGGAGGTGTCTTCCAGTGGCGGCTCTGGAGGTATCTGTCCTGCGGTGGCTCTGGAGGTGTCTGGCCAGTGGCGGCTCTGGAGGTATCTGTCCTGCGGTGGCTCTGGAGGTGTCTGGCCAGTGGCGGCTCTTGAAGTGTCAAGAGTCTTTGCACGGAGGACATGTGGGCTGCATAGTGATCACTTCCTTCTCGGGCTCACAACTTGTGTTTAGAACAGCGGTGACCCTGGAAACCCGAACGGCCTGGACACCGATCAATGAGAGTATTATTGTGAAAGCAAACAAGCCAGATACACAGAGGAGGGTGGAACACCTGCCAGACAATGCCGGAACTTCCAGGGACTGCTGCCAAAACTGCGGAACACTCAGGAAGTCATCACAGCGGCTTACCTGAACCTGAACTAAGTACAATTATCTAAAATAAACACATGATGTACCTGCAGATGAATATTACATACTCACCTCGCTGTCAGCTCCTCTCAGAAGCTCACCATTTTCTTCTAACAATGATCCCTTCCAGTTCTGAGAAGAATTTTTCACAACTGAAATATATCAGTTGCTGTCAGTTATATATCAGTTACTGCCAGTTATAACTGAGAGGACAACTGATGAGCAAGGTAATGTCCATGTTTCCCTATGGCTTATGTCGGAGATATTACAGTTTAACAGTATGCTGACCAAGAACCTGTTATGGGCATTTTCAAAATGGAGGATGGAGAATTCCATTGATCGCAGTGGACAAACAGGACGCAGGAGAGGAGAAGGAGATTGATGAGTAGATAAAACAGGAGATAAGTATGACTTGTGTTTAGTTACATAGTTACATAGTTATTTTGGTTGAAAAAAGACATACGTCCATCGAGTTCAACCAGTACAAAGTACAACTCCAGCCTGCTCCCTCACATATCCCTGTTGATCCAGAGGAAGGCGAAAAAACCTTACAAGGCATGGTCCAATTATCCCCAAAAGGGAAAAATTCCTTCCCGACTCCAGATGGCAATCAGATAAAATCCCTGGATCAACATCATTAGGCATTACCTAGCAATTGTAGCCATGGATGTCTTTCAACGCAAGGAAAGCATCTAAGCCCCCTTTAAATGCAGGTAAAGAATTTGCCATAACTACTTCCTGTGGCAATGAATTCCACATCTTAATCACTCTTACTGTAAAGAACCCTTTCCTAAATAAATGGCTAAAACGCTTTTCCTCCATGCGCAGATCAGGTCCTCTAGTACTTTGAGAAGGCCTAGGGACAAAAAGCTCATCCGCCAAGCTATTATATTGCCCTCTGATGTATTTATACATGTTAATTAGATCCCCTCTAAGGCGTCTTTTCTCTAGACTAAATAAACCCAGTTTATCTAACCTTTCTTGATAAGTGAGACCTTCCATCCCACGTATCAATTTTGTTGCTCGTCTCTGCACCTGCTCTAAAACTGCAATATCTTTTTGTAATGTGGTGCCCAGAACTGAATTCCATATTCCAGATGTGGCCTTACTAGAGAGTTAAACAGGGGCAATATTATGCTCGCATCTCGAGTTTTTATTTCCCTTTTAATGCATCCCAAAATTTTGTTAGCTTTAGCTGCAGCGGCTTGGCATTGAGTACGATTATTTAACTTGTTGTGAATGAGTACTCCTAAGTTTGACTTTTAATTTTCAGTTCAGGTTTTCTTTAAGGTGCCCAATAAGTACAATATTTCCTCAGAAGTGATCATTTGATCAGGTTTTTACGATCGAATGGTGCAGATAACCACGCAGCATGTATGTGGAGAAAATCAATGTAAAACGATTCTATGGTCAATGGGATGCATTTGATTGATGTGTGTGATTGATAATTTCCGCCAGATTTCTGCTCGATTTCTCATAAAAGTGAATGGAAATTAAGAAAGAAAGAAAAGAGAATCAAGCAGAAAAACAAATCGCAAATTGATCGAATGGGAAATCGACCGAAAAAACGCATAATGTGTACCCAGCATTAGACATGATTGCTATGTGATTGCTATCTGTAAACAAGCTAAAGGAAGTTGCTCCGGTAGACACCCCCCCCCCAAAAAAAATAAATAAATCATGTAAACGCCCGTAATGCAGTGAGTGGGTGGAGCCATGCAAATGAACTCCTGGTTTATAGCACCAGTATCGCTGCTGCAACAAGTCCTCCCTATAAAGCCATAGACTCCGCTTGTATCCAACACTGATGAGGACCAGGCGGCCTGAAACAACTCTATGCAGACTGGATTATATTGCCCTACAGACCAGGAATAAACACAAGCGACACGCGGGAGGGACACTTATCACTCTGCCAACATACGCAAGACATCAGAACACGTTGCATGCTCTAGTGACAGGTGCTCTTTAAGGAAGAAACAAACAGCCTCGGGTGGAATAAAAAAACCTCAACATAGAGCGGATGACACGACCCAAACCAAGCTCTGAAAAAATGATGATTTAAGTCCTAAAACCAGTATGAATAATTCATTCTATAGCCAGAATTCCTCTCTACGATCTGGACATGCCTCCCGATATATACATTAAAGTGGACCCAAATTAAAAATACAAGATTTCAGAAATAAAATCTATTTTCTAAATTATAATAATAAATAGCAGCCTTTTTTCAGCTGCATGATGACAAATATAAAATATTTTACATTTATTGGAGGAACCCCTCCCTTCCTTTCAAATTGCCGGAATTTTTCCGGCAAACTGGTGGAGTAGGTGGTGTCCGGCAATGGAGGAATTGCTAATGGCTGCCCCCAGTATAACCCTAGCTATGAAAAGAGAAGGGTGAAAAGCATGCACTGAAATGATCATAGGTTTGAAGGAGTGTTTATTTATCTTTGTATGTGTCAGAGTGGTGCAACTAAATATTTTTAATTAAAAAAATGTTTGGTTTGGGTCCGCTTTAAGAGGAGAATGGCCTGCATTATTCAGTACATTGTGCTTCTGATGACGCCATCTCACTCTCCAACTATATATATATATATATATAGGTAGATATGCATACACACACCGTATATTGTGTGCACATTCATCAAATAAAGGTATTAGTATAGTGATCCTAATAAAGGGGGACCCTACCCAGTATTAGTATAGTGTTCCTAATAAAGGGAGGCCCTACCCAGTATTAGTATAGTGTTCCTAATAAAGGGAGGCCCTACCCAGTATTAGTATAGTGTTCCTAATAAAGGGAGGCCCTACCCAGTATTAGTATAGTGTTCCTAATAAAGTGGGGCTCTACCCAGTATTATTATAGTGTTCCTAATAAAGGGAGGCCCTACCCAGTATTAGTATAGTGTTCCTAATAAAGGGAGACCCTGCCCAGTATTAGTATAGTGTTCCTAATAAAGGGAGGCCCTACCCAGTAGTAGTATAGTGTTCCTAATAAAGGGAGAGCTTACCCAGTATTAGTATAGTGATCCTAATAAAGGGAGGCCCTACCCAGTATTAGTATAGTGATCCTAATAAAGGGGGACCCTGCCTAGTATTAGTATAGTGTTCCTAATAAAGGGAGGCCCTACCCAGTATTAGTATAGTGTTCCTAATAAAGGGGGACCCTGCCCAGTATTAGTATAGTGTTCCTAATAAAGGGAGGCCCTACCCAATATTAGTATAGTGTTCCTAATAAAGGGAGGCCCTACCCAGTATTAGTGTAGTGTTCCTAATAAAGGGAGACCCTACCCAGTATTAGTACAGTGTTCCTAATAAAGGGAGGCCCTACCCAGTATTAGTATAGTGTTCCTAATAAAGGGAGGCTCTACTCAGTATTAGTATAGTGTTCCTAATAAAGGGAGGCCCTACCCAGTATTAGTATAGTGTTCCTAATAAAGGGAGACCCTACCCAGTATTAGTATAGTGTTCCTAATAAAGGGAGGCCCTGCCCAGTATTAGTATAGTGTTCCTAATAAAGGGAGGCCCTACCCAGTATTAGTATAGTGTTCCTAATAAAGGGAGACCCTGCCCAGTATTAGTATAGTGTTCCTAATAAAGGGAGGCCCTACCCAGTAGTAGTATAGTGTTCCTAATAAAGGGAGAGCTTACCCAGTATTAGTATAGTGTTCCTAATAAAGGGAGGCCCTACCCAGTATTAGTATAGTGATCCTAATAAAGGGGGACCCTGCCTAGTATTAGTATAGTGTGCCTAATAAAGGGAGGCCCTACCCAGTATTAGTATAGTGTTCCTAATAAAGGGGGACCCTGCCCAGTATTAGTATAGTGTTCCTAATAAAGGGAGGCCCTACCCAATATTAGTATAGTGTTCCTAATAAAGGGAGGCCCTACCCAGTATTAGTGTAGTGTTCCTAATAAAGGGAGACGCTACCCAGTATTAGTATAGTGTTCCTAATAAAGGGAGGCCCTACCCAGTATTAGTATAGTGTTCCTAATAAAGGGAGGCTCTACTCAGTATTAGTATAGTGTTCCTAATAAAGGGAGGCCCTACCCAGTATTAGTATAGTGTTCCTAATAAAGGGAGACCCTACCCAGTATTAGTATAGTGTTCCTAATAAAGGGAGGCCCTGCCCAGTATTAGTATAGTGTTCCTAATAAAGGGAGGCCCTACCCAGTATTAGTATAGTGTTCCTAATAAAGGGAGGCCCTGCCCAGTATTAGTATAGTGTTCCTAATAAAGGGAGGCCCTGCCCAGTATTAGTATAGTGATCCTAATAAAGGGGGACCCTGTCCAGTATTAGTATAGTGTTCCTAATAAAGGGAGACCCTACCCAGTATTAGTATAGTGTTCCTAATAAAGGGAGACCCTGCCCAGTATTAGTATAGTATTCCTAATAAAGGGAGGCTCCGCCCAGTATTAGTATAATGTTCCTAATAAAGGGAGACCCTGCCCAGTATTAGTATAGTATTCCTAATAAAGGGAGGCTCCGCCCAGTATTAGTATAGTGTTCCTAATAAAGGCAGACCCTGCCCAGTATTAGTATAGTGTTCCTAATAAAGGGAGACCCAACCCAGTATTAGTATAGTGTTCCTAATAAAGGGAGGGCCTACCCAGTATTAGTATAATGTTCCTAAAAAAGGGAGGCTCCGCCCAGTATTAGTATAATGTTCCTAATAAAGGGAGGCCCTGCCCAGTATTAGTATAGTGTTCCTAATAAAGGGAGACCCTGCCCAGTATTAGTATAGTGTTCCTAATAAAGGGAGACCCTACCCAGTATTAGTATAGTGTTCCTAATAAAGGGAGGTCCTGCCCCCAGTATTAGTATAGTGTTCCTAATAAAGGGAGACCCTACCCAGTATTAGTATAGTGTTCCTAATAAAGGGGGACCCTACCCAGTATTAGTATAGTGATCCTAATAAAGGGGAACCCTGCCCAGTATTAGTATAGTGTTCCTAATAAAGGGAGGCCCCTACCCAGTATTAGTATAGTGTTCCTAATAAAGGGAGGCCCTACCCAGTATTATTATAGTGATCCTAATAAAGGGGGACGCTGCCCAGTATTCAGAGCCGGGACAAGGTCCTCCAGCACCCAAGGCTGAGACACCAAAGTGCGCCCCTCCATCCCTCCACCCCAGCCGTCACACACTGATTGCTATTAGACTAAGAGGCACCACAGGGCCCACAACCTCCCCAGCACCTTAATATCTAGTTATCTGGCTTGCAGTCACTGCCATGTATCCCCTTTTCTTATTTCTTTATGCTTCAAACTCAATTAGGAATGACAGCTGAATGAATTCTGCGCCCCCTCCTACACTGCGCCCTGAGGCTGGAGCCTCTCCAGCCTATGCATCGGCCCGGCCCTGCCAGTATTAGTATAGTGTTCCTAATAAAGGGAGACCCTACCCAGTATTAGTATAGTGTTCCTAATAAAGGGGGACCCTGCCCAGTATTAGTATAGTGATCCTAATAAAGGGAGACCTTACCCAGTATTAGTATAGTGTTCCTAATAAAGGGGGGCCCTACCCAGTATTAGTATAGTGTTCCTAATAAAGGGAGACCCTGCCCAGTATTAGTATAGTGTTCCTAATAAAGGAACACCCTACTCAGTATTAGTATAGTGATTCTAATAAAGGGGGACCCTGCCCAGTATTAGTATAGTGTTACTAATAAAGGGAGACCCTACCCAGTAATAGTATAGTGATCCTAATAAAGGGGGACCCTGCCCAGTATTAGTATAGTGTTCCTAATAAAGGGAGACCCTGCCCAGTATTAGTATAGTGATCCTAATAAAGGGGGACCCTGCCCAGTATTAGTATAGTGTTCCTAATAAAGGGAGACCTTACCCAGTATTAGTATAGTGTTCCTAATAAAGGGAGGCCCTGCCCAGTATTAGTATAGTGTTCCTAATAAAGGGAGACCCTACCCAGTATTAGTATAGTGTTCCTAATAAAGGGAGACCTTACCCAGTATTAGTATAGTGTTCCTAATAAAGGGAGACCCTGCCCAGTATTAGTATAGTGTTCCTAATAAAGGGAGACCCTACCCAGTATTAGTATAGTGATCCTAATAAAGGGGGACCCTGCCCAGTATTAGTATAGCGTTCATAATAAAGGGAGGCCCTAACCAGTATTAGTATAGTGTTCCTAATAAAGAGAGGCTCTACTCAGTATTAGTATAGTGTTCCTAATAAAGGGAGAGCCTACCCAGTATTAGTATAGTGTTCCTAATAAAGGGAGACCCTGCCCAGTATTAGTATAGTGATCCTAATAAAGGGGGACCCTGCCCAGTATTAGTATAGCGTTCATAATAAAGGGAGGCCCTAACCAGTATTAGTATAGTGTTCCTAATAAAGGGAAGCTCTACTCAGTATTAGTATAGTGTTCCTAATAAAGGGAAGCTCTACTCAGTATTAGTATAGTGTTCCTAATAAAGGGAGACCCTACCCAGTATTAGTATAGTGATCCTAATAAAGGGGGACCCTACTCAGTATTAGTATAGTGTTCCTAATAAAGGGAGAGCCTACCCAGTATTAGTATAGCGTTCCTAATAAAGGGAGACCCTACCCAGTATTAGTATAGTGTTCCTAATAAAGGGAGAGCTTACCCAGTATTAGTATAGTGTTCCTAATAAAGGGAGGCCCTGCCCAGTATTAGTATAGTGTTCCTAATAAAGGGAGGCCCTGCCCAGTATTAGTATAGTGTTCCTAATAAAGGGAGGCGCTACCCAGTATTAGTATAGTGTTCCTAATAAAGGGAGGCCCTACCCAGTATTAGTATAGTGTTCCTAATAATGGGAGGCCCTACTCAGTATTAGTATAGTGTTCCTAATAATGGGAGGCCCTACTCAGTATTAGTATAGTGTTCCTAATAAAGGGAGGCCCTGCCCAGTATTAGTATAGTGTTCCTAATAAAGGGAGACCCTACCCAATATTAGTATAGTGTTCCTAATAAAGGGAGACCCTACCCAGTATTAGTATAGTGTTCCTAATAAAGGGAGACCCTACCCAGTATTAGTATAGTGTTCCTAATAAAGGGAGACCCTATACCCAGTATTAGTATAGTGTTCCTAATAAAGGGAGACCCTATACCCAGTATTAGTATAGTGTTCCTAATAAAGGGAGACCCTATACCCAGTATTAGTATAGTGTTCCTAATAATGGGAGGCCCTACTCAGTATTAGTATAGTGTTCCTAATAATGGGAGGCCCTACTCAGTATTAGTATAGTGTTCCTAATAAAGGGAGGCCCTGCCCAGTATTAGTATAGTGTTCCTAATAAAGGGAGACCCTACCCAATATTAGTATAGTGTTCCTAATAAAGGGAGGCCCTACCCAGTATTAGTATAGTGTTCCTAATAAAGGGAGACCCTAACCAGTATTAGTATAGTGTTCCTAATAAAGGGAGGCCCTGCCCAGTGTTAGTATAGCGTTCCTAATAAAGGGAGACCCTGCCCAGTATTAGTATAGCGTTCCTAATAAAGGGAGACCCTGCCCAGTATTAGTATAGTGTACCTAATAAAGGGGGGCCCATCCCAGTATTAGTGTAGTGTTCCTAATAAAGGGAGACCCTACCCAGTATTAGTATAGTGTTCCTAATAAAGGGAGACCCTACCCAGTATTAGTATAGTGTACCTAATAAAGGGGGGCCCATCCCAGTATTAGTGTAGTGTTCCTAATAAAGGGAGGCCCTGCCCAGTATTAGTATAGTGTTCCTAATAAAAGGAGACCCTACCCAGTATTAGTATAGTGTTCCTAATAAAGGGAGGCCCTACCCAGTATTAGTATAGTGTTCCTAATAAAGGGGGGCCCAACCCAGTATTAGTATAGTGTTCCTAATAAAGGGAGGCCCTACCCAGTATTAGTATAGTGTTACTAATAAAGGGAGGCCCTACCCAGTATTAGTATGGTGTTCCTAATAAAGGGAGGCCCTGCCCAGTATTAGTATAGTGTTCCCAATAAAGGGAGACCCTACCCAATGTTGGTATAGTGTTCCTAATAAAGGGAGACCCTGCCCAGTATTAGTATAGTGTTCCTAATAAAGGGAGAACCTACCCAGTATTAGTATAGTGTTCCTAATAAAGGGAGGCCCTACCCAGTATTAGTATAGTGTTCCTAATAAAGGGAGGCCCTACCCAGTATTAGTATACTGTTCCTAATAAAGGGAGGCCCTGCCCAGTATTAGTACAGTGTTACTAATAAAGGGAGACCCTACCCAGTATTAGTATAGTGTTCCTAATAAATGGAGACCCTACCCAGTATTAGTATAGTGTTCCTAATAAAGGGAGACCCTACCCAGTATTAGTATAGTGTTCCTAATAAAGGGAGGCCCTGCCCAGTATTAGTATAGTGTTCCCAATAAAGGGAGACCCTACCCAATGTTGGTATAGTGTTCCTAATAAAGGGAGGCCCTGCCCAGTATTAGTATAGTGTTACTAATAAAGGGAGGCCCTACCCAGTATTAGTATGGTGTTCCTAATAAAGGGAGGCCCTGCCCAGTATTAGTATAGTGTTCCCAATAAAGGGAGACCCTACCCAATGTTGGTATAGTGTTCCTAATAAAGGGAGACCCTGCCCAGTATTAGTATAGTGTTCCTAATAAAGGGAGACCCTACCCAGTATTAGTATAGTGTTCCTAATAAAGGGAGGCCCTACCCAGTATTAGTATAGTGCTCCTAATAAAGGGAGGACCTACCCAGTAGTAGTATAGTGTTCCTAGTAAAGGGAGGCCCTACCCAGTATTAGTATAGTGTTCCTAATAAAGGGAGGACCTACCCAGTATTAGTATAGTGTTCCTAATAAAGGGAGGCCCTACCCAGTATTAGTATAGTGTTCCTAATAAAGGGAGGCCCTACCCAGTATTAGTATACTGTTCCTAATAAAGGGAGGCCCTGCCCAGTATTAGTATAGTGTTACTAATAAAGGGAGACCCTACCCAGTATTAGTATAGTGTTCCTAATAAAGGGAGGCCCTACCCAGTATTAGTATAGTGTTCCTAATAAAGGGAGGACCTACCCAGTATTAGTATAGTGTTCCTAATAAAGGGAGGACCTACCCAGTATTAGTATAGTGTTCCTAATAAAGGGAGGCCCTACCCAGTATTAGTATAGTGTTCCTAATAAAGGGAGGACCTACCCAGTATTAGTATAGTGTTCCTAATAAAGGGAGAGCTTACCCAGTATTAGTATAGTGTTCCTAATAAAGGGAGGCCCTGCCCAGTATTAGTATAGTGTTCCTAATAAAGGGAGGCCCTGCCCAGTATTAGTATAGTGTTCCTAATAAAGGGAGGCCCTACCCAGTATTAGTATAGTGTTCCTAATAAAGGGAGGCCCTACCCAGTATTAGTATAGTGTTCCTAATAATGGGAGGCCCTACTCAGTATTAGTATAGTGTTCCTAATAATGGGAGGCCCTACTCAGTATTAGTATAGTGTTCCTAATAAAGGGAGGCCCTGCCCAGTATTAGTATAGTGTTCCTAATAAAGGGAGACCCTACCCAATATTAGTATAGTGTTCCTAATAAAGGGAGACCCTACCCAGTATTAGTATAGTGTTCCTAATAAAGGGAGACCCTACCCAGTATTAGTATAGTGTTCCTAATAAAGGGAGACCCTATACCCAGTATTAGTATAGTGTTCCTAATAAAGGGAGACCCTATACCCAGTATTAGTATAGTGTTCCTAATAAAGGGAGACCCTATACCCAGTATTAGTATAGTGTTCCTAATAATGGGAGGCCCTACTCAGTATTAGTATAGTGTTCCTAATAATGGGAGGCCCTACTCAGTATTAGTATAGTGTTCCTAATAAAGGGAGGCCCTGCCCAGTATTAGTATAGTGTTCCTAATAAAGGGAGACCCTACCCAATATTAGTATAGTGTTCCTAATAAAGGGAGGCCCTACCCAGTATTAGTATAGTGTTCCTAATAAAGGGAGACCCTAACCAGTATTAGTATAGTGTTCCTAATAAAGGGAGGCCCTGCCCAGTGTTAGTATAGCGTTCCTAATAAAGGGAGACCCTGCCCAGTATTAGTATAGCGTTCCTAATAAAGGGAGACCCTGCCCAGTATTAGTATAGTGTACCTAATAAAGGGGGGCCCATCCCAGTATTAGTGTAGTGTTCCTAATAAAGGGAGACCCTACCCAGTATTAGTATAGTGTTCCTAATAAAGGGAGACCCTACCCAGTATTAGTATAGTGTACCTAATAAAGGGGGGCCCATCCCAGTATTAGTGTAGTGTTCCTAATAAAGGGAGGCCCTGCCCAGTATTAGTATAGTGTTCCTAATAAAAGGAGACCCTACCCAGTATTAGTATAGTGTTCCTAATAAAGGGAGGCCCTACCCAGTATTAGTATAGTGTTCCTAATAAAGGGGGGCCCAACCCAGTATTAGTATAGTGTTCCTAATAAAGGGAGGCCCTACCCAGTATTAGTATAGTGTTACTAATAAAGGGAGGCCCTACCCAGTATTAGTATGGTGTTCCTAATAAAGGGAGGCCCTGCCCAGTATTAGTATAGTGTTCCCAATAAAGGGAGACCCTACCCAATGTTGGTATAGTGTTCCTAATAAAGGGAGACCCTGCCCAGTATTAGTATAGTGTTCCTAATAAAGGGAGAACCTACCCAGTATTAGTATAGTGTTCCTAATAAAGGGAGGCCCTACCCAGTATTAGTATAGTGTTCCTAATAAAGGGAGGCCCTACCCAGTATTAGTATACTGTTCCTAATAAAGGGAGGCCCTGCCCAGTATTAGTACAGTGTTACTAATAAAGGGAGACCCTACCCAGTATTAGTATAGTGTTCCTAATAAATGGAGACCCTACCCAGTATTAGTATAGTGTTCCTAATAAAGGGAGACCCTACCCAGTATTAGTATAGTGTTCCTAATAAAGGGAGGCCCTGCCCAGTATTAGTATAGTGTTCCCAATAAAGGGAGACCCTACCCAATGTTGGTATAGTGTTCCTAATAAAGGGAGGCCCTGCCCAGTATTAGTATAGTGTTACTAATAAAGGGAGGCCCTACCCAGTATTAGTATGGTGTTCCTAATAAAGGGAGGCCCTGCCCAGTATTAGTATAGTGTTCCCAATAAAGGGAGACCCTACCCAATGTTGGTATAGTGTTCCTAATAAAGGGAGACCCTGCCCAGTATTAGTATAGTGTTCCTAATAAAGGGAGACCCTACCCAGTATTAGTATAGTGTTCCTAATAAAGGGAGGCCCTACCCAGTATTAGTATAGTGCTCCTAATAAAGGGAGGACCTACCCAGTAGTAGTATAGTGTTCCTAGTAAAGGGAGGCCCTACCCAGTATTAGTATAGTGTTCCTAATAAAGGGAGGACCTACCCAGTATTAGTATAGTGTTCCTAATAAAGGGAGGCCCTACCCAGTATTAGTATAGTGTTCCTAATAAAGGGAGGCCCTACCCAGTA
Source organism: Hyperolius riggenbachi (assembly GCF_040937935.1). NCBI lineage: Eukaryota > Metazoa > Chordata > Amphibia > Anura > Hyperoliidae > Hyperolius > Hyperolius riggenbachi. Next base: position 285,912,696 of record NC_090653.1, read on the forward strand.
TTAGTATACTGTTCCTAATAAAGGGAGGCCCTGCCCAGTATTAGTATAGTGTTACTAATAAAGGGAGACCCTACCCAGTATTAGTATAGTGTTCCTAATAAAGGGAGGACCTACCCAGTATTAGTATAGTGTTCCTAATAAAGGGAGGACCTACCCAGTATTAGTATAGTGTTCCTAATAAAGGGAGGCCCTACCCAGTATTAGTATAGTGTTCCTAATAAAGGGAGGACCTACCCAGTATTAGTATAGTGTTCCAAATAAAGGGAGGCCCTACCCAGTATTAGTATAGTGTTCCTAATAAAGGGAGGCCCTACCCAGTATTAGTATACTGTTCCTAATAAAGGGAGGCCCTGCCCAGTATTAGTATAGTGTTACTAATAAAGGGAGACCCTACCCAGTATTAGTATAGTGTTCCTAATAAAGGGAGGCCCTACCCAGTATTAGTATAGTGTTACTAATAAAGGGAGACCCTACCCAGTATTATTATAGTGTTCCTAATAAAGGGAGGCCCTGCCCAGTATTAGTATAGTGTTCCTAATAAAGGGAGGCCCTACCCAGTATTAGTATAGTGTTGATAATAAAGGGAGGACCTACCCAGTATTAGTATAGTGTTCCTAATAAAGGGAGGCCCTACCCAGTATTAGTATAGTGTTCCTAAGGGAGGCCCTACCCAGTATTAGTATACTGTTCCTAATAAAGGGAGGCCCTGCCCAGTATTAGTATAGTGTTACTAATAAAGGGAGACCCTACCCAGTATTAGTATAGTGTTCCTAATAAAGGGAGGCCCTACCCAGTATTAGTATAGTGTTACTAATAAAGGGAGACCCTACCCAGTATTATTATAGTGTTCCTAATAAAGGGAGGCCCTGCCCAGTATTAGTATAGTGTTCCTAATAAAGGGAGGCCCTACCCAGTATTAGTATAGTGTTACTAATAAAGGGAGACCCTACTCAGTATTATTATAGTGTTCCTAATAAAGGGAGGCCCTGCCCAGTATTCGTATAGTGTTCCTAATAAATGGAGTCCCTACCCAGTATTAGTGTAGTGTTCCTAATAAAGGGAGACCCTACCCAGTATTAGTATAGTGTTCCTAATAAATGGAGTCCCTACCCAGTATTAGTGTAGTGTTCCTAATAAAGGGAGGCCCTACCCAGTATTAGTATAGTGATCCTAATAAAGGGAGACCCTGCCCAGTATAAAGTATAGTGTTCCTAATAAAGGTAGGCCATGCCCAGTTTTAGTATAGTGTTCCTAATAAAGGGAGGCCCTACCCAGTATAAAGTATAGTGTTCCTAATAAAGGTAGGCCATGCCCAGTATTAGTATAGTGTTCCTAATAAAGGGGGGCCCTACCCAGTATTAGTATAGTGTTCCTAATAAAGGGAGGCTGTACCCAGTATTAGTATAGTGTTCCTAATAAAGGGAGGCCCTGCCCAGTATTAGTATAGTGTTCCCAATAAAGGGAGACCCTACCCAATGTTGGTATAGTGTTCCTAATAAAGGGAGACCCTGCCCAGTATTAGTATAGTGTTCCTAATAAAGGGAGACCCTACCCAGTATTAGTATAGTGTTCCTAATAAAGGGAGGCCCTACCCTGTATTAGTATAGTGTTCCTAATAAAGGGAGGCCCTACCCAGTATTAGTATACTGTTCCTAATAAAGGGAGGCCCTGCCCAGTATTAGTATAGTGTTACTAATAAAGGGAGACCCTACCCAGTATTAGTATAGTGTTCCTAATAAAGGGAGACCCTACCCAGTATTAGTATAGTGTTCCTAATAAAGGGAGGTCCTGCCCAGTATTAGTATAGTGTTCCCAATAAAGGGAGACCCTACCCAATGTTGGTATAGAGTTCCTAATAAAGGGAGGCCCTGCCCAGTATTAGTATAGTGTTACTAATAAAGGGAGGCCCTACCCAGTATTAGTATGGTGTTCCTAATAAAGGGAGGCCCTGCCCAGTATTAGTATAGTGTTCCCAATAAAGGGAGACCCTACCCAATGTTGGTATAGTGTTCCTAATAAAGGGAGACCCTGCCCAGTATTAGTATAGTGTTCCTAATAAAGGGAGACCCTACCCAGTATTAGTATAGTGTTCCTAATAAAGGGAGGCCCTACCCTGTATTAGTATAGTGTTCCTAATAAAGGGAGGCCCTACCCAGTATTAGTATACTGTTCCTAATAAAGGGAGGCCCTGCCCAGTATTAGTATAGTGTTACTAATAAAGGGAGACCCTACCCAGTATTAGTATAGTGTTCCTAATAAAGGGAGACCCTACCCAGTATTAGTATAGTGTTCCTAATAAAGGGAGGCCCTGCCCAGTATTAGTATAGTGTTCCCAATAAAGGGAGACCCTACCCAATGTTGGTATAGAGTTCCTAATAAAGGGAGGCCCTGCCCAGTATTAGTATAGTGTTACTAATAAAGGGAGGCCCTACCCAGTATTAGTATGGTGTTCCTAATAAAGGGAGGCCCTGCCCAGTATTAGTATAGTGTTCCCAATAAAGGGAGACCCTACCCAATGTTGGTATAGTGTTCCTAATAAAGGGAGACCCTGCCCAGTATTAGTATAGTGTTCCTAATAAAGGGAGACCCTACCCAGTATTAGTATAGTGTTCCTAATAAAGGGAGGCCCTACCCAGTATTAGTATAGTGTTACTAATAAAGGGAGGCCCTACCCAGTATTAGTATAGTGTTCCTAATAAAGGGAGGACCTACCCAGTAGTAGTATAGTGTTCCTAATAAAGGGAGGCCCTACCCAGTATTAGTATAGTGTTCCTAATAAAGGGAGGACCTACCCAGTATTAGTATAGTGTTCCTAATAAAGGGAGGCCCTACCCAGTATTAGTATAGTGTTCCTAATAAAGGGAGGCCCTACCCAGTATTAGTATACTGTTCCTAATAAAGGGAGGCCCTACCCAGTATTAGTATACTGTTCCTAATAAAGGGAGGCCCTGCCCAGTATTAGTATAGTGTTACTAATAAAGGGAGACCCTACCCAGTATTAGTATAGTGTTCCTAATAAAGGGAGACCCTACCCAGTATTAGTATAGTGTTCCTAATAAAGGGAGGTCCTGCCCAGTATTAGTATAGTGTTCCCAATAAAGGGAGACCCTACCCAATGTTGGTATAGAGTTCCTAATAAAGGGAGGCCCTGCCCAGTATTAGTATAGTGTTACTAATAAAGGGAGGCCCTACCCAGTATTAGTATGGTGTTCCTAATAAAGGGAGGCCCTGCCCAGTATTAGTATAGTGTTCCCAATAAAGGGAGACCCTACCCAATGTTGGTATAGTGTTCCTAATAAAGGGAGACCCTGCCCAGTATTAGTATAGTGTTCCTAATAAAGGGAGACCCTACCCAGTATTAGTATAGTGTTCCTAATAAAGGGAGGCCCTACCCTGTATTAGTATAGTGTTCCTAATAAAGGGAGGCCCTACCCAGTATTAGTATACTGTTCCTAATAAAGGGAGGCCCTGCCCAGTATTAGTATAGTGTTACTAATAAAGGGAGACCCTACCCAGTATTAGTATAGTGTTCCTAATAAAGGGAGACCCTACCCAGTATTAGTATAGTGTTCCTAATAAAGGGAGGCCCTGCCCAGTATTAGTATAGTGTTCCCAATAAAGGGAGACCCTACCCAATGTTGGTATAGAGTTCCTAATAAAGGGAGGCCCTGCCCAGTATTAGTATAGTGTTACTAATAAAGGGAGGCCCTACCCAGTATTAGTATGGTGTTCCTAATAAAGGGAGGCCCTGCCCAGTATTAGTATAGTGTTCCCAATAAAGGGAGACCCTACCCAATGTTGGTATAGTGTTCCTAATAAAGGGAGACCCTGCCCAGTATTAGTATAGTGTTCCTAATAAAGGGAGACCCTACCCAGTATTAGTATAGTGTTCCTAATAAAGGGAGGCCCTACCCAGTATTAGTATAGTGTTACTAATAAAGGGAGGCCCTACCCAGTATTAGTATAGTGTTCCTAATAAAGGGAGGACCTACCCAGTAGTAGTATAGTGTTCCTAATAAAGGGAGGCCCTACCCAGTATTAGTATAGTGTTCCTAATAAAGGGAGGACCTACCCAGTATTAGTATAGTGTTCCTAATAAAGGGAGGCCCTACCCAGTATTAGTATAGTGTTCCTAATAAAGGGAGGCCCTACCCAGTATTAGCATACTGTTCCTAATAAAGGGAGGCCCTGCCCAGTATTAGTATAGTGTTACTAATAAAGGGAGACCCTACCCAGTATTAGTATAGTGTTCCTAATAAAGGGAGGCCCTACCCAGTATTAGTATAGTGTTCCTAATAAAGGGAGGACCTACCCAGTATTAGTATAGTGTTCCTAATAAAGGGAGGACCTACCCAGTATTAGTATAGTGTTCCTAATAAGGGAAGGCCCTACCCAGTATTAGTATAGTGTTCCTAATAAAGGGAGGACCTACCCAGTATTAGTATAGTGTTCCTAATAAAGGGAGGCCCTACCCAGTATTAGTATAGTGTTCCTAATAAAGGGAGGCCCTACCCAGTATTAGTATACTGTTCCTAATAAAGGGAGGCCCTGCCCAGTATTAGTATAGTGTTACTAATAAAGGGAGACCCTACCCAGTATTAGTATAGTGTTCCTAATAAAGGGAGGCCCTACCCAGTATTAGTATAGTGTTACTAATAAAGGGAGACCCTACCCAGTATTATTATAGTGTTCCTAATAAAGGGAGGCCCTGCCCAGTATTAGTATAGTGTTCCTAATAAAGGGAGGCCCTACCCAGTATTAGTATAGTGTTCCTAATAAAGGGAGGACCTACCCAGTATTAGTATAGTGTTCCTAATAAAGGGAGGCCCTACCCAGTATTAGTATAGTGTTCCTAAGGGAGGCCCTACCCAGTATTAGTATACTGTTCCTAATAAAGGGAGGCCCTGCCCAGTATTAGTATAGTGTTACTAATAAAGGGAGACCCTACCCAGTATTAGTATAGTGTTCCTAATAAAGGGAGGCCCTACCCAGTATTAGTATAGTGTTACTAATAAAGGGAGACCCTACCCAGTATTATTATAGTGTTCCTAATAAAGGGAGGCCCTGCCCAGTATTAGTATAGTGTTCCTAATAAAGGGAGGCTCTACCCAGTATTAGTATAGTGTTACTAATAAAGGGAGACCCTACCCAGTATTATTATAGTGTTCCTAATAAAGGGAGGCCCTGCCCAGTATTAGTATAGTGTTCCTAATAAATGGAGTCCCTACCCAGTATTAGTGTAGTGTTCCTAATAAAGGGAGACCCTGCCCAGTATAAAGTATAGTGTTCCTAATAAAGGTAGGCCATGCCCTGTATTAGTATAGTGTTCCTAATAAAGGGAGGCCCTACCCAGTATAAAGTATAGTGTTCCTAATAAAGGTACGCCATGCCCAGTATTAGTATAGTGTTCCTAATAAAGGGGGGCCCTACCCAGTATTAGTATAGTGTTCCTAATAAAGGGAGGCTGTACCCAGTATTAGTATAGTGTTCCTAATAAAGGGAGGCCCTGCCCAGTATTAGTATAGTGTTCCTAATAAAGGGAGGCTCTATCCAGTATTAGTATAGTGTTCCTAATAAAGAGAGGCCCTACCCAATATTAGTATAGTGTTCCTAATAAAGGGAGGCCCTACCCAGTATTAGTATAGTGTTCCTAATAAAGGGAGACCCTACCCAGTATTAGTATAGTGTTCCTAATAAAGGGAGAGCCTACCCAGTATTAGTATAGTGTCCCTAATAAAGGGAGAACCTACCCAATATTAGTATAGTGTTCCTAATAAAGGGAGGCCCTACCCAGTATTAGTATAGTGTTCCTAATAAAGGGAGACCCTAACCAGTATTAGTATAGTGTTCCTAATAAAGGGAGGCCCTGCCCAGTGTTAGTATAGCGTTCCTAATAAAGGGAGACCCTGCCCAGTATTAGTATAGTGTTCCTAATAAAGGGAGACCCTACCCAGTATTAGTATAGTGTTCCTAATAAAGGGAGGCCCTACCCAGTATTAGTATAGTGTTCCTAATAAAGGGGGGCCCAACCCAGTATTAGTATAGTGTTCCTAATAAAGGGAGGCCCTACCCAGTATTAGTATAGTGTTACTAATAAAGGGAGGCCCTACCCAGTATTAGTATGGTGTTCCTAATAAAGGGAGGCCCTGCCCAGTATTAGTATAGTGTTCCCAATAAAGGGAGACCCTACCCAATGTTGGTATAGTGTTCCTAATAAAGGGAGACCCTGCCCAGTATTAGTATAGTGTTCCTAATAAAGGGAGACCCTACCCAGTATTAGTATAGTGTTCCTAATAAAGGGAGGCCCTACCCAGTATTAGTATAGTGTTCCTAATAAAGGGAGGCCCTACCCAGTATTAGTATACTGTTCCTAATAAAGGGAGGCCCTGCCCAGTATTAGTATAGTGTTACTAATAAAGGGAGACCCTACCCAGTATTAGTATAGTGTTCCTAATAAAGGGAGACCCTACCCAGTATTAGTATTGTGTTCCTAATAAAGGGAGACCCTACCCAGTATTAGTATAGTGTTCCTAATAAAGGGAGGCCCTGCCCAGTATTAGTATAGTGTTCCCAATAAAGGGAGACCCTACCCAATGTTGGTATAGTGTTCCTAATAAAGGGAGGCCCTGCCCAGTATTAGTATAGTGTTACTAATAAAGGGAGGCCCTACCCAGTATTAGTATGGTGTTCCTAATAAAGGGAGGCCCTGCCCAGTATTAGTATAGTGTTCCCAATAAAGGGAGACCCTACCCAATGTTGGTATAGTGTTCCTAATAAAGGGAGACCCTGCCCAGTATTAGTATAGTGTTCCTAATAAAGGGAGACCCTACCCAGTATTAGTATAGTGTTCCTAATAAAGGGAGGCCCTACCCAGTATTAGTATAGTGTTACTAATAAAGGGAGGCCCTACCCAGTATTAGTATAGTGTTCCTAATAAAGGGAGGACCTACCCAGTAGTAGTATAGTGTTCCTAATAAAGGGAGGCCCTACCCAGTATTAGTATAGTGTTCCTAATAAAGGGAGGACCTACCCAGTATTAGTATAGTGTTCCTAATAAAGGGAGGCCCTACCCAGTATTAGTATAGTGTTCCTAATAAAGGGAGGCCCTACCCAGTATTAGTATACTGTTCCTAATAAAGGGAGGCCCTGCCCAGTATTAGTATAGTGTTACTAATAAAGGGAGACCCTACCCAGTATTAGTATAGTGTTCCTAATAAAGGGAGGCCCTACCCAGTATTAGTATAGTGTTCCTAATAAAGGGAGGACCTACCCAGTATTAGTATAGTGTTCCTAATAAAGGGAGGACCTACCCAGTATTAGTATAGTGTTCCTAATAAAGGGAGGCCCTACCCAGTATTAGTATAGTGTTCCTAATAAAGGGAGGACCTACCCAGTATTAGTATAGTGTTCCTAATAAAGGGAGGCCCTACCCAGTATTAGTATAGTGTTCCTAATAAAGGGAGGCCCTACCCAGTATTAGTATACTGTTCCTAATAAAGGGAGGCCCTGCCCAGTATTAGTATAGTGTTACTAATAAAGGGAGACCCTACCCAGTATTAGTATAGTGTTCCTAATAAAGGGAGGCCCTACCCAGTATTAGTATAGTGTTACTAATAAAGGGAGACCCTACCCAGTATTATTATAGTGTTCCTAATAAAGGGAGGCCCTGCCCAGTATTAGTATAGTGTTCCTAATAAAGGGAGGCCCTACCCAGTATTAGTATAGTGTTCCTAATAAAGGGAGGACCTACCCAGTATTAGTATAGTGTTCCTAATAAAGGGAGGCCCTACCCAGTATTAGTATAGTGTTCCTAATAAAGGGAGGCCCTACCCAGTATTAGTATACTGTTCCTAATAAAGGGAGGCCCTGCCCAGTATTAGTATGGTGTTACTAATAAAGGGAGACCCTACCCAGTATTAGTATAGTGTTCCTAATAAAGGGAGACCCTACCCAGTATTAGTATAGTGTTCCTAATAAAGGGAGGCCCTGCCCAGTATTAGTATAGTGTTCCCAATAAAGGGAGACCCTACCCAATGTTGGTATAGTGTTCCTAATAAAGGGAGGGCCTGCCCAGTATTAGTATAGTGTTACTAATAAAGGGAGGCCCTACCCAGTATTAGTATGGTGTTCCTAATAAAGGGAGGCCCTGCCCAGTATTAGTATAGTGTTCCCAATAAAGGGAGACCCTACCCAATGTTGGTATAGTGTTCCTAATAAAGGGAGACCCTGCCCAGTATTAGTATAGTGTTCCTAATAAAGGGAGACCCTACCCAGTATTAGTATAGTGTTCCTAATAAAGGGAGGCCCTACCCAGTATTAGTATAGTGTTACTAATAAAGGGAGGCCCTACCCAGTATTAGTATAGTGTTCCTAATAAAGGGAGGACCTACCCAGTAGTAGTATAGTGTTCCTAATAAAGGGAGGCCCTACCCAGTATTAGTATAGTGTTCCTAATAAAGGGAGGACCTACCCAGTATTAGTATAGTGTTCCTAATAAAGGGAGGCCCTACCCAGTATTAGTATAGTGTTCCTAATAAAGGGAGGCCCTACCCAGTATTAGTATACTGTTCCTAATAAAGGGAGGCCCTGCCCAGTATTAGTATAGTGTTACTAATAAAGGGAGACCCTACCCGGTATTAGTATAGTGTTCCTAATAAAGGGAGGCCCTACCCAGTATTAGTATAGTGTTCCTAATAAAGGGAGGACCTACCCAGTATTAGTATAGTGTTCCTAATAAAGGGAGGACCTACCCAGTATTAGTATAGTGTTCCTAATAAAGGGAGGCCCTACCCAGTATTAGTATAGTGTTCCTAATAAAGGGAGGACCTACCCAGTATTAGTATAGTGTTCCTAATAAAGGGAGGCCCTACCCAGTATTAGTATACTGTTCCTAATAAAGGGAGGCCCTGCCCAGTATTAGTATAGTGTTACTAATAAAGGGAGACCCTACCCAGTATTAGTATAGTGTTCCTAATAAAGGGAGGCCCTACCCAGTATTAGTATAGTGTTACTAATAAAGGGAGACCCTACCCAGTATTATTATAGTGTTCCTAATAAAGGGAGGCCCTGCCCAGTATTAGTATAGTGTTCCTAATAAAGGGAGGCCCTACCCAGTATTAGTATAGTGTTCCTAATAAAAGGAGGACCTACCCAGTATTAGTATAGTGTTCCTAATAAAGGGAGGCCCTGCCCAGTATTAGTATAGTGTTCCTAATAAATGGAGTCCCTACCCAGTATTAGTGTAGTGTTCCTAATAAAGGGATACCCTGCCCAGTATAAAGTATAGTGTTCCTAATAAAGGTAGGCCATGCCCAGTATTAGTATAGTGTTCCTAATAAAGGGAGGCCCTACCCAGTATAAAGTATAGTGTTCCTAATAAAGGTAGGCCATGCCAAGTATTAGTATAGTGTTCCTAATAAAGGGGGACCCTACCCAGTATTAGTATAGTGTTCCTAATAAAGGGAGGCTGTACCCAGTATTAGTATAGTGTTCCTAATAAAGGGAGGCCCTGCCCAGTATTAGTATAGTGTTCCTAATAAAGGGAGGCCCTAGCCAGTATTAGTATAGTGTTCCTAATAAAGAGAGGCCCTACCCAATATTAGTATAGTGTTCCTAATAAAGGGAGGCCCTACCCAGTATTAGTATAGTGTTCCTAATAAAGGGAGACCCTACCCAGTATTAGTATAGTGTTCCTAATAAAGGGAGGCCCTGCGCAGTATTATTATAGTGTTCCTAATAAAGGGAGGCCCTGTCCAGTATTAGTATAGTGTTCCTAATAAAGGGAGGCCCTGCCCAGTGTTAGTATAGTGTTCCTAATAAAGGGAGGCCCTACCCAGTATTAGTATAGTGTTCCTAATAAAGGGAGGCCCTACCCAGTATTAGTATAGTGTTCCTAATAAAGGGAGACCCTACCCAGTATTAGTATAGTGTTCCTAATAAAAGGAGACCCTACCCAGTATTAGTATAGTGTTCCAAATAAAGGGAGACCCTACCCAGTATTAGTATAGTGTTCCTAATAAAGGGAGGTCCTACCCAGAATTAGTATAGTGTTCCCAATAAAGGGAGGCCCTGCCCAGTATTAGTATAGTGTTCCTAATGAAGGGAGGCCCTGCCCAGTATTAGTATAGTGTTCCTGATAAAGGGAGGCCCTACCCAGTATTAGTATAGTGTTCCTAATAAAGGGAGGCCCTACCCAGTATTAGTATAGTGTTCCCAATAAAGGGGAGCCCTGCCCAGTATTAGTATAGTGTTCCTAATAAAGGGAGACCCTACCCTGTATGAGTATAGTGTTCCTAATAAAGGGAGGCCCTGCCCAGTATTAGTATAGTGTTCCTAATAAAGGGAGACCCTAACCAGTATTAGTATAGTGTTCCTAATAAAGGGAGACCCTGCCCTGTATGAGTATAGTGTCCCATATTTCCGTGTATCTGACAGAGGTGCACGTGGCCATAAATAGGACTGTTTATAACTAGAAGGAAGCTGGAACTTTTTCATATTTACCAAACTCCACCTTGAACACCAACACGGTATGTCAACAGACACGGTGTTCTGCGGCATGGGACGGGGGCGGGACGGGGGCGTGGCCAGTGATGTGCTCCCCCGATGTCAGGATAGTTTACACTTTGCAAACGATAAAACATACATATCCTTTGAGTTGAAGTGTAGCTGCGGCGTTTGAGCTTCCTGCACTGAATTGTGACCCCGCTTGCTATCTGTAGAGATGAAGACTGAGGCCGCATGACACCCGCGTCGCCGCGCTCTCTAATAATGCGGGGCACAGAGACGCTCGGCTGACTGCTGCCAGCAGCATTCTTAAAGTAAAACTCTGCATTAAATGATAACCGGCTTAAAGCGGACCGGAAGATATTAACAAAAAAAAAGTTTGTTACCTGGGGCTTCTGCCAGCTTCTGCAGCCGCCCTGTGCCCGCGAAGTTACCAAACGATCCTCCATTCCCCTGCCGCGGCTCACTTTCGCTTCTGCCAGTCGATGGCCACTGCGCCTACGCAGGACGGTCCTGGCGGTGACTCTCTGTACAGCACCAAATCTCAGTGACTCTCTGTTTAGCACCATATCTCAGTGACTCTCTGTACAGCACCAAATCTCAGTGACTCTCTGTACAGCACCAAATCTCAGTGATTCTCTGTTTAGCACCATGTCTCAGTGACTCTCCATAGAGGAACAAATCTCAGTGACTCTCTGTACAGCACCAAATCTCAGTGATTCTCTGTTTAGCACCATGTCTCAGTGACTCTCCATAGAGGAACAAATCTCAGTGACTCTCTGTACAGCACCAAATCTCAGTGATTCTCTGTTTAGCACCATGTCTCAGTGACTCTCCATAGAGGAACAAATCTCAGTGACTCTCTGCACAGCACCAAATCTCAGTGACTCTCTGCACAGCACTAAATCTCAGTGACTCTCTGCACAGCACCAAATCTCAGTGACTCTCTGTACAGCACCAAATCTCAGTGACTCTCTGTACAGCACCAAATCTCAGTGACTCTCTGTACAGCACCAAATCTCAGTGACTCTCTGTACAGCACCAAATCTCAGTGACTCTCTGTACAGCACCAAATCTCAGTGACTCTCTGTACAGCACCATGTCTCAGTGACTCTCCATAGAGGAACAAATCTCAGTGACTCTCTGTACAGCACCAAATCTCAGTGACTCTCTGTACAGCACCAGATATCAGTGACTCTCTGTACAGCACCAAATCTCAGTGACTCTGTGTACAGCACCAAATCTCAGTGACTCTCTGCACAGCACTAAATCTCAGTGACTCTCTGCACAGCACCAAATCTCAGTGACTCTCTGTACAGCACCAAATCTCAGTGACTCTCTGTACAGCACTAAATCTCAGTGACTCTCTGCACAGTACTAAATCTCAGTGACTCTCTGTGCAGCACCAAATCTCAGTGACTCTCTGTGCAGCACCAAATCTCAGTGACTCTCTGTACAGCACCAGATATCAGTGACTCTCTGTACAGCACCAAATCTCAGTGACTCTGTGTACAGCACCAAATCTCAGTGACTCTCTGCACAGCACTAAATCTCAGTGACTCTCTGCACAGCACCAAATCTCAGTGACTCTCTGTACAGCACCAAATCTCAGTGACTGTCTGCACAGCACCAAATCTCAGTGACTCTCTGTACAGCACCAAATCTCAGTGACTCTCTGTACAGCACCAAATCTCAGTGACTCTCTGCACAGCACCAAATCTCAGTGACTCTCTGTACAGCACCAAATCTCAGTGACTCTCTGCACAGCACTAAATCTCAGCGACTCTCTGCACAGCACTAAATCTCAGTGACTCTCTGCACAGCACTAAATCTCAGTGACTCTCTGCACAACACCAAATCTCAGTGACTCTGTGTAAAGCATGAAATCACAAAGAATCTGAGAGTTCATTCAGAGGAAATCAATCTCTATACAAAATCGCAACCTACCTTGCGCTTCATAGCCGTCATACTGCGATCCATCGCCATCATCTTCACTGGCATCGATGCCAAGCGCTGACTTTAATTGTGTTACATTCATACGGGCTGTAAGTTCCCCATTGCGGTCGCCAATCTGCCGTGATAAAAGAAAGATCAGTGAAAACTTCTGCTGAGAAAAATGCTCTAAAACAAGAATATTAACCAGAGCCTATGAACAGACGTTCAAGAGGACCTGTAGTGAAAATAACAATGAATAAAATGGCTTATATTTTACAATAATCATTTATAGGTGATTTAGTCAGTGTTTGCCCATTGTAAAATCTTTCCTCTCCCTGATTTACATTCTGACATTTATCACACGGTGGTGACATCTTTAGTTCTGCCAGGTGATCTGTGCGGAATGTTTGTTAGAGAGTACTATGCACAGAGGGAGATATTGGTTGCTTGGCAGTTGGAAACAGCTGGTATTTCCCACAATGCAACAAGGCTCACAAACAGGACCCTGTCAAGGCAAGCCAGGGTGATGACATCACACTGTGGGAGGGGTTTCACCACAATATCAGTCATACAGCGCCCCCTGATGGCCTGTTTGTGAAAAGGAATAGATTTCTCATGGGAAAGGGGGGATCAGCTACTGATTGGGACAAAGTTCAATCCTTGGTTACAGTTCCAGGAAACCTGAACGGAGGTTAAACCTGCACTCGTTTACTTAAAAAGTGGGAAGGCTGAAGAGCACGCAGCGATGAAGACCGGGGGGGGGGGGGGAGGGGGGCGCGCGCCGCGGTGTAAATTGGGCGTGGCCATTACATTGTAAGGGCGGAGCTAACATAATGATGTAACAGCGAGGCATAAGAAAGCAGTGTTTACGCCATGATGTGGACAAACGAGACTTTGCATCATGGGTGTGCAGAAACTGTGTGATGCTAATAGTATACCGTAACCACAAAGCAGCAAACATAGCCATCTATGACCATTAAATAATAAATGCAGTAACGGTTACCCCGGACACCAGAAAATAAACGCAATGGGCAACATGTCAGCACAAAATAAACACAATGCGGGCAACATGTCAGTACAAAATAAACACAATGCGGGCAACATGTCAGTACAAAATAAACACAATGGGCTTGATTCACAAAGCAGTGCTAACTGTTAGCACGCCTGTAAAAACCCTCTTAGCACGTCTAAACCAGCTTTTTGCGCGCAAAACTTTATGCGCGTAAAACTTTATGCGCATAAAACTTTACGCGCGCACTGCACAGAGCGCAGGGCGCTCCGCGCGAAGTGCCCATTAAAGCCTATGGGATTTAGCGCGCATAAAACTTTGCGCGCGTAAAACTTTGCGCGCGCAAAGTTAGCGCGCGATCTGATTGAGAAATCAGTTGCTAACCTACTTAGCACCCTGGTTAGCACGTCTAAAGACTTTAGACGTGCTAAGTAGGTTAGCACCGCTTTGTGAATCAAGCCCCATGCGGGCAAACATGTCAGTACAAAATAAACGCAATGCGGGCAAACATTTCACCAGAAAATTAATGCAATGTGGGCAAACATTTCACCAGAAAATAAACGCAATGCGGGCAACATGTCAGTATAAAATAAACGCAATGCGGGCAACATGTCAGTATAAAATAAACGCAATGCGGGCAAACATGTCAGTACAAAATAAACGCAATGCGGGCAAACATGTCAGTACAAAATAAACGCAATGCGGGCAAACATTTCACCAGAAAAGAAACGCAATGCGGGCAAACATTTCACCAGAAAAGAAACGCAATGCGGGCAAACATTTCACCAGAAAAGGAATGCAATGCGGGCAAACATTTCACCAGAAAAGAAACGCAATGCGGGCAAACATTTCACCAGAAAAGAAACGCAATGCGGGCAAACATTTCACCAGAAAAGAAACGCAATGCGGGCAAACATTTCACCAGAAAAGAGACGCAATGCGGGCAAACATTTCCCCAGAAAAGAAACGCAATGCGGGCAAACATTTCCCCAGAAAAGAAACGCAATGCGGGCAAACATTTCACCAGAAAAGAATTGCAATGCGGGCAAACATTTCACCTGGAAAAGAAACGCAATGCGGGCAAACATTTCACCAGAAAAGAAACGCAATGCGGGCAAACATTTCCCCAGAAAAGAAACGCAATGCGGGCAAACATTTCACCAGAAAAGAAAGGCAATGCGGGCAAACATTTCACCAGAAAAGAAACGCAATGCGGGCAAACATTTCCCCAGAAAAGAAACGCAATGCGGACAAACATTTCACCAGAAAAGAAACGCAATGCGGGCAAACATTTCACCAGAAAAGAAACGCAATGCGGGCAAACATTTCACCAGAAAAGAAACGCAATGCGGGCAAACATTTCACCTGGAAAAGAAACGCAATGCGGGCAAACATTTCACCTGGAAAAGAAACGCAATGCGGGCAAATACTTCACCAGAAAAGAAACGCAATGCGGGCAAACATTTCACCAGAAAAGAAACGCAATGCGGGCAAACATTTCACCAGAAAAGAAACGCAATGCGGGCAAACATTTCACCTGGAAAAGAAACGCAATGCGGGCAAACATTTCACCTGGAAAAGAAACGCAATGCGGGCAAATACTTCACCAGAAAAGAAACGCAATGCGGGCAAACATTTCACCAGAAAAGAAACGCAATGCGGGCAAACATTTCACCTGGAAAAGAAACGCAATGCGGGCAAACATTTCACCAGAAAAGAAACGCAATGCGGGCAAACATTTCACCTGGAAAAGAAAGCATTTACTCACCTGGCAGAAGTTTCCGGCCTCTGGCGCGCTGCTCCCGGGACCACCTTCCTCCTGCTCGTCTCCTGCGCTGACAGGGCTACGGCAAGATGGCGCCCGAAGCCCTGTACTGTAGACACAAACAGCCATCTTGCCGTAGCCCTGCTCGCCTGCCGGTGTCGGAACAGACACCGGAAGACAGTAAGGAGGCTGGAGTGGGGCTGCAGGCAATGAACTTGCACGGCATCTATAGACGCCGCTGCCAGTTCATGAGGATAGAGTGGCCAGAGTCCCGAGGCCGGGACGTCCCGCTGCTGAAAGCGGGACGTTTCCCAGGACCTCATGCTGCCTGGGACAGCGGACCCCGAATCCAGGACGCCTGGTCACTCTAACTAATACTAAGTAACACCTGTAGCTACCTATGACAGGCAAGGGAAGTAGTGGAGAAGTGACAGCTGGGCCAGCCAGCACACTTGCACTGCGGTTTGGTGGGAGTCTGTAGGTTCATGGTGGGCGGAGTCTAGGGTGCCAGGACATCTGTGCCTATAGGCTCCTGTGATGTAAATCCGGACCTGAGATTTGGTGATGGTAAGTCACATTATTTGTACATTATTATGCAGAGAGATCAGATAAACATTAATCATTCACTGCACAGAATTCATCACATTTTTTAATCACGTTGATTTGACTCTATTTTTTCTCTGGCAGAACATAATCACGCGGGACTCATGATTGTCAGGAGGAAGCTCCTCCCCTTTAAACATTGAAGACTTGCTATTGGTCCTTTGCGGTCATGAAAGCTCGTTACAACCAATATCCACTCACTTCTACTCTGCCATATTACGTCTGCTTCAACTGCTGGGACTGCAAAAATCAAAACTCGCAATATCGCCAAAATCCGCCCCTGCCTGACCTCGGATACCGCCAAACTCCTGTCCCTTGCTCCGGTCATCTCCCGCCTGGACTCCTGCAATGCCATCCTGCCTGCACTTCCTGAGACCAGACTCGGCCCCTGAGACAAAACTCTGCCCCGAGACCTGACTCCACCCCACCTCTGGCACCAAACTCCACCCAACCCCTGAGACCAGACTCCACCCCCTTAGACCAGACTCCACCCCTGAGACAAAAGTATGCCCTGAGACCAGACTCCGCCCCTGAAACAAAACTCTGCCCCGAGACCTGACTCCACCCCACCTCTGGCACCAAAGTCCACCCCACCCCTGAGACCAGACTCCACCCCCAGGACCAAACTCCACCAAGTAGGACCAGACTCCACCCGACCCCTGAGACCAGACTCCACCCAACCCCTGGGACCAGACTACGCCCCTGAGACAAAACTCTGCCCCAAGGCCAGACTCCACGCCACCCTTGGCGCCAAACTCCACCCCACCCCTGAGACCAGACACCACCCCAAGGACCAAACTCCACCAAGTAGGACCAGACTCCACCCGACCCCTGGGACCAGACTCCACCCCTGAGACAAAACTCTGCCCCTTGAAACCAGACTCCACCCCCTGGGACCATAATCCACCCCGAGACCAGACTCTGCCCCCTGAGACCAGACTCCACCCCCAGGACCAAACTTCACCAACTGGGATCAGACTTCATCCCACCCCTGAGAACAGACTCCACACCTGAGAACAAACTCCGCCCCTGCAATCTGTTATGAACGCAGCTTCCAGGCTCATTCACTCCTGTCGCTCCTCTTCAGCTGCCCCTCTTCACAAGTCCCATCACTGGCTCCCTGTCCCACTTAGATTTACATTCACACTGCTCTGCCTGGCATACAGATCCCTCCACCATACCTACCCTTCATACACCTCCCATCTCATCCAGAGATACTCCCCAACCCTCTCTCCCTGCTCCTCCAACACTCTATGGATGTCCACCTCTCACATCACTTGCTCATTGCAAGGCTGCAAGACTTCCCCAGAGCAGCCCCTACTCTATTGAAATTTCTCCCCCTCAGGCTCACCCCCACCTTCAACTAAAGACCCATCTGTTCTCTGTAGCTTACACGCCATCATCATAGCTCCATGCCCCTCCCTTGAACATACACCCTTATGTGTCCCTCTCCTTCACCTCTTCGATTTCATGCCTATTTGGCAGAGCCCGCCTCCATGTGTCCTCTTCTCCACCACCACATGGACTCAGTGACTTGTCTGCTATACTTATCCCGACATTAAAATCTGTGTTTTATGTGAACCCGAGGTGAGAGTGATATAGAGGCTGCCATATTTATTTCCATTTACAGTGCTGCCCATAATTATTCCTACCCCTGGAAAAATTTTGACTTAAAGTTACATTTATTCAACCAGCAAGTAATTTTTTGACGGGAAGTGACATCGGGGTCCCCAAAAGATAATAAGACGATGTACAAGAGGCATAATTGTGGAAAAAGCTCAGTGAGGACCTGCGGCTGCGCATTGTGGCTGCTCACAAGTCAGGAAAGGATTACAAGGCCATTTCTAAATGTTTTCAAGTTCCAGTGACTACAGTGCAAACTATTATTAAAAATAAAAGATGTTCCGCACTGTGGAAAATCTAAGAGTGGTCGGAAGCTGAAAGTGACACCTGTGCTGGCCAGGAGGATAGTGAGAGAGGTGAAAAAGAAGGCAAGGGTCACCACCAAGGCCATCCTGGTGAATCTGGGCTCTGCTGGTGGCAATGTCTCAAGGCAGACAATTCAAAGGACACTGCACACTGCTGGGTTCCACAGATGCAGATCAAGGAGGATAATAAGGCACACAAAAGCTCGCTTTGCCTTTGCAAATGCTCATCTGGACAAAGAAGAAGACTTCTGGTGTTCTGTGTTATGTCAGATGAAACAAAAATTGAATTGTTTGGTCACAATGATGTTTCCTTCATTTGACGTAAAAAAGGAGATGCCTTCAACCCAATGAACATCATCCTTACTGCCACACATGATGGGAACCTAATGCCATGGGGGAGTTTTTCAGCCAATGGACCAGGGAACCTAATCACAGTAAATTGCACCATGAAAAAATGAGCACTACATGAGGATTCTCAATGACAACATCAGGCAGTCTGGAGAGAAACTTGGCCTTGGGCACCAGTGGATATTTCAGCACGACAGTGATCCAAACCACACAGCAAAAGTGGTGAAGAAATGGTTAGCAGACAAGAGCATTAACATTTTGGAGTGGCCAGGCCTGACTTGAATCCAATTGAGAATCTGTGGAGGGAGCTAAAGATCAGGGTGATGGCAACAAGACCCTCCAACCTGAAAGATTTGGAGCTCATTGCTAAAGATGAATGGGCAAAAATACCTGTGGAGACATGCAAAAAGCTGGTCTGCAATTATAGGAAGCATTTGATTGCTGTAATAGCCAATGTAAAGAAAAGCTGAGAATTATTTTTTTCCCCACAATAATGCCTCTTGTACACCGTCTATCTTTTGGGGGACACCTATGTCATTTCCCCTCAAAAAATAATTTGCTGGTTGAATAAAAGCAACAAGTCTAAATTATTATTCAGGGTCACGATAAAATGAGTACAGAGGTGTGTATATCTTTAAATAAAGCATATTAATATAAACTTCCTAGTCTACAAATGCAGCCTTTGCTTTACCCAAAGCAAACAATAATTATAATAGAGGAAAGTGCTTCAGGGGAACAGAACTTCCTGATGGTGAATCAATACACCTGCCAGTGCCAGAGCCGAGACATGACACCGGCCACATTCCCAGGGCAAAGACGGCATCTGGGGGCTAACAGCCTGTGTCAGTGTAACACTATTGTGAGAGGCCCCCTCCCCCAAGCATCGGTGTAACCTCCCAGTGTCACCGTGTCATTGTTCTGTGACCTCCAGTGTGTGTATGGTGGCCGCCAATGTACTCTATGAGTGGAGGTGTGTGCATGTTGGCCGGCTGTGTCATCTATGAGCGGAGGTGTGTGTATGGTGGCCGCCGGGTGTCATCTATGAGCGGAGGTGTGTGTATGGTGGCCGCCGGTGTCATCTGTGAGCGGAGGTGTGTGTATGGTGGCCGCCGGTGTCATCTATGAGCGGAGGTGTGTGTATGTTGGCCGCCAGTGTCATCTATGAGCGGAGGTGTGTGTATGGTGGCTGCCGGTGTCATCTATGAGCGGAGGTGTGTGTATGGCGGCCGCCGGTGACATCTATGAGCGGAGGGGTGTGTATGGTGGCCGGCGGTGTCATCTATGAGCGGAGGTGTGTGTATGGCGGCTGCCGGTGCCATCTATGAGCGGAGGTGTGTGTATGGTGGCAGGCGGTGTCATCTATGAGCGGAGGTGTGTGTATGGCGGCTGCCGGTTCCATCTATGAGCGGAGGTGTGTGTATGGTGGCAGGCTGTGTCATCTATGAGCGGAGGTGTGTGTTTGGTGGCTGCCGGTGTAATCTATGAGCAGGGGTGTGTGTATGGTGGCCGCCGGTGTCATCTATGAGCGGAGGTGTGTGTATGGTGGCTGCCGGTGTCATTTATGAGCGGAGGTGTGTGTATGGTGGCTGCCTGTGTCATCTATGAGCGGAGGTGAGTATGGTGGCTCCCGGTGTCATCTATCAGCGGAGGTGTGTGTATGGTGGCTGCCGGTGTCCTCTATGATCGGAGGTGTGTGTATGGTGGCTGCCGGTGTCATCAATGAGCGGAGGTGTGTGTATGGTGGCCGCTGGTGTCATCTATGAGCGGAGGTGTGTGTATGGTGGCAGGCGGTGTCATCTATGAGCGGAGGTGTGTGTATGGTGGCCGCCGGGGTCATCTATGAGCGGAGGTGTGTGTTTGGTGGCTGCCGGTGTAATCTATGAGCAGAGGTGTGTGTATGGTGGCCGCCGGTGTCATCTATGAGCGGAGGTGTGTGTATGGTGGCAGGCGGTGTCATCTATGAGCGGAGGTGTGTGTATGGTGGCCGCCGGGGTCATCTATGAGCGGAGGTGTGTGTTTGGTGGCTGCCGGTGTAATCTATGAGCAGAGGTGTGTGTATGGTGGCCGCCGGTGTCATCTATGAGCGGAGGTGTGTGTATGGTGGCTGCCGGTGTCATTTATGAGCGGAGGTGTGTGTATGGTGGCTGCCTGTGTCATCTATGAGCGGAGGTGTGTATGGTGGCTCCCGGTGTCATCTATCAGCGGAGGTGTGTGTATGGTGGCCGGTGGTGTCATCTATGAGCGGAGGTGTGTGTATGGTGGCCGGTGGTGTCATCTATGAGCGGAGGTGTGTGTATGGTGGCCGGTGGTGTCATCTATGAGCGGAGGTGTGTGTATGGTGGCTGCCGGTGTCCTCTATGATCGGAGGTGTGTGTATGGTGGCTGCCGGTGTCATCAATGAGCGGAGGTGTGTGTATGGTGGCCGCTGGTGTCATCTATGAGCGGAGGTGTGTGTATGGTGGCCGGTGGTGTCATCTATCAGCGGAGGTGTGTGTATGGTGGCTGCCGGTGTCATCTATGATCGGAGGTGTGTGTATGGTGGCTGCCGGTGTCATCAATGAGCGGAGGTGTGTGTATGGTGGCCGCTGGTGTCATCTATGAGCGGAGGTGTGTGTATGGTGGCAGGCGGTGTCATCTATGAGCGGAGGTGTGTGTATGGTGGCCGCCGGTGTCATCTATGAGCGGAGGTGTGTGTATGTTGGCCGCCAGTGTCATCTATGAGCGGAGGTGTGTGTATGGTGGCAGGCGGTGTCATCTATGAGCGGAGGTGTGTGTATGGTGGCAGGCGGTGTCATCTATGAGCGGAGGTGTGTGTATGGTGGCAGGCGGTGTCATCTATGAGCGGAGGTGTGTGTATGGTGGCAGGCGGTGTCATCTATGAGCGGAGGTGTGTGTATGGTGGCAGGCGGTGTCATCTATGAGCGGAGGTGTGTGTATGGTGGCAGGCGGTGTCATCTATGAGCGGAGGTGTGTGTATGGTGGCAGGCGGTGTCATCTATGAGCGGAGGTGTGTATATGTTGGCCGCCAGAGTCATCTATGAGCGGAGGTGTGTGTATGGTGGCAGGCGGTGTCATCTATGAGCGGAGGTGTGTGTATGGTGGCAGGCGGTGTCATCTATGAGCGGAGGTGTGTATATGTTGGCCGCCAGAGTCATCTATGAGCGGAGGTGTGTGTATGGTGGCAGGCGGTGTCATCTATGAGCGGAGGTGTGTGTATGGTGGCAGGCGGTGTCATCTATGAGCGGAGGTGTGTGTATGGTGGCAGGCGGTGTCATCTATGAGCGGAGGTGTGTGTATGGTGGCAGGCGGTGTCATCTATGAGCGGAGGTGTTTGTATGGTGGCAGGCGGTGTCATATATGAGCGGAGGTGTGTGTATGGTGGCTGCCGGTGTCCTCTATGATCGGAGGTGTGTGTATGGTGGCTGCCGGTGTCCTCTATGATCGGAGGTGTGTGTATGGTGGCCGGTGGTGTCATCTATGAGCCGAGGTGTGTGTATGGTGGCCGGTGGTGTCATCTATGAGCGGAGGTGTGTGTATGGTGGCTGCCGGTGTCCTCTATGATCGGAGGTGTGTGTATGGTGGCTGCCGGTGTCATCAATGAGCGGAGGTGTGTGTATGGTGGCCGCTGGTGTCATCTATGAGCGGAGGTGTGTGTATGGTGGCTGCCGGTGTCATTTATGAGCGGAGGTGTGTGTATGGTGGCTGCCGGTGTAATCTATGAGCAGAGGTGTGTGTATGGTGACCGCCGGTGTGATCTATGAGCGGAGGTGTGTGTATGGTGGCTGCCGGTGTCATTTATGAGCGGAGGTGTGTGTATGGTGGCTGCCTGTGTCATCTATGAGCGGAGGTGTGTATGGTGGCTCCCGGTGTCATCTATCAGCGGAGGTGTGTGTATGGTGGCTGCCGGTGTCATCAATGAGCGGAGGTGTGTGTATGGTGGCCGCCGGTGTCATCTATGAGCGGAGGTGTGTGTATGGTGGCAGGCGGTGTCATCTATGAGCGGAGGTGTGTGTATGTTGGCCGCCAGTGTCATCTATGAGCGGAGGTGTGTGTATGGTGGCCGCCGTTGTCATCTATGAGCGGAGGTGTGTGTATGGTGGCCGCCGGTGTCATCTATGAGCGGAGGTGTGTGTATGGTGGCCGCCGGTGACATCTATGAGCGGAGGTGTGTGTATGGAGGCCGCCGGTGTCATCTATGAGCGGAGGTGTGTGTATGGTGGCCGCCGGTGTCATCTATGAGCGGAGGTGTGTGTATGCTGGCTGTCGGTGTCGTCTATAAGCGGAGGTGTGTATGGTGGCCGCCGGTGTCATCTATGAGCGGAGGTGTGTGTATGGTGGCCGCCGGTGTCATAGTATAGATTTGAGGCCGGATTGGTCGCCGTGTTACGATGCGTTCCTCACCTCGCAAGAGATCTCCATGTGTTTCCTGGCGTAGCGCAGCGCCTCTTCATGGTTGCCGAGGGCCACGTAGGCGTTGCCAAGGCTCCAGGAGGCCCGCCCCTCGCCCACCCTGCGGATACAAGACAAGAGAGCAGTCACCATGCTGTACGGAGGACAACCAGAAAATTGCAGAATAGCGCAAGGATGTGCGGTAACCATAGCAACCACATTTCACTGTACATTTTTGTTATTAAGTTAGTAAACACAGACCGGTGCTGTATGTATTTTGAAAATTAAATGTTAGTATAAAAAAAAATCTTTACAATTCAGTATTCGGTAGCTAACTCTTATCTTAAGGTATCTATTAACAGTACAATTTTCATTCAGATTCGATCTTTCTATGCTATTTGAATGATCGTAACTATTTGTAAGGTAACTATCGATTTTTCCCATTAATGGAACAATATAAGAAGGTTTTACATTCTTATTCTATCATAAAATCCAACTTTCCGATCATTTTTTGTCCTTTTCCAATCGACCAAAGAATCGTATCACGCCACAAGAAGGGCAGTTTTCTATACAATTCAATCATAAAAAGTGCGTTGAAAGATCGAATCTGAATGAAAAAATGCACCTTTACACTGACTGCAAGTTCTGATTGCTGCTTCTCAGTAACGCCTGGACCTTGTGGAGTACACACTGCCCAGAACATCCCATCTCTCTGCAGGATTAACCAGCAACACAGAATGGCAGCTCTTGCAAATCTTAAAGTAAACCTAAACTAATAATTTGTCAAAATAAACATACACTCGTCATACTTTGCTCCTGTGTAATATATTCATCTCTTTATTTTCTCCTGCGTCCTGTTTCTCCACTGTGATCAATGGTTTTCTATGTCCTCCATTTTGGAAATGGCCATTACCCCATAACAGCTTCCTGGTCAACACACTGTTAAACTGTAACATCGCCCACTTGAGACATAGGTAAGCATGGACATTACCTTTGCACATCAGTTGCCCTTTCAGTTATAACTGACAGCAACTGATATATAACTGACAGCAACTGATTTACTTCAGTTGTGACAAAACATTGTCAGAACTGGAAGGGATCACTGTAAGAAGAAAATGGTGAACCTCTGAGAGGAACTGATGGTGAGGATAGTATGTAATATTCATTTGCTGCTACGTCATGTGTTTATTTTAAATATTTTTACTCGCTTCAGGTTCCCTTTAAGCTACTCCTGAAGTGAGAGGGATATGGAGAGTGACATATTTATTTCCTATTAAACAATTCAGATTGCCTTGCTGTGGATGACATTCCTCGTCTTGTGATCGCTTTGAGGACGCCCCTGACTGCCGAGCTGTGAGGTTTGGCATAGCGGGGGGAGAGGGGGGGATCACAGATCGCAAGGTCACCGGAGTGCAGACAGGGGTCCCCCAGGGCGGCAACGGGTTGCTCATTCTGTGCGCAGTTAGGAATGAGGTCTGGCAGTTCGGAGAGACCCCTCTGGTTCCGCTGACATTATTAGCAGAGATGTGGGGTCCGCGTGCGTTGCGTAACTCAGGCTCATTACCATTATCGCAATGGATGCAGTTATGGGGGGAGGAGCCTGGGGGGGGATCAGCATACGATGTCTGGCTCATTACCCCTCATAATCAGAATACAAAGTTGCCATCCCGCCAGGCACAGAACCGACAATATTATCAGGCTGAGTAGGAAATACAGCGAGCGCCGCAAAACGCCGAACACAGATCGGCGGCCATTCTGTACAGATCTCGCGACTGGCCTCAGAAAAGTCACACTTGCTATATGGGGGCATTATTGGCTGGACTTGTTACATGGAAAGCCAGGAAACAGGGGGGTTACACTTGCTATATGGGGACATTATCGGCCTGACTTGTCATGTTGGGGTAGGGGTGTTACATTACTGGTTACATATTCTGTATGGAGGATGATATTAGCTGCACTATATATATAGGGGGGGGGGGGGGGGGCCTGAACCTGGGGGTATAAATGGAAAGCACAGTTGGCAAGGCTTGTTCTGTGGGAGGCATTATGGTTACATACAGAAGCATTATTGGCTTGACTTGTCCTACAAGGGACCTTTTGTCATCACTTGTTATATGGGGGACATGATGGCTGCACTTGTTATATGGGGGATATGATAGCTGCACTTGTTATGGGGGACATGATGGCTGCACTTGTTATATGGGGGATATGATGGCTGCACTTGTTATATGGGAGACATGATGGCTGCACTTGTTATATGGGGGACATGATGGCTGCACTTGTTATATGGGGGACATGATGGCTGCACTTGTTATATGGGAGACATGATGGCTGCACTTGTTATATGGGGGACATGATGGCTGCACTTGTTATATGGGGGACATGATGGCTGCACTTGTTATGGGGGACATGATGGCTGCACTTGTTATATGGGGGATATGATGGCTGCACTTGTTATATGGGGGATATGATGGCTGCACTTGTTATATGGGGGATATGATAGCTGCACTTGTTATATGGGGGACATGATGGCTGCACTTGTTATATGGGGGATATGATAGCTGCACTTGTTATGGGGGATATGATGGCTGCACTGGTTATATGGGGGACATGATGGCTGCACTTGTTATATGGGGGATATGATAGCTGCACTTGTTATGGGAGACATGATGGCTGCACTTGTTATATGGGGGATATGATAGCTGCACTTTTTATAGCGGGAGTGTCTATATAAGAAAGTATGTGGCAGCTTACATGAAAATATTGCTTATAACAGAGTTCAAATACAATATGATTGGGACGGCATCACTCTAGTCATTATCAGGGCTGTAAAAAAAAGGCAGAAATACTATTTTACGAAGGACCAGAGCGGTCACTGTGTGTAAAAGCCAAACATGAGATCACAGAGCTCCCTCTTGTGGTCACTTTGCATCACTGCGCACATCTGGGCTAAAATGCTGCCCCTCCTTCTAAATCTTATTTTCTGTCAGTTTTGGAAAGAAGAGTTTGGACCTGAGTGACGTTTTTGTTATTTTACTCATGTTTGTATCCATGACGGAGGTTCTAATCATGGTTTTCAAACTTAGGACTCAAAATTTGCAATTACAACACGGAATTGTAATTTGTAACTATCAGAAAAATCTTAAAGCGGACCCAAACCAAACATTTTTTTAATTCAAAATATTTAGGTGCAGCACTCTGACACATACAAAGATAAATAAACACTCCTTCAAGCCTATGAGCATTTCAGTGCATGCTTTTCACCCTTCTCTTTTCATAACTAGGGTTATACAGGTGGCAGCCATTAGCAATTCCTCCATTGCTGGAGACCACCTACTCCACCAGTCTGCCGGATTCTGTCCCGGCAATATGAAAGGAAGGGAGGGGTTCCTGTAATAAATGTAAAATATTGTATATTTGTCATCATGCAGCTGAAAAAAGGCTGCTATTTATTATTATAATTTATAAAATAGATTTTATTTCTGAAATCTTGTATTTTTAATTTGGGTCCACTTTAATTCGGAATTTCGTAGTTTGGAATTTTTTGGATTTTCAAAAATTACAGAAATGAATTACCGTAATGTCTTGTTTTACACAAAATCGTAATTTCGTGCTCTACATGGAAATTCTTTCCGAAAAAGATTGTAATTACGTAAACGATCGTAATTGAGGAAAATTCACAAATGGTCATAATTGCACAAAATTTCATGCTGTTTTTCGTGATTATGATTTTTTCCATTACAATCGTAATTATGAAGATAACGCAATATTTACGGATGGCGACTTACCGGTCTCCGAGCTCCTGGGCGATGGAGAGATGCTTGAGGTGGAACTCGATGGCGCGCTCGTAGTCCTGCAGCAGCGTGTACGTGTTCCCCAGACTGTAGCACGCCTGCGCCTCCACCGCCTGGTCCTTCAGCTGCCGCGAGAGCTGCAACGTTTTCCTGCGGAGGAGAGACAGCGGCGCTCAGTCAAACACGCTCATCCTGGTAATATCATCAGAAATCAAGTGGGCAGAATAATCCATAGAGGGAGCAATCACTTCTTCACAACATAGCCTACAAAGTGACTATAAAGGCCTCAATTCTGGTATCTATGTGAGGGAAATATTTTTTGTAGGTAAAACACAATATTGCCCCCCCCTTTTTTTTTTTTTTAGCAATTCTGAAATATTTTTCTCCATTACCAAACATGAGGTAAAACATGAGGTAAATGCATAAAGTGAGGTAAGACGTGCGATATTTCAGTGGTAAGCATGCAGTAAATAAATAATAGTAGTCTTTAAAGGGACACTTAAGTCAAACTAAAAAAAAGGGTTTTACTCACCTAGGGCTTCCAATAGCCCCCTGCAGCTGTCCGGTGCCCTCGCCGTCTCCCTCCGATCCTCCTGGCCCCACCGGCAGCCACTTCCTGTTTCGGTGACGGGAACTGACAGGCTAGGGACGCGAGTGATTCTTCGCGTTCCTGGCCACAATAGCGCCATCTATGCTGCTATAGCATATATCATATACCATATAGCAGCATAGAGGGTGCTAATGTGTCTGGGAACGCGAAGAATCACTCGAGTCCCCAGCCTGTCAGCTCCTGTCACCGAAACCGGAAGTGGCTGCCGGCGGGGCCAGGAGGATCGGAGGGAGACGGCGAGGGCACCGGACAGCTGCAGGGGGCTATTGGAAGCCCTAGGTGAGTAAAACTCATTTTTTTTGTTTGACTTAAGTGTCCCTTTAATTAATTTTTAAGGGGGGGGGGGAGGAGGTGTATTTGATTATGCAGCAATCTATGAAAAGTATATTTATAGGCATCCATTATTAGAAAAAAATCCAGTAAATATTTGGAGTTTTATTTCTACTATCTACAGCCTGAATAAAAACTCCACTAAAACAGCAAAATGCATACAAATTGACTTTACCTCCAGGTACCGGCAGGTCTTAAACTGATCGGTAAATCATGTGCTAACATGCCCCCTAATTTCCATGAGAATAGCTTTTTTCGGTAAAATTAATGCAAATTACCTCCTGAATTACCTCATAATTTACCTAATGAGGTAAAACATGACTAAAACCAACCAGAATTGCTAAATGTCATTACCTCATGAAGTAAATTATCTCACATGAGGTAATTTGTTTGATAACCCTACCAGAATTGAGGCCTTTGTGAGGTTTTGGATATGGGGAGTGAAGGAGAGTGTGGAGTCCAGGGTGACACCCAGACAGCGGGCCTGAGAAGTAGGGCGAATGGTAGTGTGGTTAACACTGACATGCACATCTGGGAGGGTCAGGGATTGCCAGGGTGGGAAGATCATAAATTTCGTTTTGTCCAGGTTTAGTTTCAGAAACCTACCGGACATCCAGGAGGAGATGGCTGATAGGCAGGAGAAGACCTTGTCCAGGGTAGTGGTAGATAGGTCAGGGGTGTGGAGTTAGATCTGGGTGTCATCTGCATAGAGATGATAGTTAAAACCCATGGAGGAGATAACCTTTCCAATGGAGGATGTGTATAGAGAGAACAGTAGGGGGCCAAGGACTGAGCCTTGGGGGACTCCCACCGAGAGGCGGTTGGGGGTGGACGAGGACTCATTGAAGGCAGTTGTGAAGGAGTGGTTGGAGAGGTAGGATGAAAGCCAGGACAGGGCGAGATCGTGAATGCCCATGGACTGGAGGGACTGGAGGAGTAGGGGATGATCTACTGTGTGGAAAGCTGCTGAAAGGTCAAGGAGGAGGAGAATTGAGTATTTACCTTCAGCTTTAGCTAAGGTAAGGTCATTGACCACTTTGGTTAGAGCAGTTTCGGTTGAGTGGGCAGGCCGAAATACAGATTGCAGTGGGTCTAGCAGTGAGTTGGCATTGAGGAACTGGGTCAGACGTTTGTGAACCAGACGCTCAAGGAGTTTGGAGGCAAAGAAGAGTAGGGAGATAGGGCGGTAGTTGGAGGGTAGTGAGGGGTCGAGGGAGGATTTCTTGAGCAGGGGTAGTACAGTGGCCTGCTTGAAGTCTGAGGGGAAGGTGCCTATGGATAGGGAGAGGTTAAACAGGGCAGTTATAATGCCTGTTGCTGCTGGAGTGTTCAGGTTTAAAGTTTGCTCTTGGCTGAAGAAACAACTGTTCACTGCCAGAATATTTTTCTGTCAATGCAGCAGCTCTATGAACAATAATCAGGCTTTTTTTAAACAGACTGCTGCTACCAGGAAGCTATCCTTTATAACTGAGGTCTTGTAGTACTGGTTAATGGCCACTAGATGGCAAAACTGTAACTTGCATCTTTGTATGTCACGCTAGACACAGAGAGGAGCTGCTCAACTTGGAGTCTAATTTACCCAATATTATTAATTTATAAAGCCCCCACATATTCTGTGGTGCTTATTATAGAAACTGTGTTAATAATTGTGTATGAGAAGTTTAACCTATGGAATACCCAGATAGCTCAGGGTGACCCAGAAGGTCTGCAGGTAAAAAAAGGGCCGGAGGTTTGGGCACAGCCGGCGCCACCATAGGATGTAATAGGAATTACAGCTGCGCTCAGTGAGTAATTTGTGCGCTGTCAGAAGACAGAGCACAAATCACTGTAAAAACACTGTAATTCGGCCGCCAGCAATAGCTGGAAGCTGAATGACATCATTCTCCACTATCCATGGCGGCCTGGAGGGGGAAGAGTAATAAGTGCCGCCGGGACTTCTGCAGGAGCAGGGTAAAACGTTTATCGGCTGTATCCTGCGCCCAAGTCTCCCGGCAGCTTAATTACATGTATGCACCCAGAACCACTAGGAAAGTGTAGGGTGATAAAGAGAACTGATAGTAGAAACAACCAGAGGCGCCACGCGTGCTAAGAGTTAGTAAACAGCTGCTCCTGTTTCTTATTTCCTGATGAAGTGGGCTCTGACCCACGAAAGATGGTGCAACTTTTGGAGTACATAATGAACATTTTTTTGATGGCAGTACCTTGCTGATTCTGAATGGGGAGGTGTTACTTTTCCTTGTTGTTATTACACACACACACACACACACACACGCGTGCGCACGCACGCACGCCTCTGGTCCTGTTGTATATGAATCAGGGTCATTGTTTCATTCAGAAGCTGAAATCTGATTGGTTGCTCTCAATAAATACACCGATTGTAATATGAGGCTTGTCCGAACCTAGAGTGTAAGCTCCTGTGGGCCAGGGACCGATAGGAAGGGATTGTACATCCTTTCACTTGTCGACAGATACAGATTTTGATTGACACATTGCCTTATGAGTATCCTCTCATCCGGCCTGACACTAATTCCTTCTTCTGTAGGTTCATTTCGGAACAATACAAAAGGAGTGTGTTATCTACATCGTATCTCATCGAGCAATTCTTTCCACTTCTCATCACCCGTGTCTGATAAACCCTCAGTAAAATCAAGCTGTCCACAATTGAATATAATTGGAGAGAGTTCAGGACCCTCCCAGCTCCACTTTAGCAGAGTTTTGGTAAGATCACAAAATGGTGAATTAGAATAAAAGAAAACATATTTATTGTATTTTTTTTCTTCTTCATTACGTTATGTGAGGGGAGGTAAACACAGACAGGAAAATCTGGAGCCAATCATGTCACTCACTTATAATACTCTGCAGAAGCGTCGAACATCCCCAGGAATATGTGGGCGTTGCCGAGGTTGCTGTATGCCCTTCTCTCTGCCGCTTTGTCTCCAAACTCCTTGGCGATCGCCAGTCTCTAAGAGAAGGAAATATACTGTAAGATTAGAGTCATTGGCAATATTATCTAGATAACTCCTCCCACTCCACCCAAATAGTCTAGATAACTCCTCCCACTTCACACAAATAGTCTAGATAACTCCTCCCACTCCTCCCAAATAGTTTAGATAACTCCTCCACCTTCACCCAAATAGTCTAGATAACTCCTCCCACTACAGCCAAATAGTCTAGATAACTCCTTACACTCCAGCCAAAAAGTCTAGATAACTCCACCCAAATAGTCTAGATAACTCCTCCCACCGGAATAGTCTAGATAACTCCTCCCACTTCACCCAAATAGTCTAGAATAGATAACTCCTCTCACTCCACCCAATTAGTCTAGATCCTAGGTTCTCAGTGTGTGGTACGGGTACCCCAGGGGGTACTTTTGATGGTTCCAGGGGGTACTCGGGCTTGATATACTTAACCAAGAATAACAAATTTAGGGCCCTTTTCCACTAAAAAATACGATCGCAATCGTGCTGTGATAAAGTTTTGTTCTATTTTCCACCACCGCGATTCTGCCAGATCCAACAGGAGTAAAGCACGATTGCAGTGTGTTCGCGTCTGTGATCGCGTCACGGCGAATTGCCGTGAGAAAATGTAATAGTGGCGTGATTGTTATGCGATTTATACTTCTTATAGGAGCTGAAGCGCAGCAAAAAGGCATTCAGGCGGCAACTGCGATTGCGAAGAAAATGATTTGCGGCGGATTCCATCAGTTTGGCCGTACCTCGCATTTTGCGAGCCGCGGGGGTTTGGAATAGGATCACAAATCGCTGATAGTGGGAAAAGGGCCCCACATGTAGTTTTGTGATCCATTTCTGATCATTTGCGAATCGCAAAACGCAAGGATGCAGGCCTTTTAATGCAAACTGCGCTATATGTTTGCATCGTTGGCGCAGAAGCTATAC
The DNA here is from genome assembly GCF_040937935.1 of Hyperolius riggenbachi. Lineage (NCBI taxonomy): Eukaryota > Metazoa > Chordata > Amphibia > Anura > Hyperoliidae > Hyperolius > Hyperolius riggenbachi. Next base: position 285,943,806 of record NC_090653.1, read on the forward strand.
GAGATAAAATCACAGAGCTGTGCAATTTTCTTGGGATCCAGCAATTCAAAATTGGTTACTACATTTTTCCCCTCCTTCATCGCAACGCGTTCGCAATTTGTGGGGTAAAAGAGGCGCTACACATAGCGCACACCCGCTGCTCCCAGACGGCGCTCCCTGCTGACTCACCTCTTTGTGGAAGGCGATGGCCTCATTGAAGTTGCCTAAGAGGTAGTGTGTGTTGCCGAGATTTCCGTAGGCGCGGCCCTGCGCAGCTCTGTCCCCCAACATCTTCACCAGCTCCAGATTCTGCCTGCGATAAACCGACAAACACCAGATCGTTACCAGCCTGGATAACTGCGTCACTTATTTCTACACAGAGCGCTACATAATCTTGACATAAGGGGCGTTTACTGGCACGCCGCAAATATCCTGCGTTATACGCCACACACATCACAAAGTCCTGATAGTGAGATGCGAATGACTCTTACATAACAATGTAAGCAGGAAGCTTGGAACGGACAGAGTATGGCCCCCAACGTCATATAAACCCTCATGCTAGGTACACATGATGAGATTTTCGGACAGATTTACTACCAGATCGATTATTTTCAACAGGTCACGTCTGATTTCCAATCGCTTTTCCATTCAATTCCATAAAAAAAAAAATCGATCAGAAAGCAGATCGGACATGCTGGAAATTATCTATTTGGCAGCAAATCTGCTAGAAAATCTCATTGTGTCTACCTAGCATAAAGGTGGCCACACACCATACAATAAAATAGTCTGATTTTATGTCAAGTCGATAAAAAAAAAATCAGTTGTCGTGAACAATCAAATGTTTGTTTTTTTTCAAGCAAGAAATACGATCAGTTTCCCATTGTTATTTGATATAAGTCGATCAGGAGTGGAGGATTTTTCTGATCAATTTGTATGTAAATTGAATGGTGTGTGGTAGATTGTCAATTTCTTAAAGGATACCCAAAGTGACATGTGACATGATGAGATAGACATGTGTATGTACAGTGCCTAGCACACAAATAACTAGGCTGTGTTTCTTTTTTTCTTTCTCTGCCTGACAGAGTTAAATATCAGGTATGTAAGTGGCTGACTCAGTCCTGACTCAGACAGGAAGTGACTACAGTGTGACCCTTACTGATAAGAAATTCCCCTTTTTATCTCTTCCTTGCTCTCAGAAGCCATTTTCTGCTAGGAAAGTGTTTTATAGTTGGAATTTCTTATCAGTGAGGGTCACACTGCAGTCACTTCCTGTCTGAGTCAGGACTGAGTCAGCCACTTACATACCTGATATTTAACTCTTTCAGGCAGAGAAAGAAAAAAAGGAACACAGCGTAGTTATTAGTGTGCTAGGCACTGTACATACACAGGTCTATCTCATCATGTCACATGTCACCTCAGGTATCCATTTTCACACTGCATATCTGCGGTTGTGATGGGGTAATCCCCGTCTGGCAGTTGGTCAAGCCTGCTTGTTACCAGCCTTATAAAATCCCCCACTGAGCATTCAGTCTGGCTTTGCTCAGGAATCATTACAGGTAGTCCCCGGTTTACGAACACCCGACTTACGAACGACCTGCCGATACGAATGCTCGCCGACCCGCCGCGATGACGTCACACCGCCGGGGACTACCTCTTCTGCTGCCATTTTTTAAGCAGAGTAGGTGCAGGTGTCGGTGTAACGTCCCATCGTGCTGCCCAGAAGCTGCGCGGCCCGTCCTCTTGCTCCGTCCACTGTCCTCCCGGCGGCTTCACATGCGTCGCATAATGACGCATTAGCAGGTCCCGCCACTAGGGGGCTTCTCCTGATTGCGTCATTATGCGATGCATAAAAAGCCGCCGGGGAACAGTGAATGGAGCAAGAGGACGGGCAGCTCGATGGGACGTTACACCGGCATGGAACAGGTGAGATGTCCCCTTTCTGCGCCTACTCTGCTTAAGGAATGGGGGCACCCGACTTAAGAACGAATTCAGGTTACGAACGAACCTTCAGTTCCTATGTCGATTGTTAACTGAGGACTACCTGTATAGCTGAGTCTGTGTTCTCTGATGTCTTTTCAAGCCCAAGCCTGCCCCCTTCTGGCTCTGCTATAAAGACTCAGCTATAATGATTCCTGAGCAAAGCCAGACTGAATGCTCAGTCAGGGATTTTATCAGGGCTGATAACAAGCAGGCTGAGCAGTGAAGGATGAAACAGAGAGCAGGGTAGGTGTTTTCTCTAATGTTCCCACTGATATATAAGGTAAATACATGAGGGTGCTTCGTCTCTGGTTCACTTTAAGCGCGGGCAATTTTTAAAGTCGCCATAAAAGCGTGTGCGCAATGTTGCTCTATGTGAGTGATCTCACATGAGCAATGATTTGTCTTTCCGAGCGCAAAAGTGGCTCCAGCAACGTTTCCTGAGCGTCTGCGCTTCAATACAAAGTATAGATAATCGCTAAGCGCTGAAAAAAGCGCTTTGAAAAGCATTTTGGTGAGCGCAAATCGCTCTGAAACTGAAAGCATAGGGAAACGCGCTTTAAAAAGCGCTCACAAAAGTGCACAGCGCTTGCGATTTCGCTGGCGATTTATAATGTGAACAAGGCTTTAAAGTGGACCTGAACTCTTGCACAGGACAGAAGGAAAACACAGAGAATTGTACCCTGTGTGTATTTAGGGCTCGTTTACACTAAGGGCGTTTTTGAAAAAAATTTTAAGCGCTGCCGATTTTCAAAATCGCCCTGAAAGCACTTGTGCAATGATTCTCAATGACAGAGTTCACATCTGAGCGGTTCGTCTCTGATCCGCTCAGCAAAGCGCTGCCTGTACCATTTTTGAGGCGATTCCGCCTCAATGGAAGATATAGGAAAAACGGAAAATGTTTACAAAATCACTGCAGCGATTGCGTGAGCGTTAAGAATAAATACATTGCATTTATTCTTTTCCAAATCAAAGAGTGCACTTCCAGACTGACGTCAGGAAGTGAAGAAACGGAATCACTCTGCAAAAGCGCTTACAAAAGCGCTTAACAAAACCGTCCAACGCACAGAAATTGGAAAGAAAAATCGCCTCAAAAAATCCAACGCGAACGGACATGCGAGAGCGGAACGCAATGTGAATGAGGCCTTAGAGAGTTTAGTCTATCTAATTCACCCTCATCTATGACTAATCACATATGTAATTTGATCCCTCCGCTGTCTCACCTGACTGCCTTGGCAGAGCAGCTAATATATAAACACAGGATGTATAGCCCTATGTCTGCTTCCATGAAAGCAGGAAGTAGACACACTGCAGATTTATTGCAGGATGTGTATCAGCTGTAACAAAGATAAGTTCTTCTTTAAATGTTATTATGCTGTTGCTTATCTTTTAGAGCAGAGATGCAGTTCTGAGTCCAGGTCCACTGTAACGTGCATCTCCTCTGAGTCATTGCCCCTCCCTCCTGCCTGATTACCCCCGCAGCTGCAGGCTTTCCAGGCCCCCCCATGTGTCATAGCTGCGGAACTCACTCGTAGTATTCCGTGGCACTCAGTAGTGTCTCCTTCACCTCCTCCGACAGATCGCCCGGAATCTGCGGCATGCTCCAGGACAGCTGCTTTCCCTTGGCGTGGAAGACGTTGCCCGCGTTATACAGCGCCCGCGCCTCGCCCACCTGTGTGCAGCCAATGAGAGGGGAGAGGTCAGCTTGCCACATTCCCAGCATTCAGTGCAGTATAGGGGGGCATCAGCAGTGCCTGTACCTTGTCCCCCTGCTCCCGGGAGATGTCCAGATGTCTCTGACAGCAGGCGATGGCCTCGTCATACTGGCCCAGGACCTTCAGGGTGTTCCCAAGGTTCCCGCTGGCTTTGGCCTCTCCGATACGATCACCGATAGACCTGCAACCACCAGGAGAGGAACATCGAAATCTGACCAGATGATAAACTCTCCATGTGACATCCAAAAACATTCTGTATCATGTGTGCTAACAGCCCATACACCTCTCCACCTGCCACCACATCGGCCATCAGATAGATGCCTCCCTCGCTGAATCTGATCTATGGCCTGCCCACACACTGCAGACAGATTTAAAGAGAGTCTGAAGCGAATAAAATTCCCTTCTTTTAATATCTAGTTCTCTTTAGCAGTATGAGCAAAGATGAATCGCCGCATACACGCAGCTGAACAATGTATTACCCTCAAAATCCCAGAGCAAAGATCCACGACTTTCCAGGTCGCAGATTTTGCTGCCCAGGAGAGGCAGAGCTTTGTGCTGTAGCTCCGCCTCCATTCCAATCAATCTGCTCTGATCTCTGCCTCTCCCCGCCCCTCTCAGTGAAAGAAGACAGAGGGGCGAGGTCACTGAGAGGGGCGAGGAGAGGCGGAGATTGACTGGAGCAGAGGCAAAGCTACTGCACAAAGCTCTACCTCCTCCAGGAAGTACCAGAGGAGATTGGCCCAGGGATTTCGGAGGAGTTAAATACACTGTTCAGGCGCGGATGCGGCGATTCATCTTTGCTCATACTGCTAAAGAGGACTTCAGATCCTCTTTAAAGGACAACTGTAACAAGAGTGATATGGAGGCTGGCTAAATTTATTTCCGTTTAAGCAATACCAGTTGCCTGGCTGTCCTGCTGATCCTCTGCCTCTAATACTTCTACCCAAAGCCCCTGAACAAGCATGCAGCAGGTCAGGGGTTTCTGACATTATTGTCAGCTCTGACAAGACTAGCTGCATGCTTGTTTCTGAAGTAATTCAGACACCACTGCAGCCAAATAGACCAGCAGGACAGCCAGGCAACTGGTATTGTTTAAAAGGAAATAAATATGGCAGCCTCCTTATGCTTCTCATTTCAATTGTCCTTTAAAAAAGATTTCAGCAAGATTGGAAATTGTCCTAGTGTCCCTCCTCATGTGACGTCCCACCCCCCACCTGGGCCCGTTTTGAGTGTGAAAGGCTTACCTGCCACACCGGCTCCTCACCTCCTCCTGTGTCCGCCGTGCACCGGGGCCACCTGTATGCGCGGTGTCACCCGGCACAAGCACCGTACGGCAGTGGAGAGAGACGTCGGACACTGGAGGAGGCGAGTTGTGGCCCGACATGAAAGGTGAGCATGCAACACTCACCCCTGGGGGGAGGGGGGGGTGCGAGTGCTTTAGACTATGACTATAGTAGGATTAGATTGTGCGCCCCTCTGAGGACAGTCAGTGACATGACTATGTACTCTGTACAGTGCTGCAGGAGATGTCAGTGCTATATAAATGCATAATAATAATATGGTAGGACATTAGACTATGACTATGGTAGAATTAGAGTGTGAGCTCCTCTGAGGACAGTCAGTGACATGACTATGTACTCTGTACAGTGCTGCAGGAGATGTCAGTGCTATATAAATACATAATAATAATATGGTAGGACATTAGGCTATGGCTATGGTAGTATTAGACTGTGAGCTCCTCTGAGGACAGTCAGTGACATAACTATGTACTCTGTAATGTGCTGCAGAAGATGTCAGTGCTATATAAATACATAATAATAATATGGTAGGACATTAGACTATGACTATGGTAGGATTAGAGTGTGAGCTCCTCTGAGGGCAGTCAGTGACATAACTATGTACTCTGTAATGTGCTGCAGGATATGTCAGTGCTATATAAATACATAACAATAATATGGTAGGACATTAGACTATGACTATGATAGGATTAGATTGTAAGCTCCTCAGAGGACAGTCAGTGACATGACTATGTACTCCGTAATGTGCTGCAGGAGATGTCAGTGCTATATAAATACATAATAATAATATGGTAGGACATTAGACTATGACTATAGTAGGATTAGATTGTGCGCCCCTCTGAGGACAGTCAGTGACATGACTATGTACTCTGTACAGTGCTGCAGGAGATGTCAGTGCTATATAAATACATAATAATAATATGGTAGGACATTAGACTATGGCTATGGTAGGATTAGATTGTGAGCTCCTCTGAGGGCAGTCAGTGACATGACTATGTACTCTGTACAGTGCTGCAGGAGATGTCAGTGCTATATAAATGCATAATAATAATATGGTAGGACATTAGACTATGACTATGGTAGGATTAGAGTGTGAGCTCCTCTGAGGACAGTCAGTGACATGACTATGTACTCTGTACAGTGCTGCAGGAGATGTCAGTGCTATATTATTGCATAATAATAATATGGTAGGACATTAGACTATGGCTATGGTAGGATTAGATTGTGAGCTCCTCTGAGGGCAGTCAGTGACATGACTATGTACTCTGTACAGTGCTGCAGGAGATGTCAGTGCTATATTATTGCATAATAATAATATGGTAGGACATTAGACTATGACTATGGTAGGATTAGAGTGTGAGCTCCTCTGAGGACAGTCAGTGACATGACTATGTACTCTGTACAGTGCTGCAGGAGATGTCAGTGCTATATTATTGCATAATAATAATATGGTAGGACATTAGACTATGACTATGGTAGGATTAGAGTGTGAGCTCCTCTGAGGACAGTCAGTGACATGACTATGTACTCTGTAATGTGCTGCAGAAGATGTCAGTGCTATATAAATACATAATAATAATATGGTAGGACATTAGGCTATGGCTATGGTAGTATTAGACTGTGAGCTCCTCTGAGGACAGTCAGTGACATAACTATGTACTCTGTAATGTGCTGCAGAAGATGTCAGTGCTATATAAATACATAATAATAATATGGTAGGACATTAGACTATGACTATGGTAGGATTAGAGTGTGAGCTCCTCTGAGGGCAGTCAGTGACATAACTATGTACTCTGTAATGTGCTGCAGAAGATGTCAGTGCTATATAAATACATAATAATAATATGGTAGGACATTAGACTATGGCTATGGTAGGATTAGATTGTGAGCTCCTCTGAGGGCAGTCAGTGACATGACTATGTACTCTGTACAGTGCTGCAGGAGATGTCAGTGCTATATAAATGCATATTAATAATATGGTAGGACATTAGACTATGACTATGGTAGGATTAGAGTGTGAGCTCCTCTGAGGACAGTCAGTGACATGACTATGTACTCTGTACAGTGCTGCAGGAGATGTCAGTGCTATATTATTGCATAATAATAATATGGTAGGACATTAGACTATGGCTATGGTAGGATTAGATTGTGAGCTCCTCTGAGGGCAGTCAGTGACATGACTATGTACTCTGTACAGTGCTGCAGGAGATGTCAGTGCTATATTATTGCATAATAATAATATGGTAGGACATTAGACTATGACTATGGTAGGATTAGAGTGTGAGCTCCTCTGAGGACAGTCAGTGACATGACTATGTACTCTGTACAGTGCTGCAGGAGATGTCAGTGCTATATTATTGCATAATAATAATATGGTAGGACATTAGACTATGACTATGGTAGGATTAGAGTGTGAGCTCCTCTGAGGACAGTCAGTGACATGACTATGTACTCTGTAATGTGCTGCAGAAGATGTCAGTGCTATATAAATACATAATAATAATATGGTAGGACATTAGGCTATGGCTATGGTAGTATTAGACTGTGAGCTCCTCTGAGGACAGTCAGTGACATAACTATGTACTCTGTAATGTGCTGCAGAAGATGTCAGTGCTATATAAATACATAATAATAATATGGTAGGACATTAGACTATGACTATGGTAGGATTAGAGTGTGAGCTCCTCTGAGGGCAGTCAGTGACATAACTATGTACTCTGTAATGTGCTGCAGGATATGTCAGTGCTATATAAATACATAACAATAATATGGTAGGACATTAGACTATGACTATGATAGGATTAGATTGTAAGCTCCTCAGAGGACAGTCAGTGACATGACTATGTACTCCGTAATGTGCTGCAGGAGATGTCAGTGCTATATAAATACATAATAATAATATGGTAGGACATTAGACTATGGCTATGGTAGGATTAGATTGTGAGCTCCTCTGAGGGCAGTCAGTGACATGACTATGTACTCTGTACAGTGCTGCAGGAGATGTCAGTGCTATATAAATGCATAATAATAATATGGTAGGACATTAGACTATGACTATGGTAGGATTAGAGTGTGAGCTCCTCTGAGGACAGTCAGTGACATGACTATGTACTCTGTACAGTGCTGCAGGAGATGTCAGTGCTATATTATTGCATAATAATAATATGGTAGGACATTAGACTATGACTATGGTAGGATTAGAGTGTGAGCTCCTCTGAGGACAGTCAGTGACATGACTATGTACTCTGTAATGTGCTGCAGAAGATGTCAGTGCTATATAAATACATAATAATAATATGGTAGGACATTAGGCTATGGCTATGGTAGTATTAGACTGTGAGCTCCTCTGAGGACAGTCAGTGACATAACTATGTACTCTGTAATGTGCTGCAGAAGATGTCAGTGCTATATAAATACATAATAATAATATGGTAGGACATTAGACTATGACTATGGTAGGATTAGAGTGTGAGCTCCTCTGAGGGCAGTCAGTGACATAACTATGTACTCTGTAATGTGCTGCAGGATATGTCAGTGCTATATAAATACATAACAATAATATGGTAGGACATTAGACTATGACTATGATAGGATTAGATTGTAAGCTCCTCAGAGGACAGTCAGTGACATGACTATGTACTCCGTAATGTGCTGCAGGAGATGTCAGTGCTATATAAATACATAATAATAATATGGTAGGACATTAGACTATGACTATAGTAGGATTAGATTGTGCGCCCCTCTGAGGACAGTCAGTGACATGACTATGTACTCTGTACAGTGCTGCAGGAGATGTCAGTGCTATATAAATACATAATAATAATATGGTAGGACATTAGACTATGGCTATGGTAGGATTAGATTGTGAGCTCCTCTGAGGGCAGTCAGTGACATGACTATGTACTCTGTACAGTGCTGCAGGAGATGTCAGTGCTATATAAATGCATAATAATAATATGGTAGGACATTAGACTATGACTATGGTTGGATTAGAGTGTGAGCTCCTCTGAGGACAGTCAGTGACATGACTATGTACTCTGTAATGTGCTGCAGAAGATGTCAGTGCTATATAAATACATAATAATAATATGGTAGGACATTAGGCTATGGCTATGGTAGTATTAGACTGTGAGCTCCTCTGAGGACAGTCAGTGACATAACTATGTACTCTGTAATGTGCTGCAGAAGATGTCAGTGCTATATAAATACATAATAATAATATGGTAGGACATTAGACTATGACTATGGTAGGATTAGAGTGTGAGCTCCTCTGAGGGCAGTCAGTGACATAACTATGTACTCTGTAATGTGCTGCAGGATATGTCAGTGCTATATAAATACATAACAATAATATGGTAGGACATTAGACTATGACTATGATAGGATTAGATTGTAAGCTCCTCAGAGGACAGTCAGTGACATGACTATGTACTCCGTAATGTGCTGCAGGAGATGTCAGTGCTATATAAATACATAATAATAATATGGTAGGACATTAGACTATGACCATGGTAGGATTAGATTGTGAGCTCCTCTGAGGACAGTCAGTGACATGACTATGTACTCTGTAATGTGCTGCAGGATATGTCAGTGCTATATAAATACATAATAATAATATGGTAGGACATTAGACTATGACTATGATAGGATTAGATTGTAAGCTCCTCAGAGGACAGTCAGTGGCATGACTATGTGCTCCGTAATGTGCTGCAGGAGATGGCAGTGCTATATAAATACATAATAATAATATGGTAGGACATTAGACTATGACTATGGTTGGATTAGAGTGTGAGCTCCTCTGAGGACAGTCAGTGACATGACTATGTACTCTGTAATGTGCTGCAGAAGATGTCAGTGCTATATAAATACATAATAATAATATGGTAGGACATTAGACTATGACTATGGTAGGGATTACATTGTGAGGTCCTCTGAGGACAGTCAGTAACATGACTATGTACTCTGTAATGTGCTGCAGGAGATGTCAGTGCTATATAAATACATAATAATAATATGCTAGGACATTAGACAATGATTTACATTGGACAGTATTGGGCAATAAGGCATTATTATTATCTGTTATTTTCAGAGCAGCACCATGGAAGGTTCCTAACATCTGAAATCTGACAATCATCACACACACACACACAACCGTTATCTGCACAGATCTCCCTCACCTGGCTAGAGTCAGGTCATGCTTGTGATACTCCAGGGCTCTGGAATATTCCTTCAGGTAGAAGTAGGCATTTCCCAGCTGGCTGTAGATGGCGCTGAGCGTCTTCAGGTCTTCCGTCCCGACCTGCACGGCGGCTTCGAAGAAGGCGGATCCGGCCTTGAAGTCCCCGGCCTTGCAGAGACGCTCGCCCTCCAATGCTAGCTCCAGGCACGAGGCCTCCATCCTGCAACCCAGAAAGAGGAGAGGGTGAGACACGGCCGGAGGGAGGCCAAGGTGCAGGGCATTAAAGAGACTCTGAAGCCCCCAAATAACCTGTTTTTACTTTACAGACCTCTTTAGCATTAATGCCCTACCTGAAACGCAGCACATCCCCGCAGCTGAACGCTCAATTAATACCCTCGAAATCCTGGTGCAAAAATCCACGACTTTCCAGGTCGTGGATTTTGCTTCCCGGGGGAGGCAGAGCTTAGCGCAGTAGCTCTGCCTCCATTTGCGTCAATCTCTGCTGATCGCCGCCTCTCCCCGCCCCTTTCAGTGAAAGAAGACTGAGAGGAGCTGGAGGAGGCGGAGATACGTGCAGATTGAGGCGAGTAGAGGTGGAGCTAATGCACAAAGCTCTGCCTCTACCCGAAATTTGCCAAGGGGATTTTGGGGTGATTAATGGAGTGTTCAGCTGCGTGGATGCGGCGTTTCACCTAGGGTATTACTCTTTGCTGCATTCTGCTATATGTCACTACAGAGCCTCTTTACTGGATTACGCTATATGTCACTACAGGGCCTCTTTACTGCATTCTGCTATATGTCACTACAGGGCCTCTTACTGCATTCTGCTATATGTCACTACAGAGCCTCTTTACTGCCTTCTGCTTTATGTCATTACAGGGCCTCTTTACTGCATTCTGCTATATGTCACTACAGGGCCTCTTTACTGCATTCTGCTATATGTCACTACAGGGCCTCTTACTGCATTCTGCTATATGTCACTACAGGGCCTCTTTACTGCATTCTGCTATATGTCACTACAGGGCCTCTGAGGGCTCGTTCCCACTATCGCGAATCTGCATGCGTCCAACGCATGCAGATCCGCACATGTAATGCAAGTGGATGGGCCTGTTTCCACTGTAGCGTTGTTGAGGTGCGTTTTTTTCAGCATGAAAAAAACGCACAAAAGAGCCAACGATTTCGCCTGCGTCGGGAATCCGTGCGAATCGCCGCTAATGTATTTAATAGTAAAAACGCATGCGTTTGTTACATGCGTTTTTACCCGCGATTTCGCGTGCGATTTCGCACCTTTTTCAATTTTATTTAGCCCTGGCAGTGTCATGGTTAATTTCGCATGGCACCCTGCCATGCGAAATCGCATGCGAAATCGCGGGTAAAAACGCATGCGGAAACGTATCCGCATGCGTTTTTACAAGCGTAGGAATGCGGCCGAAATCGCGTCGCAACAGTGGGAACGAGCCCTTACTGCATTCTGCTATATGTCACTACAGGACCTCTTTACTGCATTCTGCTATATGTCACTACAGGGCCTCTTTACTGCATCCTGCTATATGTCACTACAGGGCCTCTTTACTGCATCCTGCTATATGTCACTACAGGGCCTCCTTACTGCATTCTGCTATATGTCACTACAGGGCCTCTTTACTGCATTCTGCTATATGTCACTACAGGGCCTCCTTACTGCATTCTGCTATATGTCACTATAGGGCCTCTTTACTGAATTCTGCTATATGTCACTACAGGGCCTGTTTACTGCATTCTGCTATATGTCACTACAGGGCCTCCTTACTGCATTCTGCTATATGTCACTACAGGGCCTCTTTACTGCATTCTGCTATATGTCACTACAGAGCCTCTTTACTGCATTCTGCTATATGTCACTACAGGTCCTCTTTACTGCATTCTGCTATATGTCACTACAGGGCCTCCTTACTGCATTCTGCTATATGTCACTACAGGTCCTCTTTACTGCATTCTGCTATATGTCACTACAGGGCCTCCTTACTGCATTCTGCTATATGTCACTACAGGGCCTCTTTACTGCATGCTGCTATATGTCACTACAGGGCCTCTTTACTGCCTTCTGCTATATGTCACTACAGGGCCTCTTACTGCATTCTGCTATATGTCACTACAGGACATCTTTACTGCATCCTGCTATATGTCACTACAGGGCCTCTTTACTGCATCCTGCTATATGTCACTACAGGGCCTCTTTACTGCATACTGCTATATGTCACTACAGGGCCTCCTTACTGCATTCTGCTATATGTCACTACAGGGCCTCCTTACTGCATTCTGCTATATGTCACTACAGGGCCTCTTTACTGCATTCTGCTATATGTCACTATAGGGCCTCTTTACTGAATTCTGCTATATGTCACTACAGGGCCTGTTTACTGCATTCTGCTATATGTCACTACAGGGCCTCCTTACTGCATTCTGCTATATGTCACTACAGGGCCTCTTTACTGCATTCTGCTATATGTCACTACAGGTCCTCTTTACTGCATTCTGCTATATGTCACTACAGGGCCTCTATACTGCATTCTGCTATATGTCACTACAGGGCCTCTTTACTGCATTCTGCTATATGTCACTACAGGGCCTCTTTACTGCATTCTCCTGTGTGTCACTACAGGGCCTCCTTACTGCATTCTGCTATATGTCACTACAGGGCCTCTTTACTGCATTCTCCTGTGTGTCACTACCGGGCCTCCTTACTGCATTCAGCTATATGTCACTACAGGGCCTCTTTACTGCATTCTGCTATATGTCACTACAGGGCCTCCTTACTGCATTCAGCTATATGTCACTACAGGGCCTCTTTACTGCATTCTGCTATATGTCACTACAGGGCCTCTTTACTGCATTCTGCTATATGTCACTACAGGGCCTCTTTCCTGCATTCTGCTATATGTCACTACAGGGCCTCTTTACTGCATTCTGCTATATGTCACTACAGGGCCTCTTTACTGCATTCTGCTATATGTCACTACAGGGCGTCTTTACTGCATTCTACTATATGTCACTACAGGGCCTCTTTACTGCATTCTGCTATATGTCACTACAGGGCCTCTTTACTGCATTCTGCTATATGTCACTACAGGGCCTCCTTACTGCATTCAGCTATATGTCACTACAGGGCCTCTTTACTGCATTCTGCTATATGTCACTACAGGGCCTCTTTACTGCATTCTGCTATATGTCACTACAGGGCCTCTTTCCTGCATTCTGCTATATGTCACTACAGGGCCTCTTTACTGCATTCTGCTATATGTCACTACAGGGCCTCTTTACTGCATTCTGCTATATGTCACTACAGGGCGTCTTTACTGCATTCTACTATATGTCACTACAGGGCCTCTTTACTGCATTCTGCTATATGTCACTACAGGGCCTCTTTACTGCATTCTGCTATATGTCACTACAGGGCCTCCTTACTGCATTCAGCTATATGTCACTACAGGGCCTCTTTACTGCATTCTGCTATATGTCACTACAGGGCCTCTTTACTGCATTCTGCTATATGTCACTACAGGGCCTCTTTCCTGCATTCTGCTATATGTCACTACAGGGCCTCTTTACTGCATTCTGCTATATGTCACTACAGGGCCTCTTTACTGCATTCTGCTATATGTCACTACAGGGCGTCTTTACTGCATTCTGCTATATGTCACTACAGGGCCTCTTTACTGCATTCTGCTATATGTCACTACAGGGCCTCCTTACTGCATTCTGCCATATGTCACTACAGGGCCTCCTTACTGCATTCTGCCATATGTCACTACAGGGCCTCTTTACTGCATTCTGCCATATGTCACTACAGGGCCTCTTTACTGCATTCTGCTATATGTCACTACAGGGCCTCCTTACTGCATTCTGCCATATGTCACTACAGGGCCTCCTTACTGCATTCTGCCATATGTCACTACAGGGCCTCTTTACTGCATTCTGCCATATGTCACTACAGGGCCTCTTTACTGCATTCTGCTATATGTCACTACAGGGCCTCCTTACTGCATTCTGCCATATGTCACTACTACTACTACTTTTTTTAAACACCAGTTCATCAAACACAACCCAATGTCATATCCAGTAGCGCTCCATATTGTCTCAGCAATGCCTCTCTTCTCTGATGTCATCACAACCAGCCCTCCATTCTCAGCAAAGGTTCTGAGGCTGGTTCTAGTGACTGCTGCTAAGTAAGGACGGTCAATGAGATGCGTATAATTCTGAGTTGATGCAAGTTTTATCCTTATTTTATGCAAATATAGGCAGCTAGCCAATGGATGAATCAAATATCCAGCCGCTACATTGGGACCGGTATCCAAGCTGCCGTATGTGCACAAATTTACCCAACGGAGAATTACTAACATCTCATCAGCTGTCTTTACAGACAACCAATCAGCAACAAACCTCAGTGGAATCCATGGATCTTCAATTGCCTCTGTGATGTTGTATATAATATAGCAGCCATTTTTGAAGGTGTATCTCGTGGAAGCCATATTGTTTCATTTTATGTCTGCTGTGCACTATCTCATATGTGTATGTCTGTTAGAAGCCAGTCTGGCAGCAGGCTTTGGAAATAATTGTCACCTGGACACTGAGTAAAGTAGGAAGCAATCTTAAAAGGGGACATCTGCATCTTTCTGTGAATCTAATATGAATAGACCAGCTAAGCTGAATAGGCCATGGACACCTGGACATTGTGCTAGCCTCCAGCAAGGAAGCAGGTAATTAAATAATGACCCAACCATTGAAATGTGCATATCACAGCATGCTGGATATTACAGAGCTCTTTGAAAACCTTGATAAGGAAATTAGATTAATTCTGGATCTGAACATTGGATAGCCTAGGCTACACACCTTCCTGTAAAAGTCAGCATGGAAGATTCAGAATTTGTCTTCTCCTGAAGGTAGCGCTGTGCTAGAGAGGTCCCCGATTCCAGATCAGAAACCGTGTCCTTCCACGACCAAGTTGGACTTTTGCACTGGTTTTGATTTCTGTTTTTATTTTTGCAAACTGTCTTGTGGTGTGCTTTTGTAGTTTTTACTGTGTTTTTTTGTAAATATTTTGTATATATTTCTTTCTGCACAGTTCCACTTTTTGGAATATGAAATCTTTATTTAATAAGCCTGACTTCTGATGTACTAGCAGAGCTCGCATTCCTAGAGAGACACTGCAGTGTGATTTGTGTTACAAGTTCAGTGTCTGATTGGATGCTTGGTTTGTACACCGCTACCGTGTGAGAGTTCGTGTGTGTGTGTGGCGTTTTCGTATTTTGGCCTAAGCGCGAAGCTGATCCAAATACGAAAACGCTGGACTGAGTGCGGGCCCTTCGACAGCAGAGTGGGAATTGTTGAAGTGTCTAGCAGTTGCTAGTGGTGGCAGAGTGTGTGCTGTGAGGGGCGACAGCCTTGTCTTAGCTTGAATAAAGCTGCTTCCCCTCTCGATCTGGTCGAAACGAGAAAACCCCCAGTCGGGAACTGTCTCTGCAGGCTTGCGGTGGGGCCGGTTCCTGACAACCTCCTTTACGTTGCCCCTTGTCCCTGCGCATAAACAGAATTATTTTACAGATGCCCTGTAGTGACCCATAGCTGAATGTCAGTTATTCAGGTGTCAGCATCAGAAACACTGATTTTATTATTACTATTATCCTATATAATAAAAGGCAAGTGTCTCTGCGTCCCATGTCTCTGTGTCAGCGCTTTTTTGGTCTGCGCATGTGCAGGGATGCAGGGACACTGCCGAGAGCTGGGGGGAATGAAGCGAAGGAGTGGAGGATGGATCCAGGAGGAGGCGGGCGCGGGCGTGGCGCGGCTAATTAAAGGAGGAGAGAGCGAACAGTGCTAGTGGGGGTTTGCGGCCACTGCCTAGTGCCCGTTTTTAAATGGGCTTTAGGCCTAGTTGATTTATAAAGCGCCAACATATTCCATGGTACTTTATCTATATATTGCCCTATATTATATGTAGCCCTGCCCTTAGTGATGCTTCGCTTACACTGATTAGCTACATGGAAATCTCCTCCCATTTTCTGCACTGGCTTTGTAATTCTAAGAAACAAACATTCCACAGAGCTGCACCTGACAGTACTAAAGACATCGTCACCATGTGATAAATGTCAGAATGTAAATCAGGGAGAGGAAAGATTTTGCGATGGGAAAACACTGACTAAATCATGTAACATTGTACAAAAAAAAAAAATAATAAGCAGTGTTCTTCATTAAGTTATTTTCACTACAGGTCCTCTTAAAGGGAACCTTAACTGAGAGTGATATGGATTTTTCCTGTTAAACAATACCAGTTGCCTGGCAGTCCAGCTGATCTCTGTGGCTGCAATAGTGGCTGAATCACACCCTGAAACAAGCATGCAGGTAATCCAGTCTGACTTCAGTCAGAGCACCTGATCTGCATGCTTGTTCAGGGGCTGTGGCTAAAAGTATTAGAGACACAGGATCAGCAGGCGATTCGGGCAACTGGTATTATTTTAAAAGGAAAAATCCATATCCTTCTCAGTTTAGGTTCCCTTTAAAGTAAATGGAAACTTTTTGACAGCAAAGCAATTAAAATATTTCAGTGCGGTCTAAAAATACTGGCCAGAGTTCTCCGGGGTCAAACATTCGCATGTCCTCCCACCGGGGTCCGCAGAAAGAGGCCGCTCATAATTCTGACCCTGGGGACTCAGACGTCATTCTCCAAAACTCATTCCGAAACTTCAAATTAATAAAAACACAAGCTGAGTGCAAAACTCTGTGTCTGCGCTTCAGACGTGCCTGCTGCATCCACAGAGGAGAGATTATCCCAACCTGTCCCAGCAAAACAAACACTGTACAGGGGAAACGCAATGACATACATTACAATGCAGTATATCAGTCAGGATGCCCACTTTTACGGCAATTTTCCTGCTTTCAGCATTGGAAACACTTCCTATATCTACGTATAAATTGCTGTATATTGGTATTTAGCCCCGCCCTCCCAGTTATGCTTAGCCTAGGCTGTTTAGCTATCCAAAATCCTCCCCCGATTTGAGCATTAAGGGAGACCAGAGCTCTTTTCTGCTGGCTTTAGAACTCTCAGTACACAAAAACTATCCACAGACATCACCTGACAGGACTAACGATGTTACCACCTGTGATAAATTTCAGAATGTAAATCAGGGAAAGGAAAGATTTTATAATGGACAAACACTAACTAAATAATTTATAAATAAATATTGCACCAAAAATAATCAATTTTATTCATTGTTGAAGTGGGATATTTCATTACAAAACTTTCTAGGTCGATTAACACTTTACCGCCAAGAGCCATTTTCCCCAGTCAGCGCTCCTCCCTTTAAATCACCAATAACTTTATCACTCTTCTCACACCTAAATGATGTACATCTTGTCACAAATTAGGCTTTTTGTGGGTGATACTTGTTTTCAGTAATGACTTTATTTTCTATGCATTTTATAGGGAAAAACAAGAAAAAATACACTATTTATCCAATTTCATTCCCTATAGCTTTAAAGTTTGCAATGCTACTATAAATAAAACCCACACATTGTATTTGCCAGTTAGTCCCGGCTATCACAACATTTATATTATGTTCCTAGTACAAAGTATGGCGGCAATATAATATTTAAAGGTAGCAAATAAAGATGATGAAATGTTGTTAATTATGGGCCACATAAAATGTTGATGCAAATGGTATGCAGGCTTGGTATTGTGCCTATTAAAGGATAACTGTAGTGAGGGGGATATGGAGGCTGCCAAATATATTTCCTTATAAGTAACACCAGTTACCTGGCAGCCCTGCTGATCCTCTGCCTCTAATACTTTCAGCCATAGACCCTGAACAAGCATGCAGCAGATCAGGTGTTTCTGACATTATTGTCAGATCTGACAAGATTAGCTGCATGCTTGTTACTGGTGTGATTCAGACACTACTGCTGCCAAATAGACCAGCAGGGCTGCCAAGCAACTGGTAATGTTTAAAAGGAAATAAATATGGCAGCCTCCATATTGCTCTCACTACAGTTGTCCTTTAACCGCTTGCCGCCCGCGTCACGCCAGTAGGCGTGGCCGCGGCGGCAGCCCCAGGACCAGCTAACGCCAATTGGCGGAAAGTCCTGGGGCAGCAGTTTACAGGAGATCGCGCGCATAGTGCGCGCGCATCTCCCGCTTGGTGGGCGGAGCTGAGCTCCGCCTTCAGTCTCTGAGCGGCGATTGCCGCTCGGGAGACTGTTACACGGCGAAACCGCCGTGTATTTACATGTGCAGCGCTGCGATCAGCAGCAGCGCTGCACTGGGGACAGCCGTGTGACACGGCTGTCCCCATGGGGGACAAGAGAGCGATCGGCTCTCATAGGCAGAAGCCTATGACAGCCGATCGCCGTGATTGGCCGGCTGGGGGGAGGGAGGGGATTTAGAAAAAAAAAAGAAAAGAAAATGTGCAAAAATATTAAAAAAACAAACAAACAAATATTTATAAAAAAAAAAAAAGTAAACACAGGGGGGGGGGGCGATCAGACCTCACCAACAGAGAGCTCTGTTGGTGGGGAGAAAAGGGGGGGGGGGGGGGATCACTTGTGTGCAGAGGTATACGGCCCTGCAGCTTGGCCTTAAAGCTGCAGTGGCCAATTAATGTAAAATTAGGCTGGTCACTAGGGGGGTTTACCACCATGGTCCTCAAGAGGTTAAGAAAACTTCAGGAAGTGCCTTTGATTGGTGCATTTTCACGCTGCATGCAAATTGCATTACAGTGGCATGCTAGCCAGAATTCTGAGCATCTTGCTGATCACCTAAAGTCAACATAAGAATTAATAAGAATTAATGACAAACTGTAACCCAGGATTGACCTTCATCCCAATCAGTAGCTGATACCCCCTTTATCAGGAGAAATCTTTTCCTTTTCTTGAATAGATCATCAGGGGGGGTCTGTATGGCTAATATGGTGGTAAAAACCCCTCCCACAGTGTGATGTCAGGACCAAGGTCCTGATAGTTTGCTTTCTGTGAACCTCGTTGCATTGTGGGAAATAGCAGCTTTTTCCAACTGCCAAGCAAGCAGCATCTCCCTCTGTGCATAGAACCCTCAGTGATGAACATTCCGTACAGATCACCTGGCAGCACCAGTGATAAATATCAGAATGTAAATCAGGGAGAGGAATGATTTTACAATGAGCAAACACTGACTGAATAATCTATAAATGAATATTGTAAACAATAAGCAATTTTATTCATTTTATCATTTTCACCACAGGTCCTCTTTAAACTCTAAACGTTTTGGAATTAAAGTAAGTTATGAATGACACTATAATCCAGAGAACCTTATTTGTCATCAAAGTCAGACAATAATAATGGTGCTGCTGAACTGCATCTGTCAGCGTCTGATGTGACTTCCTCGCTATGGAGGGTTCCGGATAATCTGCGCTCGCATCTCTTGCCCGCTGGTTTCCGCCAGATAAAGAGGATAAGACAGAAGTGATCATACTTCCTGCGCTCACATCCTTGTGTGAGGAACGCAGAGCGCTGACACAGATAACACAGCGTCCCAAGCCTGGCACACAGCGAACGCCTCATTCTCATACAGCACTCATCGCAAACATACTACCTCCATGTACATCACTCAGCACAGAAAGTTCTGGTGTTGGAGATACAGGACTGAACATTTCACCCTTGTCAACTATCTGCCAAGACATGCCTTGTATACAGCTCAAAGTGAACCAGAGATGAAGCACCCTCACGTATTTACCATATATATCAGTGGGAACATTAGAGAAAACACCTACCCTGCTCTCTGTTTCATCCTTCACTGCTCAGCCTGCTTGTTATCAGCTCTGATAAAATCCTCGACTGAGCATTCAGTCTGGCTTTGCTCAGGAATCATTATAGCTGAGTCATTATAGCAGAGCCAGAAGGGGGCAGGCTTGCGCTTAAAAAGACATCAGAGAAGACAGACTCAGCTATAATGATTCCTGAGCAAAGCCAGACTGAATGCTCAGTCAGGGATTTTATCAGACCTGATAACAAGCAGGCTGAGCAGTGAAGGATGAAACAGAGAGCAGGGTAGGTGTTTCTCTAATGTTCCTACTGATATATATGGTAAAATACATGAGGGTGCTTCCTCTCTGGTTCCCTTTAAAGCGGACCTGAACTCAGAACTTCCTCTCTGCTCTAAAAGATGAGCAACAGCATAATGACCTTTACAGAAAAACGTTTCTTTGTTACAGCTGACACAAATCCTGCAATAAATCTGCAGTGTGTCTACTTCCTGCTTTCATGAACGCAGACATAGGGTTAACATCCCGTTTACAAATTAGCTGCTCTGCTAAGGCAGAGGGGATTCCTGAGCTGACACAGCTGAGAGATCAAATTATACTTGTGATTAGTCACAGATGAGGGGGAAGCAGACAGGCTAAACTCTCTGAATACATACAGGGTGCATTTCTCTGTGTTTTCCTTCTGTCCTGTGCAAGAGTTCAGGTCCACTTTAAAGTGGCCATAAGTTTAGCGATATGGCTGCGATATTGACCGATAAGATCATTTTATCGAACGAGAGAGATTTGAGTGTTCCAGTACGCACAATCATCATTAGTTGACCGATGTCTGAGTGAATCGCGTCGATGTGTCAATCGAACAGGATGGAAGATATCGGTTGATTGTAAAGGAATGGAGTGCTGCTCACATTCTTATTATTTTGTATTTTTATAGCGCCGACATCTTCCGCAGCGCTGTACAGAGTATATTGTCTTGTCACTGACTGTCCCTCAGAGAAGCTCACATCTCTAATCCCTACCATAGTCATATGTCTATGTATGTATCATGTAGTGCCTGTATCGTAGTCTAGAGCCAATTTAGGGGGAAGCCAATTTACTTATCTGTATCTTTTTGGGATGTGGGAGGAACCGGAGTGCCCGGAGGAAACCCGTGCAGACCCGGGGAGAACATACAAACTCCTTGCACATGTTGCCCTGGCTGGTATTCAAACATGGGAACCCAGCGCTGCAAGGCGAGAGAGCTAACCACTACACCGCCGTGCTGCCCGATTTCAGGCAACAAAAAAAAATATTTTTTGATTCATAGAATGGAGGCATGAGTCAGAGCGATTAGTGAAGGGGAATCCTTGCTTGCAGTGTGTGGCCCACTAGCCGGTCGACTTTCGACCTACCACACTTTAGGGATTGCCCAATATCTGACGAGACACCCAGTGTCGCTCAGAGAGCCCCAGGCTAATAACTATTTTTCACAACCTTTGATAGCCATCTACCTTTTTGGGTAAGATTTGGGGGGGGGGAAGGGGTACTAGCATCAACCAAGCCCCTAGTCTTTCTCCAGGCCCTAGGCACCCGCCTAACTTGCTCCAGTGATCCAGTTCTGAGCTTATAGATCCAAGGAAGATGTTCATGTTTTGTAACCTGTAAACACTCATCACACTGTCAAATGATCTCAAGGACGCACTTGCGCAGACTGTAAAGCTGGCGTTGGTTCTCAGGGTATTCTGGGACTTGTAGTCCGCAGGCTGCCAGGCAGGTCTTCAATAGCAAACTATGAAGAGGGAAAACTGCAGCCGATGTCTTTCCCTGCGTCACAGGAAATCAGAGTCAGTCCTGAGCCTCTCGCAGGCCGGATACTTTGCATAGGTCAACCGCTCTTTCCATAAATTTGCATCGGTTGGCTACATGCGGCACCGCTGGCCGCGATCCAGGATATCAGGCTGCAACGCACCCACCGCACAATAACCGCGACCGCTGGAGGTGATATTAAAGCGGACCTGACCTCCGAACTTCCTCTCTGCTCTACAAGATAAGCACCAGCATAATAACCTTTACAGAAAAACATTCCTTTGTTACAGCTGATACAAATCCTGCAATAAATCTTCCGTGTGTCTACTTCCAGCTTTCATGGAAGCAGACATATTGTTAACATCCTGTGTGTACATATTAGCTGCTCTGCCGTGGCAGCCAGCTGACACAGCTGAGAGATCAAATTACACTTGCAATTAGTCACAGATGAGGGGGAACTCTCTACACCCTAGGTTCTCAACATGCGGTACACGTACCCCAGGGGGTACTTCTAATGGTTCCAGGGGGTACTTCGGCTTGATATAATTAACCAAGTATAACAAATTTAGAGTTTTAGAAAATGATAAATCCTATATTAACAACACCAAATTAGTATTTTAGCTAATTAGAAGCAATAGTAAATGCTTGGAAATTGTTTAGAACCAATGATTATGTACTATGATTAAACATATATTTGTCAAGGGGTACTAGAGATAATGTTTACTATGGCAGGGGGTACTTGGTGAGTACAGGGATTTAAAGAGACTCTGAAGCGAGAATAAATCTCGCTTCAGAGCTCATAAATAGCAGGGGCATGTGTGCCCCTGCTAAACCGCCGCTATCCCGCGGCTTACCGGGGGTCCCTTCACCCCCAAAGCGACCACTGCAACACTTGGTCGCAGATTTGGTCGTGATTTATTGCTTCCTGGAGGCAGGGCTAACGGCTGCAGCCCTGCCTCCAGTCGCGTCTGTCAGCGGCGCATCGCCGCCTCTCCCCCGCCCCTCTCAGTGAAGGAAGACTGAGAGGGGCGGGGGAGAGGCGGAGATACGCGCTGACAGACGCGCGTGGGGCAGGGCTGCGGCCGTTAGCCCTGCCCCAACCAGGAAGCGCTCCCCCGCTGTACGGAGGAGATTTGGGGGATCAGGGACCCCCATTAAGCCGCGGGATAGCGGCGTTTTAGCAGGGGCACACGTGCCCCTGCTAGCTATGAGGTCTGAAGCGAGATTTATTCTCGCTTCAGACTCTCTTTAAAGAGAACCCGAGGTGGCCTTGTATTACGTAAGTGGGGCACAGAGGCTGGTTGGGCACACTAACACCAGCCTCTGTTGCCCCATCGTGTGTGTCAAAGACCCCCCTGCTCGCCGCTAAACTCCCCGCAGTGCTGGCGACACGCAGCGCGTCGCCAGCACAATGTTTACTCTATCGCTGTCTGTCAGTGCCGCTCCCACGCCTCCTCCGCATCGCCGCTACCCGCCCTCGTCCCTTCCCTCCAATCAGCGGGAGGGAAGGGACGAGGGCGGGTAGCGGCGATGCAGAGGAGGCGGCGGAGCGGCGCTGACAGACAGCGCTAGAGTAAACATTGTGCTGGCGACACGCTGCGTGTCGCCAGCTCTGCGGGGGTATAGCGGCGAGCAGGGGGGTCTTTGACACACACGATGGGGCAACAGAGGCTGGTGTTAGTGTGCCCAACCAGCCTCTGTGCCCCACTTACGTAATACAAGGCCACCTCGGGTTCTCTTTAAAAGGGGTACATGCCAATAAAATGTTGAGAAACACTGCTCTAAACCAGTGGTCCTCATTCTAAAGTCCGCGGGCCGAATGTGGACCCCCACACACAAAATGTATTATAGATGCAGTCAGCTACATTTTTAAATATTGGTGGTTCACATATAGAATGAAGCCAGAAAGCAGTCATTCGCTGGTTTCCAATCAAATTCCACATCAGGTGACACTGTGTTCCAATTGGACTGAAGGTTGTCACCTTAGTATGCATCACTGTCTGGCCCGCAAAGACTTCTATGTATACTCCCCCCCTGCAGTCTGAAGTATGTTGACCCTTGCTCTAAACTCTCTAAACACATACAGGGTGCATTTCTATATGTTTTTCCTTCTGTTCTGTGCAAGAGTTCAGGTCCACATTAAGCTGGGCGCATAATACTTGTGTTTCTGGTGACTTTTCTGCCCCGTGCGGTTTGGCGGTTTATCCTGTGTTTGCTGTTTTTGTGCCTTTTCCGTTTTTAATAAACATGCATATTCAACAAGTGAAATAATACGGTATTAAATCTAATTTAAAGGGGAGCTGAAGAGAGAGGTATACGGAGGCTGCCATGTTTATTTCCTTTTAAGCAATACCAGTTGTCTGGCAGCCCTGCTGATCCTCTGCCTCTAATACTATTAGCCATAGCCCCTGAACAAGCATGCAGCAGATCAGGTGTTTCTGACATTATTGTCAGATCTGACAAGATTAGCTGCATGCTTGTTTCTGGTGTTATTCAGATACTACTGCAGAGAAATAGACCAGCAGGGCTGCCAGGCAACTGGTATTGATTAAAAGGAAATAAATATGGCAGCCTCCGTATACCTCTTACTTCAGGTCCCCTTTACTGCAATTCACATACAGTATACAAATAGAATGAACTTGCTGTTCGATTTTAAAATGCACATAAAATCGCGTTATGAATAGCAGAGATATGAGAATGTTTGTGTAGCCCATTAGGCAGAGAACACACTTGCATTTTTCCCCGCAATGGCCGACTTTCCATCATAGTGCGTCAGTGTTTGTGATCGCATTTTCCGCACTCGCTCCCCGAATTTTTAGATGTGGCGAAATACATTTAAATTATGAAAGTTTGCGTCGTGTAGTAAAAAAGACAAAAACCTGTGCACTGTAACATTGGAGGGAAAACCATAAACGCAATATCGACCACTAACGATGAGCGTTTCCTGAGCGGGGCCACTGACTTCATGGGCCAGTGAAAGTGCGCACGTTTTGCCATATGCGTAAAATACGCACGATTCCAGCAAGTGTTTCTTGCCATAGATTAACATTATTTGCGAATTGGAATGCTTTTTCCACTCCGCCCCGGACTTCAGTGTGAGGGCGGGGGGGGGGGGGGGGGCAATGCTTGGGTACACAGAGATGGCAGAGCTGGGGCAGCACGGTGGCGTAGTGGTTGGCACTCTCGCCTTGCAGCGTTGGATCCCCAGTTTGAATCCCAGCCAGGGCATTATCATGCATGGAGTTTATGTGTTCTCTCCGTGTCTGCGTGGGTTTCCTCCGGGCATTCTGGTTTCCTCCTGCGTCCCAAAAACATACCGTTAATTGGCTTCCTTCTAAATTGGCCCTAGACTATAGGTGCGTACACGCATCCAACTTAAAACCTGATTGTCATTTAAACTGGTCTTTAGAGCGACTTGAAGTGCAAACAACAAGTCATTCAGACGTCCTGTAGTGTACACACTGACCAACAGAGCGGCTGATATCCTAATTAAAATGTTGCGTAACCAACTTGAAAATGGACTTGATAGAACAATGGACTAGATTAAACCACTGATCAAACGACTGTTTGTCTGAACGTCTATTAGTTGGACTGGAAGTCGCTTGTACACACGTACGGACCAGACAGTCGTTTGAACGACAGTTGGTCCAACTGATCTTCCAAGCGGATCGGGCAAACCGGGTGTTAGTTGCTCGACAGCGTGTACACACGTCCAACTTGTCGACTAGTTCAAACAATAAGTCGGACGACAAGTTGGGCGGAAAATCAGGATGTGTGTACGTACCTTATGATACATACACTACACTATACACACATAGACATATGACTATGATAGGATTAGACTGTGAGCTCCTCTGAGGACAGTCAGTGACATGACTATGTACTCTGTAATGTGCTGCAGGAGATGTCAGTGCTATATAAATACATCATAATATTATGGTAGGACATTAGACTATGGTAGGATTAGATTGTGAGCCCCTCTAAAGACAGTCAGTGACATGACTATGTACTCTGTAATGTGCTGCAGGAGATGTCAGTGCTAAATACATAATAATAATATGGTAGGACATTAGACTATGACTATGGTAGGATTAGATTGTGAGCTCCTCTGAGGACAGTCAGTGACAGGACTATGTACTCTGTAATGTGCTGCAGGAGATGTCAGTGCTATATAAATACATAATAATAATATGGTAGGACATTACACTATGCCTATGGTAGGATTAGAGTGTGAGCTCCTCTGAGGACAGTCAGTGACATGGCTATGTACTCTGTAATGTGCTGCAGAAGATGTCAGTGCTATATAAATACATAATAATAATATGGTAGGACATTAGACTATGACTATGGTAGGATTAGAGTGTGAGCTCCTCTGAGGATAGTCAGTGACATGACTATGTACTCTGTAATGTGCTGCAGGAGATGTCAGTGCTATATAAATACATAATAATAATATGGTAGGACATTACACTATGCCTATGGTAGGATTAGAGTGTGAGCTCCTCTGAGGACAGTCAGTGACATGGCTATGTACTCTGTAATGTGCTGCAGAAGATGTCAGTGCTATATAAATACATAATAATAATATGGTAGGACATTAGACTATGACTATGGTAGGATTAGAGTGTGAGCTCCTCTGAGGATAGTCAGTGACATGACTATGTACTCTGTAATGTGCTGCAGGAGATGTCAGTGCTATATAAATACATAATAATAATATGCTAGGACATTAGGCTATGACTATGGTAGGATTAGAGTGTAAGCTCCTCTGAGGACAGTCAGTGACATGACTATGTACTCTGTAAAGTGCTGCAGAAGATGTCAGTGCTATATAAATACATAATAATAATAATAATAATAGGCGGGGTACAGCGGAGCTGCTGGTAATGTTAGTCACCATGGGGAGTGTTGGATACATTCTGTGCCCGGTCTGTCCTTCATATCCAGCTCTTCGAGGCTTTATAATAGTTCCTGAATATTGCTGTTTGCAGATCCATCATTAATCCCTTTAAATTGCAGCCCCTGTATGTACCGAACACCCACACTGTGCGACATAAATGTATAACAACATATTACACCTCGAAACAGTACATATAAAGCAGGAACTCACACTGGTAAAATCATTTACATGAAGCCAAAGCCTTTCACAAGAAGATCTAAAAATACAAGTCGAGGATTACAGGGCAGCTCCAAGCCAACTGCTGAACACACAGATGACACACCTCTATGGGACGTTATGTACCTCACAATGCATCATGGCGACATATGCATTCACCATATAATATTCTGCCCACCCCTGCAGAGCATGTCCTCTTGTGATCCGCCCACCCCTGCAGAGCATGTGCTCTTCTGATCCGCCCACCCCTGCAGAGCATGCCCTCTTGTGATACACCCACCCCTGCAGAGCATGTGCTCTTGTGATCTGCCCACCCCTGCAGAGCATGTGCTCTTCTGATCCGCCCACCCCTGCAGAGCATGTGCTCTTCTGATCCGCCCACCCCTGCAGAGCATGTCCTCTTGTGATCCGCCCACCCCTGCAGAGCATGTCCTCTTGTGATCCGCCCACCCCTGCAGAGCATGTGCTCTTCTGATCCGCCCACCCCTGCAGAGCATGTCCTCTTGTGATCCGCCCACCCCTGCAGAGCAGGTCCTCTTGTGATCCGCCCACCCCTGCAGAGCATGTGCTCTTCTGATCCGCCCACCCCTGCAGAGCATGTCCTCTTGTGATCCGCCCACCCCTGCAGAGCATGTCCTCTTGTGATCCGCCCACCCCTGCAGAGCATGTCCTCTTGTGATCCGCCCACCCCTGCAGAGCATGTCCTCTTGTGATCCGCCCACCCCTGCAGAGCATGCCCTATTGTGATACACCCACCCCTGCAGAGCATGTGCTCTTGTGATCCGCCCACCCCTGCAGAGCATGTGCTCTTGTGATCTGCCCACCCCTGCAAAGCATGTGCTCTTGTGATCTGCCCACCCCTGCAAAGCATGTGCTCTTGTGATCCGCCCACCCCTGCAGAGCATGTGCTCTTGTGATCTGCCCACCCCTGCAGAGCATGTGCTCTTGTGATCTGCCCACCCCTGCAGAGCATGTGCTCTTGTGATCTGCCCACCCCTGCAGAGCATGTGCTCTTGTGATCTGCCCACCCCTGCAGAGCATGTGCTCTTGTGATCTGCCCACCCCTGCAGAGCATGTGCTCTTGTGATCTGCCCACCCCTGCAGAGCATGTGCTCTTGTGATCTGCCCACCCCTGCAGAGCATGTGCTCTTCTGATCTGCCAACCCCTGCAGAGCATGTGCTCTTCTGATCCGCCCACCTCTGCAGAGCATGCCCTCTTGTGATACACCCACCCCTGCAGAGCATGTGCTCTTGTGATCTGCCCACCCCTACAGAGCATGTCCTCTTGTGATCTGCCCACCCCTGCAAAGCATGTGCTCTTCTGATCCGCCCACCTCTGCAGAGCATGTGCTCTTGTGATCTGCCCACCCCTGCAGAGCATGCCCTCATGTGATCTGCCCACCCCTGCAGAGCATGCCCTCATGTGATCTGCCCAACCCTGCAGAGCATGTGCTCTTGTGATCTGCCCACCCCTGCAGAGCATGCCGTCATGTGATCTGCCCACCCCTGCAGAGCATGCCCTCATGTGATCTGCCCACCCCTGCAGAGCATGTGCTCTTGCGATCTGCCCACCCCTGCAGAGCATGTGCTCTTGTGATCTGCCCACCCCTGCAGAGCATGTGCTCTTGTGATCCGCCAACCCCTGCAGAGCATGTGCTCTTGTGATCCGCCCACCCATGCAGAGCATGCCCTTATGTGATTCACCCACTCCAGCAGAGCATGTCATCTCGTGGTCTGCCCACCCCTGCAGAGCATGTGGTCTTGTGATCTGCCCACCCCTGCAGAGCATGTGCTCTTGTGATCTGCCCACTCCTGCAGAGCATGTGCTCTTGTGATCTGCCCACTCCTGCAGAGCATGTGCTCTTGTGATCTGCCCACCCCTGCAGAGCATGTGCTCTTGTGATCTGCCCACCCCTGCAGAGCATGCCCTCATGTGATCTGCTCCCTCCCTTTTCAACTTTTAACACCTTTGAGAACAACAAAAAAAGAAAGCCTCATCTACAGGGACACAGAACGCAATAAAACACTTGTTTGATCTATCCCAACGGAGAGTTATGTATTTAATTAGACGTTGATTTAGGCTAGCGCCATTATGAGGATCAAACATTTTTTAAAGACAAACTTTAAGCCCCCTGTGCCCCTTGTGCAATGTGACCTGCAGGGCCCTCATACTATGTAAACTCCAGGGCCTTTAAAGTTGCTTCTGTGTAGCAGGACTCATAAAGGATCATGTGATCAGTCTGATCAGGTGATAGATTTGGAAGGCTCTGATTGGCTGGTCATAATTAGGTGTCATATGTCTTTGTAGCAAGCAGGAAGGAATCCCAGCCAATCAGCGCCTTAGAAATCTCTCACCTGATCACATGCTTCTCCATAAGTTCTGCTCCACAGAAACTGTAAGGACCATCTCTTCCCGGACACCATACTGGAGTCCTACCATAGACCCCATGATGCCCATCCTGAATAGGGCTGCCAAAATAGGTCACCCCAGTCTGCTCACCTCTTCTTGTGCATGTTCCGAGTCTTCTGGACATACAGCCACAGCTCCAGGGCCAGGGGGAGCAGCAGGACCCGGGGACGGGGCCCACAGTACACAATCCGGCACATGGCCTTCTCTCCTAGACTCAGGCTGGTGCCAGTATCCTCCATCTGTGACTCTGACATCATGGCAGTGGTGCCCTTCCTTCTACCGGTATTTTAGCTGACAACCAATAGCCAAGCTCAGCGGTACTCTTGGTAGGTTCGGTGACACAATTTCAGCACCCCCAGAAAGTAAACATTCCCTGGCAGTCGTCACTCAATGGCTCCTGTCCCTGGCAGGTGCTCTGGGGAAGGTCTTGTGGTTGACAGGAATACCTCCCGAGCTTCTGTAGATAGTGGGAATGCCAAGAATCATGGACCAGGTCTTCTGGAGGGCAAGGAGCACACAAGTCATTGTGCAGAGAGGGTCTGCATCTCGTCCAGCGATTAAAGATGCTCTGTCCGGCTATGGGCGGCTTTCTCTTCTCTGGCCGAGCTTGGACCTCGCATCAGAATCTTAAAGACACCCCCCCCCCCACTCTCTGTGTGCCGACTCCCCCCTGGCACCCTCCACCTCAGCTGTCACAAGCAATATGCTGTCCTGTCCATTGCTTTCCTCAAGCTGTTGGTTCCAGTGAGCACTTGACAGCTGCCGGGCCTGGCTGCTCTCCGAGGGTTGCGTTGGCCAACGTCTCTTCTCAGCCAACTTCAAGGTCCTCTTGTGACTCGTCTCAATGACTCCCTCTGGAACCTCTCAGGGCACGGTCCCGTGCGCACCTAGCAGAGGCGAGGTCAGCGGTAGCCGGCTCCTCCGGCATTATCCATCTGTAAGGGAACCGAATCCTCTCTGATCCGGCAAATCTGTCATATCAGAGCAATGACAAAGAGGATCTGTGCAGGCCGCTCCATATGCTGCCGTTCAGAGAGAGGTGGCCTGACCGGCCAGACAGATAACGACACCCGGATAAAGAGGGGTGAAAAGGGCGGATCAGCGAAGGTCAACGGTGGATTTAAGTCGCAACATTTTTATTATGCATTAAAGATGAACTGTACTAAAAATAACATAATTAATAAAATTGCTTATTCTTTCCAATATTCATTTATAGATAATATTGTCAATGTTTGCTCACAATAAAAATCTTTCCTCTCCCCGATTTACATCCTGATATTTATCACATCTTTAGTTCTGCCAGGTGATCCGTACGGAATGTTCGTTACTGAGAGTTCTATACACAGAAGGAGATATTGCTGGCTTAACAGATGGAAAAAGTCATTATTACCCACAATACAATGAGGTTCACAGACAGGAAACTGTCAGGACCATGGTTGTGACATCACACTGTGGGAGGGGTTTCACTGCAATATCAGCCGTACAGACCCCCCTGATGATCTATTAGAGAAAAGGAAAAGAAAAGGGGGTATTAGCTACTGATTGGGATGAAGATCCATTGCTCTTTAAGAATTCTGATAAAAAATGACTGTGTGGGACATAAAAAGGCCCTTTTCCATTAGCCGCGATCCACTTGAACAAGCGGATCACAGGCGTTTTGCAGATGGTTAGTGCACCGAGATTTCCATGTGAATCGCGCTGCACTTTTTCCATTAGCGCGCTTTGATTTTTGACCGAGCGCAATCGTAGTGCTCAATTATTGCCACAATTGCGTTTCGCTCCCAACGGTAAACGTCGTAATCGCACCGAGAAGAAAAGGAAGCTTTTGCAATTGCGTTTGCAAGTTGAAAAGGAGCCTAAAGAGACCCAGCATCCAAATCAACAATGACATAACCCCAATGCACTATGTTTCACAACATTTCTACAATGCATTAAATAAACGTATTCCTCAGATTATATCAGTAATCGCAGTTCTGTCACCAAACAGCTCTTCCCTTCTTATCAGCTTAGAAAGGTCAAATAGATCATCAAAGATCATCGTTTTTACCAGGGCTGTGGAGTCGGTACAAAAATCTTCCGACTCCTCAGTTTATGAAATCACCGACTCTGACTCCGACTCCGGGTACCCAAAATTGCTCCGACTCAGACTCCTCGACTCCACAGGCCTGGCATTTACAAGAAAGCCCTTATTATTATTTAGTATTTATATAGCACCAACATATTACGCAGCGCTGTACAGCATATATATTGTCTTGTCACTAACTGTCCATCAGAGGAGCTCACAATCTAGTCCCTACCATAGTCATATGTCTATGTATGTATCATGTAGTGTGTGTATCGTACTCTAGGGCCAATTTAGGGGGAAGCCAATTAACTTATCTGTATGTCTTTGGGATGTGGGAGGGAACTGGAGCACCCAGAGGAAACCCACACAGACAGGGGCAGAACATACAAACTCCTGCAGATAGTGCCCTGGCTGGGATTCCAACCTGGGACCCAGCGCTGCAAGGCAAGAGCGCTAACCACTACGCCACCGTGCTGCCCTTGTTGCCTAATGAGTACTCAGAGTCAAGATTGTGAAGCTTGGAGATGTCGGGGGACCCAGAGCTTCCTTTATATCATTTTGGGGGGGTTGTGATTGGAAACGGGGAGGGGGGGTTAATCAAGGACGAAATGGCTGAGAGTATTTTTATTGCGCCGGAAAGTTGTTGTCAGTCTCTCACATACGTCAGGTTAAAGTCGCCATTGCGGCAGCAAATTACTGATTATTATGAAAGTCATTACTCGCAATTAAGTGAAATTAAGAAAAATCACTTTGGTTGGCATCTGGAGACACTGAGGGGGGATGGGGGAAGGGGGGGGGGGGGCGTGGTGCAGCCAAATACAGCCTCCAACCGCAGAGAGCAAGGAAGAGGGGTACCAGGGATCTGGGGGGGGGGGGGGGGGAGGTCTGGGGTATTATAATGTCCCACACAAGGACCAAGTCACATCTTACCAGCACAGAGGATACTGCCATGGCCAAGTTTAAAGTGGACCTGAACTCTTGCACAGGACAGTAGGAAAACATAGATAATTCCAACCTGTATGTATATAGAGAGTTTAGCCTGCCTAATTCCCCCTTGTCTGTAATCACTAATCACCACTGTAATTTGATCCCTCAGCTGTGTCAGCTGGCTGACACGGCAGAGCAATTAATTGGTAAACACAGGATGTTAACCCTATATCTGCTTCCATGAAAGCATAAAGTAGACACTGCAGATTTATTGCAGGATTTGTACAAAGAAATGTTTTTCTCTAAAGGTTATTATGCTGTTGCTCATCTTTTTAGAGCAGAGAGGAAGTTCTGAGTTCAGGACTTAAATTGTCTCTAAAACAAACTGACAGATTGGGAGGGGCTCAGAATGTACAGAGTGACAGGATCAGCTCTATGCTTTCTATGGATCAGCTTCCACTAAGAGGATTTGCCGAGGGGAAGCGTAAGGAATCTATACTGAGTTCTATTAACCTGTTCCTCACACTTCAGTCTGCGCACAGGATTATGGGTAACCCCAGGAGGTGTCCGCAGCCCACCCTCCCCCTGCCTGATACAGGAGGCGGGGCCTGCAGGCCTCTAAGAGCTCGTTCAGAATATTATATAATTATGTATAAAGTCAGTGTTTGTCCCATTGTAAAATATTTCCACTCCCTGATTTACATTCTGACATTTATCACATGGTGACATTTTTACTGCTGGCAGGTGATGTCACCGGAAGGAGATGTTTTGGCAGTTGGACCCAGCTGTAAACAGCTGTTATTTCCCACAATGCAACGGGGTTCACAGACAGGAAACTACCAGGACCATGGTCCTCACAGTTTCCTGTGGGAGAGGTTTCACCACAATATCAGCCATACAGACCCCCGATGATCCGTTTGTGAAAAGGAATAGATTTCTCATGGGAAAGGGGGTATCAGCTACTGATTGGGATGAAGTTCAATTCTTAAGTTTTGCATGGTAACAAGTTCTAAATAACAGAAAATACAGAAAAACGTTGACACACACATTCTGCTATCGCTCAAAGAAACTTTAAATCTAGGAAACGTATGTATTCTAAGGAGTACTGAACCAATACGTTATAAGGACCAGCGACAAAACTAAGCAGTTAAAATTTGACAGGTGTTGGACAAGTCCATCTCCTCATGGGGGATTCTCAGGGGTTTCTTTTGTTTTCAAATGCATTCCCTGAACGGCAGATAAACTGCCAAAATAGTTAGGGCCCGTTCACACTGCACGCGTTTCCAGCCGCGTTTTGGAAATGCGTGCAGGTGGCCGATACGCACGACATCAGACATTGCATAGAGTGCAATGTCTGATGTTCACACTGCATGCGTTCCGGACCTGTGCGGTCCGGGAACGCATGCTGCACGCAGATTTTGCTAAAACGCGTGGCTGTCCCATTCACTTTTCAGTGATGGGATCAGCCACGCAACGCACACAAACGCGGATGGCCATGCGTTCGTACGCGTTGCGGTCCGCACGCGTTCCGCACGCATGGCCATCCGCATTTGTGATCTGAACGGGCCCTAAGATACCAGCCAGCCTCCCTAATCACTTGCACACTATTTTGGCTCTTTAGGTGCTCATTAATGGTACAATTTTCTCACCAAATGCGATCTTTCGATGTGATTTTTGCGACTGAAAATAATCAGAATGTAATTATCGATTGTTTATATTTACTGAGCGATTATTTCTTCAAATTTGATCATAAAATACAACTTTTGGATCGATTTTATCTTACTGAGCAATCGACCAAAGAATTGTTCCTTATCGATTGCCTTTATAAACAGAAAACTTTCTATACAATTCGATCATTAAAATTGCGTCGAAAGATCACTTTTGGTGAAAAATTGTACCGTTAATGGGTACCTTTAAACTAACCAACTGCTGTTCAGGAAATTCTTTTCACAACAAAGAAAATCCTGAGAATCCCCCATGAGTAGAAGGACTAGTCCAAAACCTGTCAGTTCTGTCAGATTTAAAGTGCTTACTTTTTTTGCTGGAGTGGTCCTTTAAGAACAATGGATAAACTGTGATTGTTTTTCATCCAATATGATTCCTTCATTGATTCGATTAATCGATAACTGGAGGACAAAATCAAACCGTTCATTTAAAAAAAAATGTAAACAATCAATGCATTTACAAATATCCTAAAAATCGATAGTTTAAGACGTCTGTGCTGAGATCTGTAGGTGTGTGGCCACAGGCAGCTCCCACAGCTGGGATATGTTGCTGGTAAAAGGAGCATTTTCAGTATTGGAAAGTTTTGTGGTCGCCGGAGAAGTTCTGTGTTTGGAGGATGATGGAGTTTGTTGGCTTCAGTGGTTGTTTTTAGACGTCGCCCAGACGCGTTCTCTCTCCGCAGACTCGCGGGAAATCTCAGCTCAGCTGCCTCCACCAAACAACCAGCAACAGAGACAACACAGGAAAGCAGAGCAGCGAATAGGAAGAAGGTCAATATCAACAGTGATTTCCTGATGTCATTATACATCACTCAGGCCATTTCCACCCCCATGGGATAAACTGGCAGCTAATACCCAGAGGGTGCCAACACAGCCATCCGCCATTCCAACACTTACAGATCAGCACACACTGCAGCTAGTTTACTATCCGTACAGGCACACAGTAACAGCTTATACTGTACATACTGGAGGTAGCAGAGATCAGCACACGCTGCAGCTAGTTTACTATCAGTACAGGCACAGAGTAACAGCTTATACTGTACATACTGGAGGCAGCAGAGATCAGCACACACTGCACCTAGTTTACTATCAGTACAGGAACAGAGTAACAGCTTATACTGTACATACTGGAGGCAGCAGAGATCAGCACAAACTGCACCTAGTTTACTATCAGTACAGGCACAGAGTAACAGCTTATACTGTATATAGTGGAGGCAGCAGAGATCAGCACACACTGCAGCTAGTTTACTATCAGTACAGGCACAGAGTAACAGCTTATACTGTACTTACTGGAGGTAGCAGAGATCAGCACACACTGCAGCTAGATTACTATCAGTACAAGCACAGAGTAACAGCTTATACTGTACATACTGGAGGCAGCAGAGATCAGCACACACTGTGGCTAGTTTACTATCAGTACAGGCACAGAGTAACAGCTTATACTGTACATACTGGAGGTAGCAGAGATCAGCACACACTGCACCTAGTTTACTATTAGTACAGGCAAAGAGTAACAGCTTATACTGTACATACTGGAGGCAGCAGAGATCAGGACACGCTGCAGCTAGTTTACTATCAGTACAGGCACAGAGTAAAAGCTTATACTGTACACACTGGAGGCAGCAGAGATAAGCACACACTGCACCTAGTTTACTATCAGTACAGGGACACAGTAACAGCTTATACTGTACATATTGGAGGTAGCAGAGATCAGCACACACTGCACCTAGTTTACTATCAGTACAGGGACACAGTAACAGCTTATACTGTACATATTGGAGGTAGAAGAGATCAGCTCACGCTGCAGCTAGTTTACTATCAGTACAGGAACACAGTAACAACTAATACTGTACATACTGGATGTAGCAGAGATCACACGCTGCAGCTAGTTTACTATCAGTAAAGGCACTAAGTAATAGCTTATACTGTACATACTAGGGGTAGCAGATATCAGCACACGCTGCAGCTAGTTTACTATTAGCACAGGCACAGAGTAACAGCTTATACTGTAAAATACTGGAGGTAGCAGAGATCAGCCCACACCGCAGCTTGTTTACTATCAGTACAGGCACAGAGTAACAGCTTATACTGTACACACTGGGGGCAGCAGAGATCAGCACACGCTGCAGCTAGTTTACTATCAGTACAGGCATAGAGTAACAGCTTATACTGTACATACTGGGGACAGCAGAGATCAGCACACACTGCAGCTAGTTTACTATCAGTACAGGCACAGACTACAGCTTATACTATACATATTGGAGGTAGCAGAGATCAGCCCACACCGCAGCTAGTTTACTATCAGTACAGGCACAGAGTAACAGATCAGGTGCTCTGACTGAAGTGTGACTGGATTAGCAGAATTTTTGTTTCAGGTGTGTGATTCAGACTCTACTGCAGCCAAAGAGATCAGCAGGGCAGCCAGGCAACTGGCATTGTTTAACAAGAAATAAATATGACAGCCTCCATATCCCTCTCACTTCAGGTGTGCTTTAAACTGAATTTCCAGAAAAACAAGAATTTGTACTAATGCAGTCCCCGACCACCCTGAAATTAGAAGTACAGTAACCCATGGCAACCTCATGTCCTCCTTACCCTCATCTGATTGGTTGCCTGGGTGTCACAGCATTTTGCAGTACCTCATTAGACGAGTTTTGGGGTGTCCGGAATAAGCGTTAGAATGCAGCTCCCAGAATGCCTTGCAGCGCCCGGCGTTGGCACCCGTGCCTCAGCAACGCTCGGATGTGTCTGGCAGTCGGCAGAAGATCAGGGCATGTGGGTAGATGTGGGCGGCAGAAGCAGAGAGCCCCGCCATATGTCTGCCTGGCTCCTCCATCCGAGATCTGCGAACGCCACAGCGCTGTGTTTATCCACCGAGGCACAAACGCCAGCTTTTATCACCGCTATTATGTGTTATGGAAATATTGTGACTGCCGGCTGTAAATTCAGCTTCAGGGAAGAGAGCTCGGAGAATCGCGGCCTCGCAAAGCGGAGAAAAATCACAGCCGTCTGCAACCGATCAAACGCCAACTCCAAAATAACATATTATTTCACTTCTGAGCAGGCATATGTGGGCTGAACCATCTGACTGTGTCTTCTCTGAGAGTCTATTGCTGACATTTCTCTGCAGTGGTTTGTGTCTCATCCTCCCCCAAAATAGTGAGATCTCCCTGCTGTGGTTTGTGTCTCCGCCCCTCCAACAATGGTGAGATCTCCCTGCAGTAGTTTGTGTCTCCCCCCCCTCCCACAATGGTGACATCTCCCTGCAGTAGTTTGTGTCTCCTCCCCTCCCACAATGCTGAGATCTCCCTGCAGTAGTTTGTGTCTCCTCCCCTCCCACAATGCTGAGATCTCCCTGCAGTAGTTTGTGTCTCCTCCCCTCCCACAATGCTGAGATCTCCCTGCAGTAGTTTGTGTCTCCTCCCCTCCCACAATGGTGAGCTCTCCCTGCAGTAGTTTGTGTCTCCTCCCCTCCCACAATGGTTAGATCTCTCTGCAGTGGTTTGTGTCTCCTCCCCTCCTACAATGGTGAGATCTTCCTGCAGTAGTTTGTGTCTCCTCCCCTCCCACAATGGTGATAGATCTCCCTGCAGTAGTTTGTGTCTCCTCCCCTCCCACAATGGTGAGATCTCCCTGCAGTAGTTTGTGTCTCCTCCCCTCCCACAATGGTGAGATCTCCCTGCAGTAGTTTGTGTCTCCTCCCCTCCCACAATGGTGAGATCTCCCTGCTGTGGTTTGTGTCTCCTCCCCTCCCACAATGGTGATAGATCTCCCTGCAGTAGTTTGTGTCTCCTTCCCCCCCCACAATGGTGAGATCTCCCTGCAGTAGTGTGTGTCTCCTCCCCTCCCACACTGGGGAGATCTCCCTGCAGTAGTTTGTGTCTCCTCCCCTCCCACAATGGTGAGATCTCCCTGCAGTACTGTGTCTCCTCCCCTCCCACAATGGTGATAGATCTCCCTGCAGTAGTTTGTGTCTCCTCCTCTCCCACAATGGTGAGATCTCCCTGCTGTGGTTTGTGTCTCCTCCCCTCCCACAATGGTGATAGATCTCCCTGCAGTAGTTTGTGTCTCCTCCCCTCCCACAATGGTGAGATCTCCCTGCAGTAGTGTGTGTCTCCTCCCCTCCCACACTGGGGAGATCTCCCTGCAGTAGTTTGTGTCTCCTCCCCTCCCACAATGGTGAGATCTCCCTGCAGTACTGTGTCTCCTCCCCTCCCACAATGGTGATAGATCTCCCTGCAGTAGTTTGTGTCTCCTCCCCTCCCACAATGGTGAGATCTCCTTGCAGTAGTTTGTGTCTCCTCCCCTTCCACAATGGTGAGATCTCCCTGCAGTAGTTTGTGTCTCCTCCCCTTCCACAATAGTGAGATCTCCCTGCAGTAGTTTGTGTCTCCTCCCCTTCCACAATTTTGAGATCTCCCTGCAGTAGTTTGTGTCTCCTCCCCTCCCATAATGGTGATAGATCTCCCTGCAGTAGTTTGTGTCTCCTCCCCTCCCACAATTGTGAGCTCTCCCTGCAGTAGTTTGTGTCTCCTCCCCTCCCACAATGGTGATAGATCTCCCTGCAGTAGTTTGTGTCTCCTCCCCTCCCACAATTGTGAGATCTCCCTGCAGTAGTTTGTGTCTCCTCCCCTTCCACAATGGTGAGATCTCCCTGCAGTAGTTTGTGTCTCCTCCCCTTCCACAATTGTGAGATCTCCCTGCAGTAGTTTGTGTCTCCTCCCCTCCCACAATGGTGATAGATCTCCCTGCAGTAGTTTGTGTCTCCTCCCCTCCCACAATTGTGAGCTCTCCCTGCAGTAGTTTGTGTCTCCTCCCCTCCCACAATGGTGAGATCTCCCTGCAGTAGTTTGTGTCTCCTCCCCTCCCACAATGGTGAGATCTCCCTGCAGTTGTTTGTGTCTCCTCCCCTTCCACAATTGTGAGATCTCCCTGCAGTAGTTTGTGTCTCCTCCCCTCCAACAATGGTGAGATCTCCCTGCAGTGGTTTGTGTCTCCTCCCCTCCCACAATGGTGAGATCTCCCTGCAGTAGTTTGTGTCTCCTCCCACAATGGTGAGATCTCCCTGCAGTGGTTTGTATCTCCCTCTCCCACAATGGTGAGATCTCCCTGCAGTGGTTTGTGTCTCCTCCCCTCCCACAATGGTGAGATCTCCCTGCAGTAGTTTGTGTCTCCTCCCACAATGGTGAGATCTCCCTGCAGTGGTTTGTGTCTCCTCCCCTCCCACAATGGTGAGATCTCCCTGCAGTAGTTTGTGTCTCCTCC
Source organism: Hyperolius riggenbachi (assembly GCF_040937935.1). Classification (NCBI taxonomy): domain Eukaryota; kingdom Metazoa; phylum Chordata; class Amphibia; order Anura; family Hyperoliidae; genus Hyperolius; species Hyperolius riggenbachi. The sequence goes on from NC_090653.1 coordinate 285,983,010, forward strand.
CACAATGGTGAGATCTCCCTGCAGTGGTTTGTATCTCCCTCTCCCACAATGGTGAGATCTCCCTGCAGTGGTTTGTGTCTCCTCCCCTCCCACAATGGTGAGATCTCCCTGCAGTAGTTTGTGTCTCCTCCCACAATGGTGAGATCTCCCTGCAGTGATTTGTATCTTCCTCTCCCACAATGGTGAGAGCTCCCTGCAGTGGTTTGTGTCTCCTCCCCTCCCACAATGGTGAGATCTCCCTGCAGTAGTTTGTGTCTCCTCCCACAATGGTGAGATCTCCCTGCAGTGGTTTGTATCTTCCTCTCCCACAATGGTGAGAGCTCCCTGCAGTGGTTTGTGTCTCCTCCCCTCCCACAATGGTGAGATCTCCCTGCAGTAGTTTGTGTCTCCTCCCACAATGGTGAGATCTCCCTGCAGTGGTTTGTATCTCCCTCTCCCACAATGGTGAGATCTCCCTGCAGTGGTTTGTGTCTCCTCCCCTCCCACAATAGTGAGATCTCCCTGCAGTAGTTTGTGTCTCCTCCCACAATGGTGAGATCTCCCTGCAGTGATTTGTATCTTCCTCTCCCACAATGGTGAGAGCTCCCTGCAGTGGTTTGTGTCTCCTCCCCTCCCACAATGGTGAGATCTCCCTGCAGTGATTTGTATCTTCCTCTCCCACAATGGTGAGAGCTCCCTGCAGTGGTTTGTGTCTCCTCCCCTCCCACAATGGTGAGATCTCCCTGCAGTAGTTTGTGTCTCCTCCCACAATGGTGAGATCTCCCTGCAGTGATTTGTATCTTCCTCTCCCACAATGGTGAGAGCTTCCTGCAGTGGTTTGTGTCTCCTCCCCTCCCACAATGGTGAGATCTCCCTGCAGTAGTTTGTCTCCTCCCACAATGGTGAGATCTCCCTGCAGTGGTTTGTATCTCCCTCTCCCACAATGGTGAGATCTCCCTGCAGTGGTTTGTGTCTCCTCCCCTCCCACAATGGTGAGATCTCCCTGCAGTAGTTTGTGTCTCCTCCCACAATGGTGAGATCTCCCTGCAGTGATTTGTATCTTCCTCTCCCACAATGGTGAGAGCTCCCTGCAGTGGTTTGTGTCTCCTCCCCTCCCACAATGGTGAGATCTCCCTGCAGTAGTTTGTGTCTCCTCCCCTCCCACAATGGTGAGATCTCCCTGCAGTAGTTTGTGTCTCCTCCCCTCCTATAATAAAGCTGTCTCTTACTGCTCACAGGTAATTATTCGATATATTGGCAGGGGAAGGGGGGTGGTATATACGGTTGGGGGGGCAGTTAGGGACCACTATCAGCGGTATGCGGATTTCCTGATATATGAAGCCATCTTTGATCCCCAAACAGTGGAAATAGTTTTCTACAAGTGCCCTGATTGAAGTGCAGGAATTTGGGGATCTCTGCAGAGCGCTGTGGTGTGAATGACCCCCCGAGGGGACCGCGAGACCCTCTTACCAGACAAATATTCCGTTTCCTGCACAACGCCGTCTAGCTCTGCGTCTGAGTTTCCTCCTTTTCTCGCACTTTGGGCTCAGCCTGCAGACAAGGGGGGGCACATTATAATAATGGCAGCAGTGTACAAAGAGACCACTTCTGAATTTCATGGTATGTGGAAGAATGCTGCGGCGGTGGTGAACGCCGGGGTAGTTCTGTCGCCCCCGCAGCGATGATGGAAGCCGCCGCAGTGCGTTCCTCGCCGGTAATGACTTCAGTATTACAATAACAAAGGCAGCCCAGTAGACTGTGCTGAGTGCTGGCAAGAGAAGGGGGGCCGGGCCGTCAGCTCCTGTACCCCCAAGAAGCAGGGTGACCTGACGTCCTCCAGAAGGAAGACATGTCCTCTTTTTCGTAATATGATTTTCTCCGTCCTCCCTTAAAATGTCATTTCACAGAATCCCAAACAGAGTTGACCGTTTTTGGCTAATTACATATACGTGTGACGTCACATACGCACCCACATGTGCGCCAGCAACCACGAGGGGCGTGTGTATGTGGGCGGAGCCCGGAGCCAGCAGCGGAAACCGACAGGTAAAGTATACAGCACAGGGCAACGGAGGGCACACTTTACATTAGGGGAGACACAACTGCTTCTGCCTTACCGTTACTGACGTCTGCCTGGATTTTGTCTACTCTCTGCCTGCCTTATTTGTATAATTTCATAATTTTTTAAGTTTATTCATACATTTTATTAATTTTGTGTTCCAGTCTTTTATTTATATGTAGAATGTCTTCCAGGCTTTTATTCTGGTATATTTTGGTGAGTTATAACTTAAAGGGAACCAGAGAGGATGCAATATACATACCTGGGGCTTCCTCCAGCCCCATACGCACAGATCGCTCCCACGCCGCCGTCCTCCGCTGCCTGGATCCGCCGCCACCGGGTCCCGTCATTGCGAGTTGGCCGGTGGACGCGGCCAATTCTCCGCATCACAGGGTGCTCTCTCCATACAGTTACGCATGTGGCTGCCTACTGCGCAGCCGCATGCGTACATGTATGGAGGGAGCCCCTGTGATGCGGAGAATTGGCCGCGTCCGCCGGAAGTGACGGGCCCGGTACCAGCAGATCCAGGAAGCTGAGGACGGCGGCGTGGGAGCGATTCAGGCTTATGGGGCTGAAAGAAGCCCCAGGTATGTATAAAATCTTTTCCTTTTTTCACCCCCATTCCTCTCTGGTTCCCTTTAAGAATTGGAGGCCTAAAATTCTTGAAAAAAAAATGTACCACTTTTAGACCCATAAATATAGACAGAAATGCACCGTTGGGGGGAGGCTAACTGTACTCACCGCCAGCCACAATTAGACACTCATAGTTTTTTTTTACAAATATTACCATTATTGATGCCAAAATCATGGCAATGACTAGCACTGTTATTACTAATTTGATTTCTTCATAGGAGTACCGGTATTATCATTATTTTTTTTTCCTTATCAACACTAAATTGTTATCAGGAGAGTTTGTTCAGCCAGACAAAGTGTTTTGGCTTCTGTTTGCCGCCTCCTCTGCACATAATGCAGCTCTATTTCTGGCAATATAAACGCGCAAATAAAGGGATTCAGTAAAGGTCATCAATACATCTAGCGATTTAGCGGCCAATCGACCATCTAACTCAATAATTGTTATTGAATGGGATGAAAATCGGTGCCGCAATAAGCATGCCCGAGCAAGGATTCAACCAGACGAAAATCACTCGAATGTGTCGATCGAGGCAGATGGAAAATCTCAGCGCATGTGGTCGATCAGGTGCTAGGCAGGAACGGCGTGCGATATTGGGACAAAAGACAATCAGGATGGAACCCTGGGCGGCTGTCCCCCCAAATGTCACTGGTACACCCGATGTCCTTGCATTAGAATCTCTCACCTGTCCGGCCACCACAAGTCCAGCCACCGCTTCCTCCTCATTACGTCCCACGTGGCTGACGCGCTGGTGAGTGGGTGACGCCACACGTTTTACATGGCAGGGACCTGGGAGGCAAATGAGGAAGAAGGAGGTGCTGGACTCGCGGCGACCGGACAGGTGAGAGATTTTAATGTTGAGTCAATAAACCGGCTTTTCTTACGCAAAAGGTTTTCTTATCTTACAAAATGCTGCAGGTTTTCAGTACCTGGCATGTGATAAAGCGAGATCAAACTTCAGCAACTCTTTTTTTGCTTTATGAAAGTGGAAATTCCAGATTTTAACCGCTCTCACTTTCTAAATAGATGGCAAAAACTCTTTTCCTCCATACGCAGATCATGTCTCCTTGTCCGTTGCACAACCCTAGGGACAAAGAGCTCATCTACCAAGCTTTTGTATTGCCCTCTGATGTATTTATACATGTTAATCAGGCCACTTCTCAGTTGCCTTTTTTCCAAGCTGAATAAGCCCAGTTTGCCCAACCTTTCTTGGTAAGTGAGATCTTCCATCCCTCTAATTCATTGTACCCATTTTAGAAGGTCAATGTCCTTTCTATAGTGTGGTACCCAAAACTGTATCCCATACTCTAGATGTGGCCTCAGAACTGCCCCTCCCCCCCTCCACCCCCCCCCCCCCCGTCCCCCACACACATCTAATGTGTCCTGACACCCCCCACAAGTGATTTATCCGCACTCTACGCAGTCATAATGGTTGATCGCAGCACATCACACTCAGTGTAATAAAAAGGGATGATTGCAGCTATATAAGGTCCGGCAGAGTTTCCACAGCCGAATATAGAAGGACCGCAAAGAAACGTTAATCACGGTTTCCACATACAGAGACGAGATAACGTGTATCTGAGATAAAAGTGCGTCCATTGCATCCGGCCGTCAGAAACACATCCTGCATGTCGGAAATGTTCTAGGCAAAGGGACGGTCAGAAAGAGGCTTAGGGCCCAGTCACACTAGAGCGTTTTGCCTGCAATTTCGGCAAACTGCTCAAGCGCTAGTGCTTTTGAAAGCGTTAGTGCTATAATACCCTATGGGCCCGTTCTTACTTTGGCGATTTTCGTTAATCGCCGGCGATTAACGCAAACCGCCAAACGCAAACGCGTAACCTGCACCATTTTCAGTCGATTTCTCAACGATCGCGTTTCAGTGCTATAGAAGCGCTAAACGTGATCGCGGAAAAATCGCTGCAGTGTCGTGATTTTTCTGCGTGAAATCGCGGAAAAACCACAGCCGCAAAACGCCGGCGATTACCGTTTTGCGCTTTTAAGTGCGAATGGGCCCTTAAAATTCAAAATGAATGTATGTTTATGCAAATGTATTCAGCCCAGAGGAGGACCAATCCGATGCAGCAGAGGCATTTGTTGTTTTGTGTCACTTTGATCGATACTAAAACTTTCAAGGGAGCAAGTTTGATATAAATCGAACAGATTAGCTTAAAGAGGAACTGTAACGACAAAACGGCCCCTGGGGGGTACTCACCTCGGGTGGGGGAAGCCTCCGGATCCTAATGAGGCTTCCCACGCCGTCCTGCGTTCCTGGGGGGTCTCGCTTTAGCCCTCCGTACAGCCGTGACGCAATATTTACCTTCCTGGCTCCTGCACAGGCGCTCTGATGGCTGTCGGCGCCGAAGTAGGCAGAAATACCCGATCGCCGTCGGGTCTGCTCTACTGCGCAGGCGCAAGTTTCCGGCGCCTGCGCAGTAGAGCGGACCCGACGGAGATCGGGTATTTCCGTCTATTTCCGTGCCGAAAGTCGACACAGCGCCCCCGCTGGAGCCAGCAAAGGTAAATATTGAAGCTACAGTCGGCTCTGTCGCCGGCTGTTCGGAGGGCTGCAGCGAGACCCCCGTGGGACAGAGGACGGCGTGGGAAGCCTCATTAGGATCCGGAGGCTTCCCCCACCCGAGGTGAGTACCCCCCAGGGGAGGTTTTTGTTGTTACAGAGTCTCTTTAAAGGTGGCTATACACCTCTCGATCTGCCACCAGATCGTCAATTAGATAAATCAACCTCTGATCGAATCTGATCGGAGAAGGATCTATTGCCCGCCCACACACTGCAGACAGATTCATTGAAGATCGTTCTAGCACATAACTGCCTGTTGCCCCCCACCCTCAATTTTCTCTGATTAAGCTTAACATCTCAATAATGTACATCTCCTGTTGCCACACCCCCCCCCCCCCCCCCCCCATCCCCTGTGCAGGGTGCTTCTGTGTGACAGCTACATGGATTGTAACCATCAGACTGCTGTCTTTCTAACCGCAATTTCCACTGATTAAACTTAATATCACAATAATGCATGTCGCCTCAACTGTCTGGCATCTTTTTAAATTGCCACTGCAAGCGCCTGTACCACACGACACCAACACATATACTGACATCACAGGTGCCTGTGGTGGCAATTCCAAAATATGCCGAACACAGGAGGAGGCCAGGATTCCCACTGGCAGGAAAGGTCAGCCTGCAACTCTCCCAAAGTGCCCACGGGGTACACATACACTTCGGGGTCTTCAGGGTATCAAGCACTTTCAAGTAAGATTTTTCCACTATACCTGATCATTTCGATCGATTCTGCCAGAAATTGATTAAAACGATTGATCATTGGCAATGTTGCAGCACTGTTATCTGCCAGATTAGGTCATTATGATCAAACTGGACAGATGTCAAAGCTGCAAATTGAGGAAAGTATGGGCACCCTTGGAATCAGTAGGACATTGGGGTTCGTTTATAATCATTTTGCAGTGATAAATCTGCTAGTCTGTCCTTTCATCTCCAGGAGATGAAACTGGTTAAGGCTCGGTTCACAGAGTACCCAGAAAGCATCTGTGCGAACCAGCCCATAATAAAACCTGAGCAGGGAGCTTCTGTTTGGCAGCTACATGGATTGTAACCATCAGGCTGCTGTGTTTCTGTAATGATTGGTGTCAGCACACAGAGAGAATCTGATTATTGGTGATTTGCAGTATCACCAACAATACAGATATATACCCGATTATTGATGATCTGCAGAATCACCAATAATACAAGTATGACTAACCTCTGGTCACCTGATAAAGTGTAAGTGTTTTGGTGCAACAGTAGGCTGTCTCCCGTGGGGCGGGAGACGCCGATAACAATGAGCATGGACCCCCTGAGGAGCAGGTGGCCCTTGGCTGTGTGTGAACTATCTCCTAGGAAAGGAGATAGAGATAACCTGCGAGCCAGTGATTCCCTGCAATACTGGGAATCAGACTATACTGCAGCCAAAGGACTCCTAAGAGATAAAGCCCCTGACTGGACTGCAGAGAGGCCTCTCTGAGGAACAGGAGGTCTCTGCAGCTACCTGACACTTGGCGGGGTAGTGTCACAGGTAGTACAGACAGGCTGAACACTCAAGGTATGAGTGACAGTCAGAAGGGTCGGCCAGGCCAGGTTGGCAACACACGAGCAGATAAGGTACAGAGACAGAAGGCTGATTCGGTAACCAGGTACAGGCAGGGATTGGCAACAGGTAGGCAGATATGCAGAGGTACCGAATCAGAAAGCAGGAGGGAGGTCAAGAGAGCAATTGGTCATAACAGATAAAGCAGAGGCCTAGTCTAGAGTGTGAGGTCTGTGGTCTCAACACCCAGGAACTAGTCTAAAGTATATCACAGCAATGACACAGTATCCCTAAGCTTGGGTGTGAGGTCCTTGGTCACAACACCCTGGAACTGGTCTAAAGTATAACACAGCAATGACACAGTATCCCTAAGCTTGGGTGTGAGGTCCTTGGTCACAACACCCTGGAACTGGTCTAAAGTATAACACAGTAATGACACAAGTGTAATCTGGCTAAGTGTGAATTCCCAGGTCCACCTGGTTCTAACACACTGTGGGATCTGACTATGGTCTGAGTGCTCACACGTATGTATTCGCAACGGCAGACAACCTGAGACTGACCAGCGAGATCTATATATAGTGCAGCGCTCCTCAGCGCCACCCAGCACTACTCAGCCAATGACAGTCTGCGCTGGGATCAGCTGACCAACTGTAACGAAAAATCTGCAACGCCGGATGGATTGCGGAAATATGGTCGCATCCAGTCCGGCAAGCGGACCTTCCAACGCGGGATGCGGAAATTCGTCCGCATCCGCTGCGCACACCCGTCCGAGCACTCTGCTCCAAACTCACCAACATGCTGTTCACCAGGGTTCTGCCATCTTGCCTCTAGGGGGTGCGGCCGCACACCAGACACGCCTTTATACTCTTAGAAAGCGTGTCAGCTGACCTGGAGGTCAGCTGACATTTTAGCCTGCTCTGATTGGTTGCTGCCTGGGGTGGAGACTTCTCTCCCAGGCAGTATATAAGGAAGTGCTTTTCAGTCACACTTTGTCTGTGTTTGCGATACCCTGTGTCAGCACTCAGACCTTAGACTAGATCCCAGGTGTTGAAACCAAGGACTTCACACCTAGACTAGGAGATTATTATTATTGTTATTGATTCTCTGTGTATGATTCTGTGCCTGTCTTGACTTCTCTTCTGCTTCCTGATTCTGTACTCTGCCAGCCCGTACCGTTAACGACTATTGGCTTGGTTCCTGACTATTCTCTCGTCTCACGTCTCTGTACTGTTGCCGCCTGTACTGTTGCCGAACCTCTTTCTGTCTGACCTTGCTCCCTTCAGTGGAACGTCTCCTACTGTTGGGTTATTATCTGAGGCTTGCCTCCCTGAGACGCCGGCCCTAGCAGACCGTTACTGCCAGAGGCCGAGATTCCTCCACTGCCACTTTGGGGGATCTCACACACGGGGTTCCCATTCAGAGGTAACCACACCTCTGAGGAATTGCCGTGTGGTGGATATTTCCACAACTTTGTGAATATTTACTGCTTTGTATATTTTCATGTTGTTCGTGTGTCCACTGCTTTACATCTACCCGCATTATTAGCAATTCTGCAGATTGCTATATAATCGGGTCTATCCTTGTATTATTGGCGATACTGCGGATCCCCAATAATCAAGGTTCGGGGTGTGACACTGGTCTGAGTAGATCATTTCAGGCACTTACCGTGTTAGTGAGCCTTCCGCTGATTTACCATCAGGAAGATACTTACTATTTCACTCTAACATATCTGCATTAGTGGTGATTCTGTATATCACCACTTAATCAGATATTTGTGCCTCTTGCTGACACCAATCGTTACAGAAACACAGACCATAAAGAAGTAAGATGGAGGGGGTGATAAACCAGCTTCAGACTGTAAGGGCAGAGTTAGAACAGCTGAAGATTACTGTAACTGCACAGCAGGCTCAGATTACTCAGTTAAATGAGACTGTCCAAAGGTTGCAATCACCACTTAACGTTCTACCTCCCCCGGCTCTTAGCGAGCCTAAAATGAACATTCCTGAGAAATTTTCAGGCACAAGGTCAGATTTCCAGAATTTCCGTCACAGAGTGCTGTCTTACTTTGAGATGAAACCTGTGTCCTCGGGAACCGAGGCTCAGAAGGTCACTCTTATCAAGACTCTATTGCATGCAGATTCCCAGACGTGGGCTTATGGCTTACCTGATGAGTATCCTGCTCTGTCTTCTGTCCAGGAGTTTTTTAAGGCCATGGCGGTCATCTACGATGATCCAGATAGTGCCGCCACGGCCGAACGTAAGCTAAAAAACCTTAGACAAGGACGCAGTACTGCTGAGGAGTATGCGTCAGAGTTTAGGAAGTGGGCTGTGTCCTCTAGATGGGAGCGATATGCACTCTTGGATAGATACCTAGATGGGTTGTCAGAAGCAGTAACTGACGTGATGGTTAGTCATCCGGAACCCAAAGATCTAGATGAGGCTATTACGCTGTCTATTAAAATAGATAGGCGTCTGAGGTACAACAAGAAGGGCAGGTACCCCATGTACTCTAGGACTTCTGGGGCCAGTAGCTCGGCAGCAGTTGAGACTGAGGAGCCGATGCAGTTAGGCCACGGGCGCCTCACGGAGGCGGAAAGGTCAAGAAGACGCAGAGAGGGTCTTTGCATGTACTGCGGGGAAAAGGGCCACATTGCACAAAACTGTGGTAGGAAGTCGGGAAACTCCTCGGCTTAGGTGTGGTAGGGGGTACCACCCTAAGCGGAATTGTTTTACCTCCAAAACAAGAAAAAATTTTATTGCCCTGTTCCCTAAATTGGGAAGGGAAGAACTTTCCTACCACAGCATTTGTAGATTCCGGGTCAACAGCTAACTTTTTAGATTTAAGCTTTGCTTTAAGTTTAAATATCCCTGTACTTCCGGTAGGAAGACATTTATATGTTACAGCGATTGATGACACTCCTTTGCAAGGAAAGTCCCCACTGTGTCAGACACCTCCCCTCTCGCTGCAAGTGGGAGCTCTGCACAGGGAGGTCATACAGTTTTTCGTTTTAAAGATGTCTACCTCTACGGTGATACTAGGGTTGCCCTGGTTACGATTACATTCTCCTCAGTTTGATTGGGGGAATGGGCAGTTGACTACTTGGTCGCCTTATTGTACACAACATTGTTTACAGAATGTAGTTTTGTGTTCTACTAAGATTCAAGTGGAAGGAGTACCTCCACAATATCAGGAATATGCTGATGTCTTTTGTCCTAGGGCAGCAGATCAATTACCCCCCCATAGACCTTTTGATTGCCCAATAGATTTGAAACCAGGAACCATGCCACCCAGGGGCCACCTATACAACCTCTCGTCCCCGGAAAAATTGGCCATGGACGAGTACATTCAGGAGAATTTGCAGAAGGGTTTCATCCGCCCTTCAAGATCTCCTGCAGGAGCGGGATTCTTTTTCGTTCAGAAAAAAGATGGTGGTTTGCGCCCCTGTATTGACTACAGGGGTCTAAATAAGATCACGATTAAGAATCGGTATCCACTACCGCTAATCGACGATTTATTTACACAGGTTCCCGGGGCTTCTGTTTTCACTAAGTTGGATCTAAGGGGGGCCTACAATTTGATCCGTATCAGGGAGGAAGATGAATGGAAGACGGCATTCAACACTCCCAAGGGGCATTACGAATACTTGGTGATGCCCTTTGGGTTGTGTAACGCTCCTGCAGTTTTTCAGGAGTTCGTCAACGAGATTTTTAGGGAGGTACTGGGTCGCTTTGTAATCGTCTACTTAGATGATATCTTAATATTTTCTAAAAATATCACGGAACACCGCCAACATGTGAAGTATGTGTTACAAAGACTCAGGGAGAATCAATTGTTTGCGAAATTAGAGAAATGTGTTTTTGAGGTAAAGGAGATTGCCTTTCTTGGTTACATTATCTCTACATCAGGGTTGTCCATGGATCCCAAAAAGGTCTCTGCTGTAAGGGATTGGCCACAACCATCTGGGCTTAAAGCACTACAGAGATTCTTGGGATTCGCAAATTATTATAGAAAATTTATCAAGGGGTTCTCTTCGGTGGTGTCTCCGCTTACTAATTTGACAAAAAAAGGGGCTGATGCCACTCATTGGTCAGAAGAAGCAGTTGTGGCATTTTCCTCTCTGAAAGAGGCATTCTGTTCTGCTCCCATATTACGTCATGTAGATGTTGCTTACCCATTTATAGTGGAGGTGGATGCCTCGGAGGTTGGAGTAGGAGCAGTATTGTCTCAACGTTCAGGACTTCAGGGCAAGCTTCATCCCTGTGCTTTTTTTTCCAGAAAATTCTCTCCTGCCCAGAGAAATTATGATGTTGGAAACAGGGAATTATTAGCCATCAAGCTTGCTTTTGAGGAGTGGCGCCACTGGTTAGAGGGGGCGGAGCATGTAATTACTGTGTACACGGATCATAAAAATTTACAGTACATTGAAAAAGCTAAAAGACTCACCCCCAGACAGGCTAGATGGGCTCTCTTTTTCTGCCGTTTTAATTTTATAATTACATTCACACCAGGGAGTAAGAACGTTAAAGCGGACGCCCTTTCTCGTTGTTTTGAACCTGAAACTGCTCCATCTCCTTCCTCAGAAAGTATTCTGTCGAAAGAGATCATCCTGGCAGCCACTGAGATAGTTGAAGACCTTCCTAGCCTCTTAAGTCCTTTTCAATTAGAAGTGCCAGAAGGGAAACCAAGAGGGGTTCTTTATGTCCCTTGTACTTTACGTCCCAAAGTGCTGCAGTTGTTTCATGGACACAAGAATGCTGGACACCCTGGCATTACCCGAACCCAAGAATTGTTGTGTAGATCTGTCTGGTGGCCATCTCTACAACAAGATTGCAAGGAATTTGTTAAGACCTGTACCGTCTGTGCCAGGAGCAAACCCTCCCGACTGGCTCCAGTTGGAACTTTGCAGTCTCTGCCCTCCCCTCAGGAGCCATGGACACATATTTCCATGGACTTCGTGGGAGAACTTCCAGATTCCAATGGAAAGACTGTCATATGGGTGGTCACAGACAGATTCAGTAAGATGGCCCACTTTGTGCCTTTGAGTGGTTTCCCTACTGCTCAAAAATTAGCAGATCTTTTTATTCAAAATATCTTTAAATTACACGGCATTCCAGAGAATGTTGTCTCAGACAGAGGGGTCCAGTTTGTCTCTAGGTTCTGGCGGGCCTTCTGTAAGGGGATGGGTATGTCGTTGTCCTTTTCATCAGGTTACCATCCACAGACCAACGGCCAGACAGAGAGGACCAATCAATCTTTGGAACAGTTCCTGAGATGTTATGTGGCGGACGCCCAACACCAGTGGGCGGAGTTTCTACCATTTGCTGAGTTCGCACATAACAATCTCAGGAATGAGTCCTCTGGTTATGCGCCTTTTCAAATTGTCAATGGGAAATCTCCCAAATTTTCTCCTTTGCCAGTGTCGACCTCTCCATTCCCTGTCCTGGAGGAGTGGCAGGAATCTTTCAAGAGGATTTGGGCTAATGTCGGAGAAAATTTAAAAAAGGCTTTCATCATACAGAAGAGGCAGGCAGATAAGAGACGGTCTGCGGAGTGGGAGTTTAAACCAGGAGACAGAGTTTGGATATCAACTCGTCATATAGCTCTGAGGCAGCCATCCGCGAAACTGGGGCCCAGGTATATTGGACCATATCCAATTTCCGAAAGGGTTAATCGTGTTACTTACAGAGTCAGGTTACCGCAGTCTCTAAAGGTGGGGAAAGCCTTTCATGTGTCACTCCTGAAACCAGCTGTTCAGGTGGATTCCCCCCCTCCTCACCCTGTCATGGTTGATGGTGAGCCTGAATGGGAGGTTGAGGAGATCTTGGACTCCAGACGAGTTCAGGGTTCAGTGCAGTATTTGGTGCATTGGAGAGGGTACGGTCTAGAGGAAAGATCCTGGGTCAAAGCAGGTGATTTACATGCTGATAAACTTAGGAGACGGTTCCATGAGCTCCATCCTGACAGGCCAGGTGGGACGTGTCCGGAGTCCACGCCTAGAGGGAGGGGTACTGTAACGAAAAATCTGCAACGCCGGATGGATTGCGGAAATATGGTCGCATCCAGTCCGGCAAGCGGACCTTCCAACGCGGGATGCGGAAATTCGTCCGCATCCGCTGCGCACACCCGTCCGAGCACTCTGCTCCAAACTCACCAACATGCTGTTCACCAGGGTTCTGCCATCTTGCCTCTAGGGGGTGCGGCCGCACACCAGACACGCCTTTATACTCTTAGAAAGCGTGTCAGCTGACCTGGAGGTCAGCTGACATTTTAGCCTGCTCTGATTGGTTGCTGCCTGGGGTGGAGACTTCTCTCCCAGGCAGTATATAAGGAAGTGCTTTTCAGTCACACTTTGTCTGTGTTTGCGATACCCTGTGTCAGCACTCAGACCTTAGACTAGATCCCAGGTGTTGAAACCAAGGACTTCACACCTAGACTAGGAGATTATTATTATTGTTATTGATTCTCTGTGTATGATTCTGTGCCTGTCTTGACTTCTCTTCTGCTTCCTGATTCTGTACTCTGCCAGCCCGTACCGTTAACGACTATTGGCTTGGTTCCTGACTATTCTCTCGTCTCACGTCTCTGTACTGTTGCCGCCTGTACTGTTGCCGAACCTCTTTCTGTCTGACCTTGCTCCCTTCAGTGGAACGTCTCCTACTGTTGGGTTATTATCTGAGGCTTGCCTCCCTGAGACGCCGGCCCTAGCAGACCGTTACTGCCAGAGGCCGAGATTCCTCCACTGCCACTTTGGGGGATCTCACACACGGGGTTCCCATTCAGAGGTAACCACACCTCTGAGGAATTGCCGTGTGGTGGATATTTCCACAACTTTGTGAATATTTACTGCTTTGTATATTTTCATGTTGTTCGTGTGTCCACTGCTTTACATCTACCCGCATTATTAGCAATTCCGCAGATTGCTATATAATCGGGTCTATCCTTGTATTATTGGCGATACTGCGGATCCCCAATAATCAAGGTTCGGGGTGTGACACTGGTCTGAGTAGATCATTTCAGGCACTTACCGTGTTAGTGAGCCTTCCGCTGATTTACCATCAGGAAGATACTTACTATTTCACTCTAACATATCTGCATTAGTGGTGATTCTGTATATCACCACTTAATCAGATATTTGTGCCTCTTGCTGACACCAATCGTTACACCAACCTTATCAGCTGATCCCTCTCCTCCTGGCATAAAGGTCCTGCCTCCCAGCGCGCGCGTGCGCGTAGCTCTCCATCTGTGTGCACTAGAAGGCTCAGACAAACCAGACGCATGCTGCTGTGCGGAAACCGCCGGTCTAAACGTGGAGACAGCCGCCCCGCTGCCAGACCGCGCGGCGGCATCTCCGCAATCCTTTACAGTTTCCCACTGCAACGTTTTCAGATTAAACTAATTATCACATACTAATGCAAGATGGCTGCTTCCAGCCCTATCTGTACCATGACATTAGTGTAGGTGTGGGGTGTGGGGGGGTAGATTTTTAGGCAGATTATAGTCAAGCAGGATAACAGGTTTTTATTTGTGCTTTATGCCATACTGTGATCTCTTTCTGTAGATGGTGCAGATGAGAAGACGACCCAGGTTGAATCTGCAATCTTAAGTCACCTCAAAGCATATATTATTAAAAAAAACAGTCCAGGTTTTCTGAATCGGCCATGTTCTGCAACCGAGGAGAGCCTCATTAAGCCAATTAATGAATTACCAGAGGCAACACCAAAAATAAATACAATGAATCAAAAAATAGAGGAGTGTAAAGCATCCACTCACCTCCATGAGCCGTATCAGTCTCTGATATGGGAAATGTATTGAGTACAAACACATTGGCTATCATTCATAAAGCATCACTGCATGTGGTAATGCAGAAAACAGCTGACTTTACCGAGCACTGAGCAAAATGTTCATAAAAGCTGTTACTGCATGAAAAGATGAAATTCCCGAGCAGTGAGGTAAATTACCGCCTTATGCACAACACGTCAGTAAATGTCAATTCACAAAGATTAGAGCGGGCGGTGATGACACGGAGAATATCGCCTGCTTTGAAGAGGTGATAAGAGAGGGATAACAGCAAAATTAATGGGGACAGATGTCCCAGGCAGCAGCTGAGCAATCGGAACAAGCAAGGCTTCCCATAAATACCCCAGGATGTGTTTTTAACCTCTTGGGTACCTGTTTTCAGATGTTATTTCACATCGGAAACCCTGCATGTGTAAAGTTTTTTGAAGTTCTTCTAAGCTGTGGCAATTAGATTGTTTACAAAGAGTAATAGATTTGGAGCAGATTTAGGGCAAGCAGAGGCAGTTTAACAAAACATGCACATCTAAAGGGAAGTTGGGGATGTCTCTTATTGTAATGCTATCTCTGCACGGAGAACAGGAATGTAACAATGTTGTAACAATGTTACTGACAGCTGGGATGTGGGAAAATACCGCATTTCTATCGCAGCTGTGAAAATGTTTATGAATTAGCACACAGAATTCTACAATACCGAATGCGATATTTTCCTGTCCAGATTTTTTTACACACGCTTTTATGAATGATAGCCAATGTGTTTCATGACACAAATGCCCCTTCATCAGGGAACCAGAGCCACAAGCCTGCAAGGAATGCCTCTTGTGAAACCAGCCTCAGAATTTCTGAATGTCACATGCCTAATTCCAGTTATTCAGCCACTACCACTACTGTCAGGGCTGGAACCCACAGGAGCGCTTTTGGCAGCGTTTTGGCAGCGCTGCGATACGCTAGCGTTTTGCCAAAACGCTCAGCTGATGTTAATGGATGGGGCAACTTCCACAGGAGCGTTTGCGTTTCCCAGAAACGCAAACGCAGGACATGCAGCATTTTGGGAGCGTTAGCGCTTCAATGTAAAGTATTGAAACGCTAGCAGAAACGCTCAGCAAAACCTAAACTGAGCGGTTCTGCTAGCGTTTTGCGGTTCAGCACACTGTAACAAAATGAAAAATAATTCACAGGACCAATCAGGATAAAAACGCAAAACGCAAAACGCTAGGCACCCGCTGGGGAAAAAAATACAATGTTGCAAAACACGACCAAAAACGCGCATGAATCAGCTTGCAAACCGCTCAGGCAAAACGCTAGCGGTTGCGTTTAGCGTTTGCGGTTTGCAGTGGGTTCCAGGCCTTACAGAATAAGAGACTTCTTCCATCACAATCTCTGTAGCGATGAGTGAAAATGCCTATATTTGTTTCACGTTATTTTCGCGAAAATAAGTACAATTTTCTTTTTGACAAGCGAAAATATACTTGAATATTTAGGTTTCTTTTTCCCTTTAATTTTCTGCAAGGCCTAATATGAGGAGAGAAGAAATTACTTCCTATAAATTCTCCAGTTTTCGCGCAAAGCACATTTCGAATTTTGCAGTTGTTTTCGAAAATTGCTATTAGGTCGAAAATATGGCACTTGGTTATTTTAAATTCGCTATTTGAGCAGAAAACACACACAAAAAAAAAAATTGCATATTTTCGTGGGAAAAAAGTGGAAAAAAAACCCGGCATTTTTGATGCGAAAATGACTGACGAAAATTTGCAAGCAAAACTGCCGCCCTGCCATGTGATCACAACGTGCACCTAACAATCACTACTTCATGTGAATTGCAATGTGCGATTGTCAAGGGTCACTTTGGGTTTGCGATTCTCCAATAGGGAGGGGGGGGGTTCTTACTTACGCTTGGTTTCCACTAAAGCCTATTTGTAGCGTTTTCCCACATGTAATTCAGAGGAATCGTACATGTAATGTAAGAGGAATCGTAGACTATTGAAACCAATAGGCTGTTTCCAAATCAAATGCGGGGGAAAAAGTAGCGGTGACAGCAATTTTTTTTGGACATTGCATTTGAATTCCCATAATCAGGCATTTGATGCAATTTTGCATCACCACAGATGTCGCGTCAATGTTGGAAACAGATGATTGTAAATCGAATTTTTAATAAAGTTTCCCTGCGATTACACTAATAATCAGGCTGTCCTGTGATCGGCGAATCGATGGAAAAAACGCATCCTCATCGATTTTAGGATCAGCTGGTGCAAAGTGCTCTAACAAGACATAGAACAAAGTTCTGTGTCCCCAGGTCCGGCGTGAGACATCACCCCCCCGGGAACAGAAAGGTTTATGTTGCCCCCACTGATGGGAGGAGCCAGGATATGCCATATATGGGCGGGGCCAAGCTGGACTTCCTGTCCGGCCCGCCGAATCAATGTGGACCGACTGCACTAAACTTTCCCAGAGATTTACGGAACTTTGGCTTCAATTTTTTTTCTTAAAAATCTTCTTACCGGAATGTCACCAAGATGTCGGGGCTGCGCCAGAGGCACCGGCACAACCGCCATCGCCGCCTGAAGCAGTTAAAGGCCCGGCGAGTCCACAGCGGAGGCATGGCAGGGCCCGCTGCCCCTTCCAAGACGCTGGCGCCATTTGATGTTACTCTGCGGATTTCGAATCTATAATCCGCCCAGAAAAGCTCCTCCGGGCCAAGAAACGCTGCATTACATCACAGGTACAAGTCACAACAATCCGCTCCTATTCGCAGAGCTCATCCGCCAGAGGGGTGTCGACAGGTGCGAAGGATTAACCCTTTCCACTAGAAAGTGAGAGCGTACAGGCAATGCAACCTGACCTGTGTACACAGCCGGAAACACTGTCACCCAAAACAATCATTCTTTTCCTTTCTGGTATACAAAGATCTATTCGCCACAAGTTAATTATGTAAACAAACTCAAAGCCGTGAGATTCACAACAGATAAGTAAGAAAACTGCTGCCTTGGGAGGTGACGCCTGGTATACACCATGCAATTTTCTGACCGATTTCGGGTCGAATCGATCATTTTCGACAGGTCTGATCTGATTTCCAATCGTTTTTCTAATAGATTTTCCAATCACTTCTGAAGAAAATCGAGCGGAAAAATGATCGGAAATACGACACAGAACTCCCAGAATCCCTTGGGGCAACGGCTCCGGTCCCGGGACTTCCGCACAGCTGTGTCTCTTGGTCATAAACTGCCGATCAAATGGCTGATCGCCTCGCCGACCTCGGAGTCTCGGGTAACCCTGACCCACGAGCAGCCGGCAACAGACCGTGCAGACTTAAATATGGATCTTGGCAGATTTCCTTCCCAAAATGCGAGATCGTCTTCACAGAAAAGGCGGCGATCAAACGCCGCTCTCTTCCCCACACTCACGCCCGGAAGAGACGCATATTGTATAAATCCTCAGACCACGGCGGTGATTATAAAGTGCGCGTATCGTTCTGCCTATCCTGAGCGATCGGGGGCATGACGACATCACAAGAAAAGCAACACACCGAACGCAGCTCTCTACGCCGCATTCACGCCCGGAACAGACGCATACTGTATGAATCCTCAGACCGCGGCTGTGATTATAAAGCACGTGTAACGTTACGCCTATCCTGAGCGATCGGAGACAGGATGACATTAGCGGCGCGCGTATATTTAGTCCCAGCCATTATTTTGGCAGCCTGACCTTTCCTGCGAGCCAATTACAGGCGCATAACGCCGGTGATTATATCTATATATTATGCAACCAGCCCTCCCTGTACAAATCACATCGTCTTCCATTGTTTGGACTAAAAACCTCTTAACGAGAGTTTTATGTGGTGCGCCGAGCGAATCTGCGAGGGTAAAATAAGGTCAAGGGGAAAATGGATTAACCCCTTCTCCTCCCTACAAACGAAAAAATACAGTATATGCAGCGTGCAGCAACATACAGTATCTCAGAAAAGTCAGTACACCCCTTACATTTATCTCAATATGTTATATCTTTTCATGGCACAGATGTGACACTGTGATACAATGTAAAGCGGTCAGAGTATAGCTTGTATAACAGTGTAATATTGTATGATATCTTCTCATGGGACAGCACTGCAGATGTGACACTGATACAATGTAAAGCAGTCAGTGTACAGCTTGTATAACAGTGTAAATATTGTATATCTTCTCATGGGACAACACTGCAGATGTGACACTGTGATACAATGTAAAGCGGTCAGTGTGCAGCTTGTATAACAGTGTAAATATTGTATGATATCTTCTCTTGGGACAACACTGCAGATGTGACACTGTGATACAATGTAAAGCAGTCAGTGTACAGCTTGTATAACAGTGTAATATTGTATGATATCTTCTCTTGGGACAACACTGCAGATGTGACACTGTGATACAATGTAAAGCAGTCAGTGTACAGCTTGTATACCAGTGTAAATCTTGTATGATATCTTCTCATGGGACAGCACTGCAGATGTGACGCTGTGATACAATGTAAAGCAGTCAGTTCGCAGCTTGTATAACAGTGTAATATTGTATGATACTTTCTCATGGGACAACACTGCAGATGTGACACTGTGATACAATGTAAAGCAGTCAGTGTACAGCTTGTATAACAGTGTAAATATTGTATATCTTCTCATGGGACAGCACTGCAGATGTGACACTGTGATACAATGTAAAGCAGTCAGTGTACAGCTTGTATAACAGTGTAATATTGTATGATATCTGCTCATGGGACAGCAGTGCAGATGTGACACTGTGATACAATGTAAAGCAGTCAGTGTACAGCTTGTATAACAGTGTAAATATTGTATGATATCGTCTCATGGGACAGCACTGCAGATGTGACACTGTGATACAATGTAAAGCAGTCAGTGTACAGCTTGTATAACAGTGTAATATTGTATGATATCTTCTCATGGGACAGCACTGCAGATGTGACACTGTGATACAATGTAAAGCGGTCAGTGTGCAGCTTGTATAACAGTGTAAATATTGTATGATATCTTCTCATGGGACAGCACTGCAGATGTGACACTGTGATACAATGTAAAGCAGTCAGTGTGCAGCTTGTATAAAAGTGTAATATTGTATGATATATTCTCATGGGACAACACTGCAGATGTGATGCTGTGATACAATGTAAAGCGGTCAGTGTGCAGCTTGTATAACAGTGTAAATATTGTATGATATCTTCTCTTGGGACAACACTGCAGATGTGACACTGTGATACAATGTAAAGCAGTCAGTGTACAGCTTGTATAACAGTGTAATATTGTATGATATCTTCTCTTGGGACAACACTGCAGATGTGACACTGTGATACAATGTAAAGCAGTCAGTGTACAGCTTGTATACCAGTGTAAATCTTGTATGATATCTTCTCATGGGACAGCACTGCAGATGTGACACAATGTAAAGCAGTCAGTTCGCAGCTTGTATAACAGTGTAATATTGTATGATACTTTCTCATGGGACAACACTGCAGATGTGACACTGTGATACAATGTAAAGCAGTCAGTGTACAGCTTGTATAACAGTGTAAATATTGTATGATATCTTCTCATGGGACAGCACTGCAGATGTGACACTGTAATACAATGTAAAGCAGTCAGTGTACAGCTTGTATAACAGTGTAATATTGTATATCTTCTCATGGGACAGCACTGCAGATGTGACACTGTGATACAATGTAAAGCAGTCAGTGTACAGCTTGTATAACAGTGTAATATTGTATGATATCTGCTCATGGGACAGCAGTGCAGATGTGACACTGTGATACAATGTAAAGCAGTCAGTGTACAGCTTGTATAACAGTGTAAATATTGTATGATATCGTCTCATGGGACAGCACTGCAGATGTGACACTGTGATACAATGTAAAGCAGTCAGTGTACAGCTTGTATAACAGTGTAATATTGTATGATATCTTCTCATGGGACAGCACTGCAGATGTGACACTGTGATACAATGTAAAGCGGTCAGTGTGCAGCTTGTATAACAGTGTAAATATTGTATGATATCTTCTCATGGGACAGCACTGCAGATGTGACACTGTGATACAATGTAAAGCAGTCAGTGTGCAGCTTGTATAAAAGTGTAATATTGTATGATATATTCTCATGGGACAACACTGCAGATGTGATGCTGTGATACAATGTAAAGCAGTCAGTGTACAGCTTGTATAATAGTGTAATATTGTATGATATATTCTCATGGGACAGCACTGAAGATGTGACACTGTGATACAATGTAAAGCAGTCAGTGTACAGCTTGTATAACAGTGTAAATATTGTATGATATCGTCTCATGGGACAACACTGCAGATGTGACTGTGATACAATGTAAAGCAGTCAGTGTGCAGCTTGTAGAATAGTGTAATATTGTATGATATCTTCTCATGGGACAGCACTGCAGATGTGGCACTGTGATACAATGTAAAGCAGTCAGTGTACAGCTTGTATAACAGTGTAAATATTGTATGATATCTTCTCATGGGACAGCACTGCAGATGTGACACTGTGATACAATGTAACGCAGTCAGTGTACAGCTTGTATAACGGTAAATATTGTATGATATCTTCTTATGGGACAACACTGCAGATGTGACACTGTGACACAATGTAAAGCAGTCAGTGTGCAGCTTGTATAACAGTGTAAATATTGTATGATATCTTCTCATGGGACAACACTGCAGATGTGACACTGTGATACAATGTAAAGCAGTCAGTGTACAGCTTGTATAACAGTCTAAATGTTGGATGATATCTTCTCATGGGACAACACTGCAGATGTGACCCTGTGATACAATGCAAAGCAGTCAGTGTACAGCTTGTATAACAGTGTAATATTGTATGATATCTTCTCATGGGACAGCACTGCAGATGTGACACTGTGATACAATGTAAAGCAGTCAGTGTACAGCTTGTATAACAGTCTAAATGTTGTATGATATCTTCTCATGGGACAACACTGCAGATGTGACACTGTATTACAATGTAAAGCAGTCAGTGTACAGCTTGTATAACAGTCTAAATGTTGTATGATATCTTCTCATGGGACAACACTGCAGATGTGACACTGTATTACAATGTAAAGCAGTCAGTGTACAGCTTGTATAACAGTCTAAATGTTGTATGATATCTTCTCATGGGACAGCACTGCTGATGTGACACTGTGATACAATGTAAAGCAGTCAGTGTACAGCTTGTATAACAGTGTAATATTGTATAATATCTTCTCATGGGACAGCACTGCAGATGTGACTCTGTGATACAGTGTAAAGCAGTCAGTGTACAGCTTGTATAACAGTGTAATATTGTATGATATCGTCTCATGGGACAGCACTGCAGATGTGACACTGTGATACAATGTAAAGCAGTCAGTGTACAGCTTGTATAACAGTGTAAATATTGTATAATATCTTCTCATGGGACAGCACTGCAGATGTGACTCTGTGATACAGTGTAAAGCAGTCAGTGTACAGCTTGTATAACAGTGTATATATTGTATGATAACTTCTCATGGGACAACACTGCAGATGTGACACTGTGATACAATGTAAAGCAGTCAGTGTACAGCTTGTATAACAGTGTATATATTGTATGATAACTTCTCATGGGAGAGCACTGCAGATGTGACGCTGTGATACAATGTAAAGCAGTCAGTGTGCAGCTTGTATAACAGTGTAAATATTGTATGATATCGTCTCATGGGACAACACTGCAGATGTGACTGTGATACAATGTAAAGCAGTCAGTGTACAGCTTGTATAACAGTGTAAATATTGTATGATATCTTCTCATGGGACAACACTGCAGATGTGACGCTGTGATACAATGTAAAGCAGTCAGTGTACAGCTTGTATAACAGTGTAATATTGTATGATATCATCTCATGGGACAGCACTGCAGATGTGACGCTGTGATACAATTTAAAGCAGTCAGTGTACAGCTTGTATAAGAATGTGTAAATATTGTATGATATCTTCTCATGGGACAGCACTGCAGATGTGACTCTGTGATACAGTGTAAAGCAGTCAGTGTACAGCTTGTATAACCGTGTAAATATTGTATGATATCTTCTCATGGGACAGCACTGAAGATGTCCCCCCCCCCCACCCCCCCTCGACCATGATGTGGCCTGTTCTGAGTGGAGCCTGTCCTGTTACACCGCTGTATGGTCTTGGACACCGTGCTGCAGCTCAGTGTCAGGGTGTTGGCAATCTTCTTATAGCCTCGGCCATCTTTATGTGGAGCAACAAATCTTTTATTAAGCTCCTCAGAGAGTTCTCTGCCATGAGGAGCCATGCTGAGCTTCCAGTGACCAGTATGAGAGAGGGTGAGAGCGATAACAGCAAATGTAACACACCTCCTGCTCCCCAGTCACACCTGAGACCTTGTAACACTAACCAGTCACATGACCCTGGGGAGGAAAAATGTCTGATTGGGCAGAATTGTGACATTCCTCACTTAGGGGTGTACTCACTTTTGTTGCCAGCGGTTTAGACATTAATGGCTGCATGTTGCGTTATTTTGATAAGTTATTATCAAAGTTATAGTGATAGTTATTTTGATGATTTAGATTTTTTGGGATTTGGATACTACAGATTTATGAGATAATGTACAGTATGTTCTCATAGGATTGGCTCATGTCTACTATGACGAAAGTTAAAGAATAGCTGTAACGAGGGCTATGGAGGCTGCCATATTTATTTCCTTTTAAACAATACCAGTTGCCTGGCAGCCCCGCTGATCTTCAGCCTCTAATACTTTTAGCCATAGCCCCTGAACAAGCATGCAGCAGATCAGGTGTTTCTGACATTATTGTCAGATCTGACAAGATTAGCTGCATGCTTGTTTCTGGTGTGATTCAGACACTACTGCAGCCAAATAGATCAGCAGGGCTAACAGGCAACTGGTATTGTGTAACAGGAAATAAATATGGCAGCTTCCATATTCTTCCCACTTCAGTTGTCCTTTAATTCCGTGTCCATTTTACACAGAATATTTGGTGTACTGGAGCTCCTTGGAGTGCTGCCATGCGCTATCGATCCTTCTGCCTTTATATCACAGCGCGGCCGTGTTTATGTGGACCTAAATTGCGTATTAATTGGAATTACCAGTTCTAATAACTGGAAGAAGAGAGCGGAGGGTTTATGAGAGCACTTGGCAAAGGATTAAATCATCAACTCCAGTAAAAGATTATGAGGAAATGGCGTTTTCGGGCTTTCAGCCTGTCCCAGGCGCTAATGATATCATTAATAATCCATCGCGGCAGACGGATATCGCCACGGCGAGGAGCGCAGCCGTAAATAACCATGTAAGGGAAGCCTGGCAGGACGACAGCGATTATCTCAGCATAACATGCAGTAAAAATGACATCAGGACGCCGCACGCCGATCGCATGTCTTTTACAGCTCAGAGAGAGACAAGAGTCTGCGAATAACATTCGCAAGTTTACCAACGCAGGCGTCACACATCTGACAACTTAAACAGGAAGAATCCGCAATATATGATATTCTGCCATAAAACGTAACCGCCTAGTGTGAAGAATGGGGCGGACCTCGGCCTATAAGAGGGGCGGGATGGATGGGGCGGACCTCGGCCTATAAGAGGGGTGGAAGGGATGGGGCAGACCTCGGCTTATTACAGGGGCGGGAGGGATGGGGCGGACCTCGGCCTATAAGAGGGGCGGGAGGGATGGGGCGGACCTCGGCCTATAAGAGGGGGCGGGAGGATGGGGCGGACCTCGGCCTATAAGAGGGGCGGGAGGAATGGGGGGAACCTCGGCCTATAAGAGGGGCGGGGGGGATGGGTGGGGACCTCGGCCAATAAGAGGGGCGGGAGGGATGGGGCGGACCTCGGCCAATAAGAGGGGCGGGAGGGATGGGGCGGACCTCGGCCTATAAGAGGGGCGGGAAGGATGGGGGGGACCTCGGCCTATAAGAGGGGCGGGAGGGATGGGGCGGACCTAGGCCTATAAGAAGGGCGGGAGGGATGGGGCGGACCTCGGCCTATAAGAGGGGAGGGAGGGCTGGGCCGGACCTTGGCCTATAAGAGGGGCAGGAGGGATGGGGCGGACCTCGGCCTATAAGAGGGGTAGGAGGGATGGTGTAGACCTTGGCCTATAAGGGGGCGAGGAGGATGGGGAAGGACCTCGGCCTACAAGAGGGGAGGGATATGGTGCGGACCTTGGCCTATAAGAACAGGAAGAATCCGCAATATATGATATTCTGCCATAAAACGTAACCGCCTAGTGTGAAGAATGCGGCGGACCTCGGCCTATAAGAGGGGCGGGATGGTTGGGGCGGACCTCGGCCTATAAGAGGGGTGGAAGGGATGGGGCAGACCTCGGCCTATTACAGGGGCGGGAGGGATGGGGCGGACCTCGGCCTATTACAGGGGCGGGAGGGATGGGGCGGACCTCGGCCTATAGGAGGGGCGGGAGGGATGGGGCGGACCTCGGCCTATAAGAGGGGGCGGGAGGATGGGGCGGACCTCGGCCTATAAGAGGGGGCGGGAGGATGGGGCGGACCTCGGCCTATAAGAGGGGCGGGAGGGATGGGGGGGGACCTCGGCCTATAAGAGGGGCGGGGGGATGGGTGGGGACCTCGGCCAATAAGAGGGGCGGGAGGGATGGGGCGGACCTCGGCCAATAAGAGGGGCAGGAGGGATGGGGCGGACCTCGGCCTATAAGAGGGGCGGGAAGGATGGGGGGGACCTCGGCCTATAAGAGGGGCGGGAGGGATGGGGCGGACCTAGGCCTATAAGAAGGGCGGGAGGGATGGGGCAGACCTCGGCCTATAAGAGGCGCGGGAGGGCTGGGCCGGACCTTGGCTTTTAAGAGGGGCAGGAGGGATGGGGCGGACCTCGGCCTATAAGAGGGGTAGGAGGGATGGTGTAGACCTTGGCCTATAAGGGGGCGAGGAGGATGGGGAAGGACCTCGGCCTATAAGAGGGGAGGGATATGGTGCGGATCTTGGCCTATAAGAAGAGCTCAGCTGGCCAGTATGTAAGTATCTTCTGACAGGGGTGTAACAGGCAGCTCTGACAGATTACAGATCTTTCGAGAATCTCTTTCTGGTATAAAGTAACTGAGCAGAACTTTCAGAAAAGCGCTGAGCTCAGCTTCCTGTCCCGTCTAAGATCGCAGCGTGACCAAAATCTCCAACCTGTAATTTACTCCAGAACAGCCAAATAACATGCTTCACTGCCAGCAGCCTACACAAGTCTGGGGTCCGGGGGGTTGCGGCCAAAGGAATGTGTGGGGGGGAGGCAACCCCCGGAATGAAGACTTGGGGGCCTCGTCCGTCGCTAACATAGATGAAAGATGCCAATTTCTCAAAATAGGATTTTAGTAATATAACCAAAGCGCCAGTTTAGGAAAAGCTTTTTATGCATATTTATTTAATGGAGCATTCATTCAAGTTAACCATGCATTAGGGCCTGTACACACTGCTGCGCTTGCGCTGCGCTTTTCAAATCGCATGCGTTTTTTAATCGCAAGGCCTTTTGAAAAATCATGAAAATCGTGAGGACCTGTACACACTGGTGCGATGCCCTTTTTCTATTCTCATGAAGGCATGCGTTTTAAAAATCACATGCAATTTTAAAAACGCAATGCAAGTGCAGCAGTGTGTACAGGCCCTAAAATGTTTTGTAGCAAAAAAAAAAAAAAAAAAGTCCACTCCCCTCTAGTCATATGAACACGTAGGAAAAAAAAAGGGGGGGGGGGGGGGTTATTGCAGTTTTTGAAGGCTGGGAAACCACTTGGCAGTGCAGGAAATGTAGAGTTTTGCTGCATATGCATTTTTCGTGCTTATTCTGTGCGCTTTGACTTCACGTTTTATTCCCACACATGCGTTTTTTCTTGCGTGTTAATGCGTTTGCAATTCGCATATATAAATCGCATATGCGTTTTGTATGCGCCTTACATGCGTTTTTTTATGCGTTTTATGCAACAGGAAGCGGAAATACATCAAACTTGTTTTTCTTTTTTTTTTTTTTTTTTAAATGCACGCAAAACGCATACAAAAGGCAATACCTCTGCTTCATCATTGACTTTATGTGCGTTTTTGAAAAATATGCAAAAAAACACACATTGCAGAACGCAATATGCATATGCGGTTTCTGCATGATTGCGATTTTTCGGCAATTTTGCTGCGTTTTTCGTGATCTGTGAGCATAAACCCTGCAGTGCAATAGCCTAGTGACTTGCCAATCGCCGGTGATTGGCAATCGCAGCGCAAAAGCTGCACAATCACCCGCGGTGTGAAACAGGCCCTCACTCTCCTCTGTCTGGGGGCGAACCTGGCTATCTATACTGGGGGGTTTCATCGGCTACCTGAACTTGGAGCTGAAATAAGACTAAGGACTAGTGATGGGCTGAATATCAAATTTTGGGTTCACAAATTTCTAATCCGAATCTCTGCAAAAATTTGTGAATCTGGAGAATCTGCAAATCTCCACAGACTTCAATGGCAGGCGAATGGCCGCCGGCTTTAGCGGTTAAAAGCACCAAATTTTCAGAGTATGTGGCGGGGGTAGTGGCTATAAAACGATCAGGGTGCTATGGGTGCTCCAGGGTGGCAGTGTAGGTGGCCACTATAGGTGCGGTGGTCGCTTAAAGGGAACCAGAGACGAAGCACCCTCATGTATTTTACCATATAGATCAGTGGGAACATTAGAGAAAACACCTACCCTGCTCTCTGTTTCATCCTTCACTGCTCAGCCTGCTTGTTATCAGCCCTGATAAAATCCCCCACTGAGCATTCAGTCTGGCTTTCCTCAGAAATCATTATAGCTGAGTCATTATAGCAGCGCCACAAGGGGGCAGGCTTGGGCTTGAAAAGATAGAGAAGACAGACTCAGCTATAATGATTCCTGAGCAAAGCCAGACTGAATGCTCAGTGGGGGAGTTTATCAGGGCTGGTAAGAAGCAGGCTGAGCAGTGAAGGATGAAACAGAGAGCAGGGTAGGTGTTTTCTCTAATGTTCCCACTGATATATATGGTGAAATACTTGAGGGTGCTTCGTCTCTGGTTCACTTTAAGGAGAGCGGGAGCCGCGGAGGACTAAGAGGGAGACTTAGGGCCCATTCACACTTGAGCGTTTTGCCGGCGATTTCGGCAAAACGCTCAAACGTTAGCACTTTTCAAAGCGCTAGGGTAATAAAAGTCTGTGGGCCCGTTCTCATTTGGGCGATTTGCGCTAATCGCCGCAAATCGCCCAAAAAATGCTAAAAACTCAAACTCGTAGCCTGCACCATTTTCAGGCGATTTCCCAGCGATCGCGTTTTAGTGCTATAGAAGCGCAAAACGCGATCGCTAAGAAAAAAAAAAATCGGCAGGTGTGAATGGTGATTTTTTTTTGGCGTTAATCGCCTAAAACGCTAGCAAAATCGCTATCGTTTTGCGATCAGCAAGTGTGAATGGGCCAGTATAGTATAGCAGAGCTAAAGTAACTTTGAATTTGGCTCCAAGGCTCCCCATTGGTCTGTTAATAGACCAATGGGGAGCCTTGGAGGGAAAATGAAAGATGCTTTGGCTCTAGCTATGCTCTGAAGATTAAAAAATAAATACATTCCAAAAATGGATAAAGATGCCAGGAATCTTTATATAGCCATATTGCGGCTGTAAAGCTATCCGTGGCCAAAGCATTGTAACTTCCTAGGGGTTTCCCCCTGGAAACCCCATCATGAAATTCACTTCTCTTTCTTTTGATATATGTAAGTTTACACACTACCGTTAGGTTTGCTACATTAGCTGTCATTTACCGCATTTAAATTTATTCTTTTTTTCCTATGAAAATGTAAAAAACGATTTTCTCAAAAACTATAAGGTCTTTTTGAAAAAAAAAAATTCCTCTTGTAGTCACTGCCCCCCCCTCCACAAAACTGTTTCTAGCACATATGGGGGCGCGGCTATTAACCGGTAAAGTCGGCGCCCGCTCGCCTGCTATTAAAGTCTACGGGAAAAATTTTATAAAAATTTGTGTTGTACGCAAATTTCGAATACCGCTGGTTCACTGCTATGTATTCACAAGTAGAAAAGTTTGGCCCATCTCTACTAAGGACGCACTTGGCTTCCTGGAGGAGGGGGAACATCGGCTTCCTATGCTGGTTCGGCCCCTCTGATAAATTTAACATCCCTTTGTGGCGCTCGAACCAAAAAGTTTAACCACCTGTTTTGCTAGATGGTTCTCAGCCTGTTCAGGGCCATCTCTGATAAGAGTGAGCATAGTAACCTCGATCCCCTCTCGCTACACCAGAGAGTGGTCAGCCCAGCGGACAGTCTCAGCATTCTTCTCCTGCCTTCATAGCTGCAGACATGTCACTGGGCTGCAGGCTAGCAACGCGTCTGTACAGCCTTGGCCTCAAACTGTCGCCGGAGAGACGACGTCCTGATCCCGGAGGACGATCATCCTGGTGTACGAGGCTTACGGCTGGCTGTCCCAGAGCATCCGCCAAGGTGATCGAGAAAGATGGAGGTTGGAGTGTCTGTGGGAGATGAAGAGGGGGTCACAGATTTGCGGCATGGAAGGCGGTATAACGCTCTGTATCAGGGAATCGCGCAGCAGCAGCGTCCTCAGATGAGCAGCGGGGCGCCCCCTGGGCCTGGCAGGAGACGGGGTCAGCAGATGGCAGCAGCCCTGGCACCGTCTGGAGCGAAGGACATTGCTGGAAGCGGGGGGCCGCCGCAATATGGGTCACTTCAGGACTAAATATCTCTATTATACTGCCATTATCTTAGTCAATGATTTAAAGCGGACCTGAACTGAGAACTTCCTCTCTACTCTAAAAGATAAGCAACAGCATATTAACCTTTACAGAATTTTATGACAGCTGATACAAATCCTGCAATAGATCTTTAATGTGTCTGCTTCCTGCTTTCATGGAAGCAGAGAAAGGGTTAACACCCTGTGTTTGCAAATTAGCTGCTCTGCCGAAGAAGCCAGCTGACAAAGCTGAGAGATCAAATTACCCTTGTGATTATTCACAGATGAGAAGGGGAATTAGACAGGCTGAACTCTCTAAATACATACAGGGTGCATTTCTCTGTGTTTTCCTTCTGTCCTGTACAAGAGTTCAGGTCCAATTGATGGGGAATCGGCCTGCAGTGTATGGGCAGACAACAGATCTCTCAGAGTCGATCAGAGAGATCTGTCTCTCGGCCGATCTGCCCATACATTGCCCGGTGTATGGGCACCTTTAGATGTACTTTCTCTGATTTTGATCCAAAGTGCATGCAACTTGTAATATATCTGCACACAATCCTGAACGATTGGAATCTCGCTGACTGCCTCTTTTCCTGACGCCGTACATTATTAAGGTCATCTTATTGTCGCGGTGGCTGCAGAATGCAGGACGGAGCGACACTCAGGCACTGACACAAAACACACACTCTCCGGAGTTCCACCTTAACAGTCGCCGCCGCTGAGCGTTCCTGAAAACCCGCGGGGCAAATAACGTGCCGCGTTTCGATGAATACACTTTGGAAGTAACGGCGCAGTGTGAGGCGCGGAACCCGCAGCGCCAGGAATTATGGAAAGTGGTTTTTAGCAGCTTTAGCGGTTTATTATGAATTCTTTTGTTTAGTACAATTAAAACCCGAAAAGCCTTCTGAAGCGGCGTCCCCGCTGCTCGCACTTTCCGTAAGAGCGCTTTCGAGAAAAGGAATCTGCATGGAATAATCCCCCGAATCAGGCGAGAGCTGAGCGTGCGGCGCGGCGCAGGGGGTGAGGGGGTGGCGACAGAAATGGAACGTTATAAAGAGTGTTAAGCGACATGACGCTACAGCGCAGACCTATAGCGGCCAGCCCAATCCGGGACAGGAGGGGGAGAGAGAGAAGGCGGGGCAGTATGAGTAGCACCCTCACCTTGGAGCACTGGGGTCCCAAGTTCACATCTAGGCCAGGACGCCATGAGTATAGAGTTTCTATGTTCTCCTTGTGCGAGTTTCCTCCTATATCCATACAATATACAGATAAAATATTTGGTAAACCAAAATTGGCCTTAGACTATGATAGGACTGTCAGCTCCTCTGAGGACAGTCAGTGACATGACTATGTACTCTGTACAGTGCTGCAGAATATGTCAGTGCTATATAAATACATAATAATAATATGGTAGGACATTAGACTATAACTGTGTTTGAATTAGATCGTGAGTTCCTCTGAGGACAGTCGGTGACATGACTATGTACTCTGTAATGTGCTGCAGAAGATGTCAGTGCTATATAAATACATAATAATAATATGGTAGGACATTAGACTATGACTATGGTAGGATTATAGTGTAAGCTTCTCAGAGGACAGTCAGTGACATGACTATGTACACTGTAATGTGCTGCAGAAGATGTCAGTGCTATATAAATACATAATAATAATATGGTAAGGCATTAGGCTATGACTATGGTAGGGATTAGATTGTGAGCTCCTCTGGGGTCAGTCAGTGACATGACTATGTACTCTGTAATGTGCTGCAGAAGATGTCAGTGCTATATAAATACATAATAATAATATAGTAGGACATTAGACTATGACTATGGTAGGGATTAGATTGTGAGCTCCTCTGGGGTCAGTCAGTGACATGACTATGTACTCTGTACAGTGCTGCAGGAGATGCCAGTGCTATATAAATACATAATAATAATATGGTAAGGCATTAGGCTATGACTATGGTAGGATTAGATTGTGAGCTTCTCTGAGAACAGTCAGTGACATGACTATGTACTGTGTAATGTGCTGCAGGAGATGTCAGTGCTATATAAATACATAATAATTATATGGTAGGACATTAGACTATAACTGTGTTTGAATTAGATCGTGAGTTCCTCTGAGGACAGTCGGTGACATGACTATGTACTCTGTAATGTGCTGCAGAAGATGTCAGTGCTATATAAATACATAATAATAATATGGTAGGACATTAGACTATGACTATGGTAGGATTATAGTGTAAGCTTCTCAGAGGACAGTCAGTGACATGACTATGTACACTGTAATGTGCTGCAGAAGATGTCAGTGCTATATAAATACATAATAATAATATGGTAAGGCATTAGGCTATGACTATGGTAGGATTAGATTGTGAGCTCCTCTGAGGACAGTCAGTGACATGACTATGTACTCTGTACAGTGCTGCAGAAGATGTCAGTGCTATAGAAATACATAATATTAACATGGGTCTTTATTACACGGTAGTATGTGGATCGTTTTAGAAGCAGTAAGGTGCTGGGCATACAGCTTACTGGAGGGCATCCCAGAATGTGCCTGGCAGGAAAAGAACAGTGCCATTTAAGTATCCACTTTGGCAAACCAACAGATGAGCGAAAGATGGACCTCGACGGGCCGAGAATGGGACCAGCTGCAGAAGAGCGCCTGTCTCCCTATTCCGTCCACAGACTGTGAGAGCGACAGACTGCAACCACTTCACAGGGTTTCTAAAAGGTAGTCAGACGAGATTGGATTTCCAACGTATTGATGTGGAAGCTGGAGGGTAAACACCGGGACGCCGGCCAGAAGCTGCCACAAGACAGGCAGGGCCAATCATTTACCCAACAGTACAAAGGCTGAGATTCTATGTTTTCAGTAACAGAGAGGATTATGGGAGTGAATACAGAGGAGGCGGCCATGATGGATCAGCAGCTTTATCCCCCTGCAGGAGAGTCATGTGACTACACAGCACAGCTCCATGTTTCCAGTAACAGATGGGATTATGGGAGTGAATACAGAGGAGGCAGCCATGATGGATCAGCAGCTTTATCCTCCTGCAGGAGAGTCATGTGACTACACAGCACAGCTCCATGTTTCCAGTAACAGGGTATAATGGGAGGGAATACAGAGGAGGCAGCCATGATGGATCAGCAGCTTTATCCTCCTGAAGGAGAGTCATGTGACTACACAGCACAGCTCCATGTTTCCAGTAACAGAGGATTATGGGAGGGAATACAGAGGAGGCGGCCATGATGGATTAGCAGCTTTATCCTCCTGCAGGAGAGTCATGTGACTACACAGCACAGCTCCATGTTTCCAGTAACAGGGGATTATGGGAGGGAATACAGAGGAGGCGGCCATGATGGATCAGCAGCTTTATCCTCCTGCAGGAGAGTCATGTGACTACACAGCACAGCTCCATGTTTCCAGTAACAGGAGATTATGGGAGGGAATACAGAGGGGGCAGCCATGATGGATCAGCAGCTTTATCCTCCTGCAGGAGAGTCATGTGACTACACAGCACAGCTCCATGTTTCCAGTAACAGAGGATTATGGGAGGGAATACTGAGGAGGCGGCCATGATGGATCAGCAGCTTTATCCTCCTGCAGGAGAGTCATCTGACTACACAGCACACCTCCATGTTTCCAGTAACAGAGAGGATTATGGGAGGGAATACAGAGGAGGCAGCCATGATGGATCAGCAGCTTTATCCTCCTGCAGGAGAGTCATGTGACTACACAGCACAGCTCCATGTTTCCAGTAACAGAGAGGATTATGGGAGGGAATACAGAGGAGGCAGCCATGATGGATCAGCAGCTTTATCCTCCTGCAGGAGAGTCGTGTGACTACACAGCACAGCTCCATGTTTCCAGTAACAGGGGATTATGGGAGGGAATACAGAGGAGGCAGCCATGATGGATCAGTAGCTTTATCCTCCTGCAGGAGAGTCATGTGACTACACAGCACAGCTCCATGTTTCCAGTAACAGGAGATTATGGGAGGGAATACAGAGGAGGCGGCCATGATGGATCAGCAGCTTTATCCTCCTGCAGGAGAGTCATGTGACTACACAGCACTGCTCCATGTTTCCAGTAACAGAGGGGATTATGGGAGGGAATACAGAGGAGGCAGCCATGATGGATCAGCAGCTTTATCCCCCTGCAGGAGAGTCATGTGACTACACAGCACGGCTCCATGTTTCCAGTAACAGGAGATTATGGGAGGGAATACAGAGGAGGCGGCCATGATGAATCAGCAGCTTTATCCTCCTGCAGGAGAGTCATGTGACTACACAGCACAGCTCCATGTTTCCAGTAACAGGAGATTATGGGAGGGAATACAGAGGAGGCAGCCATGATGGATCAGTAGCTTTATCCTCCGGCAGGAGAGTCATGTGACTACACAGCACAGCTCCATGTTTCCAGAAACAGGGGATTATGGGAGGGAATACAGAGGAGGCAGCCATGATGGATCAGCAGCTTAATCCCCCTGCAGGAGAGTCATGTGACTGCACAGCACAGCTCCATGTTTCCAGAAACAGGGGATTATGGGAGAAAATCCCACCAATCAATCATTTCCAATCGCTGCGGTAAGCAATCAGAAATGTTCAGTTGTGTCTAGATTTATGGATCAGATTAACGGAATCGATCCGTTACTGGTGTTAGTGGGCGCGACGGGTCGTTTCTGATCGATTACTGCAGAATGATCAGATTGGCCATTGGATTGTATCATTGATTAAAGAGACTCTGTATCCCATTCTGGGGGATACTTACTTCAGGAGGGGGAAGTCTCTGGATCCTAACGAAGCTTCCCCCTGTCCTCCTCCGTCCCACGGCGGTCTAGCTGTGCCCCTCGTAAGCCACAGCCAACAATTTGTCAGGCTGTGCCTGCAAAATATACCTTCCCGGTACGAGCAGTAGCGCCCCTCGGCTTGGGATGAGGCAGAAATAGCCAATCTCAGTCAGGTCCGCAGAGCAGACCTATCTGGGATCCTCTATTTCTGCCTGTTTCC
The DNA here is from genome assembly GCF_040937935.1 of Hyperolius riggenbachi. Classification (NCBI taxonomy): domain Eukaryota; kingdom Metazoa; phylum Chordata; class Amphibia; order Anura; family Hyperoliidae; genus Hyperolius; species Hyperolius riggenbachi. The sequence goes on from NC_090653.1 coordinate 286,017,295, forward strand.
AAGCCGAGGGCCGCTACTACACTAGGGCCGGGAAGGTAAATATGTACATGGCCGCTGTTCGGGGCAGCTAAGCGAGACCGCCGTGTGACACAGGAGGACGGGGGAAGCCTTGATAGGACCCTGAGGCTTTCCCCTCCCGAGGTAAGTACCCCCAGGGACCCTTTTCAAGTTACAGATTCTGTTTAATGGCCACCTTTAGGCTCAGTTCCTATTTCCGATGGATCAAGACCACCCAATCGATCGAGTTCAGCATCCGCTGCGTTTTCTTGTCCCTTCCGCACCCAGAGTGGATGCGATTCCACCATTGGTTTCTATAGGAAACGCATCTGCTATCCGGTAAAAATGCAGCAGGTCGTGACTTTGAGTTTCGTTTACTGCGAAGCACACCCTAGTTTTAATGAGGACCTGAACTCTTGCACAGGACAGAAAGAAAACCAAGAGAAATACACCCGGTATGTATTTAGAGAGTTTAGCCTGTCTAATTTCCCCCCTTATCTGTGACTAATTACTAGTTGTAACTTAATCCCTCAGCTGCCACGGCAGAGCAGCTAATTTGTAAACTCAGGATATTAACAATATGCCTGCTTACATGAAAGCAGGAAGTAGACAGACTGCACATTTATTGCAGGATTTGTATCAGCTGTAACAAAGAAATGTTTTTCTTTAAATGTTATTATGCTGTTGCTTATCTTTTACAGCAGCAAGGAAGTTCAGCTCCGTTTTAACGTAGGACCGTTGCTTTGCTGTAGAAAACATACCAAGTGGAATCGCTACTGGTGCAAGTGGGAACCAAGTCTTATACCAATGCCTCATTTTAAAGCGGGATTGTCACCATAAAAATCAAATTTCAACAGCAACTGGTCTGAGTGTATTAAGTGATAAAGATGCTAATCCTGCATTCAAAACTTTCAAAACTTTTTCTGCTTTTATGGTTTGGAGTTATCACATACCTTAGGAGCACTGGCCCTTTAAGTGCCAAACATTGCCAAACAGTTGCATGCTGGGGGTTCTTTTTATCTATAATATATTCCTCCTCTTACCTTTAGTTTCCCCCTCCTTCTAATGATATAAGACAGTGCACTTCCTAGTATAGAGCTCAGTGGGAGTGTCTGAAGACTTTGGGAGGAGGGCGGATAACGAATACACAATTAGCAAGAGGAGAAAAAAGTGAGGGAGGAAATGTCAGGAGGTCAAAAGTAACAAAGATGGAAACTATTATCGTAAGAGAACAGAGGCGCCAGCAGGATAAAAGGTAATAAAACATTTTAAAATTTGCTGGGAGGCAGTGGTGGACTTACCTCCGGAAAGCAGACTCAAAATATTGTCTCAATTAAACAAATAAATTTATTATTGGTACCCCAAAAGATGCAAAGCGTTTCGCAGGCACAGCGCGCTTCATCAGGCAATAAGATAGGGGACAAACAGTAGCTCGTCAGTAGCACGAATGGCACCTCTCAGTAGCGCTAATCGTGCTACTGACGAGCTACTGTTTGTCCCCTATCTTTTTGCCTGATGAAGCGGGCTGTGCCTGCGAAACGCGTTGCATCTTTTGGGGTACCAATAATAAATGTATTTGTTTAAAGGGAAGGTCCAAGCAAAAAAAAAAAATGAGTTTCACTTACCTGTGGCTTCTACCAGCCCCATGCAGCCATCCTGTGCCCTCGTAGTCACTCACTGCTGCTCCAGTCCCCCGCTGGCAGCTTTCTGACCTCAGAGGTCAGGGCCGAATTACGTACATTTTTACAAATTCCCGCTAGTGCAGGAACATTAACACATACATTTTTACGTGTTAGTGGTGCAACGCGTACATTTTTGTTCCTGCACTAGCTGGAATGCGTAAAAATGTATGCAATGTGGCCCTGACCTCCGAGGTCAGAAAGCTGCCAGCGGGGGACTGGAGCAGCAGTGAGTGACTATGAGGGCACAGGATGGCTACATGGGGCTGGTAGAAGCCCCAGGTAAGTGAAACTCATTTTTTTTTTTTGCTTGGACCTTCCCTTTAAAGAGAGTCTGAAGCGAGAATAAATCTCGCTTCAGACCTCATAGATAGCAGGGGCATGTGTGCCCCTGCTAAACCGCCGCTATCGCGCCGCTAAACGGGGGTCCCTTCACCTCCAAATCCCCCTCCGTGCAGTGCATCCCCTCTTCCTGGTTGGGGCAGGGCTAACCGCCGCAGCCCTGCCCCACGCGCGTCTGTCAGCGCGTATCTCCGCCTCTCCCCCGCCCCTCTCAGTCTTCCTTCACTGAGAGGGGCGGGGGAGAGGCGGCGATGCGCCGCTGATAGACGTGACTGGAGGCAGGGCTGCGGCGGTTAGCCCTGCCTCCAGGAACGACCAAGTCTACGACCAAGGTTTGCGGGGGTGGGTCTGGGGGTGAAGGGACCCCCGTTTAGCCGCCGGATAGCGGCGTTTTAGCAGGGGCACGCGTGCCCCTGCTAACTATGAGCTTTGAAGCGAGATTTATTCTCGCTTCAGAGTCTCTTTAATTCAGACAGTATTTTGAGTCTGCTTTCCGGAGGTAAGTCCACCACTGCCTCCCATCAAATTTAAAAAAAATGTATTACCTTTTATCCTGCTGGCGCCTCTGTTCTCTATCTCACGATAATACTGTGTCCACTCCTGGTGGAGGGGTGACCTACCCCTACTTTCCTGATCTACAGAGAGCGACATCTTAATCCTGAGTGAGGACAGGTCTAATCTCCTCACCTGCATCTACAGTGGTTGCCTAAGAGGTAACCCATGTTTGTGAGTATATTCATCTCACACTTACATTTATCCACGGTTTCAAATACATACTAAACTATATTAGGCTCTCTGTGTTTCTTATTTAAAGATGGAAACTGCCTAGAATAGGATTTTCTGCTTTTCCTTTATAAAATTCACAGGAATCATTACGTGGATAGCACAATACATCTGTTATGTAAGTAGAAGTAGTATTTATCTACTTATATTTGTGTTTTTTTATTTCTAGGTTAGCATGAGTGTCACTTGTTCTTTAACCACTTGCCGACCGCACACTCATAACGTGCGTCGGCAAAGTGGCAGCTGCAGGACCAGCGATGCAGTACTGCGTCGCCAGCTGCAGCCTAATTAATCAGGAAGCAGCCGCTCGTACGAGCGGCTGCTTCCTGTCAATTCACGGCGGGGGGCTCCGTGAATAGCCTGCGGGCCGCCGATGGCGGCTCGCAGGCTAGATGTAAACACAAGCGGAAATAATCCGCTTTGTTTACATTTGTACGGCGCTGCTGCGCAGCAGCGCCGTAAGGCAGATCGGCGATCCCCGGCCAATCAGCGGCCGGGGATCGCCTCCATGTGACAGGGGACGTCCTGTCACTGGCTGCACAGGACGGATAGCGTCCTGTGCAGCCCAGATCTCCCGGGGGAGCAGGTAGGAGAGGGAGGGGGAGGATTTCGCCGCGGAGGGGGGCTTTGAGGTGCCCCCCCCCCGCAAAATGCCAGCCAGGAGGAGCGATCAGACCCCCCCTGCACATCATCCCCCTAGGGGGGAAAAAAGGGGGGCGATCTGATCGCTCTGAGTGCCCTTTGATCTGTGCTGGGGGCTGCACAGCCCACCCAGCACAGATCACCTAAACCAGCGCTGGTCCTTAAGGGGGGGTAAAGGGTGGGTCCTCAAGTGGTTAAGACATTTTAAGCACCACATGTATAAGCACAGACTGAGCGGTTGTGGACGGCGCAGACCCGATACCAGGGGAGTGTTCGCTCTTTATAATGGGGCGACGTGACGCACTTGTTTCCGATACACAGACAGGAGCGTCGGCTGCAGGACGTCAGCTGGACCAGCAGATATCAGCGTTGCCAGGCCCGGCTTAGAGACAAAGGCATTTACTAAGGCAGCACAAAGCAGAGCAAGTGCGGTGAGAGACTCGGGGCGTGCTGGTTACCAGGCTACCACCACCTGTGACGGCACAGCCGGTGCTGCCGGATCCGGCACGATAGCCGGGACAGCTCTGCTTCCCAAACACCACAATTGTTTCCAATCGGCCGAGGAGAAAGAGCTGGATAATAACGCCATTGTCTCCGTTATTAGCTGACGAGCGTCACACACTCAGCGCTGCCCGGCCGCGGACAGCGCATTGTTCCGAGGAAGCGACTGCGTGTTTCTTGCAAGGACACACTGTGAGCTCTGTTCACAGCGCTGCCCACACACGCTCCAACGCAATCCTTCCCTCAAGCTAGCCGTACAGTCATTGAGCTTTAGGCGATCGATAGAACAATCAATTTCTTTGTTCGATCAAAATGTACTATGTCCATCGAAAATAAATCGATCCTAGCACCACACACCTGTAGCGATGTCGGGCAGATTTCATCCAAATTGACTATCGAATATATGTTTCGATCACTCAAAATTATAATGAGATCTATGGACAGAAATGGTTAAAAAATAGATTTACAATAAATCGTAAGCAGCCAAAAGGAATCGACTACATTTTTCCATTCTGCTTGATCGACAAAATTTTAATTTTCAAACCTCATATTGATCACTTTTCATCAAGCGAACAGCTAAGTTTGTACTGCACCAGATCTCAGTGACTCTCTGTACAGCACCAGATCTCAGTGACTCTCTGTACTGCACCAGATCTCAGTGACTCTCTGTACTGCACCAGATCTCAGTGACTCTCTGTACAGCACCAGATCTCAGTGACTCTCTGTACAGCACCAAATCTCAGTGACTCTCTGTACAGCACCAAAATCTCAGTGACTCTCTGTACAGCACCAAATCTCAGTGACTCTCTGTACAGCACCAAATCTCAATGACTCTCTGTACAGCAACACATCTCAATGACTCTCTGTACAGCACCAAATCTCAGTGACTCTCTGTACAGCATAAAATCTCAGTGACTCTCTGTACAGCACAAAATCTCAGTGACTTTCTGTACAGCACCAAATCTCAGTGACTCTCTGTACAGCACCAAATCTCAGTAACTCTCTGTACAGCACTAAATCTCAGTGACTTTCTGTACAGCACCAAATCTCAGTGACTCTCTGTACAGCACCAAATCTCAGTGACTCTCTGTACAGCACCAAATCTCAGTGACTCTCTGTACAGCACCAAATCTCAGTGACTCTGTACAGCACCAAATCTCAGTGACTCTCTGTAAAGCACCAAATCTCAGTGACTCTCTGTAAAGCACCAAATCTCAGTGACCCTCTGTACAGTACCAAATCTCAGTGACTCTCTGTACAGCACCAAATCTCAGTGACTCTCTGTACAGCACCAAATCTCAATGACTCTCTGTACAGCACCAAATCTCAGTGACTCTCTGTACAGCACCAAATCTCAGTGACTCTCTGTACAGCACCAAATCTCAGTGACTCTCTGTACAGCACCAAATCTCAGTGACTCTCTGTACAGCACCAAATCTCAGTGACTCTCTGTACAGCACCAAATCTCAGTGACTCTCTGTACAGCACCAAATCTCAGTGACTCTGTACAGCACCAAATCTCAGTGACTCTCTGTAAAGCACCAAATCTCAGTGACTCTCTGTAAAGCACCAAATCTCAATGACTCTCTGTAAAGCACCAAATCTCAGTGACTCTCTGTACAGCACCATATCTCAGTGACTTTCTGTACAGCACCAAATCTCAGTGACTCTCTGTAAAGCACCAAATCCCAGTGACTCTCTGTAAAGCACCAAATCTCAGCGACTCTGTACAGCACCAAATCTCAGTGACTCTCTGTAAAGCACCAAATCTCAGTGACTCTCTGTAAAGCACCAAATCTCAGTGACTCTCTGTACAGCACAAAATCTCAGTGACTTTCTGTACAGCACCAAATCTCAGTGACTCTCTGTACAGCACCAAATCTCAGTAACTCTCTGTACAGCACTAAATCTCAGTGACTTTCTGTACAGCACCAAATCTCAGTGACTCTCTGTACAGCACCAAATCTCAGTAACTCTCTGTACAGCACTAAATCTCAGTGACTCTCTGTACAGCACCAAATCTCAGCGACCCTCTGTACAGCACCAAATCTCAGCGACTCTCTGTACAGCACCAAATCTCAGTGACTCTCTGTACAGCACCAAATCTCAGTGACTCTCTGTACAGCACCAAATCTCAGTGACTCTCTGTACAGCACCAAATCTCAGTGACTCTCTGTTCAGCACCAAATCTCAGTGACTCTCTGTACAGCACCAAATCTCAGTGACTGTAAAGCACCAAATCTCAGTGACTCTCTGTACAGCACCAGATCTCAGTAACTGTAAAGCACCAAATCTCAGTGACTCTCTGTACAGCACCAAATCTCAGTGACTCTCTGTACAGCACCAGATCTCAGTGACTGTAAAGCACCAAATCTCAGTGACTCTCTGTACAGCAACAAATCTCAGTGACTCTCTGTACAGCAACAAATCTCAGTGACTCTCTGTACAGCACCAGATCTCAGTGACTGTAAAGCACCAAATCTCAGTGACTCTCTGTACAGCACCAAATCTCAGTGACTCTCTGTACAGCACCAGATCTCAGTGACTGTAAAGCACCAAATCTCAGTGACTCTCTGTACAGCACCAAATCTCAGTGACTCTCTGCACAGCACCAAATCTCAGTGACTGTAAAGCACCAAATCTCAGTGACTCTCTGTACAGCACCAGATCTCAGTAACTGTAAAGCACCTAATCTCAGTGACTCTCTGTACAGCACCAAATCTCAGTGACTCTCTGTACAGCACCAGATCTCAGTGACTGTAAAGCACCAAATCTCAGTGACTCTCTGTACAGCACCAAATCTCAGTGACTGTAAAGCACCAAATCTCAGTGACTCTCTGTTCAGCACCAAATCTCAGTGACTCTCTGTACAGCACCAAATCTCAGTGACTGTAAAGCACCAAATCTCAGTGACTCTCTGTACAGCACCAGATCTCAGTAACTGTAAAGCACCAAATCTCAGTGACTCTCTGTACAGCACCAAATCTCAGTGACTCTCTGTACAGCACCAGATCTCAGTGACTGTAAAGCACCAAATCTCAGTGACTCTCTGTTCAGCACCAAATCTCAGTGACTCTCTGTACAGCAACAAATCTCAGTGACTCTCTGTACAGCAACAAATCTCAGTGACTCTCTGTACAGCAACAAATCTCAGTGACTCTCTGTACAGCACCAGATCTCAGTGACTGTAAAGCACCAAATCTCAGTGACTCTCTGTACAGCACCAAATCTCAGTGACTCTCTGTACAGCACCAGATCTCAGTGACTGTAAAGCACCAAATCTCAGTGACTCTCTGTACAGCACCAAATCTCAGTGACTCTCTGCACAGCACCAAATCTCAGTGACCCAGTATAGCACCAGATCTCAGTGACTGTACAGCACCAAATCTCAGTGACTCTTTGCACAGCACCAAATCTCAGTGACTCTCATCGGTGCAATTAACCTATGCAAACATTTAAAGACAGATAAAAAGCACTGCGATTGCATGAGACACAAGACCTCAATGTTATTTCAAACAACTGAAGTAAATTAAATCAAGATGGCAAATATGACAAATTGTGTTATTTTAAACACATTTACATTAAACATTTGCAAAATGAGAATCCCCCTACATCGCCCTAATTGATGGTAGTTACTGAGTATCAACAGATTATTAAAGGACACTTGAAGGGAGAGGGATATGGAGGCGGCCATATTTATTTCCTGTTAAATAATACCAGTTGCCTGGCTGCCCTGCTGATCTCTCTGGCTGCAGTAGTGTCTGAATCACACACCAGAAACAAGCATGCAGCTAATCCAGTCAGACTTCAGTCAGAGAACCTGATCTGCTGCATGCTTGTTCAGGGGCTATGGCTAAATGTATTAGAGGTAGAGGATGCGCAGGACAGCCAGGCAACTGGCATTGTTTACAAGGAAATAAAGATGGCAACCTGCATATCGCTTTTACTCTAGGTGTACTTTAAACTCCTGCATGATTCTATGTGATGTTGGCGTTCGACTGCAGAGCGTCAGATTATAAGCAAAGTGGCATTTCTGGTCATTTGAAATGATTTGCAGCACTGGGTCCCTGGTACGAATCCCAGCCAGGGCACTATCTGCACTAAGGCCTGGTGCACACCAAAACCCGCTAGCAGATCTGCAAAATGCTAGCAGATTTTGAAACGCTTTTTCTTATTTTTCTGTAGCGTTTCAGCTAGCATTTTGCGGTTTTGTCTAGCGGTTTTGGTGTAGTAGATTTCATGTATTGTTACAGTAAAGCTGTTACTGAACAGCTTCTGTAACAAAAACGCCGGCAAAATCGCTCTGAAGTGCCGTTTTTCAGAGCGATTTGCGGTTTTCCGATATTTAACATTGAGGCAGAAACGCATCCGCAATCCAAAATCTGCAGCAGCCCGGGAGTATGCGTTTCTGCAAAACGCCTCCCACTCTGGTGTGCACCAGTCCATTGAAATACATTACCCTAGCGGATCCGCACCCGCAAGCAGATCGCAAACCGCAGCGGAAACGCTCCGGTGTGCACTAGGCCTAAGGGCTGGTGCACACCAAGAGCGGTTCTGGAGCGTTTTTTAAAACCCTTTTGGGGGGGGGGAACCGCTTGGCTAATAACCAGAGCGGTTTGTTTTTCCCCCAAACACAAAAGTGGGTCCTGCAGCATTTTTGCGGTTTGCAGAAGCGTTTCTGCCTCAATGTTAAAGTATAGGAAAGTGGAAAACAGCTCTGAAAAACGCCAGATCAGAGCGGTTTTCCAGGCGTTTTTGTTACAGAAGCTGTTCAGTAACAGCTTTACTGTAACAATATTAGTAATCTGCTACACAAAAACGCTCCAAAACACACTAGGCATGTTTAGAAAATCTCTCTAATCATGCCTAGAATCCCTTTGAAATCTGCTTCAAAAACCTCTAGCGTTTTGCAGATCTGCTAGAGGTTTTTGGTGTGCACTGGGCGTAAAGTCTGTAATATGGTAGGACATTAGACTATGACTATGGTAGGATTAGAGTGTGAGCTCCTCTGAGGACAGTCAGTGACATGACTATGCACTCTGTAATGTGCTGCAGGAGATGTCAGTGCTATATAAATACATAATAATAATATGGTAGGACATTACTCTATGACTATGGCAGGATTAGAGTGTGAGCTCCTCTGAGGACAGTCAGTGACATGACTATGTACTCTGTAATGTGCTGCAGGAGATGTCAGTGCTATATAAATACATAATAATAATATGGTAGGACATTACTCTATGACTATGGCAGGATTAGAGTGTGAGCTCCTCTGAGGACAGTCAGTGACATGACTATGTACTCTGCAATGTGCTGCAGAAGATGTCAGTGCTATATAAATACATAATAATAATATGGTAGGACATTAAACTATGACTATGGTAGGATTAGATTGTGAGCTCCTCTGAGGACAGTCAGTGACATGACTATGTACTCTGTAATGTGCTGCAGAAGATGTCAGGTAGGATTAGATTGTGAGCTCCTCTGAGGGGCAGTTACGTGAGAAGACAATATACTGTGTACAGCACTGCGGAAAATGTCAAAGCTATATAAATACTAAATAATAATACATTTGGAATCTGTATTGTGATGTTTATCTTTGCCTCGTTTGGCCGCTGAACGGAAACGCTGCAAGAATCCGGCACAACGGCGGCGGCAGCCACAGGATTTCTTTCTCTCCATGCGGCACAGGAGATGTTGTTGTCATGGTAACAGCCAGAAAGGTAACATCCCCCAAACGTGGCTGTTGCTAGATATTATTATGATGTGCGCAGATGGATTACGCCGTAAAGCGTGCGTCTGCTCCAGAGAGAAGATCGCCCTCGGCAGCGTGCGTCCGGATCCCAGTCATTAAACGAGGGGCGGCGGCCAGAACTTTATTCTGAGTTCACAGAGTGCGGGGAAGGTTTAGAAGTTATTACATAGAAGTTATGCAACGTTCTCATGGCTGTCTGTGTCACCAGCAACAGGAGGCGGAGCAAGTTATCGAGCAGTGCCCATTAACCATCCAATTTCCTGTAGGATTGTCCGGCCAATCCGAAAAATGCAATCTGTCAGAAAGAATTGGTCTGGTCCAATAAACAGCAAAGAATAATGTACGTAACCAATGCATTGATCGGCAGAGGAATAGATCTGAAATCTACATCGGTAAATCGATAGTCCATTGTCGGTTGGCAATTTACAGATCGATTTCTCTGCCGATTATCAGATTATATTAGTTTTCCTTGCCTGACCGATCATTTCTGAACCAGCGCGTTTATCGGATTGGCTGGTCCAGTGATCTGCAAACTTGGCCCTCCAGCTGTTAAGGAACTACAAGTCCCACAATGCATTTTCCTTTATGAATCATGACTGTGGCTGTCTGACTCCCCCAATGCATTGTGGGACTTGTAGTTCCGTTACAGCTGGAGAGCCGAGTTTGCAGATCACTGGGCTGGTCGATTGTTCATGAAATGAGATCGTTATTGGGCACATTATTCCTGGTACACCTTGCAGTTGCTGAGAAAGGGATTGATTTTGTGCCGTACTGATCTCCAAATACTGATCCCCCTACTTCTGTCAGTCGGAGCCGGTCTGGCGTAAGAGAAGTGCGCCCTCTACGTGTCACTCTAGCAGTTGCAGGAGAAATACGCAAAGAGCGCACTTCTCCTGCGTAGACTGGAGCCGACTGACGGAAGTGCGGGGACCGGTACTGGAGCTGCAGGAATCGGGGGACGGTGGCGTGAGAGCGATCCGAGCGGATGGGGCTGGAGGAAGCCCCAGGTATGTATTTTTTTTCCCCTTCTACTGAGCTCTGATTCTCTTTAAAGGTTAATATGCTGTTGCGTATCTTTTAGAGCAGAGAGGAAGTTCTGAGTTCAGGTCCGTTTTAAATGCTTACCGCATCACCCTCAAGATAAATCCTTGCTGTGGGCGCTACACGAGAAGCAAAAACTGATTTCCCTAACTTTTCTTTCAACATCTCCCCTCTATACTCTGATATGACCCAGCAAGGACTGCACACTTTTATCACTAAGCAGAAGAATTGAGGAAGGGGGGGTCACACAAATGAGGGATATTGCTAATAACCATTCAAAAGATTTGGTATTATTTGGGGGGCAGTTTGCAGACCGGTGGACCTGAACTCTTGCTCAGGAAAAAAGGAAAACCTAGAGAAACGCACCCTGTGTGTATTTAGAGAGCCTGTCTAATTTCCCCTCATCTGTGACTAATCACAAGTTGTAATTTGATCCCTCAGCTGTGTTAGCTGGCTGCCTCGGCAGAGCAGGTTATTACACAATGTTAACCCTATGTCTGCTTCCATGAAAGCAGGAAGCAGACACACTGAAGCTTTATTGCAGGATTTGTTTCGGCTGTAACAAAGAAATGTTTTTCTTTATAGGTTATTATGCTGCTGCTTATATTTTACAGCAGAGAGGAAGTTTTGAGTTCAGGTCCGCTTTCCCACTAAGGAATGCAATGCGATCATGTTTCTCTCTTTTCCCACTATTATGATTCCGCCACAGTTTTAGCGCGATTGGATGGGTGTACGGTCCAATCGCGGGTGTGTATGTGATTTCAGGCGTAGGAAAAAAAGAGCGTGAAAATATTTTGAATCGCCGCATAATGGAAAAAAGTTCATAGCAGCGAGTTTGTTATGCGTTTTCCAGCGTCCCTATATAGGAACTGAAGCGCACGCAAAATGCAGGAGTCGGGGTGACTGCGACCGGGAAATGTTGCGTTGCAAACAGCGTTCCAGTGGGAACATCCCCGCAGAGCTTTCATCAGTTCAGAAAGTACATAGCGTTTTACAAACCGCAAACGATCGAAAACGGATAGCAAAACGCTGCTGGCGGAAAGGACACTTATAAGCAGGGGATCACCTGAAAAGATCACGTTATTACTGGCACTTCTGTCCCAATCGCCACAATCATAAAGCACAAAACATGCACTATACCGACCAGCATTATTACACTAAGTACCCCTTTATATTAGGGGGTGCACCCCTGAGGATAGGCGACATCATCGCAGGTACCCCTGATATATATATTTGTTAGGAGCACTCCATAAATTAAATAACACCTGAAGCAAGAGAGATATGGAGGCTGCTAATACCAGTTGCCTGGCAGGCCTGCTGATCCTCTGCCTCTATACATTTAGCTATAGCCCCTGAACAAGCATATTATTATTATTATTATGGATTTATAAAGCACCAACATATTCATATGCTTGTTTCTGGTGTTATTCAGACACTAATGCAGCCAAATACACCAGCAGGGCTGCCAGGCAACTGGCATTGTTTAAAAGGAAATAAATATGGCAGCCTCCATATCCCTCTCACTAACAGTTGTTCTTTAAAGAGACACTGAAGCGAAAAAAAAAAAATTATGATATAATGATTTGTATGTGTAGTACAGCTAAGAAATAAAACATGAGCAGAGACATGAGTCTAAAGGTGCGTACACACATGCGACTATAGTCGTTTGAAACGATCGTTCCCCGATCGTTTCAAACGACAATCGTTTAAAAAAAAGCAACCAACGATCATTAAGTCTAACGACGGACGAGCTTGATCATTAAAAACGAACGATCTAGCTTGGGGGATTTTTACCAACGACGATCGTTTGCAAAAGTAATACATCGTTGGAAACGGTCGTTCGTACCAGGCTTGACATGCGCATTTCACTATTTCTCCATGGAACTTTTCATTTTTATGCGCAAGCGCAATAGTTGCTTTACGTGATGTAACGTTCGTTCTAACTATCAGATCGTTACACACATTTAAAACTAACTTTACTTAGGTCGTTCTTTCATCAATGAAAAGTTCGTTCGTCGTTCTCAACGAACGATCGTTGTCGCATGTGTGTACGTAGCATAAAGGTGGCCATATACTGGCCGATTTGCCATCAGATCGACCAACAGATCACTCTCTGATCGAATCTGATCAGAGAGGGATCGTATGGCTGCCTTTACTGCAAACAGATTGTGAATCGATTTCAGCATGAAACCGATTCACCATCTGTGAAGCTGCCGCACCCCCCCCCCCCCCCCCTTTCCCTTATACATTACCTGTTCCGGCCGGCGCGAGTCCCCCTGTCTCCGCTGTCTTCTTCTCCGCTGGGCTCCGGGTTCCGGCAGGCTTCACTTTACGTCCGGGAAAGTTTACACAGTCCCTGCCGGGACAGGAAGTGAAGCCAACCGGACCGGAACCCAGAACCCAGCAGAGAAGGAGCAGCGGTGACAGTGGGGACTCGCGCCGGCGGAGCAGGTAATGTATTGCCGCTAGCGTCGGTTGTCGGGCATTTCGAACGCCGCTATCGACACACTCCCGACCCGCCGGTGATCGAGCGAAATCTTCCACACGGACGGATCGACGGGAATCGACGGGAACGATTGATTTCGGACGGAAATCAATCGTTCTGTCAGCGTTTGCGCAACGATTTCACAGCAGATTCGATCACAGAGATCGAATCTGCTGTATATCGGCAGGAAAATCGTTAGGTGTATGGGCCCCTTAACACGGTTTCCAGTACAGGAAGACTTAAGAAACTCCAGTTGTTCTCTATGCAGAAGAGCCATTGAGCTCTGTCTTCTGAAGCTTGTTATCTCAACTGTCAGTCACTGTAGTGTCTTTTTCTCTGCAGAGGACAGGTCAAAAGTTCACTGGCCTGCTCTGTAAAATCATGTAGAATGCTAAGTAGTGTGCAAACTGCAAATATTAGAGAATGATGCAATGTTATAAAACACACTATATAACTGAAAATAAAAATATGAGAATATTTTCTTTGCTACTAATGTTCTAGTAATTATCCGTACTACACAACCAATTCATTATATCATCATTTTTTTCCCGCTTCAGTGTCTCTTTCAGTGTGGATGTTTTCTAACCATCTCCTTATGCTTTTAAATAATGACAAATATTTATTCAGGTTTATCTGTAATTCATCATTTTTTACATCTTGGAAAACCTGCTATAATTAAGTTTCCCAAGAACCAAACCTAAGTACTTCCTGGGCTGGGTGTACGGCCTGCTGGCTGCCCAGGCACCACGTAATCCGATTATATTATCGCCATCCATTTTTTACTAATCTGAAAAACGTCCACCCCGGTTATGCCTGTCATACACATACAATTTCCTGTCAGATCGATGGATCGAATCGATAATTTCTGACACATCCAATCTCCTTTCCGATTTTTTTTTTCTGAGCAATTTTGTACAATCAGAAAAAGGATCAAAAATCAGATCGGTCAGAAATTATCAATTGGACCCGTCGATCTGATGGGAAATTGCATGGTGTGTACCAGGCATTGCATCTAATCTGTTAGTTCTCATATCAGCAGGTTAGTAACATTATGGTGCCCACTAACGGTACTATTTCCCGGACGATTGGATTGATTCGACTGAATCAGGGACGTTAATAGTCGATCCGAATTTACGAACAATTCCTGATCGGTTTGCTTATTTTCCGCTCAGTTGGTGTGTTCAAACGATCGTTTTCAAACGATCGCAAAGATCAGCTTGGACAGTCGATTGCTTGGGAAATTGTACTGTTAGTGGGCACATTTAGACACAAATCATACATTCACATACAATCGTGTTTGTCCATCTTCAAGGTTCCCATTAATGATACAATTTTTAGCAAATAATCGTTATTTCGATCAGGTTGTTTAAATTGAATTGTATTAAGCTGGTGGGTCCAATCGATCCTGAACAACAGCATTATCAATCGTTTCCTTAAACGACGAGTTCATCTGTATGAAGGATATTTGCCAGAGATAGATCTTATGCTGATTTCATCATCACAGATAGTTTGGATTGTTTTATGTTGAGGATCAATTAGATACAATCTTCTCTTGCGATCTGAATGATCTGATCAAAGATATCAATCACTAAAAATCGTATCGTTATTGGGAACATTTAGAGCAGGGTTGTCAAACACAAATACAAAGTGCGCTGAAACTGAACTCTGGGACTAAGTCGCAGGCCAACCATAATATCTAGTGGTCACTGTCCTCCCTTATAAAGTTGCCTCCTGTCTAATGGCTCAACTCCAACCCCTATACAGTTCCCTGGTGTCTAATGGTCCTCCTCCCCCCCCCCTATACAGTTCCCTGGTGTCTAGTGCCCCCCTCCCTCCCCTATACAGTTCCCTGGTGTCTAGTGGTCCTCCTTCCTCCCCTATACAGTTCCATGGTGTCTAGTGGCCCTCCTCCCTCCCCTATACAGTTCCATGGTGTCTAGTGGCCCTCCTCCCTCCCCTATACAGTTCCCTGGTGTCTAGTGGCCCCCACCCTCCCCTATACAGTTCCCTGGTGTCTAGTGGTCCTCCTCCCTTATACAGTTCCCTGGTGTCTAGTGGCCCCCACCCTCCCCTATACAGTTCCCTGGTGTCTAGTGGTCCTCCTCCCTCCCCTATACAGTTGCCTGGTGTATACAGCTTTCCCCCTCTCTCCACCATATGACTTTCCTGGCGATCTAGGACTTTTCCTCTATTATAGCTTCCCTGGTGGTCTAGAGTGGGCCAGACATAATGCAAACTGGGAAAACCACCTGAGGGCCAAATTTCATGGCTCTGAGGGACAGATTTAGGCCCACCTTAGGCCTCATTCACATTAGGGGCTTGATTCATTAAACCGTGATAACTCAAATATCACACCTTATCAAAGATATCACAACTTATCAAAGATATCACACCTTATTAAAGATATCACACGCTATGAAAAGATATCACACCTTATGAAAATATATCACACCTTATGAAATGATATCACACCTTATGAAAAGATATCACACCCTATGAAAAGATATCACACCCTATGAAAAGATATCACACCTTATGAAAAGATATCACACCTTATGAAAAGATATCACACCCTATGAAAAGATATCACACCCTATGAAAAGATATCACACCCTATGAAAAGATATCACACCCTATGAAAAGATATCACACCCTATGAAAAGAATAGGCTGTGGAGTCGGAGTTGGAGTCGGGGCAATTTTGGGCACCCGGAGTCGGAGTTGGAGTCGGAGTCGTGGTTTTATAAACTGATGAGTCGGAGTCGGGAGTCGGAGTCGGATGATTTTTGTACAAAATCCACAGCCCTGTTAAGTATTAGACTAAGGAGTCGGAGTCGGGGCTATTTTGGGTACCCGGAGTCGGAGTTAAAGTCGGAGTCGTGGTTTCATACACTGAGGAGTCGGAGTCGGAAGATTTTTGTACCGACTCCACAGCCCACCCTATGAAAAGATATCCCACCTTATGAAAAGATATCACACCTTGGGAAAATATATCACACGCCTTATCAGAGTAGCATAGCGAGTTCTACGAACCCGCAGGGGCTCAGGGCAGGATGAGTGCCATTGATTATTAATTGCAATTAGCCGGTATAAGTTTGCTACTCTCATAAGGCGTGTTAACTTTGATAAAGTGTGATATCTTTGATAAGGTGTGATATTTGAGGTATCGCGGTTTAGTGAATCAAGCCCCATGTGTCGTGTTACACATGCAAAATATCACTTAAATGCACACTTAGCAAGACACAACTGAAGCAAGAGGGATAAGGAGGCTGCCATATGTATTTACTTTTAGGCCTCTTTCACATTGGGACGTTGCGTTTGATGCGACGTTAAAGTCGCACAACGTGCCCCTAACGCAGCGCATGTTGGTTTTGAAGTTGGACGTTATTTTTAACTGCGTTATGTGTCTCTTGGTGCACCGTTTTCGTCGCATACTGATGGAACGAAAACGGAGCATGCGTCACATTTAAAAAAAAATTAAAAAAAACCTTACTGAGCATGTGCAACACACAACGCAGCAAATGTATTGCTAAACACACAGCATGCAGCACTTTCTAAATATTGCTACACGTTACACACAACGCAACATGCGCACTGTGAATGTCGCACAGACTTTGTATTGCTGTGCGATAGTCTGCGTTATTACTTTTTATAACGTGAGACTTTAACGTCCCGCTGTGAAAGAGGCCTTAGGCTACTTTCCCATCAGGACGTTACGTTTGATGCGACGTTAAGGTCGCACAACATGCCCCTAACGCAACGCATTGTGCACTATAACTTGGACGTTATAGTGCATTCTTCAGCCCTGCATTTGGTGCGCCATTTTCGTCGCACAGTCATGGAACGAAAACGGCGCATGCGTTACACAAAAAAAAAAAAATACATTACTGAGCATGTGCAACACACATAAGGCAGCAGATTCATTGCTAAACGCACAGCATGCAGCACTATCTGATAACGCCTCACGTTACACACAGACGCAACGCGTGCACTGTGAATGTCGCACAGACTTAGTATTAAGCCTGGGTTACAAAATTTTCTAATGTGCGACTTTAACGTTGCACTGTGAAAGAGGCCTTGAACAGTGAACATTGCCTGATCCTTTGCCTCTAATACTTTTAGCCATAGCCCCTGAACAAGCATGCAGCAGATCAAGTGCTCTGAATGAAGTGTGACTGGATGAACTGCATGCTTGTTTCAGGTGTGTGATTCAGACACTACTGCAGCCAAATAGATCAGCAGGACAGCCAGGCAACTGGTATTATTTAACAGGACACAAATATGGCCTCCATATCACTCTCACTTCATGTTCCCTTTAAGATTTGAATTACTGCAGAACATACACATTTTTGAATGTGTTATCAATTAATTTGCACATGGCGATAACAGAATCCATTCACAGGAACAGCCGTGAATGTAGCCAGTGCGTTCATGTGTACTAATCGTGTTATTGAGTGATGTCGTCTGAACCAGGCCTAGTTGCCATAGCATAGCTCAGTTGGGAGCCCTGTCCTTCTGTCCCTCTTTCCTCCTCATTTGTCCCTCTTTCAGGACTTTGTCCCTCTTTCTATGTAAATATACTGTATGTATTTCTTTACTGAAAAATGTGTTTAATTGCCTCTAAACTTTATTCCCATCCTTTAAATTGATATATTACTAATTTTAAAATGTTAATATGAAGGAAAATTACCCAGGATAGAAAGGACCAGTGTGGTTTAAATTATAAAACAACATTTTTTTATGAAATCTTTATGGTATGCGTGACTAGAGGTGTGATGGGGGCGTGATTAGGGGTGTGACAGGGGTGTGGCTTAAGTGTCCCTCTTTCTCATCTCAAAAAGTTGGCAGGTATGGCATAGCTAGTCTCTAGCTGCTGTGACTAGTTACCAGGAATAGGATTGCATTAGTGACTCTTGGTGACAGAGTTACTCCTCCACAACCGTCTTTCGCTGGGTGGCTACAGGTGGCGTCTGCAGTTCAGCGTTTCCCTCTAATGTAAGTCTGTTACTGGCGACTAATTACAACATCTATAGTCATAGTAACGAGGTGCAGCAAATAGTGACTAGTTCCTGACACTAAGTGCCTGAGGAACATGGTTCTTAGCCCAATACTGACCACACACATTTCAACTCTGATTGCTCAATGCCAGTTTCAGTTTGATGCCGCAATCACATCCGTGCTGAATCAAGATTAAAGGGATCCTGAAGTGATAGGGATTTGGGGGCTGCCATATTTATGACCTCTTAAACAATGCAGATTGCCTGGCTGCCCTGCTTATCCTCTGCCTCGAATACTTTTAGCCACAGCCCCTGAACAAGCTTGCAGCAGATCAGGTGCACTGACTGAATTAGCTGCATGCTTGTTTCACGTGTGTGATTCAGACACTACTGCAGCCAAGGAGATCAGCAGGGCTGCCAGGCAACTGGTATTGTTTAACAGGAAATAAATATGGCAGCCTCTGTAATAGTCTCACATTAGTTCAATTAAAGTACAATATATCAAATGTGATCATAAAAATGAGCAAGAGAATCTCAAGCTACGACTAGCTGATGTACGCAAAGACAAGTCGGTGGAAGTGAAGGTGACGACGAGTTGGTGGAGGCTACAACAATTTTGGGGAGACTATGACAAGTCGGTGGAGGCTACAAAATGTTGGTAGAGGCAATGACAAATTTGTGGAGGCTAGGACAAGTTGGTGGAGGCTACAAGGGCCGTGGAGTCGGAGTCGGGGCAATTTTGGGTGCCTGGAGTCGGGAAAAATGCACCGACTCCGACTCCTAATGAATTTAAACTGTAATTAAAATAGAAAATATGATAAAATGTTCTATTTCTCAGATAATAGTCATCATAAATAATTTATATATACAGTAATAGCTGTGCTTAGTCCACAAAAATGAAATAAACCAATCAAAATTAGTTACTTGTGCTGCTTCAATAAAGCAGTCCCCGTATTTTTAAAGTAAGATAAACATATCTGATTGTGACTGTACAGTATATATGTGTACACAGGAATGTTTTATATATACTATATGTGTAGCCGTGTCACTAATCGAGATGGTCAATGAAATGGAAATAATTCTGCATTGATGCTGGTTTATGCAAATGTATGCGCTCTCTTTGCTCATGAAATCAAATAATTTGATATGTTGTTAAAATTTGGTTTGGTGACTACGAATTAAATGGTACCTGAGACGGATGAAAAGAAAAGTTTTATACATACCTGGGGCTTCCTCCAGCCCCCTTCAGGCTAATCAGTCCCTCGCTGTCCTCCTCCGCCACCTGGATCTTCTGCTATGAGTCCTGGTAATTCAGCCAGTCAGCGCAGTCCAGCCACCATGCCGTTTCCACAGCCAGGAGCATTCTGCACCTGCGCAATAGTGCTGCACAGGTGTAGTATGCTCCTGGCGGCGGAGTGTGTGCATGCGCACTATGCCAGACTGGCTCAAGTACCTGGACTCATAGCAGAAGATCCAGGTGGCGGAGGAGGACAGCGAGTGACTGATTAGCATGAAGGGGGCGGGAGGAAGCCCCAGGTATGTATAAAACTTTCATATATCTCAGGTTTACTTTGTTACACAGTAGTACTGTACTCTACATATGCACTCCCCACAGAGCTGCAGGGAATCCACTGAGAATGTTGTGCACATTGAACACAGAGGTGTTGTCTATCTTCTATATATATATAAAATTGGAGGGGTGTGTGTGTGTGTGTGTGTGTGTGTGTGTGTGTGTGTGTGTGTGTGTGTGTGTGTGTGTGTGTGTGTGTGTGTGTGTGTGTGTGTGTGTGTGTGTGTGTGTGTGTGTGTGTGTGTGTGTGTGTGTGTGTGTGTGTGTGTGTGTGTGTGTGTGTGTGTGTGTGTGTGTGTGTGTGTGTGTGTGTGTGTGTGTGTGTGTGTGTGTGTGTGTGTGTGTGTGTGTGTGTGTGTGTGTGTGTGTGTGTGTGTGTGTGTGTGTGTGTGGCGATCACGCAAAAACGGCTTGACCGATTTGAACGAAACTTGGTATGCAGATCCCTTACTACCTGAGATGATATGTTATGTAAAAGGCTGCCATTCTCACAGTAAACAAGCCAGAGTCCCCACACTTGGCACAGTTGGTCACTTGGTGACCGAGGTTACAAATCCAGGAAAAGTGGGCGGAGCATAAAACAGCCAATCAAATTTCAGCCATTCATTTTAAATGGGAAAATGTAAACTGCGACCATTCTTAGACTGTTAATCGCAGGGTTCTCAAACTTGCCACAGTTGGTCACTGTGTGAATGCGATTAAGATTCAAGAAAGTGGGTGGAGCCTACAACAGCCAATCAAAATTCACCAATTGATTTTCAAGGGGAATATTTAAACTGCTGCCATTCTTACAACTGTTAATGGCAGAGGCTTCAAACTTGCTACAGTCGGTCTTTGGGTGACTGGGGTCAAAATTCACAAAAGGGGCGGGGCCACAAACAGCCAATCAGATTTCCTTAGTGGATAAACTGCTTCCATTCACACATTTTTGATGCCAGGAACCTGAAAGCTCACAAACTTGGTCATTGAGTGACTGTGTGTCCAGGTTACAAAAAGTGGGCGGAGCCAAAAACAAATTTTACTAGGAAAATATAAACTGTAGCCATTCTTACACCGTTAATGGCAGTGTTCTCAAACTTTGCACAGTTGGTCACTGGGTGAATGACATTAAGAATTTGCAAGGTAGGTGGAGCCTACAACAGCCAATCAGAATTCAACTTTCGGTTTTCAAAGGGAATAGTATTCTTATACTGTTTATAGCAGATGCCTCAAACCTGGTACAGTTGGTCACTGGGTGATTAGGGTTCAAATTCAGAAAGGGGGCGGAGCCACAAACAGCCAATCAGTTTTGTTTATTTTTCAATGGGAATATACAAAGTATTGATACCAAGGACCCCAAAGCTGATACACTTGATAATTGAGTGACTGTATGTCAAGGTTAGAAAAAGTGTGCGGCGCCAACAACTTAATTTTTTACATGGCAGGGTTCCCAAACTTGACACAATTGGCCACTGGGTGACTGGGATTAATATTCAGAAATGTGGGTGGAGCCTAAAAACAGCCAATCAAAATTTACCTATTGATTTTCAAGGGGGAACATTTACATTGCTACCATTCTTACACTGTTAATGGCAGAGTTCTCAAACCTGATACAGTCAGTTATTGGGTGACTGGGGTCCGAATTCACTAAAGTGGGTGGAGCCACAAACAGCCAATCTGATTTTTTAGATTGATTTTAGCCATTCTGTTATTGGCAGGGTTCTCAAACTTGACACAGTTGGCCACTGGGTGACTGGGACTAATATTCAGGAAAGTGGGTGGAGCCTACAGCAGCCAATCAAAATTAACCTTTTGATTTTCAAGGGGAATATTTACATTGCTCCTATTCATACATTCTTAATGGCAGAGCGCTAAAATCTGCTACAGTCAGTCACTGGGAGACTGAGGTTTAAATTCTGAAAAGGGGGCGGGCCAAAACAGCCAATCAGATTTGTTTAATTTCAATGGTAAAATGCAACTTATTGATGCCAAAAACCCCAAAGCTCATAAACTTGGTCATTGAGTGACTGTATGTCAAGATTAGAAATAGTGGGCGGAGCCAAAAACAACTAACTTTTTACATGGGAAAATATAAATTGCAGCTATTCTTACACTGTTAATGGCAGGGTTCTCAAACTTGACACAGTTGATCACTGGGGGACTAGGATTAATATTCGGAAAAGTAGGTGGAGCCTACAAGAGCCAATCAAAATTCACCTATTGATTTTCAAGGGGAATATTGAAACTGCTGTCATTCTTACACTGTTAATGGCAGAGGCCTCAAACCTGCTACAGTCGGTCATCAAGTGACTGGGGTTCAAATTCACTAAATGGGTGGAGCCACAAACAGCCAATCAGATTTGCTTTTTTTGGATAAACTGCTTCCATTCACACAATTTTGATGCCAGGAAGACAAAAGCTCACAAAATTGGTCATTGAGTAGTGACTGTGTGTCAAGGTTACAAAAAGTGGGTGGAGTCAAAAACAGATTTTTCTGGGAAATTGTAAACTGCAGCCCTTCTTCGCTGTTAATGGCAGGGATCTCAAACTTTGCACAGCTGGTTACTTGTGACTAGGATTAATATTCAGAAAAGTGGGTGGAGCCTAAAAAAGCCAATCAAAATCACCTGTTGATTTTAAAGGGGAATATTAAAAATGCTACCATTCATTGCACTGTTAATGGCACAAGCCTCAAACCTGGTACAGTTAGTCATTGGGGTTCAAATTTAGAAAAGAGGACAGAGCCACAAACAGTTTCATTTCTTGGGAAAATACAAATTATTGATGCCAAGGACCCCAAAGCTCACAAACTTAGTCATTGAGTGACTGTATGTCCAGGTTACAAAAAGTAGGCGGAGCAAAAACCAAATTTCACTGGGAAAATGTAGACTGCGGGCCTTCTTACACTGTTAATGGCAGGGTTCCCAAACTTTGCCCAGATGGTCACTGGGTGACTGAGATTAATATTCAGGGGAGTGGGTGGAGCCTATAATAGCCAATCAAAATTCACCTGTTGATTTTCAAGGGGAATATTTAAATTGCTGCCATTTTTATACTGGTAATAGCAGATGCCTCAAACCTGCTACAGTTGGTCATTGGGTGACTGGGGTTCAAATGCTGGAGAGGGGAAGAGCCACAACAGCCAATCTGATTTGTTTAATTTCTATGGGAATATACAAATGATTGATGCTAAAGACACCAAAGCTCAAAAACTTGGTCATTGAGTGTTTGTGCGTTAGGGTTAGAAGAAGTGGGCGGAACCAACACAAGTCAAATACATACCCGGGCAACGTCGGGCAATCAGTGGGTGGAGACAAATACAAATTTCACTGGGAAGATGTAAACTGCAGCCATTCTTACACTGTTAATGGCAGGGTTCTTAAACGTTGCACAGTTGGTCACTGGGTGAATGGAGTTAATATTCAGAAAAGTGGGTGGAGCCTACAAAAGTGTATTAAGCTTCACCTATTGCTTTTCAAGGGAATATTTAATTGCTACCATTTTTGCACTGTTAATGGCACAAGCCTCAAACCTGGTACAGTTGGTCACTGGGTGACTGGGGTTCAAATTCAGAAAAGGGGGTGGAGCCACAAACAACCCATCAGATTTTTTCATTTCAATGCAAATTATTGATGCCAAAGACTACAAAGCTCACAAACTTGGTCATTGAGTAATTGTGTGTTAGGGTTAGAAAGAGTGGGTGGAGCCGACACCAGCCAAATACCTACCCGTGTAACGCCGGACAATCAGCTAGTTACCCATAAACCTTGTTCAGATTGTGCATGAAGAATGTGTAATAGAGGAAGAATCTCTTTATTCCCCTGCAGAGTACCTGCACATCACTCTTACATGTACCCACAGTTACATTTTTGTATCGACTCCACAGCCGTGGAGGCTACGACTATTTGACGGAAGCTATGACAAGTTGGTGGAGACTACGAAAAGTCGGTGGAGGCTATGAAATGTTGGTGGAGGCTATTAAATGTTGGTGGAGGCTACGACAATTTTGTAGAGACTATCAAAAGTTGGTGGAGACCATGCCATGTTGGTAGGTGCAACAACAAATTCGTGGAAGCTAGGACAAATTGGTGGAGGCGACAATTGCAAGTTGGTGAAGGTGACAACAAGTCAGTGGAGACTACTCCATGTTGGAAGAGACAACGACAAGTTGATGGAGGCTACGACAAGTTGATGGAAACTATGTAAGCTGAAGCTACTAGTGTATTGCTACCAACTAGTCACTGCAACTAAACCAGCCATGTGACATTACCCTTCCACAGGCTGGTGACTGTAGAATACCTCTGTGACCCTCAGCCACCAGCTCATGTCACCTCTCTGGATTTGGAGCCCAACAGCATCCAATCAAAAATCGGGATGGATCCTGAAATCGACAATAATGGAAACCTAGAATTATTGATACAGATCTATACAGCCGACCCTTCGAGAGATGTCCCTGGAGGGACAGTAGGATACAGAGGATCTGTCAAGAGATGTGAGAACATGGGGTCCCCCGGAGGGACAGAAGGATACGGTGAACCTGTGGAGAGACGTGAGATATGGGGGTCCTCCGGAGGGACTGAGGGATACGGCGGACCTGTGGAGAGACGTGAGATATAGGGGTCCCCCGGAGGAACAGAAGGATACGGCGGACCTGTTGAGAGACGTGGGATATGGAGGTCCCCCGGAGGGACAGAGGGATACGGTGGACCTGTTGAGAGACGTGGGATATGGGGTCCCCCGGAGGGACAGAAGGATACGGCGGACCTGTTGCGAGACGTGGGATATGGGGGTCCTCCGGAGGGACTGAGGGATACGGCGGACCTGTGGAGAGACGTGGGATATGGGGTCCTCCGGAGGGACTGAGGGATACGGCGGACCTGTGGAGAGACATGAGATATGGGGGTCCCTCAGATGGACAGAAGAATTTGCGTCCTTCAGTGAACTCACAGCCAAGAAGTTTACATCTCGGAAGACTATATAAAAAATAAAAAAATGTCATGGTGTCTGAATCCTCACCCTGTTGCCATTTTTTAGAGGTGACCTTACCTACATGGAATTAGGAAGCCAGACGGTGGATGAAATATTTCTGGCATCCTCTTTATCGGCGTCTGGTGATACAGAACGGGTTGTAAATACATCTTTACCTTCTGAGCCACAGAAGTGTGAGTTCTGCTCGCTCTGGGGGAAGATCTGCCTGTCACCAGCCACAAAGCCCCCCCCCCCCCCCCCCCCGAGCGACAGACGCAGCCACACTTATGTCTGAACACAGCCCCCCTTACCCCCCAGCAGACAGGGCTGCAGACACCCTCTCCCCCACCAGAAAGGGCTGCAGACCCCCTCCCCCCAGCACAAAGGGCAGCAGACCCCCTCTCCCCCCACCAGAAAGGGCTGCAGACCCCCTCTCCCCCACCAGAAAGGGCTGCAGACCCCCTCTCCCTCGCCATAAAGGGCTGCAGACCCCCTTTCCCCCCAGCAGACAGAACTGCAGCCCCCAGCAGACTCTCCCCAGCAGACAGGGATGCAGCCCCCCAGTAGACTCAGCTGCAGCCCCCCAGGAGACTCTCCCCAGCAGACAGGGCTGCAGCCACCCAGTAGACAGGGATGCAGCCCCCCAGCAGACTCTCCCCCCAGCTGACAGAGCTGCAGCCCCCCCAGGAGACTCTCCCCAGCAGACAGGGCTGCTGCCCCCCAGTAGACAGGGATGCAGCCCCCCAGCAGACTCTCCCCCAAGCTGACAGAGCTGCAGCCCCCAGGAGACTCTCCCCAGCAGACAGGGATGCAGCCCCCCAGCAGACAGGGATGCAGCCCCCCAGCAGACAGGGATGCAGCCCCCCAGCAGACTCTCCCCCAGCAGACAGGGCTGCAGCCCCCCCTGCAGACAGGGATGCAGCCCCCCAGCAGACTCTCCCCCCCCCCCCCCCCCCCCGCAGACAGAGCTTCAGCCCCCCAGCAGACTCTCCACCCAGCAGACAGAGCTGCAGCCCCCCAGCAGACAGGGATGCAGCCCCCCAGCAGACTCTCCCCCCAGCAGACAGGGAAGCAGCCCCCCAGCAGTCGGCCCAGCGCTCTCACCTGGAATAGAGTCTTCTAGCAGGTGGCTGGTGGGGTCCATTGCTTGCCAGGAAAGCCATGTATGGGTGCAGCTCCTGCAGAGGGGATTGGATAGACCATCCACGTATTGTGTGTCTGGGGAGACAGAGAAGAGCTCAGTGATCAGACAGACATCCCTGTTCCTATAACACTTGTGCTATGGCAGCTAGGAAGTGATGTATGTTACACATACAAAGTCGCACAGATCACTCCCCCTGTGTGTGATGTCATCCAGCGCTGTATTATCAGGGGGCAGTGAGGAGGGGGAGCTGTGAGATGTTTCCTTCTGCTGTGTGACCCGGCCCTCCCCTCTCCCACTGCTGCTCACAATGCAGCAGCCAGGCTGATAGCCACAGGCAGATCCTCTGCTGCTCACCCTGCTGCTCCTGCTGGAGGTGCCCTCTTCCCCTGGCAGAGCCTCTGCTGCTCACCCTGCTCCTGCTGGAGGTGCCCTCCTCCCCTGGCAGAGCCTCTGCTGCTCACCCTGCTGCTCCTGCTGGAGGTGCCCTCTTCCCCTGGCAGAGCCTCTGCTGCTCACCCTGCTGCTGCTGGAGGTGCCCTCTTCCCCTGGCAGAGCCTCTGCTGCTCACCCTGCTCCTGCTGGAGGTGCCCTCCTCCCCTGGCAGAGCCTGTGCTGCTCACCCTGCTGCTGCTGGAGGTGCCCTCTTCCCCTGGCAGAGCCTCTGCTGCTCACCCTGCTGCTCCTGCTGAAGGTGCCCTCTTCCCCTGGCAGAGCCTCTGCTGCTCACCCTGCTGCTGCTGGAGGTGCCCTCTTCCCCTGGCAGAGCCTGTGCTGCTCACCCTGCTCCTGCTGGAGGTGCCCTCTTCCCCTGGCAGAGCCTCTGCTGCTCACCCTGCTGCTGCTGGAGGTGCCCTCTTCCCCTGGCAGAGCCTGTGCTGCTCACCCTGCTCCTGCTGGAGGTGCCCTTTTCCTCTGGCAGAGCCTGTGCTGCTCACCCTGCTCCTGCTGGAGGTGCCCTCTTCCCCTGGCAGAGCCTCTGCTGCTCACCCTGCTCCTGCTGGAGGTGCCCTCCTCCCCTGGCAGAGCCTCTGCTGCTCACCCTGCTGCTGCTGGAGGTGCCCTCTTCCCCTGGCAGAGCCTCTGCTGCTCACCCTGCTCCTGCTGGAGGTGCCCTCTTCCCCTGGCAGAGCCTCTGCTGCTCACCCTGCTCCTGCCGGAGGTGCCCTCTTCCCCTGGCAGAGCCTCTGCTGCTCACCCTGCTGCTCCTGCTGGAAGTGCCCTCTTCCCCTGGCAGAGCCTCTGCTGCTCACCCTGCTCCTGCAGGAGGTGCCCTCTTCCCCTGGCAGAGCCTCTGCTGCTCACCCTGCTCCTGCTGGAGGTGCCCTCCTCCCCTGGCAGAGCCTCTGCTGCTCACCCTGCTGCTCCTGCTGGAGGTGCCCTCTTCCCCTGGCAGAGCCTCTGCTGCTCACCCTGCTGAAGGTGCCCTCCTCCCCTGGCAGAGCCTCTGCTGCTCACCCTGCTGCTCCTGCTGGAGGTGCCCTCTTCCCCTGGCAGATCCTCTGCTGCTCACCCTGCTCCTGCTGGAGGTGCCCTCTTCCCCTGGCAGAGCCTCTGCTGCTCACCCTGCTCCTGCTGGAGGTGTCCTCTTCCCCTGGCAGAGCCTCTGCTGCTCACCCTGCTCCTGCTGGAGGTGCCCTCTTCCCCTGGCAGATCCTCTGCTGCTCACCCTGCTCCTGCTGGAGGTGCCCTCTTCCCCTGGCAGAGCCTGTGCTGCTCCCCCTGCTCCTGCCGGAGGTGCCCTCTTCGCCTGGCAGAGCCTCTGCTGCTCACCCTGCTCCTGCTGGAGGTGCCCTCTTCCCCTGGCAGAGCCTCTGCTGCTCACCCTGCTCCTGCTGGAGGTGCCCTCTTCCCCTGGCAGATCCTCTGCTGCTCCCCCTGCTGCTGCTGGAGGTGCCCTCTTCCCCTGGCACAGCCTCTGCTGCTCACCCTGCTGGAGGTGCCCTCTTCCCCTGGCAGAGCCTCTGCTGCTCACCCTGCTGCTGCTGGAGGTGCCCTCCTCCCCTGTCAGAGCCTCTGCTGCTCACCCTGCTCCTGCTGGAGGTGCCCTCTTCCCCTGGCAGAGCCTCTGCTGCTCACCCTGCTCCTGCTGGAGGTGCCCTCTTCCCCTGGCAGAGCCTCTGCTGCTCACCCTGCTAGAGGTGCCCTCTTCCCCTGGCAGAGCCTCTGCTGCTCACCCTGCTGCTCCTGCTGGAGGTGCCCTCTTCCCCTGGCAGAGCCTCTGCTGCTCACCCTGCTGGAGGTGCCCTCTTCCACTGGCAGAGCCTGTGCTGCTCCCCCTGCTCCTGCCGGAGGTGCCCTCTTCGCCTGGCAGAGCCTCTGCTGCTCACCCTGCTCCTGCTGGAGGTGCCCTCTTCCCCTGGCAGAGCCTCTGCTGCTCACCCTGCTCCTGCTGGAGGTGCCCTCTTCCCCTGGCAGATCCTCTGCTGCTCCCCCTGCTGCTGCTGGAGGTGCCCTCTTCCCCTGGCACAGCCTCTGCTGCTCACCCTGCTGGAGGTGCCCTCTTCCCCTGGCAGAGCCTCTGCTGCTCACCCTGCTGCTGCTGGAGGTGCCCTCCTCCCCTGGCAGAGCCTCTGCTGCTCACCCTGCTCCTGCTGGAGGTGCCCTCTTCCCCTGGCAGAGCCTCTGCTGCTCACCCTGCTCCTGCTGGAGGTGCCCTCTTCCCCTGGCAGAGCCTCTGCTGCTCACCCTGCTAGAGGTGCCCTCTTCCCCTGGCAGAGCCTCTGCTGCTCACCCTGCTGCTCCTGCTGGAGGTGCCCTCTTCCCCTGGCAGAGCCTCTGCTGCTCACCCTGCTGGAGGTGCCCTCTTCCACTGGCAGAGCCTCTGCTGCTCACCCTGCTCCTGCTGGAGGTGCCCTCCTCCCCTGGCAGAGCCTCTGCTGCTCACCCTGCTCCTGCTGGAGGTGCCCTCCTCCCCTGGCAGAGCCTCTGCTGCTCACCCTGCTCCTGCTGGAGGTGCCCTCTTCCCCTGGCAGATCATCTGCTGCTCACCCTGCTCCTGCTGGAGGTGCCCTCTTCCCCTGGCAGAGCCTCTGCTGCTCACCCTGCTGGAGGTGCCCTCTTCCCCTGGCAGAGCCTCTGCTGCTCACCCTGCTGCTCCTGCTGAAGGTGCCATCCTCCCCTGGCAGAGCCTCTGCTGCTCCCCCTGCTGCTGCTGGAGGTGCCCTCTTCCCCTGGCAGAGCCTGTGCTGCTCACCCTGCTCCTGCTGGAGGTGCGCTCTTCCCCTGGCAGAGCCTCTGCTGCTCACCCTGCTCCTGCTGGAGGTGCCCTCTTCCCCTGGCAGAGCCTCTGCTGCTCACCCTGCTTCTGCTGGAGGTGCCCTCTTCCCCTGGCAGATCCTCTGCTGCTCACCCTGCTCCTGCTGGAGGTGCCCTCCTCCCCTGGCAGATCCTCTGCTGCTCACCCTGCTCCTGTAGGAGGTGCCCTCTTCCCCTGGCAGAGCCTCTGCTGCTCACCCTGCTCCTGCTGGAGGTGCCCTCTTCCCCTGGCAGATCCTCTGCTGCTCACCCTGCTCCTGCTGGAGGTGCCCTCTTCCCCTGGCAGAGCCTGTGCTGCTCCCCCTGCTCCTGCCGGAGGTGCCCTCTTCGCCTGGCAGAGCCTCTGCTGCTCACCCTGCTCCTGCTGGAGGTGCCCTCTTCCCCTGGCAGAGCCTCTGCTGCTCACCCTGCTCCTGCTGGAGGTGCCCTCTTCCCCTGGCAGATCCTCTGCTGCTCCCCCTGCTGCTGCTGGAGGTGCCCTCTTCCCCTGGCACAGCCTCTGCTGCTCACCCTGCTGGAGGTGCCCTCTTCCCCTGGCAGAGCCTCTGCTGCTCACCCTGCTGCTGCTGGAGGTGCCCTCCTCCCCTGTCAGAGCCTCTGCTGCTCACCCTGCTCCTGCTGGAGGTGCCCTCTTCCCCTGGCAGAGCCTCTGCTGCTCACCCTGCTCCTGCTGGAGGTGCCCTCTTCCCCTGGCAGAGCCTCTGCTGCTCACCCTGCTAGAGGTGCCCTCTTCCCCTGGCAGAGCCTCTGCTGCTCACCCTGCTGCTCCTGCTGGAGGTGCCCTCTTCCCCTGGCAGAGCCTCTGCTGCTCACCCTGCTGGAGGTGCCCTCTTCCACTGGCAGAGCCTGTGCTGCTCCCCCTGCTCCTGCCGGAGGTGCCCTCTTCGCCTGGCAGAGCCTCTGCTGCTCACCCTGCTCCTGCTGGAGGTGCCCTCTTCCCCTGGCAGAGCCTCTGCTGCTCACCCTGCTCCTGCTGGAGGTGCCCTCTTCCCCTGGCAGATCCTCTGCTGCTCCCCCTGCTGCTGCTGGAGGTGCCCTCTTCCCCTGGCACAGCCTCTGCTGCTCACCCTGCTGGAGGTGCCCTCTTCCCCTGGCAGAGCCTCTGCTGCTCACCCTGCTGCTGCTGGAGGTGCCCTCCTCCCCTGGCAGAGCCTCTGCTGCTCACCCTGCTCCTGCTGGAGGTGCCCTCTTCCCCTGGCAGAGCCTCTGCTGCTCACCCTGCTCCTGCTGGAGGTGCCCTCTTCCCCTGGCAGAGCCTCTGCTGCTCACCCTGCTAGAGGTGCCCTCTTCACAATGTCGAACACACTTTCCACACACTTATACAGGCCTATCCGTCTCCAGGCCTGGAAGCAGGTGCCGCTCTCCCGCAGGTACACCACTCCTGCACTCTTTGTACTATGCAAAAAACAGGAGACAGCACACCGTTTGCTTCTTCAAGTGATCTGTATTCAAGCCATACAGTTCAAGAGCACACAAGGACACGACATGTTTCGGGCGTAGCCCTTCCTCAGGAGGTGCGCTCTTCCCCTGGCAGAGCCTCTGCTGCTCACCCTGCTCCTGCTGGAGGTGCCCTCTTCCCCTGGCAGAGCCTCTGCTGCTCACCCTGCTTCTGCTGGAGGTGCCCTCTTCCCCTGGCAGAGCCTCTGCTGCTCACCCTGCTGCTGCTGGAGGTGCCCTCTTCCCTTGGCAGAGCCTCTGCTGCTCACCCTGCTCCTGCTGGAGGTGCCCTCTTCCCCTGGCAGAGCCTCTGCTGCTCACCCTGCTCCTGCTGGAGGTGCCCTCTTCCCCTGGCAGAGCCTCTGCTGCTCACCCTGCTCCTGCTGGAGGTGCCCTCCTCCCCTGGCAGAGCCTCTGCTGCTCACCCTGCTGCTCCTGCTGGAGGTGCCCTCTTCCCCTGGCAGAGCCTCTGCTGCTCACCCTGCTGAAGGTGCCCTCCTCCCCTGGCAGAGCCTCTGCTGCTCACCCTGCTGCTCCTGCTGGAGGTGCCCTCTTCCCCTGGCAGATCCTCTGCTGCTCACCCTGCTCCTGCTGGAGGTGCCCTCTTCCCCTGGCAGAGCCTCTGCTGCTCACCCTGCTCCTGCTGGAGGTGTCCTCTTCCCCTGGCAGAGCCTCTGCTGCTCACCCTGCTCCTGCTGGAGGTGCCCTCTTCCCCTGGCAGATCCTCTGCTGCTCACCCTGCTCCTGCTGGAGGTGCCCTCTTCCCCTGGCAGAGCCTGTGCTGCTCCCCCTGCTCCTGCCGGAGGTGCCCTCTTCGCCTGGCAGAGCCTCTGCTGCTCACCCTGCTCCTGCTGGAGGTGCCCTCTTCCCCTGGCAGAGCCTCTGCTGCTCACCCTGCTCCTGCTGGAGGTGCCCTCTTCCCCTGGCAGATCCTCTGCTGCTCCCCCTGCTGCTGCTGGAGGTGCCCTCTTCCCCTGGCACAGCCTCTGCTGCTCACCCTGCTGGAGGTGCCCTCTTCCCCTGGCAGAGCCTCTGCTGCTCACCCTGCTGCTGCTGGAGGTGCCCTCCTCCCCTGTCAGAGCCTCTGCTGCTCACCCTGCTCCTGCTGGAGGTGCCCTCTTCCCCTGGCAGAGCCTCTGCTGCTCACCCTGCTCCTGCTGGAGGTGCCCTCTTCCCCTGGCAGAGCCTCTGCTGCTCACCCTGCTAGAGGTGCCCTCTTCCCCTGGCAGAGC
Organism: Hyperolius riggenbachi; assembly: GCF_040937935.1. NCBI lineage: Eukaryota > Metazoa > Chordata > Amphibia > Anura > Hyperoliidae > Hyperolius > Hyperolius riggenbachi. Next base: position 286,049,101 of record NC_090653.1, read on the forward strand.
CTCTGCTGCTCACCCTGCTGCTCCTGCTGGAGGTGCCCTCTTCCCCTGGCAGAGCCTCTGCTGCTCACCCTGCTGGAGGTGCCCTCTTCCACTGGCAGAGCCTGTGCTGCTCCCCCTGCTCCTGCCGGAGGTGCCCTCTTCGCCTGGCAGAGCCTCTGCTGCTCACCCTGCTCCTGCTGGAGGTGCCCTCTTCCCCTGGCAGAGCCTCTGCTGCTCACCCTGCTCCTGCTGGAGGTGCCCTCTTCCCCTGGCAGATCCTCTGCTGCTCCCCCTGCTGCTGCTGGAGGTGCCCTCTTCCCCTGGCACAGCCTCTGCTGCTCACCCTGCTGGAGGTGCCCTCTTCCCCTGGCAGAGCCTCTGCTGCTCACCCTGCTGCTGCTGGAGGTGCCCTCCTCCCCTGGCAGAGCCTCTGCTGCTCACCCTGCTCCTGCTGGAGGTGCCCTCTTCCCCTGGCAGAGCCTCTGCTGCTCACCCTGCTCCTGCTGGAGGTGCCCTCTTCCCCTGGCAGAGCCTCTGCTGCTCACCCTGCTAGAGGTGCCCTCTTCCCCTGGCAGAGCCTCTGCTGCTCACCCTGCTGCTCCTGCTGGAGGTGCCCTCTTCCCCTGGCAGAGCCTCTGCTGCTCACCCTGCTGGAGGTGCCCTCCTCCCCTGGCAGAGCCTCTGCTGCTCACCCTGCTCCTGCTGGAGGTGCCCTCCTCCCCTGGCAGAGCCTCTGCTGCTCACCCTGCTCCTGCTGGAGGTGCCCTCCTCCCCTGGCAGAGCCTCTGCTGCTCACCCTGCTCCTGCTGGAGGTGCCCTCTTCCCCTGGCAGATCATCTGCTGCTCACCCTGCTCCTGCTGGAGGTGCCCTCTTCCCCTGGCAGAGCCTCTGCTGCTCACCCTGCTGGAGGTGCCCTCTTCCCCTGGCAGAGCCTCTGCTGCTCACCCTGCTGCTCCTGCTGAAGGTGCCATCCTCCCCTGGCAGAGCCTCTGCTGCTCCCCCTGCTGCTGCTGGAGGTGCCCTCTTCCCCTGGCAGAGCCTGTGCTGCTCACCCTGCTCCTGCTGGAGGTGCGCTCTTCCCCTGGCAGAGCCTCTGCTGCTCACCCTGCTCCTGCTGGAGGTGCCCTCTTCCCCTGGCAGAGCCTCTGCTGCTCACCCTGCTTCTGCTGGAGGTGCCCTCTTCCCCTGGCAGATCCTCTGCTGCTCACCCTGCTCCTGCTGGAGGTGCCCTCCTCCCCTGGCAGATCCTCTGCTGCTCACCCTGCTCCTGCAGGAGGTGCCCTCTTCCCCTGGCAGAGCCTCTGCTGCTCACCCTGCTCCTGCTGGAGGTGCCCTCTTCCCCTGGCAGAGCCTCTTCTGCTCACACTGCTCCTGCTGGAGGTGCCCTCTTCCCCTGGCAGAGCCTGTGCTGCTCACCCTGCTCCTGCTGGAGGTGTGCTCTTCCCCTGGCAGAGCCTCTGCTGCTCACCCTGCTCCTGCTGGAGGTGCCCTCTTCCCCTGGCAGAGCCTCTGCTGCTCACCCTGCTTCTGCTGGAGGTGCCCTCTTCCCCTGGCAGATCCTCTGCTGCTCACCCTGCTCCTGCTGGAGGTGCCCTCTTCCCCTGGCAGAGCCTCTGCTGCTCACCCTGCTCCTGCAGGAGGTACCCTCTTCCCCTGGCAGAGCCTCTGCTGCTCACCCTGCTCCTGCTGGAGGTGCCCTCTTCCCCTGGCAGAGCCTCTGCTGCTCACCCTGCTGCTGCTGGAGGTGCTCTCCTCCCCTGGCAGAGCCTCTGCTGCTCACCCTGCTCCTGCTGGAGGTGCCCTCTTCCCCTGGAAGATCCTCTGCTGCTCACCCTGCTCCTGCTGGAGGTGCCCTCTTCCCCTGGCAGAGCCTGTGCTGCTCACCCTGCTCCTGCTGGAGGTGCCCTCTTCCCCTGGCAGAGCCTCTGCTGCTCACCCTGCTGGAGGTGCCCTCTTCCCCTGGCAGAGCCTCTGCTGCTCACCCTGCTGCTCCTGCTGGAGGTGCGCTCTTCCCCTGGCAGAGCCTCTGCTGCTCACCCTGCTGCTCCTGCTGGAGGTGCCCTCTTCCCCTGGCAGAGCCTCTGCTGCTCACCCTGCTTCTGCTGGAGGTGCCCTCTTCCCCTGGCAGAGCCTCTGCTGCTCACCCTGCTGCTCCTGCTGGAGGTGCGCTCTTCCCCTCGCAGAGCCTCTGCTGCTCACCCTGCTGCTCCTGCTGGAGGTGCGCTCTTCCCCTGGCAGAGCCTCTGCTGCTCACCCTGCTCCTGCAGGAGGTGCCCTCCTCCCCTGGCAGATCCTCTGCTGCTCACCCTGCTCCTGCTGGAGGTGCCCTCTTCCCCTGGCAGAGCCTCTGCTGCTCACCCTGCTGGAGGTGCCCTCTTCCCCTGGCAGAGCCTCTGCTGCTCACCCTGCTGCTGCTGGAGGTGCCCTCTTCCCCTGACAGAGCCTCTGCTGCTCACCCTGCTGCTGCTGGAGGTGCCCTCTTCCCCTGGCAGAGCCTCTGCTGCTCACACTGCTCCTGCTGGAGGTGCCCTCTTCCCCTGGCAGAGCCTCTGCCTCTCACCCTGCTGCTGCTGGAGGTGCCCTCTTCCCCTGGCAGAGCCTCTGCTGCTCACCCTGCTCCTGCTGGAGGTGCCCTCTTCCCCTGGCAGAGCCTCTGCTGCTCACCCTGCTGCTCCTGCTGGAGGTGTCCTCTTCCCCTGGCAGAGCCTCTGCTGCTCACCCTGCTGGAGGTGCTCTCTTCCCCTGGCAGAGCCTCTGCTGCTCACCCTGCTGCTCCTGCTGGAGGTGCCCTCTTCCCCTGGCAGAGCCTCTGCTGCTCACCCTGCTGCTCCTGCTGGAGGTGCCCTCTTCCCCTGGCAGAGCCTCTGCTGCCCACCCTGCTCCTGCTGGAGGTGCCCTCTTCCCCTGGCAGAGCCTCTGCTGCTCACCCTGCTGCTCCTGCTGGAGGTGCCCTCTTCCCCTGGCAGATCCTCTGCTGCTCACCCTGCTCCTGCTGGAGGTGCCCTCTTCCCCTGGCAGAGCCTCTGCTGCTCACCCTGCTGGAGGTGCCCTCTTCCCCTGGCAGAGCCTCTGCTGCTCACCCTGCTGCTGGAGGTGCCCTCTTCCCCTGGCAGAGCCTCTGCTGCTCACCCTGCTGCTGCTGGAGGTGCCCTCTTCCCCTGGCAGAGCCTCTGCTGCTCACCCTGCTGGAGGTGCCCTCCTCCGCTGGCAGAGCCTCTGCTGCTCACCCTGCTCCTGCTGGAGGTGCCCTCTTCCCCTGGCAGAGCCTCTGCTGCTCACCCTGCTGCTGCTGGAGGTGCCCTCTTCCCTTGGCAGAGCCTCTGCTGCTCACCCTGCTCCTGCTGGAGGTGCCCTCTTCCCCTGGCAGAGCCTCTGCTGCTCACCCTGCTCCTGCTGGAGGTGCGCTCTTCCCCTGGCAGAGCCTCTGCTGCTCACTCTGCTCCTGCTGGAGGTGCCCTCTTCCCCTGGCAGAGCCTCTGCTGCTCACCCTGCTGCTGCTGGAGGTGCCCTCTTCCCCTGGCAGAGCCTCTGCTGCTCACACTGCTTCTGCTGGAGGTGCCCTCTTTTCCTGGCAGATCCTCTGCTGCTCACCCTGCTCCTGCTGGAGGTGCCCTCCTCCCCTGGCAGAGCCTCTGCTGCTCACCCTGCTGCTCCTGCTGGAGGTGCGCTCTTCCCCTGGCAGAGCCTCTGCTGCTCACCCTGCCGCTCCTGCTGGAGGTGCCCTCTTCCCCTGGCAGAGCATCTGCTGCTCACCCTGCCGCTCCTGCTGGAGGTGCCCTCTTCCCCTGGCAGAGCCTCTGCTGCTCACCCTGCTGGAGGTGCCCTCTTCCCCTGGCAGAGCCTCTGCTGCTCACCCTGCTCCTGCTGGAAGTGCCCTCTTCCCCTGGCAGAGCCTCTGCTGCTCACCCTGCTCCTGCTGGAGGTGCCCTCTTCCCCTGGCAGAGCCTCTGCTGCTCACCCTGCTGCTGCTGGAGGTGCCCTCTTCCCTTTGCAGAGCCTCTGCTGCTCACCCTGCTCCTGCTGGAGGTGCCCTCTTCCCCTGGCAGAGCCTCTGCTGCTCACCCTGCTCCTGCTGGAGGTGCCCTCTTCCCCTGGCAGAGCCTCTGCTGCTCACCCTGCTCCTGCTGGAGGTGCCCTCTTCCCCTGGCAGAGCCTCTGCTGCTCACCCTGCTGCTGCTGGAGGTGCCCTCTTCCCTTGGCAGAGCCTCTGCTGCTCACCCTGCTCCTGCTGGAGGTGCCCTCTTCCCCTGGCAGAGCCTCTGCTGCTCACCCTGCTCCTGCTGGAGGTGCCCTCTTCCCCTGACAGAGCCTCTGCTGCTCACCCTGCTCCTGCTGGAGGTGCCCTCTTCCCCTGGCAGAGCCTCTGCTGCTCACCCTGCTCCTGCTGGAGGTGCCCTCTTCCCCTGGCAGAGCCTCTGCTGCTCACCCTGCTCCTGCTGGAGGTGCCCTCTTCCCCTGGCAGAGCCTCTGCTGCTCACCCTGCTGCTGCTGGAGATACCCTCTTCCCCTGGCACAGGTGGGGGGGGGGCCTCTTCTCCTGCTGGAGGTGGCCAGATGCCCCCTTCTGTTCTTGGGGGGTTCCCGGTACACCAGCAATGAGCTCTGAATCTAATCTGACCTCTGCAGGAAGCCAACTGTCAACACTGTGCCATGCAAACTGTCAAGCAATTGTTTCAAGGACTTCCTTGTCCCCAGGAGGTGTCAACATAGCTGAGAAGTGCTGGCTGCTTGCAAGACAGAGGAAGCTAATTACATGCCTAAGACTGGAAAGACACAACCTAGGCCCCATGTCTTCTGCAGGACTACAAAAACCAGCAGGCTTCAATGCCATCAGAGTGTAAGCTCCTGTGGTGCAGAGACTGATGGATCAGTGATCTCTGTACAGCGCTGTGGAATATGTCAGAGCTATATAAATGTATAATAATAATAGTGTGACTGTGGTGAGGACATTAGAGTGTAAGCTCCTCTGGGGCAGAGACTGATGGGAATGGATCAGTGATCTCTGTACAGCGCTGTGGAATATGTCAGAGCTATATAAATGTATAATAATAATAGTGTGACTGTGGTGAGGACATTAGAGTGTAAGCTCCTCTGGTGCAGAGACTGATGGGAATGGATCAGTGATCTCTGTACAGCGCTGTGGAATATGTCAGAGCTATATAAATGTATAATAATAATAGTGTGACTGTGGTGAGGACATTAGAGTGTAAGCTCCTCTGGTGCAGAGACTGATGGAGATGGATCAGGGATCTCTGTACAGAGCTGTGGAATATGTCAGAGCTATATAAATGTATAATAATAATAGTGTGACTGTGGTGAGGACATTAGAGTGTAAGCTCCTCTGGTGCAGAGACTGATGGGAATGGATCAGGATCTCTGTACAGCGCTATGGAATATGTCAGAGCTATATAAATGTATAATAATAATAATGTGTGGCTGTGGTGAGGACATTAGAGTGTAAGCTCCTCTGGTGCAGAGACTGATGGGAATGGATCAGTGATCTCTGTACAGCGCTGTGGAATATGTCAGAGCTATAAAAATGTATAATAATAGTGTGTGACTGTGGTGAGGACATTAGAGTGTAAGCTCCTCTGGTGCAGAGGCTGATGGGAATGGATCAGTGATCTCTGTACAGCGCTGTGGTATATGTCAGAGCTATATAAATGTATAATAATAATAATAGTGTGTGACTGTGGTGAGGACATTAGAGTGTAAGCTCATCTGGTGCAGAGACTGATGGGAATGGATCAGTGATCTCTGTACAGCGCTGTGGAATATGTCAGAGCTATATAAATGTATAATAATAATAATAGTGTGTGACTGTGGTGAGGACATTAGAGTGTAAGCTCCTCTGGTGCAGAGACTGATGGGAATGGATCAGAGATCTCTCTACAGTGCTGTGGAATACAGTGGTGTGAAAAACTATTTGCCCCCTTCCTGATTTCTTATTCTTTTGCATGTTTGTCACACTTAAATGTTTCTGCTCATCAAAAACCGTAAACCATTAGTTAAAGATAACATAATTGAACACAAAATGCAGTTTTAAATGATGGTTTTTATTATTTAGTGAGAAAAAAAAACTAAAAACGTACATGGCCCTGTGTGAAAAAGAAAATGCCCCCTGAACCTAATAACTGGTTGGGCCACCCTTAGCTGCAATAACTGCAATCAAGCGTTTGCGATAACTTGCAACAAGTCTTTTACAGCGCTCTGGAGGAATTTTGGCCCACTCATCTTTGCAGAATTGTTGTATTTCAGCTTTATTTGAGGGTTTTCTAGCATGAACTGCCTTTTTAAGGTCATGCCACAACATCTCAATAGGATTCAGGTCAGGGCTTTGACTAGGCCACTCCAAAGTCTTCATTTTGTTTTTCTTCAGCTATTCAGAGGTGGATTTGCTGGTGTCTTTTGGGCCATTGTCCTGCTGCAGCGCCCAAGATCGCTTCAGCTTGAGTTGACGAACAGATGGCCAGACATTCACCTTCAGGATTTTTTGGTAGACAGTAGAATTCATGGTTCCATCTATCACAGCAAGCCTTCCAGGTCCTGAAGCAGCAAAACAACCCCAGACCATCACACTACCACCACCATATTTTACTGTTGGTATGATGTTCTTTTGCTGAAATGCTGTGTTACTTCTACGACAGATTTAACAGGACACGCACCTTCCAAAAAGTTAAACTTTTGTCTCGGCGGTCCACAAGGTATTTTCCCACAAGTCTTGGCAATCATTGAGATGGTTTTTTTAGCAAAATTGAGACGAGCCTTAATGTTCTTTTTGCTTAAAAGTGGTTTGTGCCTTGTATATCTGCCATGCAGCCCGTTTTTGCCCAGTCTCTTTCTTATGGTGAAGTTGTGAACACTGACCTTAATTGAGGCAAGTGAGGCCTGCAGTTCTTTAGATGTTGTCCTGGGGTCTTTTGTGGCCTCTCGGATGAGTTTTCTCTGCGCTCTTGGGGTAATTTTGGTCGGCCAGCCACTCCTGGGAAGCTTCATCACTGTTCCATGTTTTTGCCATTTGTGGATAATGGCTCTCACTGTGGTTCGCTGGAGTCCCAAAGCTTTAGAAATGGCTTTATAACCTTTACCAGACTGATAGATCTCAATTACAGTATTTTTGTTCTCATTTGTTCCTGAATTTCTTTGGATCTTGGCATGATGTCTAGCTTTTGAGGTACTTTTGGTCTACTTCTCTGTGTCAGATAGCTCCTATTTAAGTGATTTCTTGATAGAAACAGGTGTGGTAGTAATCAGGCCTGGGGGTGACTACAGAAATTGAACTCAGGTGTGATAAACCACAGTTAAGTTATTTTTTAACAAGGGGGGCAATCACTTTTTCACACAGGGCAATGTAGGTTTTAAAGGTTTTTTTCCTCACTAAATAATACAAACCATCATTTAAAACTGCATTTTGTGTTCAATTATGTTATCTTTGACTAATAGTTAACGGTTTTCGATGAGCAGAAACATTTAAGTGTGACAAACATGCAAAAGAATAAGAAATCAGTAAGGGGGCAAATAGTTTCTCACACCACTGTATGTCAGAGCTATATAAATGTATAATAATAATAGTGTGTGACTGTGGTGAGGACATTAGAGTGTAAGCTCCTGTGGTGCAGAGACTGATGGGAATGGATCAGGATCTCTGTACAGCGCTGTGGAATATGTCAGAGCTATATAAATGTATAATAATAATAATAGTGTGTGACTGTGGTGAGGACATTAGAGTGTAAGCTCCTGTGGTGCAGAGACTGATGGGAATGGATCAGTGATCTCTGTACAGCGCTGTGGTATATGTCAGAGCTATATAAATGTATAATAGTGTGTGACTGTGGTGAGGACATTAGAGTGTGAGCTCCTCTGGAGCAGAGACTGATGGGAATGGATTAGTGATCTCTGTACAGCCCTGTGGAATATGTCAGAGCTATATAAGTGTATAATAATAATAGTGTGTGACTGTGGTGAGGACATTAGAGTGTAAGCTCCTGTGGTGCAGAGACTGATGGGAATAGATCAGTGATCTCTGTACAGCGCTGTGGAATATGTCAGAGCTATATAAATGTATAATAATAATAGTGTGTGACTGCGATGAAGGCATTAGAGTGTAAGCTCCTCTGGAGCAGAGACTGATGGGAATGGATTAGTGATCTCTGTACAGCCCTGTGGAATATGTCAGAGCTATATAAGTGTATAATAATAATAGTGTGTGACTGCGATGAAGGCATTAGAGTGTAAGCTCCTCTGGTGCAGAGACTGATGGGAATGGATCAGTGATCTCTGTACAGCGCTGTGGAATAAACAGATTTTTTTCTTGATTGGAAAACCCTTTATATGCATAACCAATGTAAAATGGTGTTCTAAAAAACACAACAGCGAAATCCAAGTGGATGCCAGATTTTTTTCTACTTCATTTTTGAGCGACTTGTAATATAATTTTTGGAGTGTTGGTGAACGATTTACATTTAGCATTGTGCTGTGAATGGACACCTTGAGATGGCAGCCTCCTCACTGTGTGACATAAGTGACATTGGAGTTACGCACACGTGTGAATAGTTTTCACATAAAGCCCTCATTGTCCCGGATTTTCGGGGCAGCCTGTTTCTAATGCAAGGCGTTGCCGGTTCTCCGATCCCCTGACGATTGTGGAATCCGGTTACCTGCAGCGGACTGGAATGCTGCAGATTCCGGATTTAGGATTTCTGTCTGCGGAATTAGGAAACGGTTTTGGTCTGGCAGAGATCTGCACAGATTCTTCTATCAGGTGGGAAGGAGAAGATTGGGGCTGAATCTGGCTGCGTCTCGTTACTGCGACCGATAGTTCTGCTCTCGATGGTGGAGGAAACTGTCTGACTGAAGCAGGGAATTTGGGCTATCGGCTGGTAATTTAGGCAGCGCATAGGCAGAATGTTAAATTGCAGCTATTGTACCGGAGCACGGAGACCGTGTAGCCAAACTCCACATAGTGGTGAAGATGGCAGCAGTGGTACACGAAGATTGGCCATATCGGGCATATCCTAGTCTGATCCGCGGGGTCAAATGTAGCCAGCCGAACCTTCACTGGTGGCCTTTTAAGTGAACTGAGCAGCATTTTTAGCCCCCAGGGCATCTCAATAGCCATTAAAAATGCATGCTAACAATGTGGCTCATTGCTACATTTAAATTTTAGCTAGAAGCTTTTATTGCCCTACTTCTGCTGCCAGAAGAAAGAGTAGGCAGATAAGGACTGCTGGAATAAGCAGTAGCAATGAGCAAACAAAAGCTTTCATCAGCAGGGGCTGGGGAGATAGGACACTGTGCTTCAAACAGTTTAGAGAAGTCACATTTGATAAACTACTTTACACCTTCCCCTGGATAAATAGGGACAGAGGAAAGGGAGGGGGCAGTTCCTACAGCTATTAGAAACCAGGACAAACTGCAGAAAAAAGTTGCTTGGATACCTTTAAAGTGCTCTACAGTTGTTTTTTCCATGCGGCCCGCAGGCCGTAGCTGAGGTGCTGTATGCAGGGACCACCTTGTGTCGCCGCTCTGCCTTCCCCTTCTTTGCTTGGCTTTAGGTTATCAGCCACCACTGTAGCAGTTACCAGTGGACAGTTTTCTGTTACTGACATCACACGTAAAGTGGGCAGAGATCTCACCACAACAGGGGCACAGACAGCAGTAAAAGCCAGATAATGGTTGTCACCTCACCCTATTTTATCTAAACCTGAAATATAGGTCTGGGCTGAAAATCTGCTTTAGTTGTAGAATCCTAAAATAAATGACTGCGACTACCAAGAAAATTCTTCTCTTCTCTTCTTGACTCCTCCCACTAGAAGTTGCTTAATTGTCCCGCCTTCCTTCTCCATAGCAACAAGTGCATCGCTCTGCTATAATATTTATCTTTCTAATTCCTGCTCAGTGAGAAAATGTAACTAAAGCCTCATACACCTTTTCAGGTACTGTCATCCCAAAATGATATTTAGTCATCGTTTTGGGTGACAGTTTAGGAATGATTGCTGTACAGACACTGCTGGGCTCCTGGCTGAATAGGCTCTTTTGTTCTATGGAGAGGGGAGGGGGGAGGAAAAGTGAGAGGGATCCTGTTGTGGCGACTAGCATAACAATAGTGTTCTTCATCAGGGATCTAACAACGCTGCGCACTAATTATGTCATCAGTGACATCACGCCTGTAGACACACAATCATTTCAAATGACAAAAATCTAGAGAATATGCATAACTTACATCCAGGTGACTTCATAGCCCCCAATTTGTTTCCCCTCTCCCTGCCACCCCTAAATAAAATAATCATCCCCCCTCCCAAATCACCCCATACTCACTAACAAGGTCCTCGGCTATGTAGGGCGACACCACCAGCCAAAGAGGAGACCACACTGTTCCCTCCAACATCAGCTTCCTGTCTCCAGACAACACCAAAGTCACGCCTCTCTACAGCCACGCTTCTCTGCAGCAACAACTCTACAGCCACGCCTCTCCACAGCAACAACTCTACAGTCATGCCTCTCTACAGCAACAACTATACAGCCACGCCTCTCTACAACAACAACTCCACAGCCACGCCTCCCTACAGCAACAACTCTACAGCCACGCCTCTCTACAGCAACAATTCTACAGCCACGCCTCCCTACGGCAACAACTCTGCAGCCACGCCTCTCTACAGCAACAACTCTACAGCCACTCCTCTCTGCAGCAACAACTCTACAGCTACGCCTCTCTACGGCAACAACTCTACAGCCTCGCCTCTCTGCAGCATCAACTCTACAGCCACGCCTCTCTGCGGCAACAACTCTACAGCCACACCTCTCTGCAGCAACAACTCTACAGCTACGCCTCTCTACGGCAACAGCTCTACAGCCTCGCCTCTCTACAGCAACAACTCTACAGCCACTCCTCTCTGCAGCAACAACTCTACAGCTACGCCTCTCTACGGCAACAACTCTACAGCCACGCCTCTCTGCGGCAACAGCTCTACAGCCACGCCTCTCTGTTGCAACAACTCTACAGCCTCGCCTCTCTACAGCAACAACTCTACAGCCACTCCTCTCTGCAGCAACAACTCTACAGCTACGCCTCTCTACGGCAACAACTCTACAGCCTCGCCTCTCTGCAGCATCAACTCTACAGCCATGCCTCTCTATGGCAACAACTCTACAGCCTCGCCTTTCTGCAGCATCGACTCTACAGCCACGCCTCTCTACGGCAACAACTCTACAGCTACACCTCTCTACGGCAACAACTCTACAGCCTCGCCTCTCTACAGCAACAACTCTACAGCCACGCCTCTCTACTGCAACAACTCTACAGCTACGCCTCTCTACGGCAACAACTCTACAGCCTCGCCTCTCTACAGCAACAACTCTACAGCCACTCCTCTCTGCAGCAACAACTCTACAGCTACGCCTCTCTACGGCAACAACTCTACAGCTACGCCTCTCTGCAGCAACAACTCTACAGCCACGCCTCTCTACAGCAACAATTCTACAGCCACACCTCTCTGCAGCAACAACTCTGCAGCCACGCCTCTCTGCGGCAACAACTCTACAGCCACGCCTCTCTACTGCAACAACTCTACAGCTACGCCTCTCTACGGCAACAACTCTACAGCCTCGCCTCTCTACAGCAACAACTCTACAGCCACTCCTCTCTGCAGCAACAACTCTACAGCTACGCCTCTCTACGGCAACAACTCTACAGCCACGCCTCTCTGCAGCAACAACTCTACAGCCACGCCTCTCTACAGCAACAATTCTACAGCCACGCCTCCCTACGGCAACAACTCTGCAGCCACGCCTTTCTGCGGGAACAACTCTACAGCCACGCCTCTCTACGGCAACAACTCTACAGCCACACCTCTCTGCAGCAACAACTCTACAGCCACGCCTCTCTATGGCAACAACTCTACAGTCACGCCTCTCTGCAGCAACAACTCTACAGCCACTCCTCTCTGCAGCAACAACTCTACAGCCACGCCTCTCTATGGCAACAACTCTACAGCCACGCCTCTCTGCAGCAACAACTCTACAGCCACACCTCTCTGCAGCAACAACTCTACAGCCACGCCTCTCTATGGCAACAACTCTACAGTCACGCCTCTCTGCAGCAACAACTCTACAGCAACGCCTCTCTGCAGCAACAACTCTACAGCAACGCCTCTCTGCAGCAACAACTCTACAGCCACGCCTCTCTGCAGCAACAACTCTACAGCAACGCCTGTAGATAATTCTTGCATGCAAATTTACAGCAACTTTTTACTTGAACCTGGACCATTCAGGATAAGCAGGAAACCCATTTGATTGGCCCATTTCTATTCTGCATACAATCTATTTTGTCTATATGTTGGTATTATTACTGTCTCATTGACCCTATTTATGGGCGTTTTTGTGCTCCATACGGTAAGGCTTCGTTCACATCATATACGCTGCCATGCGCATTTTGGCAGAGCATATGGTATGCGACACGCAAAATCACCAGAAGTGCATAGACAGCGTTCAGATCATATATAAGCTATCACACTGCTGCAGCGCATATGACGTGCGTTTGTGCCCGTTGCGTTCCAATCGCACGCCCATTCTGCACTGATGGTGTGAATGAGGCCTAATGGTATGATATGTTACTGTGACTGCGCGGCCTACATGCTTTCACTCAGCAAACTAATGCCACAACGCGTTACTGTGAATGTGCGGCCTATAAAATGGTATGTCCACATCTGTGTGTTGTAATGGATCATACTGTCATATCACACTTTCTGTGAGCATGCGCCTGTGTGTGCTGCATTATAGCGCGGGTGTTGTGCCACGTACGTTCACAAAACTGACAGCTTTATACCCGCTTGTGTGTCACTCTGATGTCACACTGAAGACACGTGTGAGGTCATCACTGCTGCGGCACCACAGATAATCACCTGATCAGGGCATTCTCCGGTAGCACCAGCCGGGCGTCACTGAGGCCAGCAGGCAGCTTCTCAGGCACACGGCTGACATCTCTGCCCTGGAGCACCAACTAACATCTAAAGGAAGAGGAGAAAAAGATGAAACCTAACAGTAATATAAATTAAGACAGCTAATGCTAAGGATTTTTTCACGCACTCTCTGCTAATACACATGGCCCCGTATGTAATGCAGAACAGCAGAGGGGCGTTATACATTACCTGCAGGACAGGTCCTCTTTAGTGCAGATCAGTGTTGTGCCGTGCAGCTAATCCTCTTTCGGCTCCAGTCTCTGCATGTCATGTGACACGAATCAAGAGGCGCAAGGTGACTGACTGCACTGTCTGCACAGCAATGAACTGCACTGAGCAAGAGTGAAGAGGACCTGTCCTGCCGCACGAAACACGTAATATATTATTATGTATTTATACAGCACTGACATCTTCTGCATCACATTACAGAGTACATAGTCATGTCACTGACTGTCCTCAGAGGAGCTCACAGTCTAATCCTACCATAGTCATAGCCTAATGTCCTACCATATTATTATTATGTATTTATATAGCACTGACATCTCCTGCAGCACATTACAGAGTACATAGCCATGTCACTGACTGTCCTCAGAGGAGCTCACACTCTAATCCTACCATAGTCATAGTCTAATGTCCTACCATATTATTATTATTATGTATTTATATAGCACTGACATCTTCTGCAGCACATTACAGAGTACATAGTTATGTCACTGACTGTCCTCAGAGGAGCTCTCACTCTAATCCTACCATAGTCATAGTCTAATGTCCTACCATATTATTATTATTATGTATTTATATAGCACTGACATATTCTGCAGCACATTACAGAGTACATAGTCATGTCACTGACTGTCCACAGAGGAGCTCACAATCTAATCCTACCATAGTCGTAGTCTAATGTCCTACCATATTATTATTATGTATTTATATAGCCCTGACATCTTCTGCAGCACTTTACAGAGTACATAGTTATGTCACTGACTGTCCTCAGAGGAGCTCACACTCTAATCCTACCATAGTCATAGTCTAATGTCCTACCATATTATTATTATTATGTATTTATATAGCACTGACATCTTCCGCAGCGCTGTACAGAGTACATAGTCATGTCACTGACTGTCCACAGAGGAGCTCACAATCTAATCCTACCATAGTCGTAGTTTAATGTCCTACCATATTATTATTATGTATTTATATAGCACTGACATCTTCTGCAGCACTTTACAGAGTACATAGTTATGTCACTGACTGTCCCCAGAGGAGCTCACAATCTAACCTCTACCATAGTCATATCCTAATGTCCTTCCATATTATTATTATGTATTTATATAGCAGTGACATCTTCTGCAGCACATTACAGAGTACATAGTCATGTCACTGACGGTCCTCAGAGGAGCTCACAGTCTAATCCTACCATAGTCATAGTCTAATGTCCTTCCATATCATTATTATGTATTTATATAGCAGTGACATCTTCTGCAGCACATTACAGAGTACATAGTCATGTCACTGACTGTCCTCAGAGGAGCTCACAATCCAATCCTACCATAGTCATAGTCTAATGTCCTACCATATTATTATTATGTATTTATATAGTACTGACATCTGCTGCACGTTACAGAGTACATAGTCATCTCACTGACAGTCCTAAGAGGAGCTCACAATCTAATCCTACCATAGTCATAGTCTAATGTCCTACCATATTATTATTATGTATTTATATAGCACTGACATCTGCAGCACGTTACAGAGTACATAGTCATCTCACTGACTGTCCTCAGAGGAGCTCACAATCTAATCCTACCATAGTCACCATCTAATGTCCTACCATATTATTATTAAGTATTTATATAGCACTGACATCTTCTGCAGCACATTACAGAGTACATAGTCATGTCACTGACTGTCCTCAGAGGAGCTCACAGTCTAATCCTACCATAGTCATAGTGTAATGTCCTACCATATTATTATGTATTTATACAGCACTGACATCTCCTGCAGCACATTACAGAGTACATAGTCATGTCACGGACTGTCCTCAGAGGAGCTCACAGTCTAATCCTACCATAGTCATAGTCTAATGTCCTTCTATATTATTATTATGTATTTATATAGCAGTGACATCTTCTGCAGCACATTACAGAGTACATAGTCATGTCACTGACTGTCCTCAGAGGAGCTTACACTCTAATCCTACCATAGTCATAGTGTAATGTCCTACCATATTATTATTATTATATACTTATATAGCACTGACATCTCCTGCAGCACTGTACAGACAGAGTACATAGTCATGTCACTGACTGTCCTCAGAGGAGCTCACACTCTAATCCTACCATAGTCATAGTCTAATGTCCTACCATATTATTATTATGTATTTATATAGTACTGACATCTCCTGCAGCACATTACAGAGTACATAGTCATGTCACTGACTGTCCTCAGAGGAGCTCACACTCTAATCCTACCATAGTCATAGTCTAATGTCCTACCATATTATTATTATGTATTTATATAGCACTGACATCTGCAGCACGTTACAGAGTACATAGTCATGTCACTGACTGTCCTCAGAGGAGCTCACAATCTAATCCTACCATAGTTATAGTCGAATGTCCTTCCATATTATTATTATGTATTTATATAGCAGTGACATCTTCTGCAGCACATTACAGAGTACATAGTCATGTCACTGACTGTCCTCAGAGGAGCTCACACTCTAATCCTACCATAGTCATAGCCTAATGTCCTACCCCTTTGCCTGATATTACAATAAATGTTAACAACACGTCTATAACATCAGTTCCCAAAGCACGGTGCTTGGGGGTAATATTTGATTCTTCTCTCTCATTTACTCCTCACATTAACTCCCTAACCAGCTCCTGCCATTTCCAACTGAAAAACATAGCACGTATCCGACCTTTTCTCTCCCATGACACAACCAAAATGTTAGTACATGCTCTTATTATATCTCGATTGGACTATTGCAATATATTGCTTGGTGGACTTCCAACTAACCGACTATCACCGCTCAATTCTGTACTGAACTCTGCTGCTCGACTCATTCATCTCTCCTCTTGCTCTTCCTCTGCTGACCCTCTGTGTCAAGCTCTTCACTGGCTACCAATTAATGAGAGGATTCAGTTCAAACTCTTAACCCTAACCTACAAAGCTCTCGACAATCTCTCTACCCTGTACATCTCCTCACTAGTCTCCAGATACCAACCCAACCGCAATCTCAGATCTGCACACAAGCTTCTTCTATCCTCTTCTACAATTACCTCCTCACATTCACGTGTACAAGACTTCTCACGTGCCTCACCCCTCCTCTGGAATGCCCTGCCACAACACATCCGCCACTCTCCCACCTTTGAAATCTTTAAACGCTCCCTCAAAACCCACCTTTTCCGACAAGCATATTCTCTAGCTTAGGCCACGCATGCACTAAATAACCTAATTACGCACTGCCTGTACATATACTGTATACTTCCCCCACCTCTTGTTTCCACCCCATTCCTTCAGATTGTAAGCTCGCAAGGGCAGGGCTCTCACCCTTTTGTGTCATGGAATGTTATTAATTCAATTGCTTGCACTCTGTTAGACATTTATACATTTTAGTCATCCTGTTAAATCAAATTGTAATCAGCAGTGCTGTATCTTGTATCAGTGTTCATATTTCCATGTATATCATTGTCTGTATCATTATGTATCCCTTGTTTGTTTTCTTACATTGTACAGCGCCACGGAATATGTTGGCGCTTTATAAATAAATAAATAATAATAATAATAATAATATTATGAATTTATATAGCGCTGACATCTTCTGCAGCATGTTACAGAGTACATAGTCATGTCACTGACTGTCCTCAGAGGAGCTTACAATCCAATCCTACCATAGTCATAGTCTAATGTCCTACCATATTATTATTATGTATTTATATAGCACTGACATCTTCTGCAGCACATTACAGGGTACATAGTCATGTCACTGACTGGCCTCAGAGGAGCTCACAATCTAATCCTACCATAGTCATAGTCTAATGTCCTCCCATATTATTATTATTATGTATTTCTATAGCACTGACATCTTCTGCAGCACTTTACAGAGTACATAGTCATGTCACTGACTGTCCTTAGAGGAGCTCACACTCTAATCCTACCATAGTCATAGTGTAATGTCCTACCATATTATTATTATGTATTTCTATAGCACTGACATCTCCTGCAGCACATTACAGAGTACATAGTCATGTCACTGACTATCCTGAGAGGAGCTCACAGTCTAATCCTACCATAGTCATAGTGTAATGTCCTACCATGTCATTATTATGTATTTATATAGCACTGACATCTCCTGCAGCACATTACAGAGTACATAGTCATGTCACTGACTGTCCTCAGAGGAGCTCACAATCTAATCCTACCATAGTCATAGCCTAATGTCCTACCATATTATTATTATTATGTATTTATATAGCACTGACATCTTCCGCAGCGCTGTACAGAGTACATAGTCATGTCACTGACTGTCCTCAGAGGAGCTCACACTCTAATCCTACCATAGTCATAGTCTAATGTCCTACCATATTATTATTATGTATTTATATAGCACTGACATCTTCTGCAGCACATTACAGAGCACATAGCATGTCACTGACTGTCCTCAGAGGAGCTCACACTCTAATCCTACCATAGTCATAGTGTAATGTCCTCCCATATTATTATTATGTATTTATATAGCACTGACATCTTCTGCAGCGCTGTACAGAGTACATAGTCATGTCACTGACTGTCCTCAGAGGAGCTCACACTCTAATCCTACCATAGTCATAGTCTAATGTCCTACCATTATTATTATGTATTTATATAGCACTGACATCTTCTGCAGCACTGTACAGAGTACATAGTCATGTCACTGACTGTCCTTAGAGGAGATCACACTCTAATCCTACCATAGTCATAGTCTAATGTCCTACCATATAATTATTATGTATTTATATAGCACTGACATCTCCTGCAGCACTGTACAGAGTACATAGTCATGTCACTGACTGCCCTCAGAGGAGCTCACAATCTAATCCTACCATAGTCATAGTCTAATGTCCTACCATATTATTATTGTGTATTTATATAGCACTGACATCTTCTGCAGCACTGTACAGAGTACATAGTCATGTCACTGACTGTCCTTAGAGGAGATCACACTCTAATCCTACCATAGTCATAGTGTAATGTCCTACCATATTATTATTATGTATTTATATAGCACTGACATCTCCTGCAGCACATTACACAGTACATAGTCATGTCACTGACTGTCCTCAGAGGGGCTCACACTCTAATCCCTACCATAGTCATAGTCTAATGTCCTACCATATTATTATTATGTATTTATATAGCACTGACATCTCCTGCAGCACATTACAGAGTACATAGCCATGTCACTGACTGTCCTCAGTGGAGCTCACACTCTAATCCTACCATAGTCATAGTCTAATGTCCTACCATATTATTATGTATTTATATAGCAGTGACATCTTCTGCAGCACGTTACAGAGTACATAGTCATGTCACTGACTGTCCTCAAAGGAACTCACAATCTAATCCTACCATAGCCACAGTCTAATGTCCTACCATATTATTATTATGTATTTATATAGCACTTATATCTTCTGCAGCACATTACAGAGTACATAGTCATGTCACTGACTGTCCTCAGAGGAGCTCACACTCTAATCCTATTCCTACCATAGTCCTATGTCTATGTATGTATTGTGTAGTGTATGTATCATAGTCTAGGGCCAATGTAGGGGAAACCAATTAACTTATCTACAGTATATGTTTTTGGGATGTGGGAGGAAACCGGAATGCCTGGGGAAAACTCACAGACACAGGGAGCAGGGCCGGTTCGAGACTTTTTGCTGCCTGAGGCAAACTTGTGAGGATAGCCACCCCAACCGCCCGATTTGGAATAATCGCACAGCACTCCGACAATTTACTCTGCTTCAATTAATGTTCTCACGTGACATGCTGCAGCTCAACACAATAGCACACAATAGCACACTGGCTAGCTCTGACTCTTGTTCTCTTACTACTCTGACTGCGTGCTGTTAGTGTAAACACAAGCATGCTGCCCCTGTAATCACCACCACCTGATGGAAATGTTTCACCTTGCTTCATGAGAGAACTGGCCCTGACAGGGAGAACATACAAACTCTGTGCAGATAGTGCCCTGGCTGGGATTCAAACTGGGGACCTGGGCTGCAAGGGAGAGTACTGTCCATTAGATATATATAACTCTCTGCATTACCTACAGTAGCTGCACCCCCGTGATATAGGTCAGATAAATACTTAAAGAGAAACTCCGACCAAGAATTGAACTTTATCCCAATCAGTAGCTGATACCCCCTTTTACATGAGAAATCTATTCCTTTTCACAAACAGACCATCAGGGGGCGCTGTATGACTGATATTGTGGTGAAACCCCTCCCACAAGAAACTCTGAGGACCGTGGTACTCCTGGCAGTTTCCTGTCTGTGAACCTTGCTGCATTGTGGGAAATAGCTGTTTACAGCTGTTTCCAACTGCCAAAAAAAAGCATGCAGCAGCTACATCACCTGCCAGCAGTAAAAATGTCACCTTGTAATAAATGTCAGAATGTAAATCAGGGAGAGGAAAGATTTTACATTGGGCAAACACCGACTAAATCATTTATACATAATTATGGTAAAAATGAAGCACTTTTTTATTACATTATTTTCACTGGAGTTCCTCTTTAATGGCACCCGGCAGACAGATCTCATCAGGGGGTATATAGATATAGTCATAGCTTTTGTGCATCACAGGGGCGCGGCAGGCGGCGTTCGTCTCTGCGCAGGCCGCTCTCTGGCCATCATTTCCTGTTAAGCGTGACGGTTTGCAGACACTCCAGCCAGTAATCAGATTAGCTCCCTGTATTGATTCCCAGGATACGCTCTCCATGACTGACAGCTGAAGGAGGGAAGTTACCATGGAGACAGAACGATCAGGAATCAGGCCAAAGTTATCTGCATGCCGAAGGTTCTGTTCACCACGACTTCTGCAGACCACATTGTTATATCGATGACTCCATCACTATCCGTCTGTACTGAGGAATCTCAGCACACGCCTATATAAATGTGTGTCTGTGTGTGTATAGGATATATACAGGAAAGGGCTGGGCTCTGAGGCACTGATCCCAGCAGCACAAGAACAGGCACCGAATCCATAGAGAACCGAAACTACCGCACTGCATGAGGCCAACATAATAATAAGAAGAAGAAGGGACATTAGACTAGGACTATGGTAGGATTAGATTGTGAGCTCCTCTGGGGACAGTCAGTGACATGACTATGTACTCTGTAATGTGCTGCAGAAGATGTCAGTGCTATATAAATACAGAATAATAATAATATGGTAGGACATTACACTATGACTATGGTAGGATTAGAGTGTGAGCTCCTCTGAGGACAGTCAGTGACATGACTATGTACTCTGTAATGTGCTGCAGAAGATGTCAGTGCTATATAAATACATAATAATAATACGGGAGGACATTAGACTATGACTATGGTAGGATTAGATTGTGAGCTCCTCTGAGGACAATCAGTGACGTGACTATGTACTCTGTAATGTGCTGCAGAAGATGTCACTGCTATATAAATACATAATAATAATATGGTAGGACATTAGACTATGACTATGGTAGGATTAGAGTGTGAGCTCCTCTGAGGACAGTCAGTGACATGACGATACACTCTGTAAAGAGCTGCAGAAGATGTCAGTGCTATATAAATACATAATACTAATATGGTAGGACATTAGACTATGACTATGGTAGGATTAGAGTGTGAGCCCCTCTGAGGACAGTCAGTGACATGACTATGTACTCTGTAATGTGCTGCAGGAGATGTCAGTGCTATATAAATACATAATAATAATATGGTAGGACATTAGACTATGACTATGGTAGGATTAGAGTGTGAGCTTCTCTGAGGACAGTCAGTGACATGACTATGTACTCTGTAATGTGCTGCAGGAGATGTCAGTGCTATATAAATACATAATAATAATATGGTAGGACATTAGACTATGACTATGGTAGGATTAGATTGTGAGCTCCTCTGAGGACAGTCAGTGACATGGCTATGTACTCTGTAATGTGCTGCAGAATATGTCAGAGCTATATAAATACATAATAATAATATGGTAGGGCATTATACTATGACTATGGTAGGATTAGAGTGTGAGCTTCTCTGAGGACAGTCAGTGACATGACTATGTACTCTGTAATGTGCTGCAGGAGATGTCAGTGCTATATAAATACATAATAATAATATGGTAGGACATTAGACTATGACTATGGTAGGATTAGATTGTGAGCTCCTCTGAGGACAGTCAGTGACATGGCTAAGTATCTGTGAAGTGCTGCAGAAGATGTCAGTGCTATATAAATACATAATAATATGGTAGGACATTAGACTAGGACTATGGTAGGATTAGATTGTGAGCCCTTCTGAGGACAGTCAGTGACATGACTATGTACTCTGTAAAGTGCTGCAGAAGATGTCAGTGCTATATAAATACATAATAATATGGTAGGACATTAGACTATGACTGTGGTAGGATTAGACTGTGAGCTCCTCTGAGGACAGTCAGTGACATGACTATGTACACAGTAAAGCACTGCAGAAGATGTTGGTACTATATTATTATCATTATTATTATCTAGTATTTATATAGCGCCAATACATAGTAAATAAATACTAAAAATACAAACAAAAAGAAGCTCACCAGTTGTGTGAGCAGGTTGTTGGTTTGAGGCTTTAGCCGTTATCTGCACAGAGATAATTTATCTATACGAGGTTTTGGCGTTGATTGGCTGCGCTCTCGGCTGTGCCAGTAATCTGCTGCGATGGCGGCGTCCCACAGAATGCGCATGGCACAGGCTGCAAGTTTTCCTCTAATTACTCCTGGGAGGGAAAATATTGACTCTATCAGGGTCCATCGCCAATCTGGTCAACAGATGGCAGATTTCAGTTCTAAAAATCTCTGTGGGCATCCGTGGAAAATATAAAGCAATTATTTATCACCCACTCAAGAAACACTGAGAAAGCCAAACTCCAAGGAAGAGTTATCTTCATTTTACATTGCGCAGAAGGTATATAAACCTTTCCTTCTAACAAGCATGCGGCCAGCGGAGTCACACCTGGAACAAGCATGCGGCCAGCGCAGTCACACCTGGAACAAGCATGCGGCCAGCGCAGTCACACCTGGAATAAGCATGCGGCCAGCAGAGTCACACCTGGGACAAGCATGCAGCCAGCGGAGTCACACCTGGAACAAGCATGCAGCCAGCGGAGTCACACCTGGAACAAGCATGCAGCCAGCGGAGTCACACCTGGAACAAGCATGCAGCCAGCGGAGTCACACCTGGAACAAGCATGCAGCCAGCGGAGTCACTCCTGAAACAAGCATGCAGCCAGCGGAGTCACACCTGGAACAAACATGCAGCCAGCGGAGTCACGCCTGGAACAAGCATGCAGCCAGCGGAGTCACACCTGGAACAAGCATGCAGCCAGCAGAGTCACACCTGGAACAAGCATGCAGCCAGCAGAGTCACACCTGGAAGGAGCATGCGGCCAGCGCAGTCACACCTGGAACAAGCATGCGGCCAGCGCAGTCACACCTGGAACAAGCATGCGGCCAGCGCAGTCACACCTGGAACAAGCATGCAGCCAGCAGAGTCACACCTGGGACAAGCATGCAGCCAGCGGAGTCACACCTGGAACAAGCATGCAGTCGGTGGAGTCACACCAGGAACAAGCATGCAGCCAGCAGAGTCACACCTGGGACAAGCATGCAGTCACACCTGGAACAAGCATGCAGCCAGCAAAGTCACACCTGGGACAAGCATGCAGCCAGCGGAGTCACACCTGGAACAAGCATGCAGTCGGTGGAGTCACACCAGGAACAAGCATGCAGCCAGCAGAGTCACACCTGGGACAAGCATGCAGCCAGCGCAGTCACACCTGGAACAAGCATGCAGCCAGCAGAGTCACACCTGGAACAAGCATGCAGCCAGCGGAGTCACACCTGGAACAAGCATGCAGCCAGCAGAGTCACACCTGGAACAAGCATGCAGCCAGCGGAGTCACACCTGGGACAAGCATGCAGCCAGCGGAGTCACACCTGGAACAAGCATGCAGCCAGCGGAGTCACACATGGAACAAGCATGCAGCCAGCAGAGTCACGCCTGGAACAAGCATGCAGCCAGCGGAGTCACGCCTGGAACAAGCATGCAGCCAGCGGAGTCACACCTGGAACAAGCATGCAGCCAGCAGAGTCACACCTGGAACAAGCATGCAGCCAGCGGAGTCACACCTGGAACAAGCATGCAGCCAGCGGAGTCACACCTGGAACAAGCATGCAGCCAGCAGAGTCACACCTGGAACAAGCATGCAGCCAGCGGAGTCACACCTGGAACAAGCATGCAGCCAGCAGAGTCACACCTGGAACAAGCATGCGGCCAGCGCAGTCACACCTGGAACAAGCATGCGGCCAGCGCAGTCACACCTGGAACAAGCATGCGGCCAGCGCAGTCACACCTGGAACAAGCATGCGGCCAGCAGAGTCACACCTGGGACAAGCATGCGGCCAGCGGAGTCACACCTGGAACAAGCATGCGGCCAGCGGAGTCACACCTGGAACAAGCATGCAGCCAGCGGAGTCACACCTGGAACAAGCATACAGCCAGCGGAGTCACACCTGGAACAAGCATGCAGTCAGCGGAGTCACTCCTGAAACAAGCATGCAGCCAGCGGAGTCACACCTGGAACAAACATGCAGCCAGCGGAGTCACGCCTGGAACAAGCATGCAGCTAGTGGAGTCACGCCTGGAACAAGCATGCAGCCAGCAGAGTCACACCTGGAACAAGCATGCAGCCAGCAGAGTCACACCTGGAAGAAGCATGCAGCCAGCGGAGTCACACCTGGAACAAGCATGCAGCCAGCAGAGTCACACCTGGAACAAGCATGCAGCCAGCAGAGTCACACCTGGAAGGAGCATGCGGCCAGCGCAGTCACACCTGGAACAAGCATGCGGCCAGCGCAGTCACACCTGGAACAAGCATGCGGCCAGCGCAGTCACACCTGGAACAAGCATGCGGCCAGCGCAGTCACACCTGGAACAAGCATGCGGCCAGCGCAGTCACACCTGGAACAAGCATGCAGCCAGCAGAGTCACACCTGGGACAAGCATGCAGCCAGCGGAGTCACACCTGGAACAAGCATGCAGTCGGTGGAGTCACACCAGGAACAAGCATGCAGCCAGCAGAGTCACACCTGGGACAAGCATGCAGTCACACCTGGAACAAGCATGCAGCCAGCAAAGTCACACCTGGGACAAGCATGCAGCCAGCGGAGTCACACCTGGAACAAGCATGCAGTCGGCGGAGTCACACCTGGAACAAGCATGCAGCCAGCAGAGTCACACCTGGGACAAGCATGCAGCCAGCGCAGTCACACCTGGAACAAGCATGCAGCCAGCAGAGTCACACCTGGAACAAGCATGCAGCCAGCGGAGTCACACCTGGAACAAGCATGCAGCCAGCAGAGTCACACCTGGGACAAGCATGCAGCCAGCGGAGTCACACCTGGAACAAGCATGCAGCCAGCGGAGTCACACCTGGAACAAGCATGCAGCCAGCAGAGTCACACCTGGAACAAGCATGCAGCCAGCAGAGTCACACCTGGAACAAGCATGCAGCCAGCAGAGTCACGCCTGGAACAAGCATGCAGCCAGCGGAGTCACACCTGGAACAAGCATGCAGCCAGCAGAGTCACACCTGGAACAAGCATGCAGCCAGCGGAGTCACACCTGGAACAAGCATGCAGCCAGCAGAGTCACGCCTGGAACAAGCATGCAGCCAGTTGAGCCTTACCTGGAACAAGCATGCAGCCAGCGGAGCCACACCTGGAACAAGCATGCAGCCAGCGGAGCCACACCTGGAACAAGCATGCAGCCAGCGGAGCCACACCTGGAACAAGCATGCAGCCAGCGGAGCCACACCTGGAACAAGCATGCAGCCAGCGGAGCCACACCTGGAGCAAGCATGCAGCCAGCGGAGTCACACCTGGAACAAGCATGCAGCCAGCTGAGTCACACCTGGAACAAGCATGCGGCCAGCGGAGTCACACCTGGAACAAGCATGCAGCCAGCGGAGTCACGCCTGGATTAAGCATGCAGCCAGCGGAGTCACACCTGGAACAAGCATGCAGCCAGCGGAGTCACACCTGGGACAAGCATGCAGCCAGCGGAGTCACACCTGGGACAAGCATGCAGCCAGCACATTCACACCTGGGACAAGCACGCAGCCAGCACAGTCACACCTGGAACAAGCATGCGGCCAGCGGAGCCACACCTGGAACAAGCATGCAGCCAGCAGAGCCACACCTGGAACAAGCATGCAGCCAGCGGAGTCACACCTGGAACAAGCATGCAGCCAGCGGAGCCACACCTGGAACAAGCATGCAGCCAGCGGAGTCACACCTGGAACAAGCATGCAGCCAGCGGAGCCACACCTGGAACAAGCATGCTGCCAGCAGAGTCACACCTGGAACAAGCATGCAGCCAGCGGAGTCACGCCTGGATCAAGCATGCAGCCAGCGGAGTCACACCTGGAACAAGCATGCAGCCAGCAGGGTCACACTTGGAGATTGGAAGGCGCTGCAGTGACACCTACATGCTATGTGAAGCTCATGCAAAAGTACTTATAATTGCTTAAAGGGAAGGTCCGAGCACTTTAAAAATAAAAAAAATCTACTTACTTGGGGCTACCTCCAGCCCCCTGCATCCGTCCTGTGCTCCTGTCGCAGCTCTGGTGGCTCCCGGTCCACACCGGTGGAGATGCTGACCTCGCCGGGTCGGCTTCTCCTGCGCTCCGGCATGTGGCTCACTGGTTGCGCTGACGTCATCCGGACTGTACTGCGCAGGCGCAGAACTACTACATGACGTCAGTGCAGTACAGTCCGGATGATGTCAGTGCGACTCAGAGCCGCTCGCGCAGGCGCAGTGGACATCCTGCACCGGAGGGGACCCCGGGCCACTGGCAGTGAGCGCAGCTGCAGCGAGGGCACAAGACCACTGGCAGAGGCTGGAGGAAGCCCCAGGTAAGTGGATTTTTTTTAATTTTTATTTTAAATGAGCTCGGATGTGTCCTTTAAGTACGGTGGCGTAGTGGTTAGCGCTCTCACCTTGCAGCGCTGGGTCCCCAGTTCTAATCCCAGCCAGGGCACTATCTGCAGGAGTTTGTATGTTCTTCCCGTGTCTGCGTGGGTTTCCTCCGGACACTCCGGTTTCCTCCCACATCCCAAAAACATACAGATAAGGTAATTGGCTTCCCCCTAAATTGGCCCTAGACTACAATACATATACCACACAATACATACATAGACATAGGACTATGGTAGGGATTAGATTGTGAGCTCCTCTGAGGGACAGTTAGTGACGAAACAATATATTCTGTACAGCGCTGTGGAAGATGTCGGCGCTATATAAATACTAAATAATCATGAATGAATAAAGGAAAGTGGGAAGCATGCAGTTGTGGCATTGACGTAGCCTCTCAGAAAACCTGTGTTTGTGACAAACTGACATCTGGGCACTTCCTAATCTCTCCACAGTTGCAAAGAATGCGCAACACTGACAGTCAGGCCCTAGTCACATCTAAAATCGCAATTGCTGACGCCAGCGTTTTGCACGATTTTTCTTAGCGCCTTCCGGCACTTACCTGCTAGTTGCGATTTTTTGTAAAATGCTTTTCTAAGCGCTTTTGCAGAGCGCTTTGTTTTTTCAGGAAGTGAACTTTTTGATCCGGAAAATAAATACAACGCATTTATTCTTAAAAGCGCTGGGGAAATTGCTATACTAAGCGCTTTGCAATTTCCCTATACCTTCCACTTAGGCAAATCACCTAGTAAATGGTACATCAGCGCTTTGCAGAGCGGATCGGAACGGTACCGCTCAGATGTGAAAACTCTCATAGGGAATCAATGCACAAGTGTTTTTAGGGCGATTTTGAAAAAGCCAGAAGCGCCCTTAGGGCGATTCACTACAGCGTGATAACGGCTATCACAGCAGTTATCACGTGAGCTGCCGTGCGCAAAGGTTTGCGTGGGAACAGCGTTACTTCGCGTGATAAGCTAAGGTTTGTGTGCGATCACGTGCGCTTTTCACATGAAAAGCGCACGTGATCGCGCGCAAACCTTAGCTTATCACGCGAAGTAACGCTGTTCTCGCGCAAACCTTTGCGCACGGCAGCTCGCGTGATAACTGCTGCTATAGCAGCGCGGAACACAGGCCTTTGCAGCCTCCTAAATCTCCGCAGAGAATGGAAAAGCGATATAAAGCAGGCGAGATTTGCAGAGCGGCTCACTGACCGGATATAATCACCGGAGATGTAATAGAGGTCATGTGATGTTGTAATAAGCACTGATTGCATTATACTCAATCACTGTACACAGACCGGCTTCGCCAAACAGACGCGGCCACCCGAGACCTCGCTAATGAGCTCATTACGCCTCCAGCCCCTCGAATGACTCCGGACGCTGGCGTCTTCATGTATTTTAATTAAGCTGCTGAGATTGGGCGCAGATTGTGATACCTCCAATTCCTGGTATATACAAAATAAATTTTACCATCAGATCGATGGGAAATTTCCTATGGTTTGATCATTTCCAACATGTCCAATCTGCTTAGGACTGAGAAAGGGATCGATCCGGTGTCGTACTGATCTCAAAATCAATCCCTTTCTCGATTGGAAGCAGATCGGACATGTTGAGAATTATATCTCGATGTGATGAAAAATTGTATGATGTGTAGTAGGCCTTACTGGATCGCGAGGCCCCATATGACTGCAGAGCAATCTGAATTGCCTCAAATGCCTCGCAGCGTCCTTTCCGCTAAAACACACGCAGGCCACGCCCACCGATCACTTCAGTCCGATTTAGAGTAAATCAGCCTGGGAAACTGGTATCCCCCCCAATACAGGATTTCAAAATCAAAAGTGGTGTAGGCTTCACACTTGCCTGCACTGAAAACCGACATTTATTTTTTTTGCATGCAAATTTATGGATACAATGGGCAGAGTTACAACATCCAAAAAAAGGATCAGATATGAACTGATTTACTACGAATGTGAACACTTACTTATATCGGTTGTAGGTTTTTATTCCAAACTTGCATGCAGAAAAATGCACAAAGTTGACTGCAATTGAATGATTTGAGGTCAGACAAGGACCCCCTTTCTTTAAAGGGGGTTGTAACATCCAATTTATGAAAGAAGAATGGCAAAAAAGTTATTGCCCTAAAATTATATGCAAAACTTTTTTCTTCTAAACTAGGTCTCTATATGTCCCCCAATTTCTTTGCCTGTGCAGTCTTCACCGACCCTCCTGATCAGGAAGTAGCTACAGAGGGTCGCTAATAGGTACACAGTAATGGAGGGTACCCCCAGGGGGGCATGGGGAGAGCCCACTACACATGCCTGCTGCCCCAGTGGGTTTAACCTCCTTGGCGGTAATCCTGAGCTAGGGTCGGGACGGAAAACCGCAGCTAAGAGCGGTAATCCCGACCTCTGCTCGGGGTAGCCGCCGGAGGCTGTGTGCTGAGCAATGCACGCATCGGGCGTTTCTACATACCTCCCGGGGATCCCGACATCGGCCGCCATTCTTCTTCCTCTCACCCGTCATGATGACAGCCGGCAATCTCTCTTTAGAGTTGCAGCGCCATCCGGAGGATGGAGGCATAACTGCAGCGCTGGAGCCAGGGAGGTGAGTGATTGCAGAACTGCTGCAGATCTCCCTGGCGGTATGATTTTTTTCCAGGTTTTAGGGTCTGAAAGAGTGCAAAAAATTGCACCGCTTTTAGATCCTAAAATCCGGAAAGAATCATACCGCCAAGAGGGGTAAAAAAAGACATGTCCATCGGGTTCAACCAGAAAATAAAGCGCCACATTAGTCGCTTCCCTACACAGAACCGCAAAATAATTTTTTAAAGAAGTCAAAAAAGTAAATTGCAATCGATGTACAAATCGTGAGCATTGAATGCAAACGTAATTTAAAATCAACAAAAATCACTGCAGAAAATGCTAATAAATCACAAAATAAATACAAAAAGCGATTCGCGATTGCAATTGTGACTGGAGACACACTGCAGAGCGCTTTTCAATGCGGTTTCGTTTAAAAAAACTGCACTCCCATTGACTTGCATTAAAACTGCAGAAAAATTGCTGGCGACCGCGATTTTTAAAAAACTGGTGTGTGATTTTAACCATTTCAACCCGCGGGTATTTTTCACCTTTTGCATCAGAGCAATTTTCACCTCCCATTCATTCGCTAATAACTTTATCACTAATTATCACAATGAATTGATCTATATCTTGTTCTTTCCGCCACCAATCAGGCTTTCTTTTCTGGTACATTTTGATAAGAATTATTTTTTTCTAAATGCATTTTAACAGGAATATTAAGAAAAAAAATTGAAAAAATTCATTATTTCTCAGTTTTCAATGTTTGCAATATACCCTCTTCACATGCATATTAACAAAGTTCAGACCCTTAGGTAACTATTTGTTTGTTTGTTTGTTTTAAAATTGTATTTTTTTTTTCCATTAAAAATTTTATTTGGGTAATTTTTGTAGGTTTATTTTATTAAAAAATGTATATAGATGTAGTTTTACTATTTGGCCACAAGTTGGCCACAGTGACATTTTTTTTTTTAGCCCTGGAAGCGAAGTGCTCAGTTTCAGAAAGCATATGGAGGAAGGGAAAAAAATTTTTGTCAGAAAGACCGCGGCCTCTGATAAGAAGCCGTCGGTTTTTCTGCAGGGGACTTAGATCAATGTAAGGGAACTATTTTCCCATTCATTGATCTCCGGGCTACCGGGGGCGGCACGGGAGCACGCAGAAACACAGCAGCAGCCGCCTGGACGTGACAATCACGTCCAGGCAGCTTAAATGGTTAATGAAAGTCAATGGGAGCTTTTTTTTTTAAACAAAAACGTATTGGAAAGCGTTCTGCAGTGTGTCTCCAACCGGCTAGTTTCCATCTGCGCGATTTTAGCCGCACTTTTGGAAATGCAGGTAATGCGCGATGCGCGAGCATAGACAGCACTGTCTGCTGTATCCACACATGTGTTGCGTTTCACTGCTGAATCATGGTTGCACGCATTTTGCACGTGTTTGCGTAGCAATCCCATTCATTATAAATGGGATCGCAAGCGTATCTGGGTGAATCGCGATGCAACGCAGAGTCGCGCGTCGCTGTGGCCACCCGCATTGGACGCAGTGAGAGTGGAAGCCAGGCCAGCGGACCCCGACTCTGAAACACATCTTCCAATAAGCAGATCTGTTGAGTCCAAATTCAACCACTGGAATCCTGATCTCTTGTAGCGGTGCTACAGCACCACCTGCTGGCTCTTCTTAGTAACAGCCACATTCAGTGTTACACCAACACAAGAGAAAACTCCCCTGATAGATGAGAGATGGCTGACCAGAGCAGGATCATCTGAGGCTGGGTTCACATATGACATAGCGTAAAGAAGTAGCGTTTGTGGATGGTGCGTTTGCTATTGTGTTTTTACCTCATTTTTGGTGCGTTTTGCGTTTTTTTTGGGGTGCTTTTTACGCAGATGTGTTTTTCATGCGTTTTAACGCATTTGCGGTTCGCTAATGTAAAATACATATGCGTTTTTTATGCGTTTTTTATTTAAATTTATGTAAATCACTAGGAAGACAACAGGAAGCGGAAACATCTCCATTTTTTAATTAAAATGCATTTAAAAAACTCATGCAAAACACAATGGCCTCGATTCATAAAGCATTCCCGCATTCGGAAATGCAAAAAAACGCTCACTTTACCGACCACACACCAAAATATGCATTCATAAAGGCTTTTTCCGCATGAAAAGCCGACATTTGCGAGCAGAGTGATCAATCACCGCCTTGCGCGGTGATTATCACAGCAACAGTAACAAATGTCAATTCATAAAGATTAGAGGTAGCGGTATGCGGACGGGTATTACCGCTACCTCTGATGTGGCGAGAAGCGTGCGGAATCCGTTGCAGTGAATGGGACAGACCTCCCAAGCAGCTGCAGAGAGAACACCGCACGGAGGGATTCCGCCTGCTTCCCCTGTTTCCGCACGTCTCCCGACAGCCTAACGCCTGCCTACAGCGGAGTATCTCCGCACGTATATCACAAGTAGCTACATTTTTATGAATTACCACCCTGAAGGCGGAAATACCGACAGCGGTGTTTCCCCGCTCGACTTTCCCCGCTCGCAGGCAGTTTTATGAATCGAGGCCATTGCATATGCGTTACCATAGACTTTCATTATGTGCGTTTTGGCAGCCAGCCTGCATATTATGCAACACTACCAGCGTCTGCGAAACGAATACTGTAAAAACGCGTGAAACGAAGCTTCTTCTGCGTCCCATAGACGAACATTGCTGCATTGCGTTTCCCACTATGCTGGCGTTTCTGCTATGTATGCACCCGACCTCAGACAACCAAAGCAGATGCCTGGGGCCTAGTGGGTGTCAAGGTGCACAACAACTGCCACCTTCTCTGGTACCTCTCCCATCTCTAATTACCAAACAGACACAACAAAAGGGGGTGGTGGGGAGCCAATGTCTTGCCCCATTTAATCTTAAAGAAACTCTGTAACTAAAAAAAAGTTCCCCTGGGGGGTGCTCACCTCGGGTGAGGGAAGCCTCCGGATCCTATTGAGGCTTCCCCCGTCCTCCTGTGTCCTACGGCGGTCTCGCTGTGCCTCTCTGAACAGCGGGGATGTAAATATTTACCTCCCCGGCTCCAGCGCAGGCGCAGCATCGGCTCTCCACTCGGAGATAGGCGGAAATAACCAATCGCTGTCGGCCCGCTCTACTGCGCAGGTGCAAGTCTCCTACGCCTGCATAGTAGAGCGGATCCGACAGAGAGCGGCTATTTCCGCCTATCTCCGTGCTGAGAGCCGCAACAGCGCCACCCGCTGGAGCCAGGGAAAGTAAATAAATCAGCGCTTGTCAGGCTTGTTGAGCCCGGATTGCGGGACACTTCGTGGGAGCCAGTGCTGGACTGCCTGCAGCTACAGGGGAGGGGGGAGCCTTGTTGGGACCCTGAGGCTCCCCCCTCCCGAGGTGAGTAACTTTTTTTTTGTTACAGAGTCTCTTTAGAGAAAATCTGTAACAACAAGAAAAACCCCTCGGGAGGCGGACGCCTCTGGATCTTAATGAGGCTCCCTCAATCCTCCTCACCCTCTGGGATCCAGCGCTGGCAGCCCCCGAACTCCGGCAAGGTAGTGGTTAGCGCTCTCGCCTTGCAGCGCTGGGTCCCGCTTTGAATCCCAGCCAGGTCACTATCTGCAAGGAGTTTGTATGTTCTCCCTGTGTCTGTGTGGGTTTCCTCCGGGTGCTCCGGTTTCCTCTCACATCCCAAAAACACACAGATAACTTAATTGGCTTCCCCCTAAGTTGGCCCTAGACTACAATACATGCAGTACACGATACATACATAGACATAAGACTCGGGTAGGATTAGATTGTGAGCTCCTGTAAAGACAGTCAGTGACATGACTATGTACTCTGTACAGTGCTGCAGAAGATGTCAGTGCTATATAAATACATAATAATAATATGGTAGGACATTAGACTATGACTATGGTAGGATTAGATTGTGAGCTCCTCTGAGGACAGTCAGTGACATGACTATGTACTCTGTACAGTGCTGCAGAAGATGTCAGTGCTATATAAATACATAATAATAATATGGTAGGACATTAGACTATGACTATGGTAGGATTAGATTGTGAGCTCCTCTGAGGACAGTCAGTGACATGACTATGTACTCTGTACAGTGCTGCAGAAGATGTCAGTGCTATATAAATACATAATAATAATATGGTAAGACATTAGACTATGACTATGGTAGGATTAGATTGTGAGCTCCTCTGAGGACAGTCAGTGACATGACTATGTACTCTGTACAGTGCTGCAGAAGATGTCAGTGCTATATAAATACATAATAATAATATGGTAGGACATTAGACTATGACTATGGTAGGATTAGATTGTGAGCTCCTCTGAGGACAGTCAGTGACATGACTATGTACTCTGTACAGGGCTGCAGAAGATGTCACTGCTATATAAATACATAATAATGATATGGTAGGACATTAGACTATGTCTATGGTAGGATTAGATTGTGAGCTCCTCTGAGGACAGTCAGTGACATGACTATGTACTCTGTACAGTGCTGCAGAAGATGTCAGTGCTATATAAATACATAATAATAATATGGTAGGACATTAGACTATGACTATGGTAGGATTAGATTGTGAGCTCCTCTGAGGACAGTCAGTGACATGACTGTGTACAGCGCTGCGGAAGATATCGGTGCTATGTAAATAAATACCGCAATCCGGCGCAGGCACAGTAGCTTTCCATCAGGCAGGAATACCTGAGCCCAATAGGGTCCGCTTCACTGCACAAGCGACTCACTCCTCCGCAGTAGAGCGGACACGACTGAGTTCGGCTATTTCTGCCTGACCCCGATCGGAAAGCGGCGCCTGCGCTGAAGTCGGGGAAGGTAAATATTGCAGATGCGACTGCGCCACATGCAACATCCTTCGGGAGGACGGGGGAAGCCTCATTAGGATCCAGAGGGCTCCCTCCTCCCAAGGTAAGTATCCCCTGGGATGTGGTGGGTGTTTGTTACAGGTTCTCTTTACTCCAGCTCTGTGACTGACACATACTTCAGAATATCAGTGAGGAGTGTGCTGCCCCCATGTGTGCGCTGCTGTGCGGAGTGATTCCTCCATTCCTGCGTGTCTGAAATAAGAACAGGTCTGTTTTCTTTTTCCAGTCTCGTTACAATTAGGGCCTGTTCCTACTCAGGGTTATTCAGAGCGATTCCCTGCGCGTAAATCCGGACAGAGAATCCAACTTACTGAAATAGTATTTTACGTAGCTGAGTTTAGCGGCAGCAGGATGAGCTGTCGTTCGCCTCGCCCTGCGCCCAACTCACCGCCGGCGTACATATACGTACGTGAGAAGTGGACCGATGCTGAATATTTCACCTGCGGCAGCCCATATGAGGGAGGGTAACAGCCAGCGGGTCACAGCACTCATCCGCCAGGCTCCAGCAGCAGGAGTATATAGACCAATCATTCCATAGATGAAGGGCCGCACATGACTTTATTCATACACCTCTATCAACCCCCCCCTCCCCCACATACACACTACATTCTGTTATGACCCACACATAGGCTATAAAAGAGACCTCCTAGAAAGGTTCACATTGGGTTTGGTGAATCTGTCCTGTAGCCTCTGCAGATCGCATTGTGTGTGGGGGGAGAGGTGTGTCAGAGCTGAGTGCTGATTGCAGTGTCTGTGTGCTGGGAATACATTATGTCTGTCTGTACAGATACTCACCTTCCCGCGCTCCCTCCCGCCCAGCCAGCTGCTGCCCTCCAGCCCCGCCCTCTGCACGGGTGAGGGCCACGCCTCCTGCACGTGTGAGAGCCCCGCCCCCATGTGAGATCCCCGGGGATTCTCAGCAGCTGCTGGAGGTGAGTGCAGATCTCGTATACAGAATATTATTACTGTGCAGAGAATTGTTAGCTGACTTTGTATTATAGGCTGCAGGCAAAACAGTACAGATCCCATTATATAACTATCTCCTGTCTATTTATCCCATATCTATCTACCCCATTCATGGTACAATCCTGCAGCCGATTGTTTCTGCGCTACTCGATTGGAAACAAACGGTTGTGCTCAATTTGGCCGCATTCCTACTAACCAATTCAATCAGAGCAATGGAATTCATCCATTTTTTTTCGGATCGATTCCATCAATCTGATTGATTTCGCCCGTTCGTGAGTAAAGGTGACCACTAATCATGGTACAATTTACTGAAAGATTGTTTATGATCGATTCTTCGTATGAATGATCGGAAATCATTGTTTGTGACCGCTAATGGAAAAAAGTCTCAAAAACAATCTGATCAGATGAATGAAATCGATCCGGTTTTTGGATCGATCCCATCTATCTATTCGGATTGGTTCTGAGATCATTTGGCAAATTGTATTGTTATCAATTGGCCATGGGATTGTACTGTTAATGGGCACCTTTATTATACATATAATTCTGTGGACAGGTATATCCCCCCCTCCTCCCACCCCTTAGTGATCTCGCCAGAGTTGTGTAACACAATTTATCCCATTACTGGCTGCAGTGTGTGTATGTGGGGAAGTCTGCGGGATCCATGTGCAGCTGATGGGGACATTTGCTTACAAATCTAATGCATAACCCAGAGGGGTGTGTCAATGTACAGTCAGTCAGTTTACAGTGATTATGTGCAGTGTGTCAGTGTACAGTGAGTGAGTGTGCAGTGTGTACACAGTGTGTCAGTGTACAGTGAGTGAGTGTGCAGTGTGTACACAGTGTGTCAGTGTACAGTGAGTGAGTGTGCAGTGTGTACACAGTGTGTCAGTGTACAGTGAGTGAGTGTGCAGTGTGTACACAGTGTGTCAGTGTACAGTGAGTGAGTGTGCAGTGTGTACACAGTGTGTCAGTGTACAGTGAGTGAGTGTGCAGTGTGTACACAGTGTGTCAGTTTACAATGAGAGGGGTTCTGCCAGCCCCGTGCAGCGTTCCTGTCCCGCGCCGGTCCTGCCCGATCCTCCGTTCTTCCGCCGCCAGCTACTTTCGGTTTCACCCCCGGGCCACTGCGTCTGCGGGGCTCTGACCACACTTATCCTTCTTCGCGTTCCAGTCCACAATAGCGCTGTGGGAAAAAGGATACGCTTGGCAGGGCTGCGCAGGCGCAGTGGACCCTCGAATTACAAGTCGAGGAATAAAACTAGCTGGCAGCCAGAAACCACTGGTAATGAAGTGATTAGAAATTCGACCTGTCCCATTGTTAACGACCCTCCGATGCCCGAACACGACTGTTCGCAATGCTTTTTACAAGCCCCCCTGACTCGCTTGAAGCCGCTAATCCTCCCTCCGCCACCCTCCATAACAACAGAACAAATTGCTAGCTTCCAGGCTAGTGACGTGTCTGTACAGCATTGATCTCCGAGCAGTCGCCAGAGGGATTGTTTCCAGTACCCCGATGGGCGACAGTTCTGGCATGTGTGTGCTGTCTGACACTTCACCGCTGCGCCGCATAATTTACATATTACATGGACGCATTTGGGCTTACCGCTAGGGCCAGTGTTGCCGGGTGTAGTCTAGACAAAGTCCGACATTTTCATCCCCTTTGATCACCATGCTACGCTGCATAATATCATTATGAGACCCCCTGCTCACTGCAAATCCGATTTGCGATTACAATATGCGTTTCCGAATTGCGATTCTGATTTTCTTTGGATGCTATCAAAATAAGTTGCAGTACCGATTAAAGATCAGACACGGTAAGTGGAAGCGGACCAGAACTCTGAACTTCCTCTCTGCTCTAAGAGATAAGTAACAGCATAATAACCTTTACAGAAAAACATTTCTTTGTTACAGCTGATAGAAATCCTGCAATAAATCTGCAGTGTGTCTACTTCCTGCTTTCATGGAAGCAGACATCGGGTTAACATCGTGTTTTTACATATTAGCTGCTCAGCTGTGGCAGCCAGCTGACACAGCGGAGAACTCAAATTACAGTGGTGATTAGTCACAGAGGAGGGGGAATAAGACAGGCTAAACTCTCTAAATACATACAGGGTGCATATCTCTGTGTTTTCCTTCTGTCCTGTTCAAGAGTTTAGGTCCGCTTTTAAAGTATAGGAACTCAATGTCACTTATAAAACGCCAGGAATATGTGCAGGATAACTGATTGTATTTAGTGATTTGTGGCGGATTCTCTCAGGTGTCACCCGACCGCTCTATTGTCTGGCGACCTCAGTGGCGACACTCTGCATTCTCTGTGGCGTTCTGAGCGGCGGTCGCCTCATTCTTTGATCGCTGACGGGAGCGGCTGTCCCAGCCTGACAGAAGAGAAGACAAGTCACAGAGGTGTCCGGCCGCGAGATGTGTGACGTGTTGCCATGGTGACCGTGTACGCAGACACGCCGCAACACACCTACAAACGGAAAAATGATTAAACTTTACAGGCACAACCCTCCAACTGTCTCTGTGCGTTTTCATCCCTCCAACAGGATAATGTCCTCCAGATACGCACGAGATGCCTCCCTACGCCATGGCCATGTACAAGGTGAGTTCAACGCCCTATACCTATTACATATCAGTCAGGGAGCAGAGTCCTCCAGCAGCACAGAGTATATCAGGAGAGGAGAGTTAGAGGAAGGAGCAGAGTCCTCCAGCAGCACAGAGTATATCAGGAGAGGAGAGTTAGAGGGAGGAGCAGAGTCCTCCAGCAGCACAGAGTATATCAGGAGAGGAGAGTTAGATAGAGGAAGAAGCAGAGTCCTCCAGCAGCACAGAGTATATCAGGAGAGGAGAGTTAGACGAAGGAGCAGAGTCCTCCAGCAGCACAGAGTATATCAGGAGAGGGGAGTTAGAGGAAGGAGCAGAGTCCTCCAGCAGCACAGAGTATATCAGGAGAGGAGAGTTAGAGGGAGGAGCAGAGTCCTCCAGCAGCACAGAGTATATCAGGAGAGGAGAGTTAGAGGGAGGAGCAGAGTCCTCCAGCAGCACAGAGTATATCAGGAGAGGAGAGTTAGATGGAGGAGCAGAGTCCTCCAGCAGCACAGAGTATATCAGGAGAGGAGAGTTAGAGGGAGGAGCAGAGTTCTCCAGCAGCACAAAGTATATCAGGAGAGGAGAGTTAGAGGAAGGAGCAGAGTCCTCCAGCAGCACAGAGTATATCAGGAGAGGAGAGTTAGAGGAAGAAGCAGAGTCCTCCAGCAGCACAGAGTATATCAGGAGAGGAGAGATAGAGGAAGAAGCAGAGTCCTCCAGCAGCACAGAGTATATCAGGAGAGGAGAGTTAGAGGGAGGAGCAGAGTCCTCCAGCAGCACAGAGTATATCAGGAGAGGAGAGTTAGAGGGAGGAGCAGAGTCCTCCAGCAGCACAGAGTATATCAGGAGAGGAGAGTTAGAGGAAGGAGCAGAGTCCTCCAGCAGCACAGAGTATATCAGGAGAGGAGAGTTAGAGGAAGGAGCAGAGTCCCCCAGCAGCACAGAGTATATCAGGAGAGGAGAGTTAGAGGAAGGAGGAGCAGAGTCCTCCAGCAGCACAGACTATATCAGGAGAGGAGAGTTAGAGGAAGGAGCAGAGTCCCCCAGCAGCACAGAGTATATCAGGAGAGGAGAGTTAGAGGAAGGAGCAGAGCCCTCCAGCAGCACAGAGTAGATCAGGAGAGGAGAGTTAGATAGAGGAAGGAGCAGAGTCCTCCAGCAGCACAGAGTATATCAGGAGAGGAGAGTTAGAGGGAGGAGCAGAGTCCTCCAGCAGCACAGAGTATATCAGGAGAGGAGAGTTAGATAGAGGAAGAAGCAGAGTCCTCCAGCAGCACAAAGTATATCAGGAGAGGAGAGTTAGAGGAAGGAGCAGAGTCCTCCAGCAGCACAGAGTATATCAGGAGAGGAGAGTTAGAGGAAGGAGGAGCAGAGTCCTCCAGCAGCACAGAGTATATCAGTAGAAGGGAGTTGGAGGAAGGAGCAGAGCCCTCCAGCAGCACAGAGTATATCAGGAGAGGAGAGTTAGAGGAAGGAGCAGAGCCCTCCAGCAGCACAGAGTATATCAGGAGAGTAGAGTTAGAGGAAGGAGCAGAGTCCTCCAGCAGCACAGAGTATATCAGTAGAAGGGAGTTGGAGGAAGGAGCAGAGCCCTCCAGCAGCACAGAGTATATCAGGAGAGGAGAGTTAGAGGAAGGAGCAGAGCCCTCCAGCAGCACAGAGTATATCAGGAGAGGAGAGTTAGAGGGAGGAGCAGAGTCCTCCAGCAGCACAGAGTATATCAGGAGAGGAGAGTTAGAGGAAGAAACAGAGTCCTCCAGCAGCACAGAGTATATCAGGAGAGGAGAGTTAGAGGAAGGAGGAGCAGAGTCCTCCAGCAGCACAGAGTATATCAGTAGAAGGGAGTTGGAGGAAGGAGCAGAGCCCTCCAGCAGCACAGAGTATATCAGGAGAGGAGAGTTAGAGGAAGGAGCAGAGCCCTCCAGCAGCACAGAGTATATCAGGAGAGGAGAGTTAGAGGAAGGAGCAGAGTCCTCCAGCAGCACAGAGTATATCAGTAGAAGGGAGTTGGAGGAAGGAGCAGAGCCCTCCAGCAGCACAGAGTATATCAGGAGAGGAGAGTTAGAGGAAGGAGCAGAGCCCTCCAGCAGCACAGAGTATATCAGGAGAGGAGAGTTAGAGGAAGGAGCAGAGTCCTCCAGCAGCACAGAGTATATCAGTAGAAGGGAGTTAGAGGAAGGAGCCGAGTCCTCCAGCAGCACAGAGTATATCAGGAGAGGAGAGTTAGATAGAGGAAGGAGCAGAGTCCTCCAGCAGCACAGAGTATATCAGGAGAGGAGAGTTAGAGGGAGGAGCAGAGTCCTCCAGCAGCACAGAGTATATCAGGAGAGGAGAGTTATATAGAGGAAGGAGCAGAGTCCTCCAGCAGCACAGAGTATATCAGGAGAGGAGAGTTAGAGGAAGGAGCAGAGTCCTCCAGCAGCACAGAGTATATCAGGAGAGGAGAGTTAGATAGAGGAAGGAGCAGAGTCCTCCAGCAGCACAGAGTATATCAGGAGAGGAGAGTTAGATAGAGGAAGGAGCAGAGTCCTCCAGCAGCACAGAGTATATCAGGAGAGGAGAGTCAGAGGGAGGAGCAGAGTCCTCCAGCAGCACAGAGTATATCAGGAGAGGAGAGTTAGATAGAGGAAGGAGCAGAGTCCTCCAGCAGCACAGAGTATATCAGGAGAGGAGAGTTAGATAGAGGAAGGAGCAGAGTCCTCCAGCAGCACAGAGTATATCAGGAGAGGACAGTTAGAGGAAGGAGCAGAGTCCTCCACCAGCACAGAGTATATCAGGAGAGGAGAGTGAGATAGAGGAAGGAGCAGAGTCCTCCAGCAGCACAGAGTATATCAGGAGAGGAGAGTTATATAGAGGAAGGAGCAGAGTCCTCCAGCAGCACAGAGTATATCAGGAGAGGAGAGTCAGAGGGAGGAGCAGAGTCCTCCAGCAGCACAGAGTATATCAGGAGAGGAGAGTTAGATAGAGGAAGGAGCAGAGTCCTCCAGCAGCACAGAGTATATCAGGAGAGGAGAGTTAGATAGAGGAAGGAGCAGAGTCCTCCAGCAGCACAGAGTATATCAGGAGAGGAGAGTTAGATAGAGGAAGGAGCAGAGTCCTCCAGCAGCACAGAGTATATCAGGAGAGGAGAGGTAGAGGAAGGAGCAGAGTCCTCCAGCAGCACAGAGTATATCAGGAGAGGAGAGTTAGATAGAGGAAGGAGCAG
The DNA here is from genome assembly GCF_040937935.1 of Hyperolius riggenbachi. Lineage (NCBI taxonomy): Eukaryota > Metazoa > Chordata > Amphibia > Anura > Hyperoliidae > Hyperolius > Hyperolius riggenbachi. The sequence goes on from NC_090653.1 coordinate 286,089,512, forward strand.
AGTCCTCCAGCAGCACAGAGTATATCAGGAGAGGAGAGTTAGAGGGAGGAGCAGAGTCCTCCAGCAGCACAGAGTATATCAGGAGAGGAGAGTTAGATAGAGGAAGGAGCAGAGTCCTCCAGCAGCACAGAGTATATCAGGAGAGGAGAGTTAGAGGGAGGAGCAGAGTCCTCCAGCAGCACAGAGTATATCAGGAGAGGAGAGTTAGAGGAAGGAGCAGAGTCATCCAGCAGCACAGAGTATATCAGGAGAGGAGAGTTAGAGGAAGGAGCAGAGTCCTCCAGCAGCACAGAGTATATCAGGAGAGGAGAGTTAGAGGAAGGAGCAGAGTCCTCCAGCAGCACAGAGTATATCAGGAGAGTTAGAGGGAGGAGCAGAGTCCTCCAGCAGCACAGAGTATATCAGGAGAGGAGAGTTAGAGGAAGGAGCAGAGTCCTCCAGCAGCACAGAGTATATCAGGAGAGGAGAGTTAGAGGGAGGAGCAGAGTCCTCCAGCAGCACAGAGTATATCAGGAGAGGAGAGTTAGAGGAAGGAGCAGAGTCCTCCAGCAGCACAGAGTATATCAGGAGAGGAGAGTTAGGGGAAGGAGCAGAGTCCTCCAGCAGCACAGAGTATATCAGGAGAGGAGAGATAGAGGGAGGAGTAGAGTCCTCCAGCAGCACAGAGTATATCAGGAGAGGAGAGTTAGACGAAGGAGCAGAGTCCTCCAGCAGCACAGAGTATATCAGGAGAGGAGAGATAGAGGAAGGAGCAGAGTCCTCCAGCAGCACATAGTATATCAGGAGAGGATAGTTAGAGGAAGGAGCAGAGTCCTCCAGCAGTACAGAGTATATCAGGAGAGGAGAGTTAGATAGATGAAGGAGCAGAGTCCTCCAGCAGCACAGAGTATATCAGGAGAGGAGAGTTAGAGGAAGGAGCAGAGTCCTCCAGCAGCACAGAGTATATCAGGAGAGGAGAGTTAGAGGAAGAAGCAGAGTCCTCCAGCAGCACAGAGTAGATCAGGAGAGGAGAGTTAGAGGGAGGAGCAGAGTCCTCCAGCAGCACAGAGTATATCAGGAGAGGAGAGTTAGAGGAAGGAGCAGAGTCCTCCAGCAGCACAGAGTATATCAGGAGAGGAGAGTTAGAGGAAGGAGCAGAGTCCTCCAGCAGCACAGAGTATATCAGGAGAGGAAAGTTAGAGGAAGGAGCAGAGTCTTCCAGCAGCACAGAGTATATCAGGAGTGGAGAGTTAGAGGGAGGAGCAGAGTCCTCCAGCAGCACAGAGTATATCAGGAGAGGAGAGTTAGAGGGAGGAGCAGAGTCTTCCAGCAGCACAGAGTATATCAGGAGAGGGGAGTTAGAGGAAGGAGCAGATTCCCCCGCAGCACAGAGTATATCAGGAGAGGAGAGTTAGAGGAAGGAGCAGAGTCTTCCAGCAGCACAGAGAATATCAGGAGAGGGGAGTTAGAGGAAGGAGCAGAGTCCCCCAGCAGCACAGAGTATATCAGGAGAGGAGAGTTAGAGGAAGGAGCAGACTCCTCCAGCAGCACAGAGTATATCAGGAGAGGAGAGTTAGAGGAAGGAGCAGAGTCCTCCAGCAGCACAGAGTATATCAGGAGAGGAGAGTTAGAGGAAGGAGCAGAGTCCTCCAGCAGCACAGAGTAGATCAGGAGAGGAGAGTTAGAGGAAGGAGCAGAGTCCTCCAGCAGCACAGAGTAGATCAGGAGAGGAGAGTTAGAGGAAGGAGCAGAGTCCTCCAGCAGCACAGAGTGTATCAGGAGAGGAGAGTTAGAGGAAGGAGCAGGTGTCCTCCAGCAGCACAGAGTATATCAGGAGAGGAGAGTTAGAGGAAGGAGCAGAGTCCTCCAGCAGCACAGAGTATATCAGGAGAGGAAAGTTAGAGGAAGGAGCAGAGTCCTCCAGCAGCACAGATTATATCAGGAGGGTAGAGTTAGAGGAAGGAGCAGAGTCCTCCAGCAGCACAGAGTATATCAGGAGAGGAGAGTTAGAGGAAGGAGGAGAGTCCTCCAGCAGCACAGAGTATATCAGCAGGGGAGAGTTAGAGGAAGGAGCAGAGTCCTCCAGCAGCACAGAGTATATTAGGAGAGGAGAGTTAGAGGAAGGAGCAGAGTCCTCCTGCAGCACAGAGTATATTAGGAGAGGAGAGTTAGAGGAAGGAGCAGAGTCCTCCAGCAGCACAGAGTATATCAGGAGAGGAGAGTTAGATGAAGGAGCAGAGTCCCCCAGCAGCACAGAGTGTATCAGGAGAGGAGAGTTAGAGGAAGGAGCAGAGTCCTCCAGCAGCACACAGTATATCAGGAGAGGAGAGTTAGGGTTCGTATAGACGTACGATAAAGATCGTTCGTTACGAACGATTCGTGACGTTTACACGATATTCAAATTAGACGGAAAAGATCGTTCGTAATGAACGATTGTGTACACACGTGAACGATATAAGTATAAAGTACTGAACGTCGAACGATTAAAAAATGCGTGCGGAAACGGAAGTGACGTTATGACAGGCAATAAGAACATGCGTTATCGGACGATCTTTGTACACACTGCAACGATTGAACGATTATCTTTCGAAAAAATCCGCCGGGTTGGATCGGTCGGATTGAACGATAACGGTCGTTATCGTCCCAAAAAACGATCGTTGGAAAATTTGGAGCGCACGATTATCGGTCCAATTGTCGTTATCGTTCGTTTTTGAACGATCGTTATCGTACGTGTGTACTCAGCTTTAGAGGAAGGAGCAGAGTCCTGCAGCAGCACAGAGTATATCAGGAGAGGAGAGTTAGAGGAAGGAGCAGAGTCCTCCAGCAGCACAGAGTATATCAGGGGAGGAGAGTTAGAGGAAGGAGCAGAGTCCTGCAGCAGCACAGAGTATATCAGGAGAGGAGAGTTAGAGGAAGGAGCAGAGTCCTCCAGCAGCACAGAGTATATCAGGAGAGGAGAGTTAGAGGAAGGAGCAGAGTCCTCCAGCAGCACAGAGTATATCAGGGGAGGAGAGTTAGAAGAAGGAGCAGAGTCCTCCAGCAGCACAGAGTATATCAGGAGAGGACAGTTAGAGAGAGGAGCAGAGTCCTCCAGCAGCACAGAGTATATCAGGAGAGGAGAGTTAGAGGAGGGAGCAGAGTCCTCCAGCAGCACAGAGTATATCAGGAGAGGAGAGTTAGAGGAAGGAGCAGAGTCCTCCAGCAGCACAGAGTATATCAGGAGAGGGGAGTTAGAGGAAGGAGCAGAGTCCTCCAGCAGCACAGAGTATATCAGGAGAGGGGAGTTAGAGGAAGGAGCAGATTCCCCCAGCAGCACAGAGTATATCAGGAGAGGAGAGTTAGAGGAAGGCGCAGAGTCCTCCAGCAGCACAAAGTGTATCAGGAGAGGAGAGTTAGAGGAAGGAGCAGAGTCTTCCAGCAGCACAGAATATATCAGGAGAGGGGAGTTAGAGGAAGGAGCAGATTCCCCCAGCAGCACAGAGTATATCAGGAGAGGAGAGTTAGAGGAAGGAGCAGAGTCCTCCAGCAGCACAGAGTATATCAGGAGGGGAGAGTTAGAGGAAGGAGCAGAGTCCTCCAGCAGCACAGAGTATATCAGGAGAGTTAGAGGAAGGAGCAGAGTCCTCCAGCAGCACAGAGTATATCAGGAGAGGAGAGTTAGAGGAAGGAGCAGAGTCATCCAGCAGCACAGAGTATATCAGGAGAGGAGAGTTAGAGGAAGGAGCAGAGTCCTCCAGCAGCACAGATTATATCAGGAGAGGAGAGTTAGAGGAAGGAGCAGAGTCATCCAGCAGCACAGAGTATATTAGGAGAGGAGAGTTAGAGGAAGGAGCAGAGTCCTCCAGCAGCACAGAGTGTATCAGGAGAGGAGAGTTAGAGGGAGGAGCAGAATCCTCCAGCAGCACAGAGTATATCAGGAGAGGAGAGTTAGAGGAAGGAGCAGAGTCCTCCAGCAGCACAGAGTATATCAGGAGAGTTAGAGGAAGGAGCAGAGTCCTCCAGCAGCACAGAGTAGATCAGGAGAGGAGAGTTAGAGGAAGGAGCAGAGTCCTCCAGCAGCACAGAGTATATCAGGAGTGGAGAGTTAGAGGAAGGAGCAGAGTCCTCCAGCAGCGCAGAGTGTATCAGGAGAGGAGAGTTAGAGGAAGGAGCAGGTGTCCTCCAGCAGCACAGAGTATATCAGGAGAGGAGAGTTAGAGGAAGGAGCAGAGTCCTCCAGCAGCACAGAGTGTATCAGGAGAGGAGAGTTAGAGGGAGGAGCAGAATCCTCCAGCAGCACAGAGTATATCAGGAGAGGAGAGTTAGAGGAAGGAGCAGAGTCCTCCAGCAGCACAGAGTATATCAGGAGAGTTAGAGGAAGGAGCAGAGTCCTCCAGCAGCAAAGAGTATATCAGGAGAGTTAGAGGAAGGAGCAGAGTCCTCCAGCAGCACAGAGTATATCAGGAGAGGAGAGTTAGAGGAAGGAGCAGAGTCATCCAGCAGCACAGAGTATATCAGGAGAGGAGAGTTAGAGGGAGGAGCAGAATCCTCCAGCAGCACAGAGTATATCAGGAGAGGAGAGTTAGAGGAAGGAGCAGAGTCCTCCAGCAGCACAGAGTATATCAGGAGAGGAGAGTTAGAGGAAGGAGCAGAGTCCTCCAGCAGCACAGAGTATATCAGGAGAGGAGAGTTAGAGGAAGGAGCAGAGTCCTCCAGCAGCACAGAGTATATCAGGAGAGGAGAGTTAGAGGGAGGAGCAGAATCCTCCAGCAGCACAGAGTATATCAGGAGAGGAGAGTTAGAGGGAGGAGCAGAGACCTCCAGCAGCACAGAGTATATCTGGAGAGGAGAGTTAGAGGAAGGAGCAGAGTCCTCCAGCAGCACAGAGTATATCAGGAGAGGAGAGTTAGAGGGAGGAGCAGAGTCCTCCAGCAGCACAGAGTATATCAGGAGAGGAGAGTTAGATGGAGGAGCAGAGTCCTCCAGCAGCACAGAGTATATTAGGAGAGGAGAGTTAGAGGGAGGAGCAGAGTCCTCCAGCAGCACAGAGTATATCAGGAGAGGAGAGATAGAGGAAGGAGCAGAGCCCTCCAGCAGCACAGAGTATATCAGGAGAGGAGAGATAGAGGAAGGAGCAGAGTCCTCCAGCAGCACAGAGTATATCAGGAGAGTTAGAGGAAGGAGCAGAGTCCTATAGCAGCACAGAGTATATCAGGAGAGGAGAGTTAGAGGGAGGAGCAGAGTCCTCCAGCAGCACAGAGTATATCAGGAGAGGAGAGTTAGAGAGAGGAGCAGAGTCCTCCAGCAGCACAGAGTATATCAGGAGAGGAGAGTTAGAGGAAGGAGCAGAGTCCTCCAGCAGCACAGAGTATATCAGGAGAGGAGAGTTAGAGGGAGGAGCAGAGTCCTCCAGCAGCACAGAGTATATCAGGAGAGGAGAGTTAGAGGGAGGAGCAGAGTTCTCCAGCAGCACAGAGTATATCAGGAGAGGAGAGTTAGAGGAAGGAGCAGAGTCCTCCAGCAGCACAGAGTATATCAGGAGAGGAGAGTTAGATGGAGGAGCAGAGTCCTCCAGCAGCACAGAGTATATCAGGAGAGGAGAGTTAGAGGAAGGAGCAGAGTCCTCCAGCAGCACAGAGTATATCAGGAGAGGAGAGTTAGAGGAAGGAGCAGAGTCCCCCAGCAGCACAGAGTAGTATATCAGGAGAGGAGAGTTAGATAGAGGAAGGAGCAGAGTCCTCCAGCAGCACAAAGTATATCAGGAGAGGAGAGTTAGAGGGAGGAGCAGAGTCCTCCAGCAGCACAGAGTATATCAGGAGAGGAGAGTTAGAGGGAGGAGCAGAGTCCTCCAGCAGCACAGAGTATATCAGGAGAGGAGAGTTAGAGGGAGGAGCAGAGTCCTCCAGCAGCACAGAGTATATCAGGAGAGGAGAGTTAGAGGGAGGAGCAGAGTCCTCCAGCAGCACAGAGTATATCAGGAGAGGAGAGTTAGAGGGAGGAGCAGAGTCCTCCAGCAGCACAGAGTATATCAGGAGAGGAGAGTTAGAGGGAGGAGCAGAGTTCTCCAGCAGCACAGAGTATATCAGGAGAGGAGAGTTAGAGGAAGGAGCAGAGTCCTCCAGCAGCACAGAGTATATCAGGAGAGGAGAGTTAGATGGAGGAGCAGAGTCCTCCAGCAGCACAGAGTATATCAGGAGAGGAGAGTTAGATGGAGGAGCAGAGTCCTCCAGCAGCACAGAGTATATCAGGAGAAGAGAGATATGCATACTTTGTTCCAGTTACGATGCCTCTCTCCTCAGTGGATCTCTTCTGTGTTGCAGATGTCTCCCGGGTTTGGGACAGCCTCATTGAAGCCAAGCATGTAGTAAGTGACAATTGAAATTCTTTTAAAGAGACCGCGAGGTGAGAGTGATATGGAGGCTGCCATTTTTATTTCCTTTTAAAGGAGCCATCACCCGTTTCTGCGCCTGCGCAGTACACCACAGACAACGTGGCCGTGATTGACAGCAGCGCTGGCGCAGGCGCAGTATAAGGCCGACCCGCGGGTCGGGCTCAGTACCGGCGGGGACACCGGGCCACGGGCTGCGAGCGGAGGTGCGTCGTCGGACATGTCGCCGGAAAATAGCTTGAGGATGCCACGGGTAAGTAGATCGGGGGGAGGTGGGGTCACTACTGCAGCCAAAGAGATCAGCTGGACAGCCAGGCAACTGGTTTTGTTTAACAGGAAATAAATATGGCAGCCTCCATATCCCTCTCACCTAGGGCTCACTTTAAGTTTAGGAGGCTTAAAGTTTATTGATAGCTTTTTATGCAATCATTAATTCTACGATTCCAAAAATGTAAATACTGTATATAAACCCTTATTAGGGACAGAGACAGCTGCACATTTTGTTTATTTTTGATATGAGCTAATTAGTCAATCATGTGATAGCAGTGTAACGCATAAAACCATGCAGATACAGGTCAGAGGATCAGTTAATGTTCACAGCAGTCTCTGGAACGGGGAAGACGTGATCTCATAGATTTTGGCTGCGCCATGATTGTTTGTGACAGGCAGTATTTGTGCAATGGCTGATATCCTGGCATTCTCACGCATCACACTCTGCAGAGTTTACCCAAAATGGTGCAAAAAATGGACAAAGTATCGAATCTGATCAAAGAGGGATCGTATGGCTGCCTTTACTGAAACCGATTCACAATTAACCCCCCCCCCCTCCCCGCATACATTACCTGATCCGGACAGCGCGTGTCCCCCGGTCTCTGCTGCCTCTTCTCTGCGCTGGGCTCCAGGGCTCCATCTTCACTTTACTTCCTGTCCGGGGAAGTTTAAACAGTAGAGGGCGCTCTACTGTATAATTAAACTTCCCCCGACAGGAAGTAAGTGAAGCCAGCCGGAGCCCTGGAGCCCAGCGCGGAGTAGTGACAGCGGGGACACGCGCCGGAGGAACAGGTAATGTATTGCCGCTAGCGTCATCGTCGGACATTCGAACGCCGCTATCGTTGCACTCCCGACCCGCAGGCGATCGAGCGAAATCTTCCGCACTGATAGATCGATGGGAACGATCGATTTTGGATGGAAATCGATCATTCAGTCAGTGTTTGCGCAGTTTGCTCAGTGATCGAATCTGCTGTATATAGTCGGGAAATAGTATAAGAGTATGGGCCTCTTAAGTGTGAATGATAGAGGATGGCCCAACTGGATGGAGCTGACAGACAGGCTGCAGAAACTGAGATAAGCACTCTGCGATGAGCAGAAAAGGATGAGTGAGAAAAGTTTTGAGAAAGCCACGGTCTGTGTCGCAGCACACGCCACAACAGATCCTTGTTACTCAAAATTGCTCATCCTTACAGAAAAGCACCTCGGAATTCCGGACACGTCGCGCCACATCGTCCAAGAGCAGGAAGCTGGGGTCACAGCGGCCTCTGTCGCACTCCGACACTTCTCGCAATCGCCATTATCTATGTGCGGTTGTGTTTTCCTGAAGTCAAGGCGAGGAGGAATTGCATATTACCGTGCTTACCCTGCTGTTTTTGTTTCCATTGATTGCGTTACATTTTCATGCAAGCTGTAACTATTGGCATCTAATTGACTATTGCTGTTTTTAAAAGGGAACCTAAACTGAGAAATATATATATTTTTCCTGTTAAAATAATACTAGTTGCCCGACTCCCCTGCTGATCCTAAGTCTCTAATACTTTCAGCCACAGCCCCTGAATAAACATGCAGATCAGGTGCTCTGACTGAAGTCAGACTGGATAAGCTGCATGCTTGTTTCAGGTGTGTGATTCAGTCACTACTGCAGCCTAAGAGATCAGCAGGACTGCCAAGCAACTGGTATTGTTTAGAAGGAAACATCCATATCCCTCTCAGTTAAGGTTCTCTGTAAAGTGAACCTGAGGTGGGAGTGATCTGGAGGTTGCCATATTTATTTCCTGTTGAACAATACCAGTTGCCTGGCAGTCCTGCTGATCTCTCTGGCTGCAGTAGTGTCTGAATAACACCAGAAACAAGCATGCAGCTAATCTTGTCAGATCTGACAGTAACATCATAAACATCTGATCTGCTGCATGCTTGCTCAGTGGTCTGCAGGGAGGGGGGGTGGAAATCCAAGTATTAGAGAATGAGAAATGATTGCTGCATTCAGAACCCTTGTGTGCAGGGCCAGGCCAAGGCAGAGGCTAGAGAGGCTCCAGCCTCAGGGCGCAGTGTAGGAGGGGGCACAGAATTCATTCAGCTGTCATTCCTAATTGTGTTTGAAGCAGAAAGAAATAAGAAAAGGGGATACATAGCAGTGACTGCAAGCCAGATAACTAGAGATTAAGGTGTAGGGGAGGTTGTGGGCCCTGTGGCCCTCTTAGTCTAACAGCAATCAGTGTGTGACGGCTGGGGTGGGAGGGATGGGGAGGAGCCTCTTAGTATAATAGCAATCAGTGTGTGACGGGTGGGGTGGGAGGGATGGTGAGGAGCCTCTTAGTCTAATAGCAATCAGTGAGTGATGGCTGGGGTGGGAGGGATGGAGGGGCGCACTTTGGTGTCTCAGCCTTGGGTGCTGGAGGACCTTGTCCCGGCTCTGCTTGTGTGTTGCTACTAGCTGTGTGCATCCATATCATCAGTATTCAGCCTCGGTTAACAATCTGATTGGTAGACCGTCTTGTATTCAGACATGCTATGTCGCCTACATATGTAGTACATTGCTCACATTGTCATAGGGGATCATTAGTTGGCTTTAGGTGGCCATACACTGATAGATTTGCAGCAGATTCCACCACCAGATAGATTTCTGTCAGATGACTGTCAGGTCGAATCTGACAGGAATGTATCTGATGTGTGCCACACACTAGGAAGAGATTTCCAATAAATCTATTGGAAATCTATTGAAAATCGATCTAAATGCATTATTGGACCATTAGATCCAATGCAACTCTATGGGCCATGGATCTGCTGCCAGCCTGACCTAGATCTTCTATCCTGTCAGATCAAATCAGCCGCAAATCGATCGAATGGGGAATTTAATAGAATCGATTTCTGATCGATGACTGAAATCGACCAGTGTATGGGCCCCTTAAGAATGGCGGTCTAGTCTGTGTACAGTAGCTGAAGGGTTTTTACTTCTCTCTTAGCTAAGCAAATACATACCGGTACTCTTTATTCCCCATTGTATGCAGTGCCTCCATGCAGGGCTTTATTGCTAGAAACCCCAGTGAGCTTTGCAAACTCATGCTGGATCCAAAACATAAAATTTTTTGGCCAATCAACCTGCCCAATCGATTATTTCCAGCATGCAGGGCTGTGGAGTCGGTACAAAAATCTTCCGACTCCTCGGTTTATGAAACTACGACTCCGACTCCTTAGTCTAATACTTAACAGGGATGTGGATTTTGTACAAAAATCATCCGACTCCTCGACTCCAACTCCTCAGTTTCTGAAACCACGACTCCAACTCCGACTCCGGGTGTGTAAAAACCACGACTCCACAGCCCTGCCAGCATGTCCAATCTGTAGATCGATCGATCAATTTTTTTTTTTTTTGCGATTTTCTGACTGATTTCCGTTCGTTTCTACGGAAATCGGTCAGAAAATCGCTAAAGAAATCGATCGATCTTCAGATCGGACATGCTGGAAATAATCAATCGCGCAGGTCGATCGGCAAAAAAATTGTATGGTGTGGATCCAGCCAGCATTAGAATCCTGGCTGCACCTTGGATTTCAAATGTAAATTAAACTGTTTAGTACAAGTAACTGACACTAAAGGTGCATACACACATCAGACTATAGTCTTTGGAAAATGAAAGATCACAGACCAATCTTACCACCCTTCATGTAGTATGAGAGCCATACTCTACACAGTCTATTCTATGGAGCTGAACTCCACATCAGACAGAAATCTTTGCAAGATGCTGCACACACAGATGCTGTACAGACACAAAAGATCAGTATCTGCAAAAGATCTGTTCCTGCCAAAAATCCATTCCTGCAAATTGCAATGATAGTCTATGAGATCTGCACATCATCATACACACATGATTTAGCTGACATTCATCTGCAGATCAGATCCACCAGGATGGATTTTCAGATCTGCAGATGATTGCTTGATCTGCAGATGAATGTCAGTTAAATCATGTGTGTATGATGATCTGCAGACCTCATAGACTATCATTGCAATTTGCAGGAATGGATTTTTGGCAGGAACAGATCTTTTGCGGATACTGATCTTTTGTGTCTGTACAGCATCTGTGTGTGTAGCATCTTGCAAAGATTTCTATCTGATGGGGAGTTCAGCTCCATAGAAAAGACTGTGTAGAGTATGGCTCTCATACTACATGGAAGGGGGTAAGATTGGTCTGTGATCTTTCTTTTTCTAAAGACTATAGTCTGATGTGTGTATGAGCCTTAAGACAAATAACACTCCTTATCAAAGTTAACACGCCTTATCAGAGTAGCACAGCAAACTTTTGCCTGCTAATTGGCAATGATGAGCGCTCCACTCATCCTGCCCTGAGCCCCTGCGGGTTCGTAGCGCTTACTATACTACTCTGATAAGGCGTGTTCACTTTGATAAGGTGTGCTAACTTTGATAAGGCATGCTATTTGTCTTAGTGAATCAAACCTCTATGTGAGGGCATTCTTTGTTTTTCTTCTTTATTCACTTTCTGTATTTTCCGCACATACTGGAAGCTTTCACTGATTTCTGAACTTAGTTGCAGAGGATCGAGAATAAAGTGGATCTTCAGAAACGCCGTCGTTCTCGCGGTCAGAAGGTGCGACAGAGGCTGGACATGGGCGGAGACTTATATCCAGGTGAGTTCCACTTCTTCCAGCAACGCAATAGAAATCGGAACTCAATAATAAGGTGCCTGCCCATGAATGGTACAATGTGGTATGAACGATTCTACTGTCTATATTGCTGTATATTGGTATTTAGCCCCGCCCTCCCAGTGATGTCACAGCCTTGGCTGTTTAGCCATGCAGGATTCTCCTCCTAGAGCATTCTAGGAGACCAGAGATCTTTTCTACTGGCTTTAGAACTCTCAGAGGAAAGATTTTGCAACGGGCAAACTCTGACTAAATAATTTATACAGTATTGTAAAAAAAAAAAAAAAAAAAACCAATTTTATTCATCATGTTATTTTGATTACATTTCCTCTTCAAGGGGTGTCAGTCTCTGATCAGGACATTGTATGATTGTAATGGTAATTGTCCCAAAGGTTGGTTGTGGATTGACTTGTCTGTACACACAACCTGAGATTTGAGAGGAAAGTCAGAAAACGAGATCTGAATCCTAAAGCCTGGTACAAACGTTCAATTATGATTGGCCAACCACTGGCTAATTTTACCACCTCCATATACTATGAGGGTTTAGCTACACGTCACTAACTGCTCATATTATTCAATTCAATGATTGTTGACCCTCATATGACATAGAGGTGGTATAATTTGTCACTTATTGGTTAGTCTTAAAGGGAACCAGAGCTGAAAATATAAAGAAGTTATACATACCTGGGGCTTCCTCCAGCCCCATACGGGCTGATCGATCCCACGCCGCCAGCCTCCTCTGCCCGCAGCTACGAGAACCGGCTCTGCGCTGATCCGTCAGTCGGAGCCAGTCTAAGCGTAGCAGAGGTGCGCTCTTTGCGTATCTCTGCGGTAGTGTATGGAGAGATACGTAGAGGGCGCACTTCTCCTGCGTAGTGCGGCTCCGATGATGTCAGCAACAGGAGGCGGTTCTCGTAGCTGCGGGCAGCGGAGGACGGCGGCGTGGGATCGATCAGTTCGTATGGGGCTGGAGGAAGCCCCAGGTATGTATAACATCTTTTTCATTTTTTCACCTAGGGTACATCTCTGGTATCCTTTAAAGACTACACAGCAAGCTCATGGTGAAACAGCACTCCCAGGGGTGTGTAAAGGCGCGTACACACGCCAAACTGTAGCGATTAGCGAACGACGGGTCGTCAGACCCTCCCGCTGGGCGGACGTTCTGCCGACAGTAGGACCTCTGTACACGCTGTCGGCAGACTGATAAGACTGTTTCTGACAGATCCGTTCCGCAGTCTGCCGACAGCGCGTACACACGCCCTACTGTCAGCGGAACGTCCGCCCAGTGGGAGGGTCTGACAGACCCGTCGTTCGCTACAATATGGCGTGTGTACGTGCCTTAAGGGGCTACAAAGTACCACAAATCCCTCTTACTAAAATGTTAAGCAAGAATGGCAGGCTCCATGTTTCAGGCTCAGGCACAGCCCTGTGACCGGGCATTGCGGAGTGCTGTGTGTACCCGGGCTGCCCGCCAGCCTTTGTTTGCTTCTGATTATGCAGGAATATTATCTGTGGCTGGAATGCCATGCTGGGCATGCTGTGACCTGCCCGGGTTGTGGCCATTAGATGCCCCAGCGACCGGCCGGTGCCAGGCAGCAGAGGGGGCAGAGGAGACGCAGCACAAATCACTCACTGACAATCTGTGATTCCAGGCCTGGAACCCGCTGCAGCAGACGACTGTGATCCGATCTGTCCTGAGGGAGACACACAATCTGACGGTAGGGGAGAGCGTACCTTCACCTTATACAGGTAAGAGCAACAACCGGACTCACCAAGAGTTAAAGGAGAACTGTAGTGAGAGGGATATGGAGGCTGCCATATTTATTTCGTTTTAAACAATACCAGTTGCCTGGCAGCCCTGCTGATCTATTTGGCTGCAGTAGTGTCTGAATCACACCAGAAACAAGCATGCAGCTAATCTTGTTATATCTGTCAAAATTGTCAGAAAAACCTGATCTGCAGCTTGCTTGTTCAGGGGCTATGGCTGAAAGTGTTAGAGGATCAGCAGGATAGCCAGGCAACTGGTATTGCTTAAATGGAAATAAATATGGCAGCCTCCATACACCTCTCTCTACAGTTCTCCTTTGAAGAAAACCTGTAACAAACAAACAAAAAAACCTCCCCTGGGGGGTACTCACCTCGGGTGGGGGAAGCCTCCGGATCCTATTGAGGCTTCCCACGCCGTCCTCTGTCCCACGACGGGGCCGATAAAGCTCCCCGAACGGCGGGGATGTAAATATTTACCTTCCCGGCTGCAGCGCAGGAGCAGTATCGACTCTCCGCTCGAAAATATGCGGAAATAGCTGATCGCTGTCGGGCCGTTCTGCTGCGCTCCTGCGCCATAGAGCGGTCCCAACAGAGATCGGCTATTTCGCCTATCTCCGTGTGGAGAGCTGCAACAGCGCCCCCTCCTGGAGCCAGGGAAGGTAAATAAATCAGCGCTGGAAAAAAATCGAATCCCACCAGTGGAAAAACAGCACCGCGATCCGGCAAAGTGGGCGAGATTTTCATATTGACACATGCCTAGTGGAAAAGTGCCCTAAGCTTGATCACCGATTTTAAAGAAATGAGCCATCCCAATGGTTTGTGACGAATGTATCGGAGTACGGTTGAATTTACGATGGCTGAACGACGGTCCGACAATTGGATCGTTAGCGGAAGCGTGAAAATAAGTACCTGAAAGGGCGGGATTAAGCAGATGTGAGTAGTTTGAATGGAGCGGTCATTTGACATTGTTCAGTATGAACGACTAACACCGATTATCATCAGGACAGATTGGTCTTCATGTGTGATAATCGGTGTATTTTACTGTTGCTGTTACTGTTTGGACGCTCGTTCCGAAATCGGCTGCCGTACCGCCACACACCCGACCAGCCAACTTCAGCTGACATCTTGCGGCATGCGCGATCGACAATGTGACCAATTTTCATCCCGAAATTGGTCGCTTTGTCAGTTGGGCATACACTTGGAGGCACCGATTTTCATCCAATTCTATTATAATAATCAAACTGGATGGTCAATCTGCCACCAAGTCACCTGATGTATGGCCACCTTAATGCTTCACCAATCAACACAGAGATACAATAAATAGAGTGTTTTTGCTGCTGTCCCTGGAAAAAATCCCCAGCTTCCTGTCCGGCCAGGAAGGAAGTTATAACGATCGCAAGTCGGGACAGGAAATTTGGGCGCGGGGGTCTATTAACATGGCGCCTATGGGGCAGACAATCTTCCATGTTACCCGATATTTATTGCGTATAACGGTAAAGGCGGTGCGGTTATTGGTGGGTTTGGGGGCGGAGTCAGGCATCGGTAGAGGGAGGGCTTGTGTGAGAGTAGGGTTTAGTTTAGCCATAGTAAAATATTGGTGAAATTTACCAATATTTTACTATCTGAATGACCACTGCCCAATGTAAATAGCAGGCGGCTATTTCCAGCGCTCTCATTCTGCGTGTGCGACCTGTCACTCAAGTCTGCCATAATAATACAGACCTGAACCTCTGTCACTGTCTAAAAGTATTTTTTCTTTTTTATGGGATGTTAACAAAATAATGGCTGTGGGCTATTTTGATGCATCTGTTCTGGAAACATTACCTTTGGAAAAGTCAGTCACGTGACCCAGAGATCACATGACCCAGAGATCTACGCACATCGTATAGAGTAGGGATTATCGATGAGATGCAAACAACTCAGAGTTGATGCAGAATTTTTTCAAACTTCTTTGTAAACCTATGCAGTTTAAAAATGGATCAGCTGACCGAAGCAGGGGTGGGAGTGGGACAAATACGTTTTCAAGCTGCATAAATTAGCACTGAAAATTTGCATAAATCTTCAGCATCCACTTAGAATTACTTGCATCTCGTTGACAGAATGGGAGGGTCTTCCTCTGCAGATAGTCATCACCTGACTCCGCCCAGCTCCTCCCTCTGCTCTCTCCTGTGCAGCATATGGATGATGTGGGTGGGGTCAGCTCACTGGCTTCTCAGCACCTCCCTGACTGCCTGCTATTGGTGGTGATGATGGGATAGGGGAGGAGTTTGGACAGCTCAACTGATTGCAGTTCAGTCTAACCAGGCTTCATCTGGTATTAGCACAGAATGTCAACATTTTAAACGCAGGCAGCAAAAAACAAAACAAAAAAAACATTTTTAACTTTTATTTTACACTAATCAAAACTTTTTTCTTTTTATCCCTCTGGACATCCTGGACTTTTCCTTTGCAGTGACACACTTAAAGGGGGACTGAAGAGAGAGGTATATGGTGGCTGCCATGTTTATTTCCTTTTAAAAAATTAACTTACCTGGGGCTTTCCCAAGCCGTCCTGTGCCCTCCGGTCTCCCTCCGCGGCTAAGTTTCGTTTTCGGCCGACTGCCAGCCGTCCTCCGGCAAAGCCTTCTCTTCTTCCACATTCTCCGACATAAAGCGCGTCATTCGGACGAGCTTTACGGCTGGGTATGCGTTCCATGGACGCGCTTTACGTCAACGAAACTTAGCCGCGGAGGGAGACCGGAGGGCACTGAAGGACCGGCGCGGGCACAGGACAGCTGCAGGAGGCTTGGGAAAGCCCCAGGTAAGTGGATTCCCCCCCCCCCCCCACAGTTAAATATGGCAGCCTCCGTATACCTCTTACTTCAGTTCCCCTTTAAAAAAGTAATCTGGAGGCCACCATAGCTGATCTGCTGGCAACTGGATCATCCTTAAGGCAACAAAGGCAGTTGCCTAGGGCCTGGAGAGAGATTAGTAGCCTAGCCCTAGTTGATGATAGTGCCCCCCTCCCCTCTCCCACTATTTCTTACCAAAAAAGTCCATCAGGGGTAGGCCCAGAGTTACTTCTTTAGAGTCCCATTTCACCTTAATTGTCTCCGCCCCCCTTCCTTTCATATAGCCCAAGGCTTTGGTAGGAGCCCACAGGAAGAGTGGCATAAATTGTTTTATATGAAATGTGCCCTACTATGATGGTGCTGTGTAACATGGGAAACCATTTCACTTGTCTACAAACTTGAAAAGATTCCTGTCAACTTTTTTATTTTTTATATAATATTTCACTTCACTTTGTTTTATTTTTCCTTATATTACTTTGCATTTGAATTTCTTTATTTCTTCTTTTTTTTTTGAAGCAGAGGACCAGATGGGCGCCGTGACAGTCCAGTATCCATATTAAACCCTCACCTGGGTTCCTCCCGAAGAAGCTGGCCAGCTTGGTCTCCAGGTCGTGAGACGCCGCCGTATCTGGTTGACCATAGTTTGGGTAGGAGAAGTTTACAAACATTCGCTCCACACTCCTCTTCTGAAAACACCCCTGAGATGGAAGCCTACGATGCTTTAGATGCCACCAGAACCTTGGAAGGAAGTATGGATCAAAGTCCAGAGGTGACCAACCTGGAGATGCGTTCAGAAGATCTGGAGCCAGTGGTCGCCCCTCACCTCGACGCTTCCCCCTCAACCCAACACATTCAAGACCAGATTCCACGTTTTCCTGCAGAGGAGGCCTTCAGGCCCCTCCTGTCTCCGAAAATTGGCCATTTTGCGCAGAGGTTGGAGTGCTTGAAGCGCAGATCTCCTGGGAGCAAACTGGACAGACTGAAGGAAAAGATTCGTGAGCAGAAGAGACGCCAAGAAGCACTAAGGAAGAATGCAATGAAACCCACGCGTCGACCAGAACTCGCCCGCAAATGTGTGACCGCGCAGAATATCCGCAAGGTGACGTTTGGCCCGCCGCCCCCCGTCTACAAAGGTAAGAATGTCCTCGTCTTTCCCTCTTTGACGAAATCCTGAGAGTTTGTCGGTTTAATTTACTCCCGGGGACACTCCATCCTTCTAATTGTCAGCCGGATTAGATCTATGACTTCTCACTTCATTGAGATGGGAAAATATTTTGAGTGAGGAATATTTCAATTTCTTATCGAGCTGGAAGCGGCATGTGCCAGAAGCCCATTTGTCAGGCGGTGGTGGCCGGTGTGTACTCTAGATGAACTGGCGAGGAGGACAAGGCCAGGGGAATGCAGAGAGAATGTCAAGTCTTATGGAAACTTTTTTTTGAAAAAAAAACTTTTAAATAAACTTAAAAAAAAACAGTTGGTTTGATGTCACAAACTGGTTTATTTGTTTACCCGAAAAGTCAGATCCCTGCCTTTATTTAAAGGACAACTGACCTGAGAGGAATATGGACGCTGCCATATTTATTTTATATTAACCAATTCAGATTGCATGGCTGTTCTGCTGATCCTCTGCCGCTAATACCATATCCATAGCCCCTGAACAAGCATGCAGGAGATCAGGTGCTCTGACTGAAGTGTGACTGGATTAGCAGCATGCTTGTTTCAAGTGTGTGATTCAGACATTACTGCAGCCAAAGAGATCAGCAGGACTGCCAGGCAACTGGTATTGTTTAAATGGAAATAAATATGGGCGCCTCCATTCAGTTCAGATATCCTTTAAAGGGTGAAACCGTGAGAGGTGATTGGGTATTGTGGGAAGCAGGTCTGGGCTGATTCTAGACTTTTTACTGCCTGAGGCAAACTTGTGAGGATGTGTGCCCCCCCCTCCCCCCTTCCCCCCACGATTTGGAATGAACGCACAGCACCTGAGAATTTATTCTGCTTCATGTAAACATTGCTGCATCTTAACACAATAGCACACTGGCTGGCTGTGATTCTGTGACAAACAACCTGCTCACCCTCAGCCACTCAATTCCTCCTTAGTCAGGACAACAGTGCCACCTCCTTCCTTCTGCTGTGCAAGTCACATGACACACTGCTGCTCTCCTGCCTCCCCCCTCCTCACTCACTGTCAGATTCCTCACACAGCACAACAAGCTGCTTTTCCCCAATGCTGCTCTCCTGCCCCCAACCCCCACTCACTGTCAGACTCCTCACACAGCACAACAAGCTGCTTTTCCCCAATGCTGCTCTCCTGCCTCCCCCTCCTCACTCACTGTCAGACTCCTCACACAGCACAACAAGCTGCCTTCCCCAATGCTGCATTCCTGCCTCTCCTGCCTCTCCCCTCCTCACTCACTGTCAGACTCCTCACACAGCACAACAAGCTGCTTTTCCCCAATGATGCTCCCCTGCCTCCCCCCTCCTCACTCACTGTCAGAATCCTCATACAGCACAACAAGCTGCTTTTCCCAATGCTGCTCTCCTGCCTCCCCCCTCCTCACTCACTGTCAGACTCCTCACACAGCACAACAAGCTGCTTTTCCCCAATGCTGCTCTCCTGCCTCCCCCCTCCTCACTCACTGTCAGACTCCTCACACAGCACAACAAGCTGCTTTTCCCCAATGCTGCTCTCCTGCCTCCTCACTCCCTGTCAGATTCCTCACACAGCACAACAAGCTGTTTTTCCCCAATGCTGCTCTCCTGCCCCCAACCCCCACTCACTGTCAGACTCCTCACACAGCACAACAAGCTGCTTTTCCCCAATGCTGCTCTCCTGCCTCCCCCCTCCTCACTCACTGTCAGACTCCTCACACAGCACAACAAGCTGCTTTTCCCCAATGCTGCTCTCCTGCCTCCCCCCTCCTCACTCACTGTCAGACCCTTCACACAGCACAACAAGCTGCTTTTCCCCAATGCTGCTCTCCTGCCTCCCCCCTCCTCACTCACTGTCAGATTCCTCACACAGCACAACAAGCTGCTTTTCCCCAATGCTGCTCTCCTGCCTCCCCCCTCCTCACTCACTGTCAGATTCCTCACACAGCACAACAAGCTGCTTTTCCCCAATGCTGCTCTCCTGCCCCCAACCCCCACTCACTGTCAGACTCCTCACACAGCACAACAAGCTGCTTTTCCCCAATGCTGCTCTCCTGCCTCCCCCTCCTCACTCACTGTCAGACTCCTCACACAGCACAACAAGCTGCCTTCCCCAATGCTGCATTCCTGCCTCTCCTGCCTCTCCCCTCCTCACTCACTGTCAGACTCCTCACACAGCACAACAAGCTGCTTTTCCCCAATGATGCTCCCCTGCCTCCCCCCTCCTCACTCACTGTCAGAATCCTCATACAGCACAACAAGCTGCTTTTCCCAATGCTGCTCTCCTGCCTCCCCCCTCCTCACTCACTGTCAGACTCCTCACACAGCACAACAAGCTGCTTTTCCCCAATGCTGCTCTCCTGCCTCCCCCCTCCTCACTCACTGTCAGACTCCTCACACAGCACAACAAGCTGCTTTTCCCCAATGCTGCTCTCCTGCCTCCTCACTCCCTGTCAGATTCCTCACACAGCACAACAAGCTGTTTTTCCCCAATGCTGCTCTCCTGCCCCCAACCCCCACTCACTGTCAGACTCCTCACACAGCACAACAAGCTGCTTTTCCCCAATGCTGCTCTCCTGCCTCCCCCCTCCTCACTCACTGTCAGACTCCTCACACAGCACAACAAGCTGCTTTTCCCCAATGCTGCTCTCCTGCCTCCCCCCTCCTCACTTACTGTCAGACTCCTCACACAGCACAACAAGCTGCTTTTCCCCAATGCTGCTCTCCTGCCTCCCCCCTCCTCACTCACTGTCAGACTCCTCACACAGCACAACAAGCTGCTTTTCCCCAATGCTGCTCTCCTGCCTCCCCCCTCCTCACTTACTGTCAGACTCCTCACACAGCACAACAAGCTGCTTTTCCCCAATGCTGCTCTCCTGCCTCCCCCTCCTCACTCACTGTCAGACTCCTCACACAGCACCACAAGCTGCTTTTCCCCAATGCTGCTCTCATGCCTCCCCCCTCCTCACTCACTGTCAGACTCCTCACACAGCACAACAAGCTGCATTTCCCCAATGATGCTCTCCTGCCTCCCCCTCCTCACTCACTGTCAGAATCCTCATACAGCACAACAAGCTGCTTTTCCCAATGCTGCTCTCCTGCCTCCCCCCTCCTCACTCACTGTCAGACTCCTCACACAGCACCACAAGCTGCTTTTCCCCAATGCTGCTCTCCTGCCTCCCCCCTCCTCACTTACTGTCAGACTCCTCACACAGCACAACAAGCTGCTTTTCCCCAATGCTGCTCTCCTGCCTCCCCCCCTCCTCACTCACTGTCAGACTCCTCACACAGCACAACAAGCTGCATTTCCCCAATGATGCTCTCCTGCCTCCCCCTCCTCACTCACTGTCAGAATCCTCATACAGCACAACAAGCTGCTTTTCCCAATGCTGCTCTCCTGCCTCCCCCCTCCTCACTCACTGTCAGATTCCTCACACAGCACAACAAGCTGTTTTTCCCCAATGCTGCTCTCCTGCCCCCAACCCCCACTCACTGTCAGATTCCTCACACAGCACAACAAGCTGTTTTTCCCCAATGCTGCTCTCCTGCCCCCAACCCCCACTCACTGTCAGACTGCTCACACAGCACAACAAGCTGCTTTTCCCCAATGCTGCTCTCCTGCCTCCCCCCTCCTCACTTACTGTCAGACTCCTCACACAGCACAACAAGCTGCTTTTCCCCAATGCTGCTCTCCTGCCTCCCCCTCCTCACTCACTGTCAGACTCCTCACACAGCACCACAAGCTGCTTTTCCCCAATGCTGCTCTCATGCCTCCCCCCTCCTCACTCACTGTCAGACTCCTCACACAGCACAACAAGCTGCATTTCCCCAATGATGCTCTCCTGCCTCCCCCTCCTCACTCACTGTCAGAATCCTCATACAGCACAACAAGCTGCTTTTCCCAATGCTGCTCTCCTGCCTCCCCCCTCCTCACTCACTGTCAGACTCCTCACACAGCACCACAAGCTGCTTTTCCCCAATGCTGCTCTCCTGCCTCCCCCCTCCTCACTTACTGTCAGACTCCTCACACAGCACAACAAGCTGCTTTTCCCCAATGCTGCTCTCCTGCCTCCCCCCTCCTCACTCACTGTCAGACTCCTCACACAGCACAACAAGCTGCATTTCCCCAATGATGCTCTCCTGCCTCCCCCTCCTCACTCACTGTCAGAATCCTCATACAGCACAACAAGCTGCTTTTCCCAATGCTGCTCTCCTGCCTCCCCCCTCCTCACTCACTGTCAGACTCCTCACACAGCACCACAAGCTGCTTTTCCCCAATGCTGCTCTCCTGCCTCCCCCCTCCTCACTCACTGCCAGACTCCTCACACAGCACAACAAGCTGCTTTTCCCCAATGCTGCTCTCCTGCCTCCCCCTCCTCACTCACTGTCAGACTCCTCACACAGCACAACAAGCTGCTTTTCCCCAATGCTGCTCTCCTGCCTCCCCCCTCCTCACTCACTGTCAGACTCCTCACACAGCACAGCAAGCTGCTTTTCCCCAATGCTGCTCTCCTGCCTCCCCCCTCCTCACTCACTGTCAGACTCCTCACACAGCACAACAAGCTGCTTTTCCCCAATGCTGCTCTCCTGCCTCCCCCTCCTCACTCACTGTCAGACCCCTCACACAGCACAACAAGCTGCTTTTCCCCAATGATGCTCTCCTGCCTCCCCCTCCTCACTCACTGTCAGACTCCTCGCACAGCACAACAAGCTGCTTTTCCCCAATGCTGCTCTCCTGCCTCGCCCTCCTCACTCACTGTCAGACTCCTCACACAGCACAACAAGCTGCTTTTCCCCAATGCTGCTCTCCTGCCTCCCTCTCCTCACTCACTGTCAGACTCCTCACACAGCACAACAAGCTGCTTTTCCCCAATGCTGCTCTCCTGCCTCCCTCTCCTCACTCACTGTCAGACTCCTCACACAGCACCACAAGCTGCTTTTCCCCAATGCTGCTCTCCTGCCTCCCCCCTCCTCACTCACTGCCAGACTCCTCACACAGCACAACAAGCTGCTTTTCCCCAATGCTGCTCTCCTGCCTCCCCCTCCTCACTCACTGTCAGACTCCTCACACAGCACAACAAGCTGCTTTTCCCCAATGCTGCTCTCCTGCCTCCCCCCTCCTCACTCACTGTCAGACTCCTCACACAGCACAACAAGCTGCTTTTCCCCAATGCTGCTCTCCTGCCTCCCCCTCCTCACTCACTGTCAGACCCCTCACATAGCACAACAAGCTGCTTTTCCCCAATGATGCTCTCCTGCCTCCCCCTCCTCACTCACTGTCAGACTCCTCACACAGCACAACAAGCTGCTTTTCCCCAATGCTGCTCTCCTGCCTCCCCCTCCTCACTCACTGTCAGACTCCTCACACAGCACAACAAGCTGCTTTTCCCCAATGCTGCTCTCATGCCTCCCCCCTCCTCACTCACTGTCAGACTCCTCACACAGCACAACAAGCTGCATTTCCCCAATGATGCTCTCCTGCCTCCCCCTCCTCACTCACTGTCAGAATCCTCATACAGCACAACAAGCTGCTTTTCCCAATGCTGCTCTCCTGCCTCCCCCCTCCTCACTCACTGTCAGACTCCTCACACAGCACCACAAGCTGCTTTTCCCCAATGCTGCTCTCCTGCCTCCCCCCTCCTCACTTACTGTCAGACTCCTCACACAGCACAACAAGCTGCTTTTCCCCAATGCTGCTCTCCTGCCTCCCCCCCCTCCTCACTCACTGTCAGACTCCTCACACAGCACAACAAGCTGCATTTCCCCAATGATGCTCTCCTGCCTCCCCCTCCTCACTCACTGTCAGAATCCTCATACAGCACAACAAGCTGCTTTTCCCAATGCTGCTCTCCTGCCTCCCCCCTCCTCACTCACTGTCAGATTCCTCACACAGCACAACAAGCTGTTTTTCCCCAATGCTGCTCTCCTGCCCCCAACCCCCACTCACTGTCAGATTCCTCACACAGCACAACAAGCTGTTTTTCCCCAATGCTGCTCTCCTGCCCCCAACCCCCACTCACTGTCAGACTCCTCACACAGCACAACAAGCTGCTTTTCCCCAATGCTGCTCTCCTGCCTCCCCCCTCCTCACTTACTGTCAGACTCCTCACACAGCACAACAAGCTGCTTTTCCCCAATGCTGCTCTCCTGCCTCCCCCTCCTCACTCACTGTCAGACTCCTCGCACAGCACCACAAGCTGCTTTTCCCCAATGCTGCTCTCATGCCTCCCCCCTCCTCACTCACTGTCAGACTCCTCACACAGCACAACAAGCTGCATTTCCCCAATGATGCTCTCCTGCCTCCCCCTCCTCACTCACTGTCAGAATCCTCATACAGCACAACAAGCTGCTTTTCCCAATGCTGCTCTCCTGCCTCCCCCCTCCTCACTCACTGTCAGACTCCTCACACAGCACCACAAGCTGCTTTTCCCCAATGCTGCTCTCCTGCCTCCCCCCTCCTCACTTACTGTCAGACTCCTCACACAGCACAACAAGCTGCTTTCCC
This sequence comes from Hyperolius riggenbachi, assembly GCF_040937935.1. NCBI lineage: Eukaryota > Metazoa > Chordata > Amphibia > Anura > Hyperoliidae > Hyperolius > Hyperolius riggenbachi. The sequence continues at coordinate 286,113,039 of NC_090653.1, forward strand.
CCAATGCTGCTCTCCTGCCTCCCCCCTCCTCACTCACTGTCAGACTCCTCACACAGCACAACAAGCTGCATTTCCCCAATGATGCTCTCCTGCCTCCCCCTCCTCACTCACTGTCAGAATCCTCATACAGCACAACAAGCTGCTTTTCCCAATGCTGCTCTCCTGCCTCCCCCCTCCTCACTCACTGTCAGACTCCTCACACAGCACCACAAGCTGCTTTTCCCCAATGCTGCTCTCCTGCCTCCCCCCTCCTCACTCACTGCCAGACTCCTCACACAGCACAACAAGCTGCTTTTCCCCAATGCTGCTCTCCTGCCTCCCCCTCCTCACTCACTGTCAGACTCCTCACACAGCACAACAAGCTGCTTTTCCCCAATGCTGCTCTCCTGCCTCCCCCCTCCTCACTCACTGTCAGACTCCTCACACAGCACCACAAGCTGCTTTTCCCCAATGCTGCTCTCCTGCCTCCCCCCTCCTCACTCACTGTCAGACTCCTCACACAGCACAGCAAGCTGCATTTCCCCAATGCTGCTCTCCTGCCTCCCCCCTCCTCACTCACTGTCAGACTCCTCACACAGCACAACAAGCTGCTTTTCCCCAATGCTGCTCTCCTGCCTCCCCCTCCTCACTCACTGTCAGACCCCTCACATAGCACAACAAGCTGCTTTTCCCCAATGATGCTCTCCTGCCTCCCCCTCCTCACTCACTGTCAGACTCCTCGCACAGCACAACAAGCTGCTTTTCCCCAATGCTGCTCTCCTGCCTCCCCCTCCTCACTCACTGTCAGACTCCTCACACAGCACAACAAGCTGCTTTTCCCCAATGCTGCTCTCCTGCCTCCCTCTCCTCACTCACTGTCAGACTCCTCACACAGCACAACAAGCTGCTTTTCCCCAATGCTGCTCTCCTGCCTCCCTCTCCTCACTCACTGTCAGACTCCTCACACAGCACCACAAGCTGCTTTTCCCCAATGCTGCTCTCCTGCCTCCCCCCTCCTCACTCACTGCCAGACTCCTCACACAGCACAACAAGCTGCTTTTCCCCAATGCTGCTCTCCTGCCTCCCCCTCCTCACTCACTGTCAGACTCCTCACACAGCACAACAAGCTGCTTTTCCCCAATGCTGCTCTCCTGCCTCCCCCCTCCTCACTCACTGTCAGACTCCTCACACAGCACAGCAAGCTGCTTTTCCCCAATGCTGCTCTCCTGCCTCCCCCCTCCTCACTCACTGTCAGACTCCTCACACAGCACAACAAGCTGCTTTTCCCCAATGCTGCTCTCCTGCCTCCCCCTCCTCACTCACTGTCAGACCCCTCACATAGCACAACAAGCTGCTTTTCCCCAATGATGCTCTCCTGCCTCCCCCTCCTCACTCACTGTCAGACTCCTCACACAGCACAACAAGCTGCTTTTCCCCAATGCTGCTCTCCTGCCTCCCCCTTCCTTACTCACTGTCAGACTCCTCACACAGCACAACAAGCTGCTTTTCCCCAATGCTGCTCTCCTGCCTCCCTCTCCTCACTCACTGTCAGACTCCTCACACAGCACCACAAGCTGCTTTTCCCCAATGCTGCTCTCCTGCCTCCCCCCTCCTCACTCACTGTCAGACTCCTCACACAGCACAACAAGCTGCTTTTCCCCAATGATGCTCTCCTGTCTCCCTTCTCCTCACTCACTGTCAGGCTCCTCACACAGCACAACAAGCTGCTTTTCCCCAATGCTGCTCTCCTGCCTCCCCCTCCTCACTCACTGTCAGGCTCCTCACGCAGCACAACAAGCTACTTTTCCCCAATGTTGCTCTCCTGCCTCACCCTCCTCACTCACTGTCAGACTCCTCACACAGCACAACAAGCTGCTTTTCCCCAATGATGCTCTCCTGCCTCCCTCTCCTCACTCACTGTCAGACTCCTCACACAGCACAACAAGCTGCTTTTCCCCAATGCTGCTCTCCTGCCTCCCTCTCCTCACTCACTGTCAGACTCCTCACACAGCACAACAAGCTGCTTTTCCCCAATGCTGCTCTCCTGCCTCCCCCCTCCTCACTCACTGTCAGACTCCTCACACAGCACAACAAGCTGCTTTTCCCCAATGCTGCTCTCCTGCCTCCCTCTCCTCACTCACTGTCAGACTCCTCACACAGCACAACAAGCTGCTTTTCCCCAATGCTGCTCTCCTGCCTCCCCCTCCTCACTCACTGTCAGGCTCCTCACGCAGCACAACAAGCTACTTTTCCCCAATGTTGCTCTCCTGCCTCACCCTCCTCACTCACTGTCAGACTCCTCACATAGCACAACAAGCTGCTTTTCCCCAATGATGACCTCTTCACCTCACTCTCCTCTCGCTCCTCCTCCTACTCCGATTGCATGCTGTTAGTGTACACACAGTACAAACATGCTGCCCCCAAAATCTCTGCACCTGATGCAAATGTTTCACCTTGCTTCATGAAAGAACCGGCCCTAAA